>NC_134083.1:108496411-109110635 GCF_000715075.1 Nicotiana tabacum | reverse complement strand
GCTTGTATCAGATGTTCAGGCTTTGGCCAATCAGTTCGTGAGGTTGGATATTTCAGAGCCCAGTCGTGTTCTAGCTTGTACAGTCGCTCGGTCTTCTTTTTTTTTGAGCGCATCAGGGAGCGGCATTATGATGACCCTCATTTGCTTGTCCTTAGGGACACAGTGCGACACGGTGGTGCCAAGAAGGTTTCTTTTGGAGATGATGGAGTTTTGAGGATGTAGGGTAGTATTTGTGTGCCCAATGTAGATGAACTTCGTGAGTTGATTTTTGAGGAGGCCCACAATTCCCGGTATTCTATTCATCCAGGTGCCGCCAAAATATATCAAGATATGCGGCAACATTATTGGTGGAGGATAATGAAGAAGGACATAATTGCTTATGTAGCTCGGTGTTTAAATTGTCAGCAAGTAAAGTGTGAGCATCAGAGACCTGGTGGGTTGCTTTAGAAGTTAGAGATTCCTGAGTGGAAGTGGGAGCGTATCACTATGGATTTTGTTGTTGGACTTCCACGGACTCAGAGGAAGTTCGATGCGGTATGGGTTATTATGGACAGGTTGACCAAGTCAACGCATTTTATTCCTGTGGTAGTTACCTATTCGTCAGAGCGGTTGGCTAAGATTTACATCCGCGAGATCGTCCGTCTTCACGGTGTGCCCGTGTCTATCATTTTGGATCGAGGTACGCAGTTCACCCCGTACTTCTGGAGAGTGGTACAACGTGATTTGGACACACAGGTTGAGTTGAGCACAACATTTCCTCAGACGGACGGACAGTCCGAGCGCACTATTCAGATATTGGAGGATATGCTCCGCGCTTGTGTTATAGATTCAGGGGTTCTTGGGATCAGTTCTTGCCACTTGTGAAGTTTGCCTACAACAAAAGCTACTAGTCGAGCATTCAGATGGCTCCCTATGAGGCATTATAGGGGAGGCGGTGCCGATCGCTAGTTGGATGGTTCGAGCCAGGGGAGGCTCGGTTGTTGGGTACAGATTTGGTTCATGATGCCTTGGATAAGGTCAAGATTATTCAGGATCGACTTCGCACAGCTCAGTCTAGGCAGAAGAGTTATGCCGACCGTAGAGTTCGTGATGTTGCATTCATGGTCGGAGAGAGACTATTGCTTCGGGTTTCACCCATGAAGGGTATGATGAAGTTCGGAAAAAAGGGCAAGTTGAGCCCTAGGTATATCGGACCCTTTGAGATTCTGGACAGAGTGGGTGAGGTGGCGTACTTGCTTGCGTTGCCACCTATTTTATCAGCAGTCCATCCGGTGTTCCATGTGTCCATGCTCCGGAAGTATCACGGTGATCCATCCCATGTGTTAGACTTCAACTCAGTCCAATTGGACAAAGATTTGACTTATGAGGAGGGGCCGGTGGCTATTCTAGCCCGGCAGGTTTGACAGTTGAGGTCTAAGAGTTATCCTTCAGTTCGAGTGCAGTGGAGAGGTCAGCCGGTCGAGGCAGCTATTTGGGAGTCCGATTCGGACATGCGGAGTAGATATCCACACCTTTTTACTAGCCCATGTACTTTTTTTATGTCCGTTCGAGGACGAACAGTTATTTTAGAGGTGGAGAATGTGATGACCTAATAGGTCATCTAAAGTTTTAAACCTTAATTATATGTTTCGAAGCCTCCAATAGCTTTCTTAAACCTTTCTCGATTTGCGTGCGCAGTCCGGGTGTTTTCTCGGAAGGATTTTATGTTAAGAATTGATAAAATATGAAATTTTGCCTTAAAAATCCATTTGAATTATCTTCGGTCAATATTTTGAACAAACGGACCCAGATCCATGTTTTGACGATCCCAGCGGTTCCGTATCGTGATTTGGGACTTGGGCATATGTCCGGAATCGAATTCGGAGGTCCCTAGCTCGAGTTTTCGCTTTTTGTCGAAAGTTTGAAGTTTAAAGGCTTAATGAATCTAAAGGTTTGACCAATGTTTGACTTTGTTAATACTGGGTCCGTATTTTGGTTTCGGAGCTCGGTATAGGTTCATTGCTGTATTTATGACTTGTCTGTCAAATTTGGTGAGAAACAGAGTTGGTTTGACATGATTCGGACATCCGGTAGTTAAAATAGAAGTTCTAAAGTTTTCTTCAAAATTTCATTTGATTTGGTATCCGATTCATAGTTCTAGGTGTTATTTTGGCGATTTGATCATGCGAGTAAGTTCGTATGATATTTTTAGACTTGTGTGCATATTTAATTTGGAGCTCCGAGGGCTCGGGTGAGTTTCGGATAGGCTACAGAGTGAATTTGGACTTAGAAAATAGTTTGTGTTTTTCAGTTTCCGGTGCAGACCTCAGACCTCGCAATTGCGATGTCAGGCTTCGCATTTGCGATATGGCAGAATCCCTGCCAGGTTCGCATTTGCGAGCTATTTCCTCGCATTTGCGAAGAGTATCTAGGCATCTAATTTCTTCGCAATTGCGAAATGGGCTGGGGAAGGCAGTGTCCGCATTTGCGATCAAAACGATCGCAGTTGCAAAGAGTTCATGCTCCAAAATGCGAACAAACCATCGCAATTGCGATGGCAACGGAGGTGTGAGAACTTTGCATTTGCGAAGGGTTTTTTGCATTTGCGGGGTTCGCAATTGCGAACCTCAGGTAGCAGTTGCGACATTTGCGCCTGGACTTAAGCTAAGTTAGATGAGATTTCTCTCATTCTTTCAAAATTTCAAACCTAGAGAACCCTAAAGGCGATTTTCCCAAGAGCCCTTCTTCCCCAATTCATTGGTAAGTGATTCTAACCTATTTTCTTTCCAATTTCCATTTCATTTCATAAGATTTCAACCTAAAATCTAGGATTTTTCATGGTGGAAATTGGGGGATTTAGGTGGAATTAGGAATTTTTATAAAATTGGAATTTAGACCTCAAATTGAGGTCGAATTTCAAAACAAATTACATAACCGGGCTCGGGGGGAATGGGTAGTCGGATTTTGGTCCGAATTTCGGGTTTGGACCAAGCGAGCGCGGGAGTTAACTTTTGTTGACTTTTTTAATCATGACCTAACCGGGCTCGGGGAGGGGGGGTTTTGATTCGAATTTCGGGTTTGGACCAAGCGGGCTCGGGAGTTGACTTTTGTTGACATTTTTCAATAATGACCTAAATTGAACCTTTTTCATTCGTGGGTAGTTCCTAAGGCTTATTTTGAATCGTTTGGTTGTTAATTTGCTAGATTTGGTTGGTTTGGAGGCTTGTTTGAAAGGCAAAGCCATGGTTGAGCTTTGAGTTGATCTTTGGGAGTGAGGTAAGTGTCGTGGTTAACCTTGACTCGAAGGATTAGGACTTGTTTGCCTATTTGCTACTTGTTTAAATGTTGGATACAACGTATATGTGAGGTGACGAGTACTTATGCGTTGTTATTGGGTTAAAGCATGTAGGTGGGACTTGTTTTCTTGTAATTTATCTCTTTCTTTGATCCTGATATCCATGCTTAGACTAGTTAATTGATAAATTGATCATTCTTTTCGTACTTATGAACTATTATTTTTGAAGTTGAGAATGGTATTGTGGAACTATTGTTGACAGAAGACTTGATATTGCTTATTCCACCATCCTATTGTTAAATGTTCATTGTTACATGGTAAGGGGGAGTGTTAAAGCACGAAGGGTGATACCGTGCCGTATCTATTGATTCATGATGAAATTGAGGGTAAAAGCACGAAGGGTGATTCCGTGCCGTATTTATCATTTTATGATGAGATTGAGAGTAAAAACACGAAGGGTGATATCGTGCCGTTATTACTGTTTCTTAGTGAGGCTGAGAGTAAAAGCACGAAGGGTGATGCTGTGTAGTTTTATTCATTATGCTTGTTCATTTTGTTGATTGAAGGTTTATTGACTGATTCTTGTTATTATTCCCTGTTGTAGTTACCGTATCTTGTACCCCCTTCGCATGTCCCCTCCAAATTGTACTTGTTAATTCTTTATCTGCTATTATTTTGTACGTATATTTCCGTCTGTATAGGTTTAATTACGTGGGTGTCCTGTCATAGCCTCGTTACTACCTAGTCGAGGTTAGGCTCGACACTTACGTAGTTCATTGGGTCGGTTGTACTCATACTGCACTCTGCACTTCTTATGTAGATTTTGGTATTGGTCCCGGCTGTCCGTGAGGCGTACCAGCTCGGATTGGCATTTGGAGACTCGAGCTAGATCTGCTGGTATCCGCAGAACTTGAAGTCCCTTTCCATTTCCCCTATTTACTGTTCTTTTCATTCGAGATAGTTGTATTTATTTCAATCCCTCTTTTGTAGAGATTCTAGAAGCTCGTAAACTTGTGACTCCAAATTCGGGTTGTACTTAAATATTATTGGTTTTTTGTCATTTGTATTCTGTTTTAGTTTCTTTTCGGCTTAATTGGTTTTACTTAATTGAATTGATTAAAAATTAGCCTAAAGATCACCTAATGTTGGGTTGCCTAGCAAGTGAAATATTAGGCGCCATCACGGTCCCGAAGGTGAAAATTTTGGGTCGTGACAAAAATAGTAAAAATGTCTAGAGAATTTTGCCAAAGTCATATGCAAGTACACATTTATCGTATTCTAACTTCTACTAACGGTTCTTGCATGACGTTTTTAAAACAATACCAAAACATTAACCGAACCGTACTGATACGAAAGAGAAACCAAGATGATTGGGACGGTTTCAAAAAGTCTAACTTTGGTTATACAAAATGGAATAACCGAAAAATTGGTATGGTATAAATTTTATAAAATAACCGGCCGAACCGAACCATTGGCCCCCCTAATTTTGCTTTACTTGCATCTTCTAGGTTGTTTGGTCAAGCGGCCAAAAGTAAAATGTTTTTCAAGAAAAACACTTTTACTTCGAGATTTTATAGCCTATTTAGTTAAACTTTTAAAATCATCCTATTTTTAAAAGTAACTTTTTAAACATTACTTTTCGAAAAAGTATTTATAGAGAAAAATAGTTTATGTTTGGCTAATCAATTTAAAAAATACTTTTGAGCAATAATTTGTATTTAGTCAAACTTTTCAAAAAATATTTAGTGTCAAATTATGAATAAAGACATGAAAATATTTACTTAATAATTAGTATTAGTACCCGCACGATGCGCGGGCACAAAACATGTCAAGTTATGAGTTAGATTATTTGAATTATGTGCAAATAATCTTAAAATTTGAATCTTTCAGATAAAATTATAGATAGTCATTAGATATTAATTAAGAAGTAAGACATAAAACCATTTCTCAACTCAACTACTTGATTTTAGTACTTGTATTTTGTTTTACGGTCAATATTAAAGAACATTAAACCTTGTGATTTGTTTTAGCAAATCATATTATTTTATAAAATTCTTCCTCCCACTTTACTTTTTATCTCAAATACAAGCAAGTCATATCCTTCTACATTTTTCACGTATCCTTTTTCTGTTTTTGTTCTTTAGTTATAGGTATAACCTTATTCATTACTTAATATTGTTATATTATCATGTGATCTTTTATTAGCTTACTAATTGAGTTAATGTTTTGCTTACTACCCTTTTAATAATCATCGATAACTATAAAATAGTTCTGAGTAAGAAGAAAAAAGTGTAAAAATATAAGCAAGACTTTTGAGTATCTATCAACAATATTTTTGAGTATTATTTAATTATTTAATTTCTTTATTTTTAAATTAATTCAAAGTATAAGTATTCTCACACTATTTTAATTTTCCTCTTTATACATTCTGTTCCCTACTATGAAATTTTAGTTAGTTATTAAAATTAATATTTTACCTATAATCAAATAATATCACATTATTATGTTCCCAATTTATTAGTTTAATCTTATAATTGTTTTTTGTATAACGCGCAATTAAATTTTCTTTCTCTTTTATTTTCAAAAGACAAATTTGACTTTTAACTTTCATTAATAAAATTACCTACATGATATTTTATTTTATATTTTTAAGGTTTTAATTTGTTATCAAATTTCTATTTTTATCTAATAATACTTGAATTTTTATTTATTTTTTAACTTTTTTTTACGTTTCTAAGATCTAGTATTATTACGTTTTCATGTGGCTTTTCATTAATTTATCACTTTTATTTATTATATAATTACCCACTATTATCCTTTATTGCGTTTTGTGTGACTTTTCATTACTTGTAACTTTATTTAATATCATTATCAACTACTATTCTTTAATATAATATATAATTTCTCAATCATAAAATAAATATTTATTTGAAAAATATTGCTTGAAAATTTTAAATTATTTTAATTTTAATAATATTTAAGTATTGTATATTTACTTTATTTTATTTTCTAAATGTATGATTTATAATATCCTCATATTATGTCTAAATTAATTTATTTTTATTATTAAATATTTTAATTTTTAATTTTCTTTACTAGACTTCAGTTATGTAGCCTTATCCACAACATGACCTTTCTTATCATACACAAAAATGTAACGACTCGACCAATCGTTTTACTTTCTAGATTCTCGTTTCCCTAATTAAGACTCCCCGTATATGCTTTTACTATTTTATGACTTGCGGGGATGGTTGGTTCAGGTTTGGAAGGGTTCGGGTTAAACTCGAAATATTTAGTTCCTTAGTAGTGGCCTATAATGGCTAAGTTTGACTTAAGTCAACGCTTTGAGTAAACGACCTCGGAACCGGGATTTGACGATCCCAATAGGTTTGTATGATGATTTTGGACTTGGGCATGTGTTCGGATCGGGTTTCGGACGACCCAGGGGCATTTCTGTGTTTAATATTGAAGTTGGCGCGTTAAAGGTTCTTCAAGTTCTTTAAGTTTGGGTTGGAGTAGGCTTTGTTATCGAAGTCCGTGTGGGATTCCGAGCTTGGAAATAGTTCCGTATGGTGATTTATGACTTGCACGTAAAATTTAGTGTCATTCCGAGTGTTCTAAGTATGATTCGGCGTGTTCGGAGTAAATTAGAAAAACTTGAAGTTCATAAGTTAATTTGATTTGGTTTTGGGGTGCGATTCTTTATTTTGATGTTATTTCACGCGTTTTGAGCGTTCGACCGAGTTCATTTTATGTTTACGAACTTGTTGGTGGGAATGGTACTGCAGGTGCGCCGCCTCGTTCGCTGAAGCGAAAGTGACCAACCAGGCCTGGGTTTGCAGGTACGGGAGCATGGGCACAGGTGCGCATCTGCGGGCGCGATTTTCTTTCCGCAGAAGCGGAAGTATGGGGGCTGGCTTGGGATCGCAGGTGCAATCCACTTTTTCGCAGAAGCGAGAGAGGCTTGCCTGGGCAAGGTCCCCACCTGCGACGATTTGTCTGCAGAAGAGGAGCCCGCAGGTGCGACTGTTTTGTCGAAAATGTGAAAATCACTGGGGCAGTGAGGGGTGCATTTATATGAGACTTATGTTCTTTTTCTCTCATTTTCACTTGGGGTGGTCGATTGAGGAGCTCTTGGAGAGGGATTGTTCGCCTACCATCATGAGTAGGAGTGGCAAAATGGTTAAAAGAAAACGGTTAACCACTCATATTATCCACTAAAAATGGGTTGGATAATAAATTTTTTAAAAATAGGTCAAATATGGATAAGAACCATATTATCCATTTATAAAATGGATAACCAATGGGTAACCAATGGATAACTAGTGGGTTTAACTTTTATATTTTTAAAGCCTCAAATTGGGAGTTCCCTCAAGTTTGGGAGACTAGAAATTCTCTCAAAAGTGATTATATTCATGAAGTCATGGATAATATGGTTACCCATATTATCCGTCGGTTAACCCATTTTTTATCCGTATTAAATATGAATCGGGTCGGATAATTTATTCGTAATTTCATTACCCATTTTTTATCTGAACCATATCCAACCCGACCCGCCCGTTTGCCACTCCTAATCATGAGGTAAGTAATTACTACTTAATGTGAGTTTAATACACGGATTTCAGGTAGATTCTTAACATGTGAATTGTAGAAATTATAGGTTTAGTTGAAAAACCTAGATTTTGATAAAAATGGGATTTGACCACGAAAATGATTATGAAATTGAGTAGAAATTATATATTTGGGTTCGTGGGGTTATTGGTAATATTTATCTTCAAAACTTTTCGGAATCCGGGCATGTGGGCCCGGGGGCGAATTTTAGGAATCTTCTAATTTTTGTTGGGTTATGACTCTAGAAGCTAAATTATGAACTTTTGAGTATGTATGGATTAATTGATATATTATTTGTCTAGTTTCGGATTGT
Organism: Nicotiana tabacum; assembly: GCF_000715075.1. Classification (NCBI taxonomy): domain Eukaryota; kingdom Viridiplantae; phylum Streptophyta; class Magnoliopsida; order Solanales; family Solanaceae; genus Nicotiana; species Nicotiana tabacum. Next base: position 109,102,437 of record NC_134083.1, on the reverse strand, counting down.
CCGACATCGACTTAAGGATTTTAGAGTGATTTGAGGACCGAAAAATAGACTTTGGAACGAGGTAAGTCTGTTGCCTAACCTTGTAAGAGGGAATTTATCCCATAGGTATTTTAAATTACTATTTGCTACTAATTGTTGGTACTACGTACGCACGAAATGACGAGAGTCCGTGCGTAGCTACAAATCATACTTATGTTCGGGTAGTTTTAGGACTCTATCATATAATACTTATATTAATTGGACTCTACTTGTTAATTTAAGTGCTTAAATTATATTGAAACCCGATAAAGTATTCGTAAAGACCAAACTTCACTTACTTTGAGTTTTGGCGGGTCACTTGACCGTTGATAGAAATTGTGCCTTCTTCTATATTAGTCTTGTGATAACCTTGAATCAGAGTTCGTAGAGTATTCTCCATTCTAGTGGAGATGGTAGAACGCCTTGACAGTTTAATAGATGCATCTATGGTTCACACTGGTCGACCCTCAGCAGTGTACACATTATTCTGGTTCGGGCCATACGACCTCAGCATAAATTGTGCATGATAATGCTCGGAGTCCGATTACACTTGATATTACTTTCATGACTTGAGAAATTACAGTTTACTTGATGGCCCATATTTGTTGAAGTTAGTATGTGCTAGTTGGAGATTTTAATTTGACTTCTAGTTAAAGAAACCACTTATTTACTGTTTGTTTTTGTATTATTATTATTGATGTATTCCATGCCTATTTAGAATTTCTGTACTTTATTTATTGTCCCATAGTAAGTGTCGACGTCGACCCCTCGTCACTACTTCTTTGAGACTAGACTAGATACTTATTGGGTACATGTTGTTTATGTACTCATGCTATAATTTTGCACTAATCGTGCAGGATCTGAGGGAGGTACATCTGGCAGTCAGTCAGGCGCAAACCCTCGTTACCCCAAGGCATAGTGGTGAGCTGTTCTCTGTGTCCGTTCTACAGCACCCGCAGTCTCTCTTTTGTATTTACTTTCTGTCTATCTTATTCCAGACAATAGTATATGTGGTTTTGTATATTCTACTAGTTGCTCATACACTTGTGACACCAGATTTCGGGAGTATTCTAGTAGGCACTGTATGGTTTTGAGTATTAAATTCACTGTATTGACTCTCTCATTAGTTTATGCTTTACTTTACTATAATTTTTCCAATAATCATTTTCTTAATAAATAAAAATCAACTACTTTGAAATTATTAAAAAGAACAAATACATGATTAGTTCACCGTTGGCTTGCCTAACGACGACGTTGGGCGCCATCACGGCCTACAGGGGAAATTGGGTTATGACAACTTGGTATCAGAGCTCTAGGTTCACGTAGGTCTCACAAGTCACGAGCAGGCCAATAGAGTCTTGCGGATCAGTGCGGAGACGTTCGTACTTATTTTCGAGAGGCTATAGGGTGTTTGGAAACTTCTCTTTCTTCATCTCCTATCGTGCAGTTGATGTTGTGCTAAGTATCTTTATCTTATTCTTCCACAGATGGCGAGAAAGCGCGTGATAGATGTACCCGACCGTGGAGGAGCTGCTCCCCCAGTTGCTAGAGGCCGAGGTAGAGGCTGAGGGAGGGCTCCGGCTCCTGCCAGAGGACAAGGGCATCCTAGAGTTGCTCCAGTTGTGCCACCAGTGGATCCAGTGGAGGATCCTGTTATTGAGGAGTAGGGCGAGGTACCTGCAGCTGAGCCGGCCCCAACGGATTTCATGTCTGCACCAGGATTCCAAGAGGTCATGGGCCGTATGCTGCGATTCATGGATTCTATGATGCAAGATGGTTTTTTTCAAGCGGATCCAGCCACATCTCAGGCGGGAGGGGTAGCACAGACCCCTACCGTTCAGGCTCCATGGCATGCTGCTATAGTATATCAGACCCCGGGTGCACTACCCGTGGGCGGGGCTCAGCCAGTTGCAACGGCTATACTAGAGCCCAGACTAGCTGCGACCTGCGAGCCGCAGAAGCTATTGGATAGATGGACCCAACTACATCCTCCTGCCTTTGGCGGTGAGCAACATGGGGACCCCCAGGACTTTATTGATCGTTGCAGGGACAAACTGCACAACATGAGGGCATTGGAGTCCCACAGGGAGGACTTTACCACCTTTCAACTGGAGGGCAGGGACCGTAGATGGTGGTAGTCCTATCTTCTCAGCAGACCAACAGGTTCTCCTCTTTCTGGAGAGATATATCCCACCCTCTCAGAGGGAAGAGTTACAGGGTCAGTTCGAGCGGCTCCAGCAGGGTCAGATATCTATGATCGATTATGAGGCAAGATTCTCTGAGTTGTCTCGTCATGTACTTATGATACTCCCCACTGATGCAAAGAGAGTGTAGAGGTTTATTGCAATCTTGCATTATGGTATTCAGGTCACTATGGCCTGAGAGATTGATATGGGGACTCCTTACGAGCAAGTTGTAAAGATAGCTTATAGGATCGAGGGTATTCGTCAGCAGGGTCGAGATCAAGAGCCGAGGGACAAGCGGTCTCGATATTCTGTATGGTTCAGTGGTGCTCCGTCTGGGGGCCGAGGTCAGTTTGTGAGGGGCAAGTCTAGCAGGCCCACATATCCAGCACCGCCATCTTCTCGGGGTTCTCCAGTGCGGCCCTATTTCATTTCCATTCTAGAGAGCTCCTACTGTCCACCGGCTATTCAGGGTTCTTCTAGTGGGTGTTAAGGTTCCCAAGGTCAAACTCAGGGTCAGTCATCCTCCGCACCGAGAGTTTTCTTTGAGTGCGAGTATCTTGGTCATGTGAGGAGATTCTGCCCAAGGCTTCAGGGCAAGGCAATACAGTAGGGTCATCAGCCCATGATTACCATACCAGCTACCTCACCAGCAGTCCTTCTGCCCAGAGGCAGAGGGCACGTGGGTAGGGGTCGTCCCAGAGGTGGAGGCCAGTTAAGTGGCACTCCAGCTAGATTCTATGACTTTCCAGCCATACCAGATGCAATAGCCTCAGATGCCGTGATCACAAGTATTGTTTTTGTCCGTGGTAGGGATACTTTAGTACTATTTGATCTAGGGTCTATGTATTTATATGTTTCATCTATGTTTTCTCATTTTTTGGGTGTTCCTTGCGAGTCCTTGGGTACTCCTATATATGTGTCCACGCCAGTGGGCAATTCTGTTGTTGTGGATCAGATTTACCGGTCCTGTATCATGACTTTCTGTGGTTAGGAGACTAGAGCGGACTTTCTGTTGTTCGACATGACTGACTTTGAGTTCATCTTGGGCATGGACTGGTTGTCTCTGTACCATGTCGTCCTTGATTGCCATGCCAAGACTGTTACCTTGGCAATACTAGAGTTTCCTAGATTGGATTGGAAGGGTTCATCTGTCAATGCTTCAAGCTGGGTTATCTTTTTCTTAAAGGCGCGACACGTGGTTGAGAAGGGTTATTTGGCTTATTTAGCTTATGTTCGGGATACTGCTGCAGAGACTCCGACGACTAATTGAGTGCCCGTGGTGTGGGAGTTCTCCAATGTGTTTTCTTTTGATCGACCAGGCATGCCACCAGATCATGATATCGATTTCTGTATTGATTTGTCTCCAGGTACCCAGCCTATCTCTATTCCACCGTATCGCATGGCTCCGAAAGAGTTGAAAGAGTTGAAAGAACACCTTGAGGAGTTGCTAGCAAAGGGGTTCGTCAGACCGAGTGTGTCTCCTTGGGGTGAAGGATGGGACTATGTGGATGTGCATTGATTACTGCCAGTTGAACAATGTTACCATTAAGAACAAGTACCCGTTTCCATATATTGATGATTTGTTTGATAAGTTTCAGGGTGCCAGGGTGTTCTCTAAGATCGACTTGAGATCGGGGTATCATCAACTGAAGATTCATGATTCAGATGTTCCGAAGATGGCATTCCGGACTATATATGGCCACTATGAGTTTCTAGTAATGTCCTTCGGCTTGACCAACGCCCCAGCGGCATTTATAGATTTGATGAACAGGGTGTTCAGGCCATATATTGACTCATTTGTCATTGTCTTCATTGATGACATATTGATCCACTCGCGTAGCATGGAGGAACACGAGCAACATTTGAGGGTTGTGCTTCAGACCTTACGGGAACAGAAGCTATATGCTAAGTTCTCCAAGTATAAGTTCTGATTAGATTCTGTGGCATTCTTGGGGCATGTTGTATCAGGCGAGGGTATTAAGGTAGATCCCAGGATGATCGAGGTAGCCAAAGTTGGCCTCGTCCTACCATAACAACCGAGATTAGGAGTTTCTTGGGGTTAGCATGTTATTATCGTCGTTTGTGGATGGCTTCTCATCTATTGCAACACCCTTTACTAGAATGACCTAGAATGGTGCTCCATTCTGATGGTCTGATGGTTACAAGGTGAGCTTTCAGAATCTCAAGACCGCATTGACTACAATATCGGTTCAGGGATGTATACTATGTATTGCGATGCTTCACACATTGTCCTGGGTTGTGTATTGATGCATGAGGGGCGAGTTATTGTATATGCATCACGTCAACTGAAGCCCCACGAGAAGAATTACCTCGTACATGACTTGGAGTTGGCCGTGATAGTTTATGCTCTCAAGATCTAGAGGCATTATCTTTATGGGGTAACCTGTGAGATTTATACCAATCATCGTAGCTTGCAACATTTGTTCAAGAAGAGGGATATCAATTTGAGGCAGCGAAGGTGGCTTGAGTTACTAAAGACTATGATATTACCATCCTTTATCATCCGGGCAAGGTGAATGTGGTTGCTGATGCCTTGAGCAGAAAGGCTGAGAATACGGGTAGTTTGGCATTCATTTCAGTAGAGGAGAGGCCATTGTCTAAGGACATTCAGTCCTCGGCTAACAAATTTGTGAGGTTGGATATTTCACAGCCCAGTCGAGTTCTTGCATGCGTCGTTGCTCAGTCTTCATTATTTGAGTGGATCAATGCTTGTGAGTACGATGATCTGCACTTGCTAGTTCTTAGGGAGACGGTACTACTAGGTGGTATCAAGGAGGTTACTATTGGTGAGGATGGTGTTCTGCAACTCCAGGGTCGTCTATGTATTCCTAATGTTGATGGATTAAGGGAGAAGATTCTAGAGGAGGCACACAATTCTCGGTATTCTATAAATTCAAGTGCTACGAAGATGTATCGCGACCTGAGGTAGCATTATTAGTGGCAGCGGATGAAGAAGGACTTAGTTAAGTATGTAGAAAGATGCCTAAATTGCCAGCAGGTTAAGTATGAGCACTAAAGGCAAGATGACCTACTTCAGCAGATGGTTATACCTGAGTGGAAATGGGAACACATCACTATGTACTTCGTAGTTGGGTTGCCGCGGACTTTGAGAAAGTTTGATGTAGTTTGGGTCATTGTCGAGAGGTTGACCAAGTCGGCACACTTTATTCCGATTGTGACTAGGTATTCTTCAAAGAGATTGGCCCAGATTTACATTCAGGAGATTGTCCAATTGCATGGTGTGCCTATTTCCATCATTTCAGATAGAGGCCCTCAGTTCACTTCACACTTCTAGAGAGCAGTTCAGAGCGAGTTGGGTACCTGGGTAGAGCTCAGCACAACCTTTCATCCGCAAACTGATGGGCAGTCACAACAGACGGTTCAGATCTTGGAGGATATGCTTAGAGATTTCGTGATTGACTTTAGAGGGCAGTGGGATCGATTCTTGCCTTTGGCCGAGTTTGCTTATAACAACAGTTATCAGTCCAGTATTGAGATGATTCCATTTGAGGCTTTGTATGGTCGGCGATGTCATTCGCCCATCAGATGGTTTGAGCCCAGCGAGGCTAGGTTATATGGCACTGATTTAGTAAAGGATGCCTTGGAGAAGGTGAAGTTGATTCAGGAGCAACTTCGCACATCACAATCCAGATAGAAGAGTTACGTGAATCAAAAGGCACGTGATTTATCATTTATGGTGGGCGAGAAGGTTCTCTTGAAAGGCTCACCGATGAAGGGAATAATGAGGTTCGGGAAGAAGGGCAAGTTGAGCCCAAGGTTTATGGGTCCATTTAAGGTGTTGAGGCGAGTTGGGGAGGTTGCTTATGAGCTTGCTTTGCCTCCCAGTCTATCGGGAGTTCATCTGGTTTTCCACGTGTCTATGCTCCGGAAGTATCATGTCGATATGTCGCATTTGTTAGACTACAACACGGTTCAGCTAGATGAGAGCCTGGGTTATGAGGAGGATCCAGTTGTCATTGTCGACAGGCAGGTTCACCAGTTGAGGTCTAAGAAGATTTTTGTGGTAAAGGTCTAGTGGAGGGGTCAATTAGTCGAGGAGGTGACTTGGGAGACCAAGGAGGACATGTGGAACAGATATCCACACCTATTCAGCACTCCAGGTATGATTCTATTCCCGTTCGAGGACGAACGTTTGTTTAATGACCCTACCGGTCATTTTGCTTTCTAGATCCACGTTCCCCTAATTAAGACTCCTCATATGTTCTTTTACTATTTTATGACTTACAGGGATGGTTGGTTCGGTTTTGGAAGGGTACGAGTTGAAATCAGAACACTTAGTTCCTTAGTAGTAGCCTATAATGGCCAAGTTTGACTTGAGTCAACATTTTGAGTAAATGAACTCGGAACTGGGATTTGACAATCCCAATAGGACTGTATGATGTTTTTGGACTTGGGCATGTGTTTGGATTGGGTTTCGGACAACCTGGAAGCGTTTTAGTGCTTAATATTGAAGTTGGCGCGTTGAAGGTTCTTCAAGTTCTTTATGTTTGGGTTGGAGTAGGCTTTGGTGTTATCGAGGTCCTTTTGGGATTCCAATCCTGGGAATAGTTATGTATGGTAATTTATGACTTGCACGCAAAATTTGGTATCATTCCGAGTAGTCTAAGTATGATTCGGCGCATTCAGAGTAAGTTTGAAAAACTTGAAGTTCATAAGTTGATTATATTTGGTTTCGGGGTGCGATTCTTAGTTTTGATGTTGTTTCACACATTCTAAGAGTTAGAGCAAGTCTGTTTTATGTTTAAGAACTTGTTGGTATATTTGGTCGAGGCCCCGGGGCCCCCGTGTAGGATTAGGTGGTCGACAGAGCTTGATTGCAATTTGGAGAAGAGCTGAAGGTGGCTGGCATTTGGTGCGTTCGCACCTGTGGTGGGAATGGCCACAGGAGTGGATCCGCAAGTGCGGTGCCTTGTTCACATAAGCGGAAGTGACCAGCCAGTCCTGGGTTCGCAGGTGCCAGAGACTGGGCGCAGGTACGCATCCACAGGTGTGGGCTTTTTTCCGCATAAGCAAAAGTATGGGGGCTGGCTTGGGATCGCAGGTGCGATCTACGTTTTGGCAGAAGCGGGCTCGTAGAAGTGAGACTTTGTCCACAGAAGCGAGAGGGGCTTGCCTGGGCAAGGTCCACACCTACGACGATTTGTCTGCATAAGCGGAGCCGCAGGTGAGACTGTTTTGTCGCATGTGCCAAAATTGCTGGGGCAGTGAGGGGTGCATTTATATCAGATGTAGGTTCTTTTTCTCTCATTTTCACTTGGGGTGGTCGATTGAGGAGCTCTTGGAGAGGGATTTTTCACCTATCATTGTGAGGTAGGTAATTACTACTTAATGTGAGTTTAATACGCGGATTTTGGGTAGATTCTTAACATGTGAATTGTAGAAATTATAGGTTTAGTTGAAAAACCTAGATTTTAATAAAAATGGGATTAGACCACAAAAATGATTATGGAATTGAGTAGAAATTATATATTTGGGTTCGTTGGTTATGGGTAACATTTATCTTCGAAAATTTTCGGAATCCGGGCATGTGGGCCCGGGGTGACTTTTAGGAATCTTCCATTTTGGGTTGGGTTATGACTCTAGAAGCTAAATTATGTACTTTTGAGTATGTATTGATTAATTGATAAAATATTTGACTAGTTTCGAATTGTCCGGCATCGACTTGAGGATTTTAGAGTGATTTGGGGACCGAAAAGCGGACTTTGGAACGAGGTAAGTCTATTGCCTAACCTTGTAAGAGAGAATTTACCCCATAGGTATTTTAAATTACTATTAGCTACTAATTATGGGTTCTACGTACGCACGAAGTGAGGAGAGTCCGTGCGTAGCTACAAATCATGCCTATGTCCGGGTAGTTTTAGGACTCTATCATGTAATACTTGTATTAATTGCACTCTACTTGTTAATTTAAGTGCTTAAATTATATTAAAACTTGATAATGGATTCGTAAAGACCGAAATTCACTTACTTTGAGTTTTGGCGGGTCACTTGACTGTTGATAGAAATTGTGCCTTCTTGTGTATTAGTCTTGTGATAACCTTAAACCGGAGTTCGTAGAGTATTCTCTTCTTGTGGAGCGGGCCAAACGCCTCGGCAGTATAATAGATGCATCTATGGTTCACACCGGTCGACCCTCGGCAGTGTACACATTATTCTAGTTTGGGCCGTACGACCCCGGCATAAATCATGTGTGATAATGCTCGCAATCTGATTACACTTGATATTAATTTCATGACTTGAGAAATTAAAGTTTACTTGATGGCCCGTATTTGTTGAAGTTAGTATGTGCTAATTGGAGATTTTAAATTGACTTCTTGTTAAAGAAATCACTTATTTACTGTTTGTTACTGTATTATTATTATTATTGATGTATTCCATGCCTATTTAGAATTTCTGTATTTTATTTTTTGGCCCATAGTAAGTGTCGACATTGACCCCTCGTCACTACTTCTTCGAGGTTAGACTAGATACTTACTGGGTATATGTTGTTTATGTACTCACGCTACACTTCTGCACTAATCGTGGAGGATTTGAGGCAGGTGCATCTGGTAGTCATTCAGGCGCATACCCTCGTTACCCCGAGGCATAGTGGTGAGCTGCTCTCTGTGTCCATTCTGTAGCACATGCAGTCTCTCTTTTGTATTTACTTTCTATCTATCTTATTCCAGACAAATGTATAGGTAATTTTATGTATTCTACTAATTGCTCATACACTTGTGACACCGGATTTTGGGAGTTTTCTAGTAGACACTATATGGTTTTGAGTATTAAATTCACTATATTGACTCTCTCATTAGTTTATGCTTTACTTTACTATAATTTTTCCACTAATCATTTTCTTAATAAATAAAAATCAACTACTTTGAAATTATTAAAAAGAACAAATACACGATTAGTTCACCGTTGGCTTGCCTAACGGCGACGTTGGGCGCCATCACGGCCTATAGGGGAAATTGGGTCATGAACAAAAAACTCTCATCTCAAATTTAAATAGATTTTATCCTTCTTTTTTTAATGATAAAATTATCTTTATTTATTTTTTTCTCTGTTTGTTTCTTATTTTTGCTATTATATTATTCAACACTTAATTTTATTATATTGTTCAGTGGCTTTTCATTAGCTTATTTGAATTTAATATTTGTTCTACCATACTTATTTTAATATAATATAAATAAAAAAATAAAAAGTATTTAAACAGTAACTTTGACTCTATTGTTTCTTATCATGTTAAAAAAAAATCATATCTCAAATTCAAATAAGTCTTATTCTTCTATTTTCTAAATTGGACTGCATTTTTAAAAAGTCTTCTTATGATTTTACACTTAAACTAACCATACTCAATTCATAGATTAATCATAATTTTTTTTATAGCAAATATACCACTAAGCTGGGCGCTTAGTGGTCTTTTTATTAATAAAATAAAAACAAAAATAATGTCTTACAATATGAAAAAAGTACGAGCTAGCTAAAACGTGTATCAACTTATAGACAACATGCCTTAAGTTGATAACTAAAAATAGCCTAAGTATATAAATTAACTTTGTTCCATGCTTCATGTTCTCAGTGTCTTGGAGCTTGTTTGTATCCTTTGTATGTAGTGAAAGTATCCTTTTCTTGTCCTCCCATGGTATATGATGATGAAGATGTCACTCCTTGTGTACCTTTACCATGTTGAAAATCCAGTTGGATGATTTGAGACCATCACATGAGCTCTAGACAATGTTCATGTGTTTAGAGATGCCTATCTCGTTGGACCTTCCCTGGCGCCGCGAGGTTTGAGACCTGCATGATCTCGCTACAGCCCTAGAATGGCAATGTGTGATGCGAGGTGGATAGTGCACGAGGCCTGATGAAAAACGAGAAAAAACTGGCATTAGACTTGGCGTCGCCAGGAATGCAGCGTGGGGAGGCAGACACTTGGGCTCGCTTCTACAATCCTAGGATTGCGCAATAGGCCAAGTGTTGCGAGGCTTAACGCGAGCTGGTAGGTGCGCAAAGCTTAATGGTTCGCGAGAAGGAGCGGGAGACAGCCTTGGCATCGCCAGGAGTGCAGCGTGGTGAAGCAGGCTCCAGAGCTCGCTTCTCATGTCCTGTAGCGAGTAATGCATGTTCAAATTTCCTTCTCCTTCAACGTATGATTGCATTGTCAAGTGCATTCTCGGACCTTTTACCACATATTTGGACTGTCCTATACATTGGTTGCATCTACAGGGAATGAGCATCAAAGACACTAATACCACCTTGTAGATTTGGCCAATGCATAGGTTATAGTCCTCACCAATGTACGTGCAAAATAAAACACTATGTTAGTCAAAAATGTCTTCCTACCTACCCCCCCTCCCCCCAATAAGGATTTGAGTGGGAAGAGAGATGTATACTCTTTCTCTTGTGGCTTCCCCAACTCCTCCACAACATATCTTCATTGCTCTCCCTACTATCCAAACTCCCCACACCAATAGCATATCATCCCAATACATCATCATGTAGAGTTAGGCTTTGTTGTTCTTACCCTAATGTAGGGTATCTGTGACTTGTCACTATTTAAGATCTTCCTTCCTTCAGTATCCAGCTCCATAAAGGAATTCACACGTATTTTCTTACTTATTTGGACACATTATATCTAATAGCTGCAATAATATTTTCAATATTATTCTATTCTCTATGTAAATGCAACGACACGACCGGTTATGTTGAGTATTTTAGCCCCGTTCCCCTATTTATTACCTCATCTATGTTTGATTGTGATTATGTGACTTACCGGGTTATTGTTTTGGTTTTGGGGTTTCGGAGTGAATTGAGATACTTTGTTCCAAGGTTAGAAGCTTAAGTTGAAAGAGTTGACCATAGTTTGACTTTCGTGTAGACGACTCCGGAATAGAGTTTTGATGGTTTCGATAGCTTTGTATGGTGATTTTGGACTTAGGCGTATGTTAGAATGGTGATTTGGAGGTCCGTAGGTCGTTTTGGCTTGAATTGACGAAAGTTAGAAAGTTGAAGGTTTGGAAGGTTGAGAGGTTTGACGAGAGTTGACTTTGTTCATACCGAGTTCAGATTCCGGTTCTGGGAGTTGGAATAGGCCCGTTGTGTCATTTGGGTCTAGTGTGCAAAATTTGAACTCATTCAGAGTTGGTTTGGTATGATTCAACATTAATTTTAGAAGTTGAATGTTCATTTATCCAATAGGCTTGAATTGGAGTATGATTCGTTGATTTGATATTGTTTGATGTAATTTTAAGCTTCGAGTAGGTTCGTTATGTGTGTTGGGATTTGATGGTATGTTTATACAGGGTCACGGGGCCCCAGGTGTGATTCGGATTGAATCCAGATTCATTTTGGCCTTGGAAGATTTTCTATGCATGCTGAGTTCTGGTGCAATCGCACCTGTGATAGTATGGCCGTAGGTGCAGCACTGCAGAAGCGGCCACTGAGCCGCAAAAACGAGATTGAGCTTGGTGAACTGTGTTCGTAGGTGCGGAGGTTCATGTGCAGGTGCACAAATGCATATGCGGTTATCTTCCGCAGAAGTGGAGTTTTGCTTGATGGCTTAGGACCGCAGGTGCGGGCTATTTTCGCAGAAGCGAACGCACAGAAGTGCCTTTGGTCTACAGAAGCAGAAGCACTATGTGGATCGCAGAAGCGAAAATTGCTGGGCTTTGGTGTAGCCGCATCTGCGAGGTATTTTCTGCAGATGCGGAGTCGCATAGGCGACCAAATGTTTGTAGAAGCGGATTGACTGGGTAGAAAAGGTTAGAATCGAGGGTTTTTGTAATGACCTGGCCGGTCATTTTAAGTATTGTAGCCACGTTCCCCCATTTATTGCTTATTCTATGTTCGTTTGTTGATATGTGAGTTGCCGTAGTGGTTGGTTTGGTTCCGGGGATGTTTCAGAATGAATTGGGACACTTAGTCCCAAGGTTGGAAGCCTAAGTTGGAAGAGTTGACCGGATGTTGACTTATGTGTAAATGACTCCGGAATGGAGTTCTGATGGTTCTGATAGCTCCGTATAGTGATTTTGGTCTTAGAAGTATGTCCGGATATTGATTTGGAAGCCCGTAGGTCATTTTGGCTTGAATTGATGAAAGTTGAAAAAGTTGAAGTTTGGAGAGTTGAGAAGATTGACCGAGAGTTGACTTTATTGTTACCGGGCTCGGATTTTGAATCCGGAAGTTAGAATAGGTCCGTTGTGTCAGTTATGACTTGTGTGCAAAATTTGAGGTCAATCAGAGTTGGTCTGATAGGTTTCGACATCAATTGTAGAAGATGGAAATCCATTAGTTTCATTAGGTTTGAATTGGGATGTGATTCGTGTTTTTGATGATTATTTGATGTGATTTGAGGCCTCGACTAAGTTTGTATAAAGTTTTAGGACTTTTTGTTATGTTTGGATGGGGTTCCGGGGGCCTCGGGAGTGATTCAGATTGAAATCGGATAAAGAATTGGACTTATGCAGTTTCTATTGGCAGCGGTTCTGGTGTGACCGCACCTGCAAGGTATTGGCCGCAAGTGCGGATCCACAGAAGTGGCCAAGGGGTCAAAGATACGCTTCTGGGCGAGTTGGAATGGTTGCGCAGGTGCGAGCGATATTCCGCACCTGCGAGGTCGCAGATGCGGATGTATGGTCGTAGGTACGGACTGGAGTGAAGGCGGGGAGGCTCGCAGAAGCGGGTGACATTCCGTAGAAGCGAAAGCGCTTCTGCGATGAGGAGTCCGCAGGTGCGAGTTTGAGAGCTTGGCCTAGATACGTAGATGTGGATGCGGTGCTACAGGTGCGATCTCGCAGGTTAAGTGGACCACAGAAGTGGAACTACTGGTAGATTACATAAAGACGCGGGTTAGAGTAATTTTTTCATTTTTGGACTTTGGGAGCTCGGATTGAGGCACTATTTGGAGGGAATTTCACTAGATTTCAAGAGGTAAGCAACTTTTGATCATTTTTATCTATTAATATTGATTACCCATTGAATTTCCCAGATAGATGAGGTGTTTTTGAGGTGAAATTTGGGGATTTTTGACCCATGCACTGGAGAGTAAGACTTGGGGATTTGAGTGTCGATTTGTGGTCGAAATTGGATAATTTTAGTATGGTTGGACTCGTTATTGAATGGGTGTTCGGATTTAGTAAATTTCATCGGGTTCCGAGGCGTGGGCCTAGGATTGACTTTTTGACTTTGGTTAAAAAACTTAGCTTTATCATATGGAATCGATTCTTATAGCTTGTGTTGATTATATTAAGTTGCTTGTGGTTAGATTCGAGTCGTTCGAAGGCCGATTCGTGAGGCAAGGGCTTGTTGGAGTAGGGATTTGCGTAGTTTGAGGTAAGTAACACTTCTAAACTTGGTTTTGAGGGTAGGAATCCCTGGATTTTGTATTATGTGATTGGTGTTAAGGTGACACACATGCTAGGTGATGGGCGTGTGGGTGTGCACTGTAGTAATTGTGACTCGGTTGATTCCGTGGTACCGTGTAGATATCAAACCTTATTTCTATTCATGTAATCCCTATGTATTGGAGTTATTGAGTTGCAATCCATTTTAGAAATCATGTTTAGGCTATATACTTATTCCGTCGGGACCCGTTGAGGTCATTTCTGCTATTGAATTATTTGCTTAAACTGAAATTTTATACTCAATCACATTCATCATTTGCGTATCATATCTCAGTATCTATTATCATTTAATGTTACATCATATTATCATTGTTTGGGCTGATTGGCATGAGATTTGTGTGCCCGAGAGACTATAGAGATTGATGACTGAGTTGGGGCCTAAGGGACGGATTGTGAGTGAATCATGATGGGATCGGGCTGCATGCTGCAACAAGTTTTATTGATTCATGATGGGATCGGGTTGCACACCGCAACATATTTTATTGATTTATGATGGGATCAGGCTGCATGCCGCATCAGGTGTTAGTATCGCTTGGGTAGGATCCGCTCCTCCGGAGTTTAAAAAACCAGTAGTGAGCACATGTACCGTACTGTGCTGAGTGATTGAGTGTGATGAGCGAGAGTTATGACAGTAGGATTGAGTACTTTGAGAGTGTGAGTACATTAGTTTATCACTGTGATGCATCACATGTGACATGAACATTTGACATATAGATATAGAGATGTGACATTTCTCATATTAGTCATACTTGGCATATTTTATCAATGTTGAGCTTAAACTGTTAAACTTGAAAGCATGTCTACATTTCTGTACTATGTACAAACTGATTATGTGATTCTCTGAGTTAATACTGTCATTTTTCCTGTCATATCTGTACTGTTATTATCTGAATTTGGACTGTCCCCTTCTAAGGTCGTCACTGTTTTGAGCCCAAGGTTAGTCCTATTACTTATTGAGTATATTAAGTTGTTTGTACTCATACTATATTCCACATTTCGTGTGCAGATGTAGGTACATCTGGACCCGGTGGTTGCTAGACTTGGAGGATTACCTCCTTGGAGACTTTTGAGGTAGCTGCTATTGCGTCCGCAGACCTCGACTCTCCTTTTTTCAGTTTATTTAGCACTGTTCTAGCTTTCCAGACAGTTGTATTAGAAGTTTTGATTGTGTTGACATTTAGTAGCTTATGTACTCGGTGACACCCAGATTCTGGGGATTTTGTATTTGAGTCGCAATTATCCTTATTAGTTATTATGAGATTTTTCACTGTTAAACTTATTACATCATATTTTCAGTTTAAAATGTGTAGTTATTTGTGGTTGTTGGCTTGCCTAGTACTGTGATAGGCATTATCATGACATGTTGAAATTTGGGTCGTGACAGTTTTATTTCATTTTCAACACTTTGAGTTAGAGAGCTCGATTTTGGAGGGGATTTTCAAGGATTGGATCGGGGTAAGTGTTTTTTACTTGGATTTTCTTATCATTCATGATTTCATCATTGTTTTCATCATTTAATTAGTGTTTTGAGTTGGAGAAATTGGGAAATTTTGTGAAAACTTGTCACGACCCCAATCTCCCACCGTAGGATGTCGTGATGGCATCTAGTCTCTAAGACTCTGATGACCTAATAGGTCATTTTGAGTTTTAGCCTTTATTTCTGTGTTCCGAGGCCTTGATTAGCTCTGTTTAGTGGTTCTCGATTTGCATGCGCAGTCCGTGTCTTTTCCAGAAAAACTTTATGAGAAAAATTGAAGAAAATGTGAATTTTAGCCTTAAAAATGATTTGAGTTGACTACGGTCAACATTTTGTATAAACGGACATGGATCGGTGTTTTGACGGTCTTGGTGGGTCCGTATCATGATTTGTGACTTGGGCATATGCCCAGAATTTAATTCGAAAGTCCCTAACTTGATTTAACGCGATTCGAATGTATGGTTGTAAATTTAAAAGTTCTTAAGTTTCTTTCAATAAGTCATACATTTTGATGTCTGATTCGTGGTTCTAGGTGTTATTTCGGTGTTTTGATCTCACGAGCGAGTTCGTATGATGTTATTACACTTGTGTGCTTGTTTGATTTGGAGCCCGAGGGGCTCAGGTGAGTTTTGGATAGGCTACAGACCATTTCAGACTTAGGAAATTGCTCGTTTCAGCTATCTGCTGATGTCTCTTGTTTTGTGCTTCGCGAGCGCAAAGCTACTCTCGTGATCGCGAAGCTACTCTCGCGATCGCGAATGGGAAATTGGGTCTGGGACGGAGTTACTCTTTGCGAATGCGAGGAACTGGTTGCGAGTGGAGGGGGGCTTACCCTTCGCTAACGTGAAGCTTTGTGGGATCCTGGGGAACCTGGGCAGTGACTCTACGCGAACATGGGTGTTGGCTCGCAAACGCGAAGGCAAGGGGGCTAAGCCTTCGCGAACGCGAGTTCGCGAAGGGATGATCGCGATCGCGATGGCCATTTGGCCAGTGCTCTTCGCGAACGCGTCAGGTGCTTCGCCAATGCGAAGAACACCTGATGCCCAGTTTTTAAAACTTCTAAAAATCGGGATTTAACCCATATTTCACCATTTTCAAGTTTGAGCTCGGCCTAGAGGTGATTTTGAAGAGAAGTTTCATCCCAACTTCATAGGTTAGTATATTTTAACTCGTTTTCTTCCATTTCCATCAACACCTATTGATTTCTAGCCTTTAATCTATGCGTTTTTATGGTAGAAATTAGGGATTTAGGTAGAAATTAGGTATTTTGAGAAATTGAGATTTAGACCTCAAATTGAGGTCGAATTTCGAAACTATTCACATAATCGGGCTTGGGGTGAATGTGTAATTGGGTTTTGTCTGAATCTCGGGTTTTGACCAAGCTAGCCCGTGGTTGACTTGTTCCAAAATCATTAAAGATTGAATCTTTTTCACTCGTGGGTAGTTTCTAAAGCCTATTTTGAATTATTTAAACTATATATGGTTAGATTCGATTAGTTTGGAGGCGAATTTTAGAGGAAAGGCCCGGTTGAGCGTTGATTTGCTTACAGAGCGAGGTAAGTGTTGGATCTAACCTTGACTTGAGGGAATTAGGAAATTTGAATTGTGTGATATGTGGATTATGTGAGAAAACAACGTATATGCGAGGTGACGAGTATATATACCCCGTTAAGATATTTGTTCCCATGTTTCTCGTTATTTCATGAATTACCTCATTCTATACCTTAATTGTTACATGCTTTAATAGCTTTCTATGCCGTAAATTGTTATTTATCATTTAATATTCTTATATTGAATTGTTCATCCCTTCCATGACTCCGTGCTTATTTGCTACTTGCCTTAACTGTTTTACTTGTACGCCATAATTGTCATGTGCTTTACTTGTGCTGTTATTTTTCTTTGTAATATTTGTTGCATTCCTTTGATTATTATGTGGTTCCTTTATTGCCTTGCTCTCATACCCTTTGTTTGTAGAGATTCTTATAAATTGAGTTATTGGATTTTTTTATGTTTATTGAAATTGTATGTGGATCGGGTTGCACACCGCAGCGTGAGTTGAAGGATAATGAATTGAAATGGTGGAATAAGGGACGATTATGATATTGATAAATGATGATATGGTGGGATCGGGTTGGCAACAGTTTGTGTACGTAATACTTGATATTGATAAATTGATATGGTGGAATAAGGGAGGATTATGATATTGATTAATGATGATATGGTGGGATCGGGTTGCGCGCCGCAACGGATTGTTTACATTATACTTGATATTGATAAAGGATGTTACGGTAGGATCGGGTTGCACGCCGCAACGGATTGTGTGTGTTTTATTATTATTATTATTATTATTATTATTATTATTATTATTATTATTATTATTATTATTATTATTATTATTATTATTATTATTATTATTATTATTATTATTATTATTATTATTATTATTATTATTATTATTATTATTATTATTATTATTATTATTATTATTATTATTATTATTATTATTATTATTATTATTATTATTATTATTATTATTATTATTATTATTATTATTATTATTATTATTATTATTATTATTATTATTATTATTATTATTATTATTATTATTATTATTATTATTATTATTATTATTATTATTATTATTATTATTATTATTATTATTATTATTATTATTATTATTATTATTATTATTATTATTATTATTATTATTATTATTATTATTATTATTATTATTATTATTATTATTATTATTATTATTATTATTATTATTATTATTATTATTATTATTATTATTATTATTATTATTATTATTATTATTATTATTATTATTATTATTATTATTATTATTATTATTATTATTATAGTAAATACAGGTTATTGTAAATGGCCCGCTTTAGCCCCATCACTACTTCGTCGAGGTTAAGCTCGTCACTTACAGAGTACATGTGGCCGATTGTACTCTTACTACACTATGCACGTCTTGTGCAGATACCTGAGTGGGTCCTAGTAGCGTTCAATAGCTTTTGCTCGGATCTAGTTATTGACGGAGACTTGAGGTACAGCTGCACAATGTTCGCAGCCCTGAAGTCCCCTTTCCTCCTATCTTTACTGTTTTTTGAGTTTCAAAACAGTGTATTTTATTCAGACCATGTTTGCAGCACTCTAGATGTTCATGTACTCATGACACCAGTTTCTGGGTTGTGTTTAGACTCGCTATTCGGTATTATCATACTATGCTTCAGATTTATTATCATTTTCATTGTTATTATCTTGTCATAAATTGTTCAAATCAGTAAATTTTCTATTCATGTCGGGATTTTCTATTCATATCGGCTTGCCTAGCAAATAGATGTTAGGCGCCATCATGACAAATACTAGGTAAGCCTAACATGCATAGAGAAATAACAGAAATGATAATAGAACTTTAAATTTAAACCAACTAGCTATCATAAAAGAACTTCACAATACCGCTGACGATAACTCCTAAAATCTGGTGAGATTGAGCCATAAGCTCTACACGAATGTACTGTAGCATCCCTAATGCATCACAGTTTAAACAAAGAGTAAGAAGTAGAAAAATAAGGACAGAGGGTGACTCCGAGGCCTGCGGACACCAAGCAGGTATACCTTGAAGTCTCTGAGATGTATAGCCAAATCACTGATACCTAGCCTGATATGAGGTACCTGGATCTACACAAAAAGATGTGCAGAAGTGTAGTATGAGCACACCACAATGGTACCTAGTAAATATGAAGCCTAACCTTGGTAGAGTAGTGACGAGGCTAGGTTAAGACACCTACTAGGATAAGAAAGAGAAGTTGAACAAGTAAAATACAATCTAAGAATGGAAACGGGGAAAATGAGGCAATAAAGAAATACAACAAGATAGACTACAACTGAGTTTAAAGCAATAAATGCAACAAGGAAGAACACATAATAAGAACATCAAGAAAACAATGCGGACAAATACAAGTAAGGTAAATAAGAGATAAAAACAGGAATCACAACTGAGGTACCGCCTCGTAATCTCATTTCACAATCACAATCACAATCACAATCACAATCTTTCCTTATACCGCCGCGTGAGCCTTACATTTAGATAGTTTTGAAAACAGTTTTCCCAAAATAGCTATACGCACTTTAGCCCACTTTATGTTACCGTGTGGCTTCAAGTAATTCCCTTACTAGCAACACGCACATAAATCCCACCTTATGCCGCCGCATGCACATTAACCCCTAACCTTATATTGCCGCATGCGCATCAATATCACAACATAATCATAACCCGCACCACAAGTGCCCATATGCCACAACTTGCCAAAATAATCAACAATACCAATGTTTCCACAACAAAGAGCCCATGGCTCAACCACAATATATACAAGAGTCTCAACAATAGCAAACTGAAAGTGAATAGATAAACAAGAATGGTATTTCAATAATTAACAACTTTGCCTCAATGTGATCACAATTTTTACAACTTCAACACCAACAACTCAACAAGAAGCTATTCCATGAAAACAACAACTTCGAGTAAACAATTCGACAATTAAAGAAGTAACAGACAATAACTTCAACTAAAGCATATAAGAGCAATTAACAAGTAAAAGGTGGAACAAGTTTTAACAATGTCAAATAAGGAATGTGAGGGTAGATTAATACATATAAGGGTAGACTAACAATGAAAATATAACATGCTATGACAATTCAATTAAAGGCATGAAAAGAGTCCAAATAGCCTAAGCCGGTCAAATACCACGTATAGCCCGTGTACCCACTCGTCACCGTGTGTACATGACTTTTACATATCATAAGTAGCATAATCAACCCAAATCCTAAGGGGTAGTTTCCACCACAAAGTTAGGCAAAATATTTACCTCAAACAAGCTAGGTCAATCTACTAGTAAGCCTTTTCCACGAATATCCAACTTCGAACGGCTCGAATCTGCCAAAATAACTTTATACCATAAATACAAACCATAGGAAACTATTTCGGATAATAAAGTTGCAATCTTTAAAGAAAATTAAAAAATCAACTAAAAAAGTAAACACCTGGGCCCGCATCTCGGAACCCGACCAAACTTACGAAATCCGAATATCCATTCAACAACGAGTCAAACCATACAAAAATTATTCAATTCCGACCTCAAATCGACCTTCAAACCCTCAAATTATAGCTTAGGAAGTTTTCACAAAATTCCCCAATTTTCCACTCAAAAACACTAATTAAATGATAAAAATAATGATGGATTCATCTATAATAGTCAAATCCGAGTCAAAATCACTTACCCTGATCAAATCCTTGAAAATCTCTTCCAAAATCGCCCAAAATCGAGGTCTCTAACTCAAAAGATGAAAAATAACTTTAACCCTCGATCTGGAAATTAAATATCTATTGCCAGTTCTTACTCTACGCGACCATGGAGAACAAACCCCCCTGCTCACAAAAGCCTCTTTCGTGATCGCGTGACCATAGTCACGAACATGATGACCAGTCATTCTTAGGCTACGCGATCGTGTCCAAGCCTACACGAACATGATGAACAACGTGTGCCACAACACAGTCTCACATTCCTTCTATGTGGTAGCGATGCATTACCCGCATTCACAATGTACAACAATCCAACCTTCCGCGAACGCGTCCCTATTCATGTTATCACGAAGAGCAATTATCCATCTGCCAACAAAGACCCTACGCGATCGCGGCTGAACCTTTGCGAACGCAGTGAAGGAAACCAGAAGCACAGAAAATTAGCAGTCTCAATACATTCATGCATGGTCCGAACTCAATCTGAAACACATCCGGAGCCCTCGGGACCCCATCCGAACATACCAACAAGTCCTAAAAAATGATATGAACTTGCTCGAAGCCTCAAATCACATCAAACAATACCAAAACCACGAATCACACATCGATTCAAGCCTAATGAACTTCCAACTTCTAAAACTAATGCCAAAACATACCAAACCAACTCCAAATGACCTCAAATTTTGCACACATGTCATAAATGACACAAAAATCCTATTTAAACTTTTGGAACTGATATCAGGACCCATTATTAATAAAGTCAACTTTCAAACTTCTCAATCTTCCAAACCTTCAACTTTCCAACTTTCACCAATTCAAGCCAAAACGACCTATGGACCTCCAAATCAATATACGGACATACGCTTAAGTCCAAAATCACCATACGAAGCTATCGAAGCCAAAAATCCATTTCGGAGTCGTCTACACAAAAGTCAAACTCCGGTCAACTCTTTCAACTTATGCTTCCAATTTTAGGACTAAGTGTCCCAACACTTCCAAAACTCAATCGAAACCCAAACCAACCACCACAGAAAGTAACATGACCTCAATATAACATAAAGGAGGAAATAAATAGGGGAACAAGGCTAAAATACTCAAAACGATTTTTCGGATCGTTACAAAATATTTCTAGACTATAAATTGAGGGTTTGGACGTCGATTTGAGGTCGGAATTGGATAATTTTAGTATGGCTGGACTAGTATCAAAATAGGTGTTTTAGATTTTGTAATTTTTTTCGGGTTTCGAGGTGCGGGCTCGGGGTTGACTTTTTGATTTTCCTTAAAGGTTGCAACTTTATTATCCGGAATCTTTTCCTATGGTTTGTATTTATGGTATTAAGTTATTTTAGCTAGATTCGAGCCATCCGGAGTTGGATTAGGGGATTGATTTGGCTTATTTGAGGTAAGTATCTTGCCTAACTTTTTGTGGGGGAAACTACCCCTTAGAACTTGGGTTGATTTGTGCTCTTTGGGTTATGTGAAAGACGTGTACACGAGGTGACAAGTTTGTACACGAGTTTATGTGTGGTACTTTGATCGGACTAGATTCTTAGACTCTCTCATGCATTAAATTAGAAATTATAATATCATGTTATGTTTTCCATTGTTAAATTGCTCTTACATGTTTTACTTGATGTTGTTATCACATGTTCTATCCCTTATTGTCAAACATGCTCTTATATGCTTTAATTGCCTTTGTTATCTCTCTTATTATCATGTTACCTATTTTATTGTCGAGTTATTCTTATTTGGATTTTCCATTCATAATGCTTTTTGGTGTTAAGCTTATGTTGTGCATTTAATTGGAAATTTTTATTTTGTGGAAATACCTTCATTGGTGTAACGACTTGGCCGGTCGTTTTGAGTATTTTAGACCCGTTTCCCTATTTGTGGCCTCCTCTATGTTAAATTATGGTTATGTGACTTACCGAGGTGGTTGGATTGGTTCCGGAGAAGTTTCGGAGTGAATTGGGACACTTAGTCCCAAAGTTGGAAGCTTAAGTTGAAAGAGTTGACCAAAGTTTGAATTTTGTGTAAACGACTCCGGAATGGAGTCTTGATGGTTCTGGTAACTTTGTATGGTGATTTTGGACATATCCATATGTCTGAATATCTATTTGGAGGTCCGTAGGTCATTTTGGCTTGAATTGGCGAAAGTTGGAAAGTTGAAGGTTTGGAAGGTTGAGAGGTTTGACCGAGAGTTAACTTTATTGATATCGGGGTCGAATTTCGGTTCCGGAAGTTGGAATAGGTCCATTGTGTTATTTATGAATTGTGCACAAAATTTGAGGTCATTCAGAATTGATTTGGTATGTTTCAGCATTAGTTTTAGAAGTTTGAAGTTCATTAGTTAATTGTAACGACCTATCCGGTTGTTTTGAGCATTTGCATTGTCATGACCCAATTTGCACTATAGGCCGTGATGGCACCCAACGTTGCCGCTAGGCAAGACAATGGTGAACCACCCATTTAAACTCTCATTTTAATATTTTTCAAGTCTTTGATTTTTATTTAATGCAGAAACAATAGTATGTGAGCGTAGTAATGTAAGACATAAACTAAACGGGAAAGTAAGATAGTGACTTAAATAATCAAAACTCATGAGTGTCTACTGAGATTCCCAGAACCTGGTGTCACAAGTGTACGAGCATCTAGTAAAATATACAAAACTCTCTAATAACTACTGTCTGAAACAACAATAGATAGAAAAGGGTAAAACATAATAGGAGAAGGCTCCGGGTGCTGCAGAACGGAGCATGGGAAAGCAGCTCACCACTAAGCCTCCAGGAAATGCGGATGCGCGTCCGGACGAACTCCAGATGCAACTGCCTCAGAACCTACACAATATGTGCATAAGTGTTGCGTGAGTACATAAAAAACATGTACCCAGTAAGTATCTAGTCTAACCTCGAAGAATTGGTGACGAGGGGTCGATTTCGACACTTACTAGTGGGAAATATACATAATGTACAAGATTATTTAATAGGCATGAAATACAACATTAATGATTGAATAAGAGGTAATAATTAAATGATCATTTATCAAAATAACAATTAAAAGTCCCCAAATATCACATACTAATATCAACAAGTAAGGGATCAACATGTATTTATAAATCCTCAAGTCATGAAAGCCATATCAAGTGTTATCGGACTCCGAGTGACAACACGCACGAGTTATGTCGAGGTCGTACGACCCGATCCATAATATTCGTGTACATACACTACCGAGGTTGTACGGCTCGATCCATGGATGCATCCCATAATATATACATAAATACTGCTGAGGTGTTCGACCCGATCCACAAAAATAAGGAAACTCTTCGGATTTTGAATTTCATATTTACAACTCCGAGGTAAGCCCATGAAAGAATATAATTTTCATCAGTAATTAAACATTCCTCCAACTCTCTAAGTAATAAAACTCGATTTAACATAATCTTTAACCAGGTTTTACTTATTAATACAAGCAATTAAACTAGCAAGTTGAGCCCAAATAGTACAGGTAATAGCATAATAAGGGCCTACGTCTACCCGAACATAACATGAATTTTAGCTACGCATGGCCTCTCGTCACTTCGTGCATATGTAGCACCCACAATTAGTAGGAAATAATAATTTAAACACCTATGGGGGTTAATTCCCTCTTACAAGATTAGGTTATAGACTTATCTTGTTCCCAAGTCCACTTTCTGATCCACTAATCAGTCTAAAAGCCTCAAGTCAATGATGAACAATCTGAAACTAGACAAAGGTTGTACAAACTAATCAATAATTGTTCAAAAGTTTATAATTTAACTATTAGAATGATTACTCATCCCAATTGGGAAGGTTCCTAAAATTCACAAACTAATCAATAATTGTAAATAATTATTACCCAGCACCTCACGAATACAAATGTAAAATTTTTACCCAATTCCATTATCATTTTCGTGGTCTAATCTCATTTTTATCAAAATATAGGTTTTTCGACAAACTCCTAAAATTTTCACATTTTTCTGTTAAAATCTACCCATAATCTATGTATTTAACTTACATTGTATATAAATCACACCTTCAATAGCTAGGTGAAAACCCATCTCCAAGAAGCTCTAAAATCTCCCAACAAATGAGAGAAATGAACCAAATAGCCAAAATTCCGACTTTAATAAAGTCTCTGCCCTGCTGCCCCTTCTTCGCGATCGCGAAAAGGGCATCGCGATCGCGAAGGCAAAGCCTGGCCAAGCCCTGAAACTCTTCTTCATGAATGCGAAAGGGTCCTCGTGATCGTGAAGGATAGACCAGCCCAAGCATCACGAATGCGACCCGCCCTTCGCGAACGCGAAGAGCAATGACCCACAGACCCCTGGCCCCATAACCCCTTCTACGCGAATGCGGCCAGGTCCTCACGAACGCGAAGGCCACAAGTCCTGAAGCTTTGGGAACGTAGACTCTTCTTTACGAACGCGAAGAGCAAAAAACCCAATCCCCAAATCCTTCATCGCGAACGCGAGGGTCCTTCCGTGTTCACGAAGAAGGAAACCAGAACCAGTACACCATCAGTTTTGGACTTAGCTTCAGGCGGTCCGAAATGCACCCAAGCCTCCCGGGACCCCGTCCAAATGCACCAACAAGTCCATAACAATAATACTGACCTGCTCAAAACCTCGGAACATATAAAATAACATTGAAACTAAGAATCTCACCCCAAAAAAAAATTGAATCAACTTATGAACTTAAAACTTCTCAATTAGATCCGAACACGCCGAATGATACTTAGACTACTCGGAATGACACCAAAGTTTGTGTACAAGTCATAAATTATCATACAGACCTATTCTCAGGTTCGAAATCCCAAACGAACCTCGATAACACCAAAGTCTACTCCAAACCATATCTAAAGGACTAGAAAACCTTCAATGAATCAACTTTCAACATTAAGCGCCGAAATGCTCGCGGATCACCCAAAACCCGATCCGAATACACTCTCAAGTTCAAAATCATCATACAAACCTATTGGAACCATCAAATTCCAGTTACGAGGTCGTTTACTCAAAACATTGACTCAAGTCAAACTTGGCCATCATATGCCACTATTAAGGAACTAAGTATTCCGATTTCAACCCGAACCCCTCAAAACCTAAACCAACCATCCCCTCAAGTCATAAAATAGTAAGAGCACATACAAAAAGTCTTAATTAAGGGAATAGGGATCTAGAAAACAAAATGACCGGTCGGGTCGTTACATGCATTCTGTTAAGTTGTTTGTAGTCTTGAGTAGCTTCATATGATGTATTATGACTTGTGTGAATTGTCGGTTTTGGTTTTCATGTGATTCATGATTGATTTTGAAGAATGATTCTCAAATAGTAAGCTTTAAGTTGAAAGAGTTGACCAAGTTTGACTTTAAAGTATTTAACCCCGGATCGGAGTTTTGATGGTTCCATTAGGTCCGAATACTGATTTTGGACTTGGGCGTATGCCCGTATTTGTATTTGGATGTTTCTTGAAGGTTTTGGCGTTAATTGGCAATTTGAAGGTTGGAATATTCATAAGTTTGATCGGGAGTTGACTTTGATGATATTGAGTTTGGATTGTGGTTCCGGGAATTGGAATAGCTTCATTATGTCATTTGGAACTTGTGTGCAATATTTGAGGTCATTCCGGGTTGGTTTGATATGGTTCGACACGGATTTTGGAAGTTGAAAGTTCAAAAGTACATTAAGTTCGATTTGAGGTATGATTCGTGGTTTTGATGTTGTTATGTGTGATTTGATGCCTCGAGTAGGTTTGTGTTATATTTTGGGACTTGTTGGTATGTTTGGATTGGGTCCCGAGGGGATCAGGTGAGTTTTGGACCGCTTTCACATCATTTCCTCTCATTTTGAATTGTTGGTTTTTATTGACGTCGGCAGAGAATCGCGTTCGCGTGGGAGTAATCACGAATAAGGATTTAGACTAGGCTGGTTTATCTTTTCATGTTTATGGTTTAAGTGGGACTTGAGATTCGTGGTCGCGTTTGAGCACTCGCGTTCTCGATGGGAAGCGAGGAGCTGGAGCACAAGGATGGCGAACGCGTAAGGCATTTTTGGTGGTAGTTTATTTTGTTCACCGTGAACGCGAGGGTTTTTCCGCGTTCGCGAAGGGTTCATCTTCCAATGATTATAAGTACTCTATTTTCGAAGGTTTCAGACATTGTAGCATATTTTGAGCTATGGAGCTCGGATTGAGGCAATTTTCACCACATGGATTGGGGTAAGTATTTTATACTCGGTTTTGATTGTATTCCGTGATTCCATCTTCATTTTTGTCATTCAATTGATGGTTTCAAAAGAGAAAGAGGGGGGGGGGGGAGGGGTTGTCAAAACATTCATGAAGTGAATTTTGAGTTTTGATCATTGATTTAAAGTCATATTTGAATAAAATTAGTATGGTTGGACTCGTAATTGAATGGGTTATCGGATTTTGGGAGTTTTGTCGGGTTCCGAGGTGCTGGCCCGTGTTAGACGTTTTGGTTGACTTTGAGTAACTATGTAAAGATTCGATCTTTATTAATTGGGATTGTTTCCTTAGGCATTATTTGATGTATTTGAGTTGCTTTTGGCTAGTTTCGAGTCGTTCAGAGGTTGGTATAGGTGGGATGGCATTTCTATTGTATTATTTGGCTTGCTCGGCATTGGATTTGGCTTTTCCGAGGTAAGTAACATATCAAAACTTGGATTTAAGGGTATTTAACCCTGGGAACTATGTTATAAGAGATGTATTGAGGTGACACACATGCTAGGTGACGAGTGTGTGGGCGTGCACCAGGGAAATCATGATTTTATTTGACTATTAAACTATGACCGGACTTGTTTTGCTGTGATATCTTATTACATCCATGTTCTCCCTACTTGTTTGATTATATGAGTTGTGAATCATGTTAGAAATCATTTTTAGGCTATGCGCTTATTCGGTTGAGACCTAATGAGGCTATTTCTGTTGTTTTGAGTTATCTGCTCTAACTGTAATTATATAATCAGTCATGATTATTCATTTGCATATCATATATCAGTCTCTGTTCATCATTCATTATTACATCACATGTTATCATTATTTGGGCAGAGTGGTACGAGAATGTGAGCCCCTGAGACTTGAGAGATTGATGACTGAGGTGGGCCTGAGAGCCAAATTGTAAGTGATATTGGGGATCGGGCTGCACGCCGCAGCAGGCCATAATGGCTTTATATTAGCGCTTGGGTAGGATCTGCCCCTCCGAGTCTGGCATACCAGCAGTGAGCGCAGGCACCCGTACAGTGCTGAGTGATTATGTGTGATGAGTGGGAGTTTAAGACCGGTAGATTGAATACTCTGAGAGTGTTAGTATCTGGGATTATCACTATGAAATCATTCATTTGACATGCGTACTTGGAATGTAGGCATCGAGATGCATTTTTCCTCATGCTACACAGTATTATGACATTCATGATTTGGCATGTAGGCATTGAGATGTATATTCATCATGCTAGATGGTATATGATAAGTGATGACTTGATATGCATATTGACATGTAGGCATAGAGATGCACTTTCCTCATGCTATCTGATAATGAAATATCTTATCTGTTGTTGAAAGTTTGTGAAAAATCAAAGTTTTTTGATAAACCCTCATATTTTGGTGATTTCGGTGAAAGATTTGGGTTTTACTGTTATACCTAAAAGGAATGTCTATTTTTCCGTAACTTTGAACGAGCTGAGCATAATATCTTTTGAGTTATTACTTGTAATGCTTTCATTATATTGTTACGAGTTGTTCTTGGGTATTGGTGTTGGACTCTGACTATTTTTTCAAGCTCATCACTGCTTTCAACCTAAGGTTAGGTTTGTTACTTATTGAGTATATGGGATCGATTATACGCATACTATACTTCTGCACCTTGCATGCAGATTTTGGAGTTCATGTTTCTGTGTATGGCGGGAGCTGGCATTGGAGATGTACATGTGTTCCAGTTATATATGCCTCTTGTTCTTGGTAGTTTTAGATTTATAAATCTGTTTATATATAACTCGAACAAATGATATATTTATTTCATACTAGCTTTGTAAACTCTAAGTCTTAGAAACTCATGATTTGTACTACCAGTCATTGGGTTGTTGTATAAAACTTCAGCTATTTCATCAATTATTTTTTATTAGTAAATCTCATTTGAATTGGATTATTGTTAATTGGCTTACCTAGTGGGTTGGGTTAGGTGCCATCACGACTAGTGGATTTTGGGTCGTGACATTCATTAGGCTTGAATCGATGTGCGATTTGTGGTTTTGGTGTTGTTTGATGTGATTTGAGGCTTAGAGCGAGTTTGTATTGTGTTATAGGGCTTGATGGTATGTTTGGACGGGGTCCTGGGGCCCCCGGGTGTGTTTCGGATTGAGTCGGACCGTTTATGCATGTGTTGAGACTGTTGGTTTTCTGTGCTTCAGGTTTCCTTCATCGCGTTCGCGAATGATTTGTCGCGACCGCGTAGAGTCCTTAGTGGCTGATGGATTTTTTACTCTTCACGTTCGCGAAGTTTTGAATATGATTACGATGGTTGGAGTGCTTGTGCATTGCGAACGCGTGTGAGGGACCGCGTTCGCATTTAAGGAAGGAGAGGCTGTAGGGAGGCATGCATTGTTCATCGCATTGGCACAGACTTGACCACAATTGCGTAGCCTGAAGATTACTGGTCATCGCATTCGCGACTGTAGTTTCGTGATCACGTAGGATGATTTTGTGAGCTGGTGGAATTTGTTCTCCACGATTGCGGTTGCTTTTCCGCGATCGCGTAGAGTAATAACTGGGCAGCAGAATGTTAAAACCCAAATCGAGGGTTAGAGTATTATTTTTATATTTTGAGTTGTAGAGCTCAGTTTTGGGCTATTTTAGAGGGTATTTTCACGACGTGAATCAGGGTAAGTATTTTTGACTCGGGTTTATTAATTAATCATGATTCCATCTTAGTTTTATCATTTATTTAGTGTATTAAAGTGAAGAAAATGGGGGATTTTTGTAAAACTTCCTAAAGTGAAAATTGGCGTTTTGAATGTCGATTTGAAGTCAGAATTGGATAATTTTGGTATGGTTGGACTCGTTATTGAATGGGTGTTCGCATTTTATAACTTTTGTCAGGTTTCAAGGTGTGATCCCGGTATTGACTTTTTGATTTTATTTAAAGATTGTAACTTTATTATCCAGAATATTTTTCTATGGCATATATTTATGGTATTAAGTTATTTTGGCTAGATTCGAGCCGCCCAGAGTTGGATATTCGCGAAAAGGGCGTACTAGTGGATTGAGTTAGCTTGTTTGAGGTATGTGTCTTGCCTAACTTTATGTGGGGGAACTACCCCTTAGGATTGGAGTTGTTTGTGCTATTTGTGTTATATGAGAGCTGTGTACGCAAGGTGACGAGTGGGTACACGGGCTATACATGGTATTTGACCGGTTTAGGCTATTTAGACTATTGCCATGGCTTTAATTGAATTGTTATAGCATGTTATATCTTTCATTGTTAATCTACCCTTACATGGGTTAATCTACCCTCATATGCTTGATTTGACATTGTTAACACTTGTTCCACCTCTTACTTGTTATTTTGCTCTTATATGCCTTAGTTGAAGTTATTGCCTTCCTTATTATCTTGTTACTTCTTTAAGCGTTGAATTACTTACTTGAAGTTGTTATTTCATGGAATACCTTCTTGTTTAGTTATTGAATTTGAAGTTGTAAAAGCCGTTATCACTTTGAGGCGAAGTTGTTAATTGTTGAGATATCGTTCTTGTTGAGCTATTCACTATTATTTTATTATTGTTGAGACTCCTGTACACATTGTGGTTGAGCCATAAGCTATTTGTTGTGGAAACATTGGTATTGTTGATTCTTTTGGCAAGTTGTGGCATATGGGCACTTGTGGTGTGAGTTGTGATTATGTGGTGATATTGATGCGCATACGGCGGTATAATGATATGGGTTAATGTGCATGCGACGACATAATATGGGATCTATGTGTGTGTTGCTAGTAAAAGAATTACTTGAAGCCACATGGCTACATAAGGTGGGCTAATGTGCGTGTAGCTATTTCGTGAAAAATATTTTCAAAACTATCTAAATGTAAGGCTCACACGACAGAATAAGGAAAGATTGTGATTGTGATTGTGAAATGAGATTACGAGGCGGTACCTCGGTTGTGATTCTTGTGGTTATCTCTCATTTACCTCACTTGTATTTGTTCGCATTGTTTTCTTGATGATCTTGTTATGTGTTCCTTCCTTGTTGCCTTTATTGCTTTAAATTCGATTGTAGCTTACCTTGTTATATTGCTTTATTGCCACTATTTCCTCATTTTCATTATTAGAATATACTATACTTGTTCAGTTTCTTTTTCTTATCTTAGTAGGTGTCTTGACCTGGCCTCGTCACTACTCTACCGAGGTTAGGTTTGATACTTACTGGGTACCGTTGTTGTGTACTCATACTATGCTTCTGCATATTTTTGTGCATATCCAGGTACCTCGACTCAGGCTAGGCATCACTGAGTGGATCATATAGTTCGGAGACTTCAAGGTATACCTACCCGGCGTCTGCAGGTCTCGGGGTCACCTTCAGTCTTTATTTTTCTATTGTTTACTCTTTATCTAGACAGTATTGTACTAGGAATTTTACAGTGTACTCGTGTAGAGCTTATGACCCAGTTCCACCAGTTTTGGAAGTTTTGTTATAGATGTTCTGTTTCAGATTTATTATGAGTTTGTCGAATTATCTTATTTTCTTAACTGTTAAATTCCGTTAAGTAATCATGAATATTAGGCTTACCTAGTCTTAGAGACTAGGTGCATGCCACCACGACATCCTAACGTGGGAAAATGGGGTCATGACCGTTTGAGTTATTGAAGTTGATGTTATGAAAGTTGTTATCACATTGAGGATTGAAGTTGTTGATTATTGAGATATATTCCCTTGTTGAATAATTCTCATTCATTTTGTTATTATTGAGATTCTTGTACATGTTATGGTTGAGCCGAGGGCTATATGTTATGAAAACTTTGGTATTGTTGATTTTTGGCAAGTTGTGGCATATGGGAACTTGAGGTGCGATTTGTTATTGTGTTGTGATATTGATGTTCATGCGACGATATAAGGATAGGGGCTAATGTGCATGCGACGACATAAGGTGGGATTTATGTGCGTGTTTCTAGTAAGGTAATTACTTGAAGCTACGCGGCGACATATGATGGGCTAAAGTGCATGTAGCTATTTCGGAAAAAAATGTTTTCAAAACTATCTAAATGTAAGGCTCACACAGCGGTATAAGGAAAGATTATAATTGTGATTGTGAAATGAGGATACGAGGCAGTACCTCGGTTGTGATAATTGTTGTTTTCTCTTATTTACCTCGCTTGTAATTATCCGCATTGTTTCCTTGATGTCCTTATCATGTGTTCCCTCCTTGTTGCTTTTATTGCTTTAAATTTAGTTGTTAGCTTACCATATTATATTGAGGTATATTCACTATTTCCTTGTTTCCATTATTAGATCACACTATACTTGTTCAGATTTCTTATCCTAGTAGGTGTTTTGACCTGGCCTCATCACTACTCTACCGAGGTTAGGCTTGATACTTACTAGGTACCGTTGTGGTATACTCATACTATGCTTCTGCATAGTTTTGTGCAAATCTAGATACCTCGACTCAGGCTAGGCATCAGTGAGTGAATCATACCGTTCAAAGACTTCAAGGTATACCTGCTCGGCGCTCGCAGGCCTCAGAGTCACCTTTTGTCCTTGTTTTGCTAATATTTTCTCTTTATCTAGACAGTGTTGTACTAGAGATTTTACATTACATTCTTGTAGAGCTTATTACTCAGTTCCACCGGTTTTGGCAGTTTCGTTAAAGATGTTCTGTTTCGGATTTGTTATGAGTTTATCAAATTATCTCATCACCTTAGCTGTTAAATTCCATTAAATATTCATGAATGTTAGTGGTCATGGGAACAATAGCGATCGGTCAGGGCTGAAGCAGACCTTTCCTATTTTTTCATTATAATAAATATATGAAAAGAGGAAAGGGCTTTTTTATAGAAGGGGGCTAAAAGTATCTCAGAGCGAACGTAAGCTTTGCCATGAGAGTAGATCAGCGGAGTTTATGATCATAAAGAAAAGGCTAACCCCCCCTTACAGATCATTTCACTTGCTTGTCTGGTTCGCTTTCTAGGTTACTCACTTTCGTTCTATCGAGGTGAACTAGCGATATGAGAGTTAGCCCATCTTCGACGATTGGTGATTCGGCAAGCGATTGATTCGGTGCGGCAGCAAGAGAGGTATTCCTCTAAGCCGTATCATCAATGTTAATAGTATTTATCGATGCTTCTCCACACTGTCCTGGTCTCACGATTGGATTCGAACCACTGCTTTACCTAGTCTTAGAGACTAGGTTCCATCACAACATCCTATGGTGGTAAATTGGGGTGGTGACCGTAATATTTATAAAAAAAGATTATGAAATGGGAAAAAGCAGATCATGTGGTTAGTGAATAAATATTAAAAGAAGAGTTTTTTTTCAAAACGTTTTGAGAATCTATTTACTATGAAAATAAGAGTCAATATTATTTGATTTTTACTGCAAATTATATTTGATCAAATTATTGTCTTATTCTTATTAGATTTCTCTAACTATTATTAGATTTCCCCCTAAAAATATACAGTGACTTTTTCTCAATACGTCACTTAGTTTAGTATCAAGTTTGACTACCCTATTTTTAATATAATACAGATAGATATAGATATAAATTGTTATTAAATATTATTTAAATGAAAAGGTATCATTGAGAAACTTATCATTTTTAAACTTTTCTTTGATTGAGTTTTGCTAAAACAGAAATTTCTAGGTTTGCTTTTTAATTTTTGAAAGAAATATCACCATAATTTAAAAAGATTTTCCCATGTGGAGGCAAATAAAATAGGTAAGGATTTACTTGGTGGAATGGGAGAGCAGAAGAGGACTGTATCTTTAAAAGATTGGATCGCTGCTTGGCCAACATAGATTTCCAACATATGATGCCTAGCATAGAGGTCACTCACCTATCAAAAATAGGGTCGGATCACAGCCCTATGTTATTGTTAGGTAATGTTGATGCTACACCAATAAAGAAGGCTTTCAAGTTTCTCAATTTCTGGACAAAACATCATACTTTCAAGGACGTGGTCAAAGAGAACTGGAAAGCTGATTTTGCTGGAGATCCTTTTTTTTTTATTTTCAATCACAAATTGAAGAGGTTGAAGAAGGCTTTATCAACATGGAGCAGAGCAACTTATGGTGATATTTTTAAGAAGATAGCAAGCTTAGAGGAGGTGGTGCTTGTGAATGAAGCTGAATTTGAGAGGCATCCTACATTTCAAAATAGAGAAAGGCTACAGAAAGTTCAAGCAGAACTGATCAGGTACTTAGCTCTAGAGGAAGAATTTTGGAAGCAAAAAGCTGGCATGTCTTGGTTTCAGGATGGAGATAGGAATACAAAGTTTTTCCATACACAAGTTAATGGTCGAAGGAAAAGACTACAACTGAGAAGGGTGCAGAATAATGATGGCATTTGGTTCGAAGAAACTGCAGAAATGGCTGAGGAGGCAGTAAGGTTTTTTCAAGCACAGTTCCATGAAGATACAATCTCTACAGCATTTGAAATACTGTATCATGTCCCTACAATGGTGGACAATACTCAAAATTTGAAGTTGGTGCAACAGCCTACCAAGGAAGAGGTCAAATATGCAGTGCTTGGTTTAAATGGAGAAAGTGCTGGAGGTCCAGATGGATTTACTGGTTGTTTTTTTCACTCATGCTGGGGTATAATTGGTGATGATATAGTAGATATGGTGAAATCATTCCTCAATGGACATGAACTACCAAGATTTGTAACTCATACAAATCTAGTTTTGCTACCAAAGAAGAAGGAAGTTATGACCTTTTCTGACATGCGACCTATTAGCCTCAACAATTTTATAAATAAAGTCTTTTCAAGAGTCATTCATGAGAGGTTGGTAGGTATGCTTTCTGATTTAATATCAGATGAATAGGATGGTTTTGTAAAAGGGATGAGCATAGTGGAGAATGTTCTATTAACATAATAGATAATTACAGACATTCGATTGACAACCAAGGCAGGTCCAAATGTTGTGATCAAATTGGACATGACAAAAGCATATGGTCGACTTTCTTGGCTGTTCTTGACAAAGATCTTAAAGAAGATGGGATTTGAAGCAAAATTCATAGGTTTAGTGTATGGGATTGTGTCGAATAACTGGTACTCTGTGATGCTTAATGGGCAGCCTCATGGATTTTTTAGATCAACCAGGGGTGTTAAGCAGGGTGACCCACTGTCACTTACTCTATTTATTCTGGTTGCAGAGGCAATGTCTAGAGGATTAAATGCTCTACACAAGATAAATGGAGTCCCAAGATAAATCATCTAGCATATGCTGATGATACCATTATTTTTTATTCTTCGGATGTTATTTCATAACAACTTATAATGGAAGTCTTGACAGCATATGAAGTTGCCAGCATATGAAGTTGCTTTTGGTCAGCTAATAAATAAGAGCAAATCAGCTATATATATGCACCATTCTGCCAGTGAACAAGTAGTGGCTAAGGTTCAAAGGATCACAGGCATTCCCAAATAGGATTTCTCTTTTATATACATTGGATGCCCATTATTTTACCTTAGGAAAAGGATGGCTTATTACCAAGGCCTCCTAACTAAGGTGATGGATAAGCTACAGAATTGGAAAGGGAAACTATTATCTATAGGAGGAAGAGCAGTGCTTATATCTCATATGCTTCAAAGTATGACTATACACCTGCTATCTTTAGTAAATCCTCCATCATATGTGATCAACAGGCTACAAAATATTTTTGCACAGTTTTTCTGGTGAAATTCTGTTGGTGTTTCAAGCAGACATTGGGCATCTTGGAACACTCTATGCTTACCCTGTGAAGAGGGTGGTGTTGGTTTCAGATCAATGCATGATATGTCCATAACTTTATTTTGTAAACTATGGTAGAATTTCATAACAAAACCTAGTCTGTAGAGTTCTTTTTTGAGCCAGAAATACTGCAAAAAACTCAATCCTATGGTGGTGCCTTGGAGAGGGGGATCTCATGTTTGGAGAAAGATGATTGAGTGTAGAGATATCATTGAACATCAAATACTATGGCAACCTAAGATGGGATCTTCCTTGTTCTAGTTTGAAAACCGGACAAGATTGGGTGCTTTATACTTTGTCAGACCTCCTGATGAGGAGAAGATCAGAGAGATATTGCCAGATGATCTTGCAACCTATATTCTGGAAAACATGAAACCACCAGTGTTGAGTGATGTCCTTGATAAGCCTGTTTGGATACTAGAATCGAGGGGAGTTTTTAGTGTCAAATCTGCGTGGAAATACTTAAGAAGGGGACAAGAACTTGGTAGTGCTTATATGAAAATCTGGGTAAAAGGACTGCCTTTAAAAATTACTTTCTTTATGTGGAAAGTATGGAGAAATAAGCTGCCACTGGACGACTTCTTTAGGAGGCTAGGGTACCCAATGGTATCTAAATACTGGTGTTGTGCTGAGCCGAAAAGGAAGAGACAATGCAACATATTTTTTCAAATCATATGCTGCCAATACAGTGTGGAAATATTTTCTTGGTCATGCAAGAATTTCCATTGATAGAATCACATTTCACCAGGCTGTAGTTAAATGTTGGACTACTGATGCTATACCTAGATTACAGCCTATAATGCAAGCTTTTCCATCCGTGATAGTGTGGGAATTGTGGAAGAGGAAGAACAACTACAAGTATGGAGATGCAGTCACTATAAGCAGGGTCATTTACCAGGTTTCCTCAACTCTGCAATCTCTTATTAAACTTAGGAAGCCAGGTATTCAGAACATCCCTCATAAGTGGCCAGATATGTTAAACATGATGGAGTAACATACACCTACACTGAAGTACTCTAAGGAACTATGGGAATTTCCAAACCAAGGTTGGATAAAAGTCAATACAGATGGGGCTTCCAGGGGAAATCCAGGTAGAAGTTCTATTGGTTTTGTATTGAGAAATGAAGAGGGAGATATAGTATATACATGTGGGAAGGAGATTCAAGAAGTGACAAACATAATGGCTGAAGCAAGGGCAGTGCTCGAAGCCTTGAGGTTCTGTGTGGACCAAGATTTGGAGAGGTGGAAGAAATCAAGGAGTTGATAGACAGGGGTAATGTGACAGTGGATCACACTCTTAGAGAAGGCAACGGTTTGGTAGATCATCTTGCAAACTATGCTTTAGATATTGGGCCTATAGAATATCACTGCTTCAATAAACTTGATACACAAGGTATAAGGTTGGTGAATAATGACAAGATGCAATGTCCATATTTACGAATACGAGTGACAAGGAATTAGGAGAGGGGGGAGAAGGGCTCTAAAAAGAAAAGGAGAGAACAAGAGGAGAATTTACTGTACGTATAATGATGGAGTTTACACAGCATGAGGAAGAAATAATCGCATGGGTTTGGTTTGACAAAAACAAGGAGACACAAGATATGAAGCGGGAATATCAAAAACAAAGCAAGTCAATGGACTTTGCAATAGGAAAATAGAATGAGAGCACTGAAACCAACAACTTGCACTTAAAGCTATATACAAGGGACACATGGATGCCCAGAATCTCGACGAGAAGTGGCGTACTGGTTTCTACATGTCAAAAGGAAAGAGTAATGAAAAGTGATATATGCAAGGATTTACAACACATGAAGAAGATGGACAAAGAAGTAGAGCTTGCGATATGGTTTTTGTACTTGCTGTATGGAATAACGATCCTCATTTCAAGAAGAATGCAAGGGGAAAAAAGTCACCTCAATCAGATTTCGAATAATATATACATGGAGGAACACACATATCATGGAACACTTTTATGGAATAATGGGAAGAGTGCTGGATAATAAATATGCACAAATAATGGCATGTGTGTTGGAGAATAAAATTCTGATACTAGCTGGATTGGGAATGAGGAAAGGTCAGAAAAGGCACGCTAGACTGCTTTTTGACACTTCAAAATGTTGAATACTGGACATAATCGCAGCAGCAGGGCAAACTACTAAAATGCTTTATTCACTCTTAGCAAGAACAAAGTGGAGCAGAGGAACAACTGATGATATGGACAATACAATAAGCACTCTAAAGAAGAAGAGCATGGGGATGCTGTTTTTCACTAACATGGCTTTCTTTTTTGCAGGACACGTTAATATGAACATGCCTTACTTATTGTTTAGACTCCATAGGGTGGTGTTTCATTCCCTTGGAGAAATATCAATAGTAAGCATATATATGATTGCTAAGGAGGATGATGGGTAGGGCGATATTAAATGGACCAAACTGGAAAGCTTTGCCAGTTGTACATATCAATCACTACACCAAAATGAAAGCTGCAACTGTCAGATGATGGATATGAATAAAATGAAGAATAACTTCCACACCAGAAGAAATATTCAGGAGGACCAACTAAGATCCATGAGCTTGATGATTAGTTATAATAGGGGATTTTGGTGCTAAAAATGGGATCCATGGATGCATTGTGGACTAAAATCTCAATGCATTTCACTACCACCAGAAGGAGCATTTGGTCCTGCAGATCACCATGTTCAAATCCTTTGGGAGGAGGATATGTTTCTCTCTCTTTTTATACTAACTTTGTGTTCTTCTTTTGCAGGAAACGCTACTATATCCATGCCTTACTAACTGCTCCAAATTCAAAGGGTGGTATTAGCATTTGATGCTCATTCACTTGAAGGAGTGCTAATAGTAGGCACAAGCATGGAAACATGGAGAATTCTATCCATAGTTGAGATCAAGCCAAATATGTGTGACCTGGGCTATTGGCACTGGAAAGTTGATACAATGGATGCATTGAGTAGCAAAATTCCAATGCACCTTATTAGTTCTACATCACAGTAATGGTGCAAACCAATGGTTAACAAAGAATGCTTCTGGGAATCACATCACTACTGCTGCAAACAGGGGAAAGGCAAGAGACTGCAGCCCAGAACTTTGGTCGAACTACTGTATGACCTGGGGTTTTGGCATTCAAAAAAGTGATCAATGGATGCATTGTGGACTAAAATCTTAATGCATTTCATTAATTCCACATCCCAAAAAGCTTTCCAGACATTGGATGCAACAAATGACTGCTGGAGATCACGCGACTCCCTCTCCAAACAGTGCACGCTCACATATGTTCAAAATTGCTGAATTTTAGTTTCAATGAGGAATGCGAGTAGCTGCACCAGAATTTGTGATAATGCAGGTATAATACTGGATTATACACATCATGAGGAAGAAACAATCACATGGGATTGGGTTTGTAGAAGCAAGGATGGACAGAACAAGAAGCTAGAAATTCAGAAACGTGACAAAACAGTGGACTATGCCATAGCAAATGTTTTTGGCTTTAGGAACTGCACACATGTGGATATAGTCTGGAAAAAGAACAGGGAAGATACACGACTGGATTCATTATGTTTACTCTTGGAACAACAAAAGGAAGATAGCCAAAAATGCAACAAGCACAGATTACATATGGGCCTCAATTGTGATGACTTAACATGGCTAGTTTTTATATCTCATTTTAATTGCTCTAGTAGTTTGCAAATTGTAATATCAGTGTTGATCACATCGCCCAACATTGATAATAGTATTTCTTTCATCGTGTAAGACCTCCTGACATATCATTGTTTTTGTTTTTCTATATTTATAAAAAAAATAGCCCTAGGCACTTTGCCTAGTGGATTTGCTAAAAAAAAAAATAGGTAAGGAATAAATCTAAAGAGATTTTTTTATCTTTTTTATTTTAAAAACTTTATCTTTGAATTTAAATTTAATGTTATTACGTAATCTAGTTGACATTGTCCTAAGATTGCCAAATGTTTATTTTTAGATTTTCACTTGGCTTAATCACATTGTAAACTACTCTCCTTTCATTATTAAATATTAGTAATAGTATTAGTATATGAAAAAAATATTAATTATGTTATGTGATTGTAACGACCTAATCGGCCATTTTGTGTAATTGCGCACCGTTGCCCCATTTTATACTTCACACACGTGTGGTTATGATTTTATGATTTGCAGGGTCGATTAGTTTCGTTTCGGGAAGCTTTCGGGTTGCTATGGACCCTTGATTCTTGTCAAGACCCAAAACCCACTCTAGGCCGTGATGGCTCCCAACATCGCCGTTAGGCAAGACAACGGTGAACTATAACGTAAATTGTTCATTTTTTTACTTTCGAAATCATAAAATTTTATTAAGTAAGGAAATTTTCACCTGTAAAATTCACGGGTACATACATAATTAGTATTGCATAAAATAAAAGGTGATAATAATATGCAAATCCATAAGCATCAACTAGAATATCCCCAAAATCCGGTGCCATAAGTGCATGAGCATTTACTAAGGAGTACAACATTAATACAACATCTATCTGGAATGTAAATAAGACAGGATAGAGTAAATGGTATGACGAAGACTCTGTGGGCTGTGATACGTAGCTTGGAATGCAGCTCACCATAAAGTCTCCTCAGCAGTTGCGTCTAAGCGCCCAAATGTCCACCAAATGAACTTGTCAAATCCTACACATTTAGTGCAGAAGTGTAGCATGTGTACGTAAATCAACGCATACTCAGTAAGTATCAAGCCTAACCCTGAAGAAGAAGTGACGAGGGGCCGACATCGACACATACTAGAGGTTCAATAAAGCAGTATGTTAAATTCTAAACAAATATGAAGCACAACAGTAATAGTGGGATAAAAGGTAACTAACATAATCTTTCAAAATTTCTTTTAACAATATAAATTTCTCAATCTCGTATTCTATCTTAACAACTCGGAAAATGTCAAGTTCCAATATCAAATGAATAAGGAATACCATATGAAATGCCAGGAAACATTGGAAGGATAATCTCGTGAATATTCGAAATGCTATCGATACAACGCACGATTATGTCGAGGTTGTATGGCTCGATCCAGAATAATGTGTACACTGTCGAGGGTCGAGCGGCACGAACCATAGATGCATCTATTATACTATCGAGGCGTTCGGCCCGCTCCACAAGAAAGGAAGAAACTTATCAAATCACGAGGCACGTGCTTACAACACTAATACACGTGCATAATAGTGAATATACCCCTTTACGTTTATCAAATATCTTGGCAACAACTCAAGGTGATAAAGCTCGGCCTAACAACTCAAGGTGATATAGCTCGGCCTAATATATATATGTTTCTAAACCAATTTCAATTGTAATATCAATTAATTAAGATAGCAAAATGAGTCCA
The DNA here is from genome assembly GCF_000715075.1 of Nicotiana tabacum. Classification (NCBI taxonomy): domain Eukaryota; kingdom Viridiplantae; phylum Streptophyta; class Magnoliopsida; order Solanales; family Solanaceae; genus Nicotiana; species Nicotiana tabacum. Next base: position 109,061,658 of record NC_134083.1, on the reverse strand, counting down.
AACAATTCAAATATTACATGATAATGTCCTAAGTCTACCCGGACAAAAATACGCTTTAGCTATGTACAAACTCTCGTCACCTCATGCGTATGTAGAACCCACACCTAGTAGCACATAACAATTACATCTTCTAGGGGTAGATTCCCCCTCACAAGGTTAGACATGAGACTTACCTCGCTCTAAAGTTCCATAACGGGCTCCAACGCCTCTCTAACACCTCAAACCAATGCCCATCGATCCAAAACAAGTCAAACAAGGTGTAAATCAATCAAAATATACTCCAATTCATATAATTTAGCAATTTATGATAATTCCCAAATCCTCTCAAAAAATCAACAAATTCAACCCTTTGGCCCACGTGCCCGGATTCCGAATATTCTTGAAGATAATCATAACCCATAACACCATGAACCCAAATATATAATTTATTCCTAATTCCATATCCAATTTTGTGGTAAAACTCCAAAATACCAAATTCTAATTTTTCTACCTAAAAACCACAATTTCTACCCATATCCATGTTTAAATCCATATATGGCTCGTGTACTTAGCTCACAATGTGTAGAAGTTCCTTACCTCAAGGTAGATGATGAAGTTGGCTCCTACAAATTGCCCAAGCAAGAGAGGAATGAGTGAAATGAGCAAAAATCCAAATTGAGCAACATATATTCTGCCCAGGCGTCTTCGCACCTGCGGGCACCCCAGCCGCACCTGCGACTCTGCTTTTGCAGAAATATGTCCCCTCCTGTGGAAGTCACTTAGGCCTCGACCAACCACACTTGCGAGGGCACAATGCATCCATGCATCTGCAGAGTCTCGTCGCATCTGTGGGCTCGCAGATGCGGAAATCCTCCTCGCACCTGCTACCACTGCCCAGCTCACCCAGAACCGCTTCTGCGACCCCTTGGCCACTTTTGCGGTCTCGCACCTGCGGAAATAAACCTCGCAGGTGCGATCACACCAGAAGCCTTAAGCTTTAACAATTCCTTAAGTCCAAAACTCAACCCAATTCCAATCTGATTCGCACCTGAGGCCCCCGGGACCCCATCCAACCATACCAACGCATCCTAAAACATGATACGAACTTAGTCAAAGCCTCAAATCATGCCAAGCAACATCAAAATTATGAATCGATGATCAAAACCTTTCTTTGAACTTTCAAACTTTAAACTTTGCCGAACGCATTCGAATTATACTTAAACATCCCAGAATGACACCAAAATTTGCGCACGAGTCACAAATCACGATACGAACCTATTCCAAGGCTAGAAACCCCAAACATACATCGATAACACCAAAGTTCACTTTAAACCAAACTTAAGGAATTCTCAAACTTTCAAAATGCCAACTTTTCATAATGAGCGCCGAAATGATCCCGGACCACTAGATACTCAACCCGAACATGCGCCCAAGTCTGAAATCATCATACAAACCTATTGAAACCTTGAAATCCCGATTCTGAGGCGCTTACTCAAAAGTCAAACCTTAGTCAACTCTTCCAACTTAAAGCTTCCGAATTTAGAATTTCTATTTGAATCAACTCTGAACTTCCTGAAATTAAATTCTGACCACACGTATAAGTTAGAAAACATGAAGTGAAGCTACTCACAGACTCAAGCCGCCGGACGACACACTAGAGCTAAAAATGACCGGTCGGGTTGTTACATTCTCCCCCACTTAAACATATGTTCGTCCTCGAACTTGCCAAGAACCATTCCGAAGTTGTCCAAAATCACTGTTTAACACCTCGTGCACCTATCCGTGCCACCACAACCCACGTGAGCACATTATCTCGGGACAGACTGAAGATCCTTCGTTTTTCTTAGCCAACAAGACTTAGAACCAGATTCCAACATCCGAAATTCTCCACGAGGCCCGATTCTAATATACGAACACAACATCAATCACTACACACTGTATTAAAACATGATCATGCATCTATGCTGAAATTACACCATGCACCACATAAGTTGTTTTCCCATAATAACATCCTCCGACCGCAATAGCTGCAATTTCACGAATTCGATGCCCACAATACGCCTCATAACACATGTAAGCCCTTTTCCAACTCTCGAATACTGCCACGACGAAATATATGTGTAGAAACTCATAGCCACCTAACTGAATCAATAAAACATGGAGTCCCTTCACTTGACAAGAACCATTACCTCATTCTGAGCTGAATAACGATATTTCCTCTCTAATATACCCTACATAATCCGATCGCACTGATCTCAGGTCCAATAACCCCTTCTTACCCAGTACAAGCTGCTCGGGTAATAAGCCACCTCAAACACCGTCTACAATCTCATAAAGCACCATCAAAGCGCCAACTAGCTACAACTCGAATGTGACCCATAGGGAAGAACAAACTCTGGCAAGGAACCATCCAGCCTGCGTAACGAATAAATGGCCAAAACGATGTTATGGCTCTATCTTAGAGATGGGAAACACGGTACTTAAAATAAGTATAAGGAACCATACTTAACATCTCACTGTTGCAGCGTGCAACCCAATACAACTATGACACTATTGCGGCGTGCCACCAGATCTAAACAATATACCCGTGGAGGCGTGCCACTCGATCCACACAAAATACTATGATGGCGTGCCACCTGATCCAAATAATATACTCTTGGCGGCATGCCACCCAATCCACACATAACAATCAACAAGTAAACACCCATCAAGCCAAAATGCTTATACTTATGAAATACCCGAATATCGACCACAAGAACGCCAAGTGCATAATACAACCTTGGGGAGACGGATAGTGCCATACGCTACAAAAACCCAAGCATGACTAAGGTGTAATAAATGACCTGCATCTCGAGAGCCATCTTGCTCATATAACGCCACAAGCTACACGGGATCACAACACATGTGCAAATAATCAAGTCGTCTCACAACCCACCTGGCACAATAGAGTATTACATGGAATAGCTAATGACGTGAATAACATCCAATGCTCGAAGACTCATCCGTAAGCAATGCTACGCTGAATGAACACATCCAACCTAATATAGAGCAAACATTCATATTAGACCCACAACAGACCTCAAACTGATTCTGATCATCCCATACTGGGCCAACTACCTTTCAAGGATCCACAATGGCCCTATCCATGACACACGTGAGCAGCCATCTAATTCGGAACAAACTCCCACAGTCCACAACCAAATGAATAGAGCTTCGTTCAGGCATAAACTCTCACATTAGTGATAGTACCAGAATCCACATACTTGGTTTCAATCCTTAACAATCAAGTGACTAACATGTCATGCTCATACGATCTTCCCATGGGTTATACTCCCATGACCTTCCGCACAAGGTAGAAAATCCTGCATATCCATACCTCCAACCGTACAAATCTTGTAAAGCAATTAAAGAATTCACAAATCAATACACAATGCCTCCCATACAAGACACCGTTCTCAGGTGACTCTAAGATAATGCCAGCTTACTCTGAGAATCTGAACTCTTCCCTGCTCATCTGAGCTCGTGACATTCTTATCAACACCGAGCTACAACCTTGATCCTCAACTTCCAATTCCCATGCCGCTCACTGCACCTATCATGACGCTACGCGAGAGTACAAGAATTCATCATAACCCCTAAACTACTAGTAGAATAAATACTTCATTGGCTAGAAACCTTTCACTTAACTAATTTCAGAAGAACCATTGAAACATGCAACTGAATTCCCACGACCGTAGAATATACAAACCTCAAGTCGTGGTCTAAATCGCCATAACTCTTCCGGGATCCATTTACACATAACAAGGCCATTTCAATCAAATACCTCCCAAATCAATCAAATTTTGGCGGCTGTGAAGCCCGCACATACAACCACAAACCACCTGTATAACTTAACACGCCGAAGGAACTGATCATTGCCACAATCATGTCAATTCAAACCATTACTAACTGACCCCACTTATTCCAATTTACTCTTCACTTGCCTTAGAAATAATAGTAGCTCCATTAAAAAACATAATGAAACTCAACCAACACTCATCCCGAGTGACCCAAATCACGAGATCACATTGTCTCAATACCCATGAACCATCTCATACCCTCCTCGTACGCACAATGACATCTCCAACTGGTACACCCATTCTGAAATACCTTTCGCGAATCCGAAGCTATTTCTCCTATTAATCCAATATTGCCCCGCAGACCCGATGATAACATAGAAAATTCCTCAAGTAATCTTCACATTCTGCTGCAAAAATTCTAGTCTTCAGCCACACAACGAACCCAAAAATCCTTAGACACCGCGCTTACATCCTTGAACCCGTTAGAACCACTATTGAGAGTCACTCAATCTGACCTGGTCCCGAATGTAATCAAACTCCAATGCTCTGTTAGCACATAAACACTCCTAAAGAAGCAACTGGATGGATTCTTTTCCTTGTACATCACATCCACAATAAGCACAAACTCCGAGTCTTCCCAAAAACCTGCACATGAATCGATGAGGCGAAATATAGCACATATTCATCAAGTTCTTTGCTCAAATTACCCCTGATGTTTTCTTTCCTTAGTCCTAAATAATCCACCAATGCACCAATAACGAGAAACCGCACAAGCAAACAACCACGCGATCCAATCGTGGACAGTGGACTCCCCCACTTGGCTTTAAGCTATAATCACATAAATGTAGAGCCCACAATGATTCCTCCTTCTTAATTACCATGATCTTGCACCGTTAACTAGCCGAATTTCTCGTAATCTCTTGTTAAACGTTTCATAAACATTCCGAATTACCAGCCATAATTGCACATTCGACCTCCTGGCAGTCGCACCATCTTCTTCCAGCGATCCAAGCTCACATCCTAGTACATGCCTCCCGCTGTGTAGAAAGTAGAACTCTTCATACAACTTCATCAAGAATCACGCAACAACTAACCTGCTCACCGGACATATCCTACCTGTGGAATCCCGTACTGACATCTTCCAATGATGTTGCACTGGGTACAACTACCACGAAATCAGTAAACCCTCCTGAGCCCATGCTCATCCACCAGCTGTAAAAGTCTGTTCATTCCCCATTTACATCAACTGAAAGTCCGACAATACATTCTAAACTCAAAGTCACGTCGCACCCAAAAATGATAATCAAGCATTTCACATCCCTCTTCCTTTCAAGCAAACTCCTCTCTTTCATATTCAATCTTCCTCAGTACAGTAGACACCATCCCAAATAAAATTTATAGACTTAGTCATTGACCACCATGATCCCCAAATCGCTCTAAACTTCCTCAAGGTATGTGGCTATCCTACCACAGAATCCATATGTTATTCTGCCACTCCCATTTCAATAAAACCATCTCCTTATGAAAACCTCTTGGCCCCTGTTGTTCATACTTGGCCTGCCAGCATTTCAACCACCGCGAGACACCTCCCATCATGTCCTTCCTCATCCTTCACTGCCCAAAAACTTCCTCAAATCAAAATCCATCTCTGTAGCACCTGAACTAAAAAATTGCTACCAATTCCAAGCCTCTTCAAAGATCATCTTTCTTGAGCCATCAATATCAGAAACACCGATTCTATTCTGAAACTGCTACACACCGACAATCGCTTCTCAGGCATCATTTCATAACACCCTGCCCTGAAGGCAAATCAAAGAAGACCATAACACCGACAATCCTTAATGCGTTCAAACAAAGACGACGACACCACACCACAAATGAAAATTTCCACCAAGTTCGAAAATATCCGATCTAGCTACTCCGTCAACCAAGGCCTGAATATCCATAGTCCAATTGCCTCTCCTCCGCTGGAATTAAATGCCGATCCTCTAAAACATGAACTAAGTAGTCCTCATTTCAAGTCATTCATTGTCGCGGCACATAAATAAGCACCTTACCATTTACACCAACATTGCGTGATAACCACTCATGAACATCGTAATGCACCGTGCATGGCTGTGAAACCGTAGGCAGCACTAACATTGCATGAAAATGACAGAACATCTCACCACGAGGTGACGACAATAGCCCAATCAAATACGTGGAGAGAAACGTCTGGCACCATATCTGCAGTACCATTACAACTCCTCGATGCCCAATTGATAACAAGAGCTCAACATCATATAGGAATGAGTAGGAAGGAGATAGAGGCATAGACTTCAATGGAATCAAATCGCATGACGAGGAATCAAGAAGGGAAGTGCTCTTAACAGCCGTGTAGCCTCTCGAAGATTAGTACAGAAGCCTCTGTACCGATCCGCAAGACTCTACTAGACTCGCTCATGACTCGTGAGACCCAAGTGAACCTAAAGCTCTGATACCAAGGTGTCACGCCCCAAAACCCACTATAGGCTGTGATGGCAACCAACGCCGTCGTTAGGCAAGCCAACAGTGAACTATCACGTAAATTGTTCATTTTATTACTTTCCAAATCATAAACTTTTATTAAGTAAGGAAATTTACACCTTTAAAATTCACGGGTACATACATAATTAGTATTGCATAAAATAAAAGGTGATAATAATATGCAAATCCGTAAGCATCAACTAGAATATCCCCAAAAACCGGTGCTAGAAGTGCATGAGCATTTACAAAGGAGTACAACATTAATACAATATCTGTCTGGAATGTAAATAAGACAGATAAAGTAAATGGTACGACGAAGACTTTATGGGCTGCGATACGTAGCCTAGAATGTAGCTCACCATAAAGTCTCCTCAGCAACTGCTCCTACGTGTCCATATCTCCACCAAACGAACCTGTCAGATCCTGCACAATTAGTGCAGAAATGTAGCATGAGTACGTAAATCAATGCGTACCCAATAAGTATCTAGCCTAACCCCGAAGACGTAGTGATGAGGGGCCGACATCGACACTTACTAGAGGTCCAATAAAGTAGTATGTTAAATCCTAAATAGATATGAAGCACAACAGTAATAGTGGTATAAAATAGTAATGAACATAATCTTACAAAATTTCTTTTAACAATATAAATTTCTCAATCTCGTATTCTATAATAACAATTCGAAAAATATCAAGTGCCAATATCAAATGAATAAGGAATACCATATGAAATGCCAGGCATCAGTGCAAGGATAATCTTGTGAATATTCGGACTGCTAGCGATAAAACGCACTATTATGCCGAGGTCGTACGACCCGATCCAGAATAATGTGTACACTGACGAGGGTTGAGCAGCATGGACCATAGATGCATCTATTATACTGCCGAGGTGTTCGGCCCGCTCTACAAGAAAGGAAGAAACTTATCAAATCACGAGGCACGTGCATACAACCCTGATACACGTGCATAATAGTGAATATACCCCTTTATGTTTATCAAATATCTGTTTATCAAATATCTTGGCAACAATTCAAGGTGATAAATATCGGCCTAATATAAATATGTTTCTAAATCAATTTCAATTAATTCCAATTAATTAAGCTAGCAAAATGAGTTCAAACAATTCAAATATTACATGATAAAGTCCTAAGTCTACCCGGACATAAACATGCTTTATCTACGTACGGACTCTCGTCACCTCATGCGTACGTAGCACCCACAACTAGTTTCACATAACAATAAATATCACCTAGGGGTAATTTTCCCCTCACAAGGTTAGACAGGAGACTTACCTCGCTCTGAAAGTTCGACAACCGGCTCCAACGCCTCTCTAACACCTCAAACCAATTCCCATCAATCCGAAACTAGTCAAACAAGGTGTAATCAATCAAAATATACTGCAATGCGTATACTTTAACAATTTATAATAATTCCCAACTCTGCTAGAAAAATCAACAAAGTCAACCCTCGGGCCCACGTGCCCGGATTCCGAAAATTCTTGAAGATAATCATAACCCATTATGCCACTAACCCAAATATATAATTTATTCCTAATTCCCTGTCCACTTTCGTGGTAAAATCTAAAATACCAAATTACAGGTTTTTTACCAAAAATCCCAGAATTTGTACCCATATCCATGTTTAAATCCATATATGACTCGTGTACGTAGCTCACAATGTGTAGAAGTTCTTTACCTCAAGGTAGATGATGAAATTGTCTCCTCCAAATCTCCCAAGCAAGAGAGGAATGAGTAAAAATCCCGATTGAGCAACATATATTCTGCACAGGCGTCTTTGCACCTGAGGGTACCCCAGCCGCACCTGCGGCTCCGCTTCTGCAGAAAAATGTTCGCTCCTGCAGAAGTCACTTAGGCCCAGACCACCCGCACCTGCGGCCCAAGGCTCACACCTACGAGGGTGCTTCTGCGGCCCTCCCCTCACTTCTACGCTTCCGTGCCTGCATGATCCCATCCACTTCTGCGATGCCAGCCACGCCTCTCCAACTCTATATTTGCGGAGCCTCGTCGTATCTGTGGGCTCGCAGATGCGAAAATCCTCCTCGCAGCTACGACCACTGCCCAGCTCACCCAAAACCGCTTATGCGACCCCTTGGCCACTTTTTCGGTCTCGCACCTACGGCCATAAACCTCGCAAGTGCGATCACACCAGAAGCCTTAAGCTTCAGCAATTCCTTAAGTCTAAAACTCAACCCAATTCCAATTCGATTCACACCTAAGGCCCCTGAGATCCCATACAACAATACCAACGTATCCTAAAACATGATACAAACTTAGTGGAAGCCTCAAATGATGCTAAACAAATCAAAATTATGAATCGACAATCAAAACTATTTTTTGAACTTTCAAACATTAAACTCCGACGAACGCGTCCGAATTATACTTAAATATCCCGGAATAATGCCAAACTTTATGCACAAGTCACAAATCACGATACGAACCTATTCGAAGGCTCGGAACCTCAAACGGACATCGATAACACCAATGCCCACTTCAATCCAAACTTAAGGAATTCTTAAACATTCAAAATGCCAATTTTTTTTAATGAGCGCCGAAATAATCACGGACCACCCGATACGCAACCCGAACATACGCCCAAATTCGAAATCATCATACGAACCTATTGAAACCTTCAAATCTCGATTCCGAGGTTGTTTACTTAAAAGTCAAACCTTAGTCAACTCTTCCAACTTAAAGCTTTCGAATTTAGAATTTCTATCTGAATCAATTGTGAACTTCTTGAAATTCAATTCTCACCACACGTACAAGTCATAAAACATGAAGTGAATCTATTCACGTCTTCAAGCATCCGAACGAAGTGCTAGATCTCAAAACGACAGGTTGGGGAGTTACAATTCTTGATTTAGAAGTTTAAATTAGAGAATATTGACCAAACTTTGACTTTTGTGAAAACGACCTCAGAATTGTATTTTTATGGCTCCAATAGCTTCCTATCATGATTTTAGACTTAGGCGTATGCCCAAAATTAATTTTGAAAGAACGTATGTTGATTGATGTTGATTTGCCAAATTTTGGCAATTTAAAGTTGAAAGGTTTGACCATGGGTTGACTTTTAGCGATCGAGCTCAGAATTTGATTTGGGGACTTGGAATAAGTCCGTTATGGTATTTACAATTTGTCTACAAAATTTGGTGTCGTTTGGAATGGATTTGATAGGATTTAGACGTTCAGTTATAATTCTAGAAATTCTTGAAAATTTCTTTGGAATTCATGCATTTTAGTGTTCAATTCGCAGTCTTAGATGTTATTTTTGTTTTTTGAGAGTGGGTTCGTATGGTGATTTTAGACTTGGGTGAATGTTTGGTTTGGAGCCCCGAGAGCTCAGATGAGTTCCGAACATGTATCAGAATGGTTTAAACTTAAAAATGAACTGCTGGTGTGTTGGTGCTCTGATGTTGCAATTGCGAGCACTAGCCTCGCAATTGCGAAGGTGACAGTAAGGGGAAAGATGTTGCAAATGTGACTTCCCCTTCACAATTGCGAAGTTAGCAGGATTTTAGAACTGTTTGCATTTGCGAACAAACATTCGTTGTTGCGATGAAGACCATTTCGTAATTGCGAACCCTTTTCTTGCAATTGCGAGGTTGCATGAGGGTGTCAGGGTTTGCAAATGCGAACCCTGGTCCGTAATTGCTAGGGTTCGCAAATGCGAACCCTGTGTCGCAAATGAGACATTTGCAGCAGGTTAAAGGGTTGGGAGATGGGAGTTTTGAACACATTCTCTCATTTTTGAATCCTAAACTCGGTGGAAAGCGATTTGGAGAGGGGATTTCACCTACAAACCTTGGTTAAGTAATTCTACTCAGATTATATCAACATATCTTAGATTTTAGCATCAAAATCATGTGAATCAAAGTGAAAATTTGTAAAACTTTGTTAAGTTTTTGAAAAATAAGAATTTGAGTTTTGAGAGTCGATTTGGACTCCGATTTTAAAACTAATCACATATATGAACTCGTGGGGGACATGGGTAGTCAGAATCTACCATTGGACCTGGGTTTTGACCGGGCGGGTCCTGGGTCGACTTTTGTTGACATTTTGGAAAAAGTGTAAAGATCTTAGCTTTATCTATATGCAATTGATTTTCCTAGCATTGTTTGATGATATTTACTCGATTTTGGTTAGATTTGAGCAGTGTTGAGGCAAAATTTAAGGAAAAAGCTATTTTCGTGTATTGAATTGGCCTAGTTGAGGTAAGTGTTTCGTCTAACTTTGTGTGGGAGAACTACCCCTTAGGATTGGTATTGTTTGATTCATTTGTGCTATGTGAAAGCTGAGTACGCAAGGTGACGAGTGGGTACTCGGGTTGTATATGGTATTTGATCGGTTTAGGATACTCAGACCCTTTCTATGCTTTAATTGAATTGTAGTATCATGTTCTAAATTCTCTTAGTCAATCTATTCTTATTTGTGTTAGTCTATCCTTGCATGCCTTAAATGACTTCGTTAATACTCGTTCTACATTCTAATTGATAAATCGCTTTCATGCTTAGTTGAACTTGTTGCTTCAATTAATGTTTTGAGTTATCTCTCATTGTAGACTATCATTACTTGAAGTTATTTTTTGTGTTATCCCTCATTGTTGATTATCATTATTTGCAGTTACTTTTCGTGTTATCTCTCATTGTCGATTATCATTATTTGGGGTATTGTTCATGTTCCCTTCCATTGTTGATTTCCATTATTTGAAGTAATTGCTACACGTTATCTCTTCCATTGTGAGTTATTCTTATTTAATATCGTGGTTATGCATTGTCTCTCATTGTTGAGTTATTGGTGTTGAAGTTGTGAAAATCGTTATCACGTTGAGGCAAAATTGTTATTGTTGAAACATCTTCCTTTTTGAGCATTTTACATTCATTGTTGTTGTTGATATTCTTATACCCATAGTGGTGGAGCCGTGGGCTATTATTGTGAAAATATTGATATTGAGGATTGTTGGCAAATTATGATATATGGGCACTTGTGGTGCGAGTTGTTATTATAATGTGATATTGATGCACATTCGGCAGTATAAGGCTCGGGGTTGTGTGAATGCGGCGGTATAAGGTGTTACTTATGTGTGTGTTGTCTGTAGGGGAACTACGTGAAGCCATGCAGTGTCATAAGGTGGGCTAAAGTGCGTGTAGCTATTTCGGAAAAACTATTTAAAAAAACCTATTTCAAATGTAAGGCTCACTTGGAGGTATAAGGAAAAATTGTGATTGAAATTGATAAATGTGAATACGAGGCAGTACCTCATTTGTAATTCTTGATTGAGGCAGTACCTCAATTGTGATTTTATTGTACACGAGGAGGTACCTCGTTGTGATTCTTACTGTTTATTTCCTATTGCAAAGCGTTTTGGTGGGAATATTTCTTGTTGTTTCATTCTTTATTGTTCTAGCAGTTGCTATCCGTATATGATCATTGTAGTTCTCTTTAGTTACTTCTTTTACACGATTTCCATGTTTAAGTTTTGGTATTAATTCATGCTATTATCTTGGTTCGTATCACTACTCTACTGAGGTTAGGCTTGATACTTACTGGGTACCGTTGTGATGTACTCATACTATGCTTTTGCATATTTTGTGTAGATCCAGGTATGTCTGCTTGTGCCGATCGTTAGAAATCATTTGTAGCTACCTTACAGAGACTTCAAGGTATGCCTGCTCGGCATCCGCAGGCCTCGGAGTCACCTGCCTTTGCTTTTTACTACTTTTATATTTCTTTTCATTTAGACAGTGATGTACTAGATGCTTTAGCTTACTCTATAGAGGTTATGACTCAGTTTCACCGATTTTGGGAAAGTATTTGTTAAAATTCTATTTCGGTAGTTTATATTAGTTATTCACCCTCGTTTTAGTATATTGGTTGATTATTTCTGTCAAGTTGTTATTAACTGTTAGGCTTACCTAGTCATAGAGACTAGGTGCCATCATGACATCCTTCAGAGGTAAATTGGGGTCGTGACAGTGATCTAACTCTTTTGAGCATAATATATCATATTGCTTGAATTAATTCAATTCCCTTCTTGGCACCTAGTGAAACATACCCAACAAAGGAATCTAATAAAATTTAAAAAAAATATTCAAATAGTTATCAAATAACTTTTTAATTCCTTAGTTTTTATTATTGCAAAATATACTATATTTAGTTGTAAGGCCCCGTGAAAATATTTTCTAAAAGTCGGGGTTCTGTGCACTGGGGATTTGAAAAAAATGTTGGGAAGAAGTAGGCATTTTTGCGGCCTATTCTGCGACCGCAGAACCACTTTGAGGACCACAGAATGGTCGCAGAGTCAATCAGTTTTCTGGTTCATTTTGATGTCAATTTCACGGCCATTATGCGGCCGCATAACCACTTTGCGGGCCGTACTCTTGTCGCATACCCAACTTCGGGATTTCTCGGAGGGAGGTTCTGCAGTGCATTATGCGACCAAAGAATAGGTCTGCGGGCCACATAGTGACTGCAGACCTGGTCAGTTCCCTTCCAGTTTTTGGCACCCAGATTATGCGGCCAATATGCGGACCTCATAACCATTCTACGGTCACATATACGACCGCATATCCTGTTCCGGGGATTCATTTTTGGGGTTTTTAAACCCGACCCTTCTTCGTTAAAACATGTACCATAGCTCATTTTGAGCACATTTTTGATATTCTAGAGTGAGGGAGTGACTGAGAGAGAGAGAGAGAGAGAGAGAGAGAGAGAGAGAGAGAGAGAGAGAGAGAGAGAGAGAGAGAGAGAGTTCTTAGAGTGAGGGAGCAACCTTAACCCTATTGTCCATCAATTCTTGCTCAACCATTGAGGATTAACAAAGGAAGTCTTCACCCTAAAGGTAAGAATCTATGTCCTACCTCTCAATTCGAAATTTTACAAAAATGGGTTAAATAGAGAGACAAATATTGGGTGTAGGGGGTTGTTGTCTTGCATGCATGTATCCTTGAAGTATGTGGGAAGGTTGTGAGCTAAAACTGGTAGAGAATGGGTTGGGGAAAGGTGGAATATTCCACAAAAATGGCCTTAAAACATTGATGCACACCTAGTGTTTGATAATATGCTCAAATGAGCTAAAACCGTGATCATCTTCCTAATTTTGGTTCAACTTGTTATATTTCTAAAACCGTGATCATCTAAATTGAGGTATGTTGGCTAAACCCCCCTCTTGTTAGAATCGAATCCTACGATGTTCATGTAATTGGAGTAAGTCCTTGATCATTATAGAATTGGCTATTCCTAATGTGTTTGTGTTGAAGGATGTGTGTTCAATATTTATTCTAAATGCTTCATCATGTCATCTCGCCATTTGAGGATGTGTTCAAAATGTGGAATATGTATTAGAAATGTTAAGACTTCATGTCAAGATCGAAATAAAGGTTGTTATGCCAAATTGTATGAATAGCCTCTATGTGCCTAAGATTCCCAAATTGCTCATATGTGAATTTAATGTCTTGAATGGGAAGCCTTATTGTTGTTGATAATCATAATGATATTTGAATGTGGAAAAGGGGAATGGAACTATGAAATACGGCCAAGTGCCAAGAATGACTTTGTAATCGTGATCACTAGTGCCAATGAATCGAAAGTATATGAAATAAGTATGATGTGAGATAATTGACTGAAAAAGGTAATGTCTCGGGTGAGACGGCCTAGCCGATCGGGCCATGATCGGACGCCATGCCGCACACATGGTGGTAACTGTGCTGGAAATTATAAACTGAAAAAGATAATGTATCGGATGAGACGACGTAGCCGATCGGGCCGTGATCGGATGCCATGCCGCACACATGGTGGTATCTGTGCTGGAAATTATAATGAAATTGTGGTTGTGGTTGATGTCTCAAATGAGATGACCTAGCTAATCGGATCAAGATCGTACTCCGTGTAAGAATACTGAGGTATTGTGAATTGTGGAATATCGACACTAAAGATCACCCAAACTAATAACATGGAAATTGACTTGAAAACTTATATGATCCTTAACTTGATGTTTTAATGTTATTTGAAGCTCGTATTGAATCCTTGACTGTTTCCCTTGTATTATTATTCATTCTATTGAGATGGTGTTTAGGTATACGCACGAGTGCTATTCGACGGTACTAACGTTCCTTTTGCCGGGGGCGCTGCATCTTTAAATGGATGCAGGTGGTTACATAGCAGGCAGTGTTGATCAGCGTTAGTGGCACATCCTCTTCCCAACAGACTTGGTGAGCCCCACTTCATCCCAGGGTTACGTATTGTATCTTTTGATCATATTATTATCACGTCTCAAAGTATAGTCGGGGCCTTGTTGCCGGCACTATCATAGACTTTTTTGTATCTTTTAGAGGTTTGGTAGACACTATGTGGGTTGTATATGGGTGTTGGGAATTTTAAGAAAGGTAAGTTGTGTTTGATCACTTGTTCCACTCAGACTATAAGAATATGTGTATTTTGAGATTTAAAGACGAAATAGCTAATGAAACGGTTTATTATTGTATGTATGAACTTCCCACTGTATAATTGATGAAATCATATATTTTTCTTGATCATGGGTGAGATGGGTAGAAAGTATTTAATAGGCTTTCCCGAGGTTAGGGCGTGACAAACTTTGTATTAGAGCCTAAGGTTTTAAAGTGTCCTAGGATGTCTCGGAGCCGTGTCTAGTAGAGTCTTTCTTATTGATGTGTTGTCGACCACATCTATAAGTTGGAGGCTACTTGGACATTTAGGAATAACACCCTTCTTTGATATTCTGGATCGTGCGATGAAACTGATTGTGAAACTGTTCCTCCTCTAACTCGTGCATTTCTTTAAATTTCAGTACATGGCACATAAAAAGAGAGCAAGAACTAGCCAAGGAGCCAATGCCGCCTTAGGAGTGGCAGTTGACCCTTTACTTGGTGAGAAGGTTGACTACCCGAGTGGTGAGGATAATCCCCCCAACTACTTCACTGCCTGATTCCACTACACCTGTTCAGGCCATGCCAGTTCCTGCACCTACTGAGGGTGCAGCGGTTCCTCCAACTGATATTTTGGTTGCACCACGAGCTCCAGCTTCCGATTCTAGTATTTCTGATGGGGATCTTAAGGGAGATATCCAGATGCTGACACAGATAGTGGCTTCTCAAGCCCAGAGATCAAATGTTGCACCCACTTCTTCTAGCCAAAAAGGGGATTCTAGTGGTTCCAGGGTGAATAAGTTTCTTCAGTTGGATCTTCCAGTGTTCACGGGTGCTAATCCCGAAGAGGACACGCATGAATTCATTGATAAGATGCATAAGACTCTCTGGGTTATGAGCGCTACTGAGACAGAGGGAGTGGAGTTGGCCGCCTACTGCCTGGAAGGGGTGGCCAGTTCTTGGTTTGAGCTATGGGAGGACTCTCGGGAGGAGGGGAGCCCTCCAGCGAGGTGGGGTGAGTTTGTTGAAGCTTTCATGGACCATTTCTTGCCGACCGAGACTAGGGCAGCTCGCGCCGTAGAGTTTGAGAACCTTAAGCAAGGAAGTAAGAGTGTGTGGGAGTATCACATGGAGTTTGTGCGTCTGTCTAAATATACCATTCTCATGTTGCATACTATGGAGGTTAGAGTGCGCCGGTTTGTGCAGGGCCTTAGCCCCTTGGTTATGAATGAGGCCACTACAGCTGCCTTAAATTCAGATATGAACTATGGGAAAATGGTAGCATTCTCTCAAACTACAGAGGACCGTAAGTTGAAGAACATAAGGGAGCGAGAGGGTAACAGCAAGGCCCGGTCGGCGGGTAACTTTGAGGAGTCATTTGGTGGGGGAAGATCAGCTTTCAGGGGAGGTTCATCAGGGCCATCCCAGTCTTTTGCTCAGTCTTCAGCCAGTGCACTGCCAACAGGGCCCAGTCAGCAGCAGGGGAGTCATTTCAGGCCCAGTCAGGGCAGCAAGGAACCATACCAGCAGGGCCGATCAGGAGGGAGATTCCAGTAGCAGCGGAGGCCCCCATGCCCCAAGTATGGGAAGATACACTTGGGGGTCTGCTACATGGACTTACCTATATGTTACGGGTACGGATTGAGGGTTCATATTCAGAGGGAGTGCCGTTCATCCCGCCAGCATGCGGGCAGGGGCACATCACAACCATCCAGTTCTGCAGCTGCTACATCTTCAGCACCCCCTCCAGCTCGAGGCACTCCAGCACCAGCAGGGCATGGTGTAGCTAGGGGTGGGGCGTAGAGTTCAGGAGGACCCAACCGTTTCTATGCTATGAGTGGTTGCCAGAGTGCATAGGCTTCTTAAGATATTGTCACGGGTATATTGACTGTCCAATCTCATGATGTATATGCTCTTATTGATCCCGGTTCCACCTTGTCCTATGTTACCCCTTATGTTGCTATGGAATTTGGGATAGAACCGGAATAACTTCCTGAGCCGTTCTCTGTATCTACTCTGGTTGGAAAGTCTATTGTGGCCGCATGGGTTTATAGGGGATGTGTTGTCACGGTACGTGGTCGGGACACCGTGGCCGATCTCATTGAATTGGGGATGATCGATTTTGATGTAATTATGGGAATGGATTGGCTTTATTCATGTTTTTCCAAGCTCGATTGCCGAACTAGAACTGTGCGGTTTGAATTTCCAAGTGAGCCAGTTGTTGAGTGGAGGGGGGATAATGTAATGCCAAATGGTAGGTTTATTTCTTACCTTAAGGCCACGAAGACGATTAATAAGGGGTGTATCTGTCATTTGGTCCGGATTACGGACACTGATGCTAAGGTGCCTACACTTGAGTCTGTGCCAGTTGTGAGTTAATTTCCAGAGGTCTTTCCTGATGAGCTCCCTGGGATTCCGCCAGACAGGGAGATTGATTATGGGATTGATGTGATTCCAGACACACACCTGTATCTATTCCGCCCTACATGATGGTGCCAGCAGAGTTGAAAGAGCTAAAGGAATAATTGAAGGATTTATTAGAGAAGGGTTTCATCCAACCGAGTGTCTCGCCATGGGGCGCACCTGTTCTCTTTGTGAGGATGAAAGATGGATCACTACGTATGTGTATTCACTCCCGGCAGCTTAACAAGGTCACAATAAAAAACATTTACCCATTGCCAAGAATAGATGATTTGTTTCATCAGTTACAGTGTGCTAGGTACTTCTCCAAAATTGATTTACGGTCTGGGTACCACCAATTAAATATCATGGAGCAAGATATTTTGAAAACAGCTTTCCAGACTCGGTATGGGCACTTTGAATTTCTAATAATATCTTTTAGGCTAACAAATGCCCCAACGGCTTTCATGGATCTTATGAATTTGGTTTTCAAGCCTTTTCTCGATTCCTTTGTGATAATATTCATTGATGATATTCTTGTGTATTCACGAGGTCGAGAGGACCATGTCGATTATCTCAGGGCAGTTTTACAGACTCTTCATCAGCACCAATTGTATGCAAAGTTTTGAAAATGTGAATTTTGGCTCGAGTCTGTCACATTCTTTGGTCATTTTGTCTCCAGAGAAGGAATTAAGGTTGATCCTCAAAAGATTGCAGCGGTAAAGAATTGGCCTAGACCTACAACGCCAACCGAGATTTGCAATTTCTTAAGCTTAGCAGGGTATTACAGGAATTTTGTGGAGGGGTTCTCTACTTTTACCTCTCCGTTGAATAAATTGACTCAGAAAGCGGTTAAGTTCCAATGGTCCGATGCTTGTGAAAGGAGCTTCCAGGAGTTGAAATCAAGATTGACTACAGCACCGGTGTGACCCTGCCAGAGGGTACAAATGGATTTGTGGTATATTGTGATGCTTCAAGAAATGGGCTTGGGTGTGTGTTAATGCAACATGACAAGGTTATAGCATATGCTTCTAGGCAACTCAAGAATTATGAACAGAATTATCCAACACATGACTTAGAACTTGCGGCGGTAGTTTTTGCATTAAAAATTTGGAGTCATTATTTGTATGGGGTCTGTGGATGTATTCACGGATCACAAGAGCCTTCAATATATTTTCAAACAAAAGGATATGAATCTGAGACAGAGAAGATGGCTTGAGTTACTCAAGGATTACAACATCGATATTCTGTATCACCCGGGGAAAGCCAATGTTGTGGCAGATGCTCTTAGCCAGAAATCTATGGGTAGTTTAGCATAATTGGAGGCATATTAAAGGCCATTGGCCAAGCAAGTTCATCGATTGGCTAGTTTGGGAGATCGTCTTGCAGACTTATCGTTTGTACAAAATAGGGTTGAATCATCGTTTGTTGTGGAAGTCAAAGAGAAGCAATACGACGATCCATTTTGGGTGCAATTGAAGGAGGGGATTCAAAAACATAAAACTATGGATTTTACCCTTGGCATGGATGATGGTATACTAAGGTACCAAGGGTGGCTATGCGTTCCAAATATAGATGATCTTAGGGAAAGAGTCATGACTGAGGCTCACACTTCTAGGTATTCCGTGCACCCAGGTTCTATGAAGATGTATCATGATCTCAAGGAAGTCTATTGCTGGAATGACATGAAAAGGAATGTAGCGGACTTTGTGGCAAGGTGTCCGAATTGTCAGCAAGTCAGGGCCAAACATCAACCGCCTGGTGGGTTGGCACAAAACATAGAAATTCTAATGTGGAAGTGGGAAATGATTAATATGGATTTTGTGGTAGGATTACCACGCACTCCACGTAAGTTTGACTTAATTTGGGTGATTGTGGATCGGCTCACGAAATTAGCTCATTTCTTGCCAGTTAAATCTACCGACACAACAAAACAGTATGCTCAGTTATATATCAAGGAAATAGTCAGGCTATATGGTACTCCAGTTTCTATCATTTCCGATCGAGGGGCTCAATTCACAGCAAACTTTTAGAAGATATTTCAGCAAGGTTTGGGTACTCAGGTGAATGTTAGTACAACTTTCCATCCATAGACCGACGGGCAAGCAGAGCGGACTATTCAGACACTTGAGTACATGTTGCTTGCTTGTGTTCTTGATTTCAAAGGTAGCTGGGACGATCATTTGCCACTCATAGAGTTTGCTTATAACAACAGCTTTCATGCTAGTATTCAGATGGTACCATTTGAGGCATTATATGATAGGAGATGTAGATCTCCCATTGGGTTGTTCGAAATGGGGAAGCAGAGTTGATAGGGCCAGACCTCATGCATTAGGCTATGGAAAATGTTAAGACAATTAGGGAGCAGTTGAGGACATCTCAGAGTTGCTAGAAGTCCTATTCGGATGTTCGTCGTAGGGATTTGGAGTTCAAAGAAGATGATTGGGTATTCTTGAAAATTTCCCCCATGAAAAGTGTAATGCGATTTGGTAAGAAAGGAAAATTGAGTCCGAGGTATGTCGGACCATACAGAATCATTCAGAGGATCGGTGAGGTGCGTACAAGCTTGAGCTACCACCTGAGATGTCATTAGTGCACCCGGTATTCCATGTGTCTATGTTGAAGAAGGTAGTTGGAGATCCGTCAACTATTGTGCCGGCTGAGGCAATTGAGGTTAATGAAAAAATGTCATATGAAGAAGTTCCAGTTTCCATTCTTGATAGGCAAGTCCGGAAGTTAAGAAATAAATAAATTGCATCCGTGAAAGTGCTATGGCGAAACCAACAGGTTGAAGAGGCTACTTGGGAAGCCAAGGAAGAAATGAAGAAAAAATATTCTTATTTGTTTGAATAGTCATGTATTTATTAAGTTGTGTTCTATGAAAATTCTAAGGGTTACCTTCTACGAATTATGTATCTTTTGTACAATTGATGTTAAGGATGTTCTGTTTCTGGTAATATATTGCTCATGAGGCCACAATAGGTGTTGTTATTGTGTTATATTGCGTCATTGGATTATGTATATATTGTTAGGGTGTGTTTCTGGGGTTCTCTAACATGTGGATATGCCCAGTTATAAAGGAAACTCTAGCAAATTTTTTGAAAATTTGGGGAGTTAGTTAAATTTGGGACTGATGGTGTGTGGTATGAAAATTAAGTGGCATAAGATGCTTATAGCGAACCTTGACCCTTATTCGAGGACGAATGATCTTAAGTGGGGAAGTATTTAAGGCCCCATGAAAATTGTTCCTAAAAGTCGGGGTTCTGTGATGCCGGGGAAGGCGTAAAGGTTAATAATAGTAGGCATTTCTGCGGCCTATTCTGCGACCATAGAATGGTCGCAGAGTGAGTCAGTTTTCTCGGTCATTTTGATGTCAATTTGGCGGCCATTATGAGACCGCATAACCACTTCGCCGGCTGCACTCTTGTCGCATACCCATCTTTGGGATTTCTCGGAGGGAGGTTTTGCGGTGCATTATGCGACCGCATAATAGGTCTGCGGGCCGCAAAGTGATCGCAGACCCGGTCAGTTCCCTTCAAGTTTTTGGCACCCAGGTTATGAGGCCGATATGCGGACCGCATAACCATGCTGTGGTCGCATATGCGACCGCATATCCTGTTCCGGGGCTTCATTTTTGGGGTTTTTAAACCTGACCCTTCTTCGTTAAAACATGTACCATAGCTCATTTTGAGCACATTTATGATATTCTAGAGTGAGAGAGAGAGAGAGAGAGAGAGAGAGAGAGTTCTTAGAGTGAGGAAGCAACCTTCAACCTATTATCCATCAATTCTTGCTCAACAATTGAGGATTAACAAAGGAAGTCTTCACCCTAAAGGTAGGAATCTATGTCCTAGCTCTCAATTTCGAAATTTTACAAAAATGGGTTAAATAGAGAGACAAATATTGGGTATGGGGGGTTGTTGTCTTGATGAATGTATCCCTAAATTATGTGGGAAGGTTGTGAACTAAAAATGGTAGAGAATGGGTTGGGGAAAAGTGGAATCTTCCACAAAAAGGGCCTTAAAACATTGATGCACACCTAGTGTTTGATAATATGCTCAGATGAGCTAAAACCATGATCATCTTCCTAATTTTGGTTCAAATTGTTATATTTCTAAAATAGATTGAAGTTGTTAAGAATTTCGGATCATTTTAGAGTTCGAGAAGCTCAATTGAGGTATGTTGGCTAAACCCCCTCTTCTTAGAACCAAATCCCACGGTGTTCATGTAATTGGAGTAAGTTCTTAATCATTATAGAATTGGCTATTCCTAATGTGTTTGTGTTGAAGGATGTATGTTCAATATTTATTCTAAATGCTTCATCATGTCATCTCTTCATTTGATGATGTGTTCAAAATGCGGAATATATGTTAGAAATGTTAAGACTTCATGTCAAGATCTAAATAAAGGTTGTTATGCCAAATTGTATGAAAAGCCTCTATGTGCCTAAGTTTTCCAAATTGCTCATATGTGAATTTAATGTCTTGAATGGGAAGCCTTATTGTTGTTGATAATCATAATGATATTTGAATATGGAAAAGTGGATTGGAACTATGAAATACGGCGAAGTGCCAAGAATGACTTTGTAATCGTGATCACTAGTGCCAATGAATCGAAAGTATATGAAAGAAGTATGATGTGAGATGATTGACTAAAAAAGATAATGTCTCGGGTGAGACGGGTGAGACGGCCTAGCCGATCCGGCCGTGATCGAACGCCATGCCGAACACATGGTGGTAACTGTGCTGTAAATTATAAATTGAAAAAGGTAATGTCTCCGGTGAGACGGCCTAGCCGATCGGGCCATGATCGGATGCCATGCCGCACACTTTGTGGTAACTGTGCTGGAAATTATAATGAAATTGTGGTTGTAGTTGATGTCTCAAATGAGACGACCTAGCCGATCGGGTCGAGATCGGACTCCGTGTAAGAATACGGAGGTATTGTGAATTATGAAATATCGACACTAAAGATCACCCAACCTAATAATATGGAAATTGACTTGAAAACTTATGTGATCCTTAACTTGATGTTTTAATGTTATTTTAAGCTCGTATTGAATCCTTGAATGTTTTCCTTGTATTATTATTCATTCTATTGAGATGGTGTTTAGCTATACATACTAGTGCTATTCGACGGTACTAACGTTCCTTTTGCCGGGGGCGCTGCATCTTTAAATGGATGCAGGTGGTTACATAGCAAGCAGTGTTGATCAGCGTTAGTGGCACATCCTCTTTCCAGCAGACTTGGTGAGCCCCACTTCATCCCGGGGTCACGTATTGTATCTTTTGATCATATTATTACCACGTCTCAAAGTATAGCCAGGGCCTTATCGCCGGCACTATTATAGACTCTTTTGTATCTTTTAGAAGCTCCGTAGACATTATGTGAGTTGTATATGGGTGTTGGGAATGTAAAACAAGTTATGTTGTGTTTGATCACTTGTTCCACTCAGACGATAAGAATATTTGTATTTTAAGACTTAAAGGCGAAATAGCTAATGAAACGGTTTAATATTGTATGTATGAACTTCCCACTATATAATTAATGAAATTATGTCTTTTTTCTTGATTATGGGTGAGTTGGGTAGAAAGTATTTAACAAGCTTGCTCGATCGGGTTCACTCGGTTGAGCGCCAGCCGCACTTCCCGAGATTGGGGCGTGACATTAGTATTATTTCATTTGCTATTATGCTTTTTGTTAGCTTGTCACTTGACTTAATATTTTTGTTAGTTGCTTTCTTTTTAATATAATATAGTTATATATTTTTCTTACTCCTAAAAGTTTTTCTTGAAACTCTTATTCCATTGTTTATCTTCATTTGTCTAAATTTCTTAATATTAATTTTGAGTATTGTTAACTTATTTTATTTATTTTTAAACTGATTCGAATTATAAATATCTATACATTACCTTTATCCCCCACTTTGTTCAATTTTAATACGATGCTTTAAATTGTGAATTTGAATTAAGTTATAAAAAATTTCGTTATTTTAAATAATTATATTGATTTATTATATGCAATAAGCAATTCAATTTTTCTTCTCTTTTATTTTCAACATAAAATTTAAATCTTGAGTTTTATATTTAATCTAATTTCCTATATTTTATTTAATATTTACTCTTTTGTTGTTGACTTCTTCTGTTAAGATTTCAGATACGTGGAATTATCCATTATATTTAATGTTTTCCTCATCATAATTCAAAAAAAATTTCTCATCTCAAATTCAAATAAGTCTTATCGTTCTATATTTTTACACTTAATGTTTTTAAATTTTTTCCTTAGTTTGTTCTTTGTTTGTCGTTATTATGTTATTCGTACTTAAATTGTTACATTGGGCTGTAATTTCTTATTAGCTTCTACTTGATTTAATGTCCTTTCTTATTATTTTGTTTAACATAATATAGAGAGAATAGATTGTTCTTACTCCTGAAATTTAATTGATCACAATTCTTAAATAGTGTAAATTTATCAATAAAATTTGAGTGTTATTTAGATAAATTTATGTTTGTCACAACCCAAATCCCACCATAGGGGTCGTGATGGCACCTAGTCTCTAAGACTAGGTAAGCCGATCACTTAATAATATTAGAGACTAGGCAAGCCGATCACTTAACAATATTAAATCAACAAACCATGATATAATGAGACAGAATTTAATAATAAAGCGAAAATAGAGTTTACACCACCCAAAATTGCAATACACAATACATCTTCCCAGAAATAGTTATTACAGAATCATGATCTCTAACTGAATACATAAGGATGTCTCAAAAATACAATGTTGTTCGGTATGAAAATAACAATATAAATGTAGGGATATGACTCCAAGGTACTGTGACAGTCATGCAGCTCTACCTTGAATCCTCGCGGTCAATGTAAGCCCTCACTGCCTAGGTTTGTTGCCTCCAACACCTGGATCTTCAATAAAATATGCAAAACTATAATATGAGTACACCACGGTCGATACCCAGTAAGTATCAAGACTAACATCGGTGAAGTAGTGACGAGGTTCAAGTCATGTGATACTCACTAATCATAAAAACATGTGCAATAAATCAAAAGTGGCAACAGAATGTATAACAGAAAACAATATCAATAATCTCTTTAGAACATGTGATAAGAACTCAATGCAAGTAAAGGTTCAGCTTAAAAACAAGTCATCAAATAGAAACATAACTATATGGTACCTCGTATCACAATAGCAATATCCACCTGTATCGTTCCGCACCTGATAAAATAACAATATCCATTTGTATTGCTCTGCCCTGACACAATAACAATGTCCATATGTATCGCTCCGCCCTGACACAATAACAATAACTATTTGTATCGCTCCGACCTGACACAATAACAATATCTATTCGCATCGCTCCGACCTGGCATAATAACAATATCCATCTGTATCGCTCCGCCCTGACATTAAAAACAATATCAATCACAATCACACGATAGATTCCTCACGCCAACACCCAAACAATCCACCCAACATGTCCACATGTGCCACCATTATGACAAAAACATAATGTCAAATTTCGTAAAAATATAAGCTCACAATTTATCAACAAGGTGCATAAGGACATGATAACAATAAAAATACGGATGAGTGTTTAACATATAAAGCCTGACCATGTCCAAATCAATTAAAAATTGATTAAGCCTGTTTCATATAAAGCACATTTCCAAATTAAAGCATATTAATAGACTAAGGTCTAATCTAGTCATAAGCTACACATAGCACCCGTGCACATACTCATCACCTCATATACACGTCATTTTTTGCGTAACACAACTAGGCAATTAAGGCCAAATCCTAAGGGGTATTCTCTCACACAAGAATAGGCAAGATATTTACCTCAAACAAGCCAAATCAGTACTCTAAAAATCCCTTGCCTCTCGAATCGGTCTCCGAACGGGTCAAATCTAGCAAAAACAACTCAATAACATCAAACATGACTATAGAAATCGATATCAAGTAATAAGGCTCCAATCTTTATCAAATATAAAAAAGTCAACCAAGTTTTGTCTCTCGGAACACAACAAAAGTCACAAATCTCGACAATCCATTCGAATATGAGTCCAAATATACATGTTTTATCCAAATCCAACTCCGAATCGGGGTTCAAATCTCTATTTTTCATTTTAGAAAAGTTTTGCAAAAATCCCTAATTTTCTCTCTTAGATTCACCAATCAAAAGCCAAATTCAAGGATAAAATCATGAAAAATAATCAAATTCGAGTCGAGAAAACATACCCAATCCAAATGGGTGAAAATCGCCTAGTCCAAGCTCCCAATCTCAAAATATGATTAACTATGCTCAAAGTCCCAAAAATAACAACTTAAAGGTGGACCCAATGATATCCTTCGCGAACGCGTCCTAGGCCTCGCATTCGCGAAACACAAAATTATACTGCCTAGAAAATACACTTCAGGAATGCTCCCCACCTCGCAAACACGATGCACAAGCTGCCCAAAACTATGCGATTGCGGTAAGCCTCTCGCGAATGTGAAGGCTTACCTCTATCCCGCCCCCAGCCTTCCCTCCTTCTACATGAACACGACACCTATGTCGCAAAAATGAAGACCAACTACTCGAATTCACCATAAACATGATGCCTTCTTCGCTAACGCGAAGAACAACAATGCCTCAATCCAAGTTAGCCTTCGTGATTGCGGTACCTGCTCCGCGATCGTGAAGCACACCAGACACCAGCAACTTCAGCAAGCTCCAAACTTCACCAAATGATCTGAAATCCATCTGAAACACTCTCGAGCCCCTCGATACCCCGTCCAAATATACCAACCAGTTTCAAAGAATAACACGAACCTACTTGAGGTCTTAAATCACACAAAGTAACATCAAAAATATAAATTGCACCTCAATTCAAGCTTAATGAACTAATCAACTTCCAACTTTCAAAACTCATGTTGAACCACGTCTAATCAACTTGGAATACCCCAAATTTTACACACAAGTCCCAAGTGACATAACAAATGTATTCTAACTCTCGAAACTACAAATCGAACTCGATATCCTCTAAGTCAACTTCCGATCAAACCTATGAATACTATATCTTCAAATTTCTAACTTTTGCCAAAACGAAGCAAATCAAACTGAGAACCTCCAAATCTAAATCCGGACATACTCCTAAGTCCAAAATCACCGTGCAATCTATTGGAACCATAAAAATACTATTTTGGGGTCGTTTACACAAATGTCAAATCTCGGTCAACTCTTATAACTTAAGCTTCCAACCTTGGAACTAAGTGCTCCAATTTAATCCAAAACCTTCCCGAAACCAAACCAATCATCCCCGCAAGTCAGATAACAACAAATATACATATTGGGAGCATCAAATGGAAATGAAGCTCAAATACACAAAACAACGGGCCGGATCGTTACATTCTTCCCTTTTAAATAAATATTTTTCCTCGAACAAATTTAGAATCATAACTGGGATATCAAAGAGATTTGCACCGCATATCATGCTCAATATCGTAAGTCACCTCCTCGACCAGTTGACCTCTCCACTAAACCTTCACCGATGCAATATCTTTGACCTCAGATTTCGAACCTGCCCATCCGAAATGGTCACTGGCTCCTCATAATAAGTCAAACCGTTGTTCAACTGCATCGAGCTAAAATCTGAAACATGTGGCAGATCCTTATAGTCCTTCCGAAGCATAGAAATATTGAACACCGGATGAACTCCTGATAAGCTGGTGGTAAAGTAAGTCTGTTGGCCACCTCTCCAACTCTCTCCAACACCTAGAAAGGACCAATACACCGAGGGCTCAACTTGTCGTTATTCCAGAACCTCATCACACCCTTCATGGGCAAAACTCTGAGTAGAACCCTCTCACTCACCATGAATGCCACATCATGAGCCTTCCTATCATCATAGCTTTTTCACTTGGACTGCATTGTACGAAGTCGCTCTTGAATTAATTCACCTTCTTC
Source organism: Nicotiana tabacum (assembly GCF_000715075.1). NCBI lineage: Eukaryota > Viridiplantae > Streptophyta > Magnoliopsida > Solanales > Solanaceae > Nicotiana > Nicotiana tabacum. Next base: position 109,034,575 of record NC_134083.1, on the reverse strand, counting down.
AATGCATCACGAACCAAATACGTGACCCCACTAGTTGTTTTCCATATTTGAGCCCCGTTTCCCATTTTGATACTTCACACATGTGTATTTATGGTTTTATGACTTACGTGGTTGATTAGTTTTATTCTAATAGGGTTTTGGAATGATTTGGACCCTTTGGTTTATGGCTTAGAAGCCTGAGTTGAAAGTGTTAAACAAACTTTGACATTTTGAAAATGACGCTGGAACGGTATTTTGATGGCTCCGATAGATTTTTATCGTAATTTTGGACTTGATTGTAGGCTCGGAATCGAATTCGGATGTCCCTAGGTTGATTTGACTTGTTTTGTCGAAAGTTGGTAATTTGAGGTTTAGAAGTTTGACCGTAGGTTGACTTTTGGATATCGGGTTTGACATTTTGTTTTGGGTCTTGGAATAGGTCCGTTTTGCTATTTTGAACTTGTCTGCAAAATTATGTGTCATTTGTAGTTGATTTTATCGGATTCAAAAGCTTGGTTACAATCCTAGAGATTCTTGAAATTTTCTTTGAAATGCATGCATTTTGTTGTCCGATTCATAGTTCTAGGTGTTATTTTTGTGTTTTAATTGAGCGAGCGAGTTCGTATGATATTTTTAGACTTGTGTGAATGTTTGGTTTGGAGCCCTGAGGGCTCGGATTAGTTTGGGACGTGTTTCAAAATATGGATGTTATGCTTTTCTGGGTAGCATAGAGGAGGTTGCATCAGATGTTGCCATCACAGGTATGGTTCCGATCTGTCATAGGGATGCATCAGAATTATTTGATCCGGGATCCACTTATTCATATGTGTCATCTAACTCTGCTCCGTATTTGGATATATCACATGATTCTTTGAGTGCTCATGTATATGTGTCCACGCTTGTGGGAGATTCTATTATTGTGGACCGTGTTTATCGGTCGTATTTAGTCACTATTGGCAGTTTTGAGATCAGAGTTGATCTATTGCTACTTAATATTGTAGAATTTGATTTGATCTTGGGCATGGACTGATTGTCCCCATATCATGCTATTTTGGACTGTCACGCCAAAACCATGACATTGGCTATGCCAAGTTTGCCTCGGTTGGAGTGGAGGGGTACATTAGATTATATTCCTAGCAGAGTGGTATCCATTCTAAAGGCATGGAGAATGGTTGAGAAGGGGTATGATGCATATATAGCCTTTGTGAGAGATGTCAGTGCTGATACTCCTACCGTTGAGTCAGTTCTGGTAGTGAGGGAGTTCCCAGATGTTTTACTAGTAGACCTACCCGACATGCCACCCGATAGGGATATCGATTTTTGTATTGACTTGGTGCCGGGAACTGAACCCATTTCTATTCCACCGTATCGTATGACACATGTGGGGTTGAAGGAATTAAAAGAACATTTTTAGGAGTTTCTTGATAAGGGTTTCATCCGGCCGAGTGTCTCACCTTGGGGTGCTCCAGTCTTGTTCGTGAAGAAGAAAGATGGCTCCATGCGGATGTGTATTGATTATAGGCAGCTGAACAAAGTTACAATCAATAACAAATACCTATTACCTCGCATAGATGACTTATTTGACCAGCTACAGGGTGCTAGAATGATCTGAAAGATTTATTTGAGGTCAGGGTATCATCAGCTGAAGATTCAGGACTCAAGATATCCCAAAGACTCCTTTCAAGACTCTGTATGGTCACTACGAGTTTCTTGTGATGTCATTTCGGTTGACCAACACTCCATCAACATTTATGCATCTGATAAACATTGTATTCCAGCCATATCTTGATTCATGTGTCATCATATGTATTGATGACATATTGGTGTATTCCCGTTGCGGGAGGATCATGAGCAACATTTGAGGATCATGCTCTAGACCTTTAGGGAGAAGACGTTTATGCAAAATTCTCGAAGTGTTAATTCTGGCTTGATTCGGTGGCATTTTTGGGTCATGTGGTGTCGAGTGAGGGGATTAAGGTAGATCTGAAGAAGATTGAAGCAGTTCAGAGTTGGCCAAGACCGTATTCAGCTATTGAGATTCAGAGTTTTCTTGGTTTGGATGGATATTATAGCCGTTTTGTGGAGAGTTTCTTGTCCATTGCTGCATTTTTGACCAGATTGACCCAAAAGGGTTCTCTGTTCAGGTGGTTCGACGAGTGAGAGGAGAGCTTTCAGAAGCTCAAGATTGCCTTGACCATAACCCTAGTCCTAGTTTTTCCCTCAGCAACAGGCTCTTATACAGTGTATTATGACACTTCGCAGATTGGCATCATATGTGTATTGATGTAGGAGGGTAGGGTGATTCCTTATGCTTTGCTCCTATTGAAGCCCTATGAGAAGAACTACACCATTCATGGTCTAGAGTTGGCAGCTATTGTTCACGCATTGAAGATTTGGAGGCACTATCTCTACGGTGTGTCTTGTGAGGTATTCACAGATCATCGAAGTCTACAACACATGTTTAAGAAAAAAGATCTTAACTTGAGGCAGCAAAAGTGGTTGGAGCTGTTAAAATACTATGTTATCACTATTCTATATCATTATAGGAAGGCCAATATGGTGCCCAATGCCTTGAGTAGGAAGGCGGAGAGTATGGGTAGCCTTGTGTATATTCCAGTTGGGGAGAGACTATTTGTTGGATGTTCAGACCTTGGCCAATCGGTTAATGAGATTGGATGAATCGGCGCCTAGCCAGGATCTAGGTTGCATGGTTTCTCGGTCTTCTTTGTATGAGTGCATCAGGGTGCGACAGTATGATGACCCCCATTTGCTTGTTCTTATGGATATAGTGTAGCACGGCGATGCCAAGGAGGTTTCTATTAGAGATGATGGGGTATTGAGGATGCAGGGCCAGTTAAGTGTGCCCAATGTAGATGGGTTGCGTGAGTTGTTCCTTGAAGAGGCCCACAGTTTGAGGAACTCCATTCATCCGAGTGCCGCTAAGATGTATCAGGATTTGAGGCAACACTATTGGTGGAGGAGAATGAAGAAAGATATAGTAGAGTATGTGGCTCAGTGCTTGATTTTCCAGGAGGTGAAGTATGAGTATCAGAGTCTAGGCGGTTTGGTTCAGAGACTTGAAATTCCCCAGTAAAAATTGGAGTGTGTTACCATGGACTTCGTTGTTGGGCTCTCACGGACTTCGAAGAAATTCGACATTGTATGGATTATTGTGGACAAGCTGACCAAGTGGGTACATTTTATTTCGATTGTGACTACTTATTCTTCAAGGTAGCTGGCTTAGATCTATATCCGGGAGATTGTTCGACTTCATGACATGTCAGTGTCCATTATCTCTGATCGAGGTACATAATTCACATCGCATTTTTGGAGAGTTGTGCAGTGTGAGTTAGGCACACAGGTTGAGTTGAGTACAATACTTCACCCCCAGATGGACAGGCAGTCTGAGTGCACCATACAGAGCTTAGAGCACTCGGGGGCTCTTGGGATCAATTTCTATCGCTTGCGGAGTTCCCTTACAACAATAGCTACCAATCGAGTATTCAGATGGCTCCTTATGAGGCCTTATATGGGACGCGGTGTCGTTCCCCAGTTGGTTGGTTTGAGCCAGGTAAGACTAGGCTGTTAGGCATTGATTTGGTTCGGCGATGCCTTGGAGAAAGTCAAGTTGATTCAGGATCGGCTTTGTATAGAACAGTTTAGCAAGAAGAGTTATGCCGATCAGAAGACTCGTGATGTAGCATTCATGGTGGGAAATAGAATTTTGCTTCAGGTTTCACCTATGAAGGGTGTGATGAGGTTCTAGAAGAAGGGAAAGTTGAGACTTAGGTATATTGGTCCTTTTGGGATCCTTGGGAGAGTTGGTGAGGTGGCCTACAAGCTTCTATTTCTACCCAGATTATCACCAGTTCACCCGTTGTTCTATGTTTCTATGCTCCGAAGTATTATGGTGATTCGTCCCTTGTTTTAGTTTTCAACTCAGTCCAATTGGACAAGGATTTGACTTATGTTGAGGAGCCGGTGGCTATCTTGGACAGACAAGTCCGGAAGTTTAAATCAAAGAACATTGCTTCCGTGAAGGTTTAATGGAGGGGTCATCCGGTTGAGGAGGCGACATGGGAGGCCGAGCACGACATATGGAGTCGTTATCCTCACATTTTCGTCACTTCAAGTATGTCACTATGCACGTTTGAGGACGAACATTTATCTTAAGAGAAGGAGAATGTAACGACCCAATCCGTCATTTTGTGTATTTGAGCCATATTTCCCCTTTTGATGCTTCACACATGTGTATTTATGGTTTTATGACTTGTAGGGTTGATTAGTTTTGTTTCGGGAGGGTTTTGGAATGGTTTGCACCCTTTGGTTCATGGCTTAGAAGCTTAGGTTGAAAGTGTTGATCAAACTTTGACTTTTGTGAAAACGGCCCCGATAGGTTCGCGTTGTGATTTTGGAATTTGGCGTATGCGTGGAATCAAATTCGGATGTCCTTAGGTTGATTTGACTTATTTTACCTAAAGTTAGCAATTTGAGGTTAATAGGTATGACCGTAGGTTAAATTTTGGCTATCAAGTTAAGAACTTGGTTTTGGGACTAAGAATAGGTGCGTTTTTCTATTTGGAACTTGTCTGCAAAATTTGGTATCATTTGGAGTTTATTTGATTGGATTCGGATGCTTGGTTGCAATCCTAGAGATTCTTGAACTTTTCTTTGAAATTCATGCATTTTGGTGTCCGATTCGTAGTTCTAGGTGTTATTGTTGTGTTGATCGCGCGAGCAAGTTCGTATGATATTTTTAGACTTGTGTGAATGTTTGTTTTGGAGCCCCGGGGGCTCAGATGAGTTTCAAACGTGTTTCATAATGGTTTGGAAGTAAATCAGGATTTGCTGGTGCTCTGATGTGACAATTGCGAGCACCAGCCTCGCAACTGCGAAGTGAGCAGGTGAGGGCCAGGTATCGCAATTGCGATGCCTCACTTGCAATTATGAAGTATGTGTCATTCTGTGTACGTTCGCATTTGCGACAATTTAGTCGCATTTGCGAAAGGAGCAAGCTTCGCAATTGCGAAGCCTATGTCACATTTGCGACTTCCCACTTAGGCTGACAGTAGCTGCAATTGCAAGAATTTCTTCTCAATTGCGAACAGAGTGTCGCAATTGCGACATCTGCACTTGAAAAAAGGGTTGGGAGTCAGGATTTCACATCATTTTCCCTCATTTTAGAACCATGGACTCGATAGGAGATGATTTGGAGAGGGAATTTTTATCTACAAACATTGAGTAAGTGATTTCTATCAATTTCCAACTATATTTCATAATTATATCTTATATCTAACATCAAATTTATAAGAATCAAGGAGGAAATTTGGGGATTTTTGTCAACGTTTTAAAAAATGAAAATTTGGGTTTTGAGAGTCGATTTGGACTCGATTTTGAAAAGAAATCTCATATATGGATACGTGGGGTTATGGGTAGTCGGAATCTACACTTGGACCCGAGATTTTATCAGGCGGTCCCGGTGTTGACTTTTGTTGACTTTTTGGGAAATGTGTAAAGATCATAGCTTCATCTATCTCGCATTGTTTGATGTTATTAAGTCATTTTTGATTAGATTTGAGTCGTGTTGTTAGGAGCTATTTTTGAGGGTTGATTTGGCCTAGTTAAGGTAAGTATCTTACCTATCTTTGTGTGGGTGAAACTACCCCTTAGGATTGGGTTTGATTGTGATATTTGATTATGTGAAAGACGTGTACATGAGGTGACGAGTGTGTACCCTGGCTTCTATGTGGTAATATGACCGGTTTAGACTCTTTGACTTTTTCATGCATTTAATTGGAGATTGTAATATCATATATATATATATATATATTCCATTGTTGAATTGCTCTTACATGTTTTACTTGATGTTGTTATCACATGCTTTATCTTTTATTGTCAAACATGCTCTTATATGACTTAATTGATGTTGTTATCTCTCTTATCGTCATGTGCCTTTTATTTGTTGAGTTATTCTCAATTGATGGTGTTATTTCATAATGTCTCTTCGTGTTGAACTATTCTCATGCATTTAGACGTAGTTATTATTTCATACTATCTTTATTCGCTGTTAAGCCTATGTTACACAATTGAGATGAAAGTTGTCTTTTATGGGAATACCTTCATTTTGAGCTATTGAAGTTGAAGTTATGAAAGCCGTTATCACATTGAAGTTGAAGTTGTTTATTATTGAGATATCTTTTCTTGTTGAGTAATTCCCGTTCATTTTGTTAGTATTGAGAATCTTGATACATTATGGTTGACAAATGGGCTATATGTTGTGGTAACTTTGGTATTGTTGATTTTTGTTTTGGTCAAATCCACTAGGCATAGTGCCTAGGGTTAGACTTTATAGATATGACATAAATAAAAAGTGCAACAATGGAGGGGGATATGGACCTTACCTCCAAAACTATGATAGATCTCCACTTGATTGTCCAAACATGACAACCAATTGGGTCCCGTGAATTAAGTGAAGTTAAACCTATGTGAATGAAACAATTATCTATCCATAAGTGATAGGCAATTGTAATCCCAAAAACAGATTGAATAGATCCTAGGTCAACTAAACAAAAAGGTGAACTAAAGTTAACTATGTGAGGTAGATGGAAGGACTCCTTCCATTTACAAAATATTCTACCTCGGAAAAGTGAAAAAACACTCCTTAGGAAAGGTGACAAAATACAAATGTAAAAGTATCCAAGGAGAGCAATCTGGTAGCTAATATAGTCTATCTTCCACATTGCTTTGTTAGAGTATTCTAAAAGAGCCAAGTTGAAGATATATATGTGAAACTTCAGAGCATATTTGACAGAAGAGATGGAGCAATTGAGTATCAGTAAAACTGGATACATCATTAACAAAACAGTGACCTCATTTTCATTGATGCTGTCAGTGCTGAAACATGAGAAAGAAGGTGATGATGCGGTTTTAAAAAGAATGGTGCAGAACTTCTGATAATGTAAGTGGTCAGGAGCTCTGAGGATGACTGTTGTTGTCTGGTGTGTGAAGGCAAGGTAGTTGCAAACAGAGTAAAATGGAAACAGTTGGTAGCAAGTGTTGCAGTTGCTCTTGTAGCAATTGTTTTCTGTATGAATGAATGAGTGGGTATGTGTAACAAGGACAGTTAGTGTGAGCCCCTAAATGTGTCCATTTAGTTGCCTCTTGGATATAAACATATGGGTTTGACTGTGGAGGTTTGGTATGTCTAAACCCTTTGATGTACTCTAAGTAGAATGAGCACTAATGGTGCTAATAACACACACTTAGAATATCTCAATGGATTTAACATATCAGGAGTAATAGTACCTGCACAAAGAAACAAACAAGTTAGTGTAAAAAGTGACTCCATGATCTTTGCTTTAAGAGATGATGCCAGATGTAAATCCTCCGGTTCTGAGGACATGCGGCCAGGGATGTGCTGCATTTTTGCCATGAAAACATAGGATAGATGGTGAGTTTTTGATGGCTGAGTGCTTGTAGAGAAATAATCATATGTTCTGCACATTTGAAATGGAGATATCTGTAGATTCAACTTGCTAATACCAAGCCTGTCAGAAAAGGTAGGGGTCTCATGTTGGGATAAGTTTGTTTCAGATTTTCCAGATGATGGAAATTTGGATAAGACAACTAGCATTGGGTGCATAACTGTTAATCCATTGAACCAGCTAAACCAATTGAGACTGTTGTGATGGCATGCTTTGAGCCAGTGATATATCCTTAGTAGAATAAGCATTAAAAATGCTAATACCACACTCTGATGATATACCAATTGACTAAGCATGACATTAGAATAAGTACCAGAACAAAAAAGGAAAACAGAATTAGTGAAAACTGTGCATTCTTGCTTTCAAGACTGTGGGTGTGGATTTGAAACTGAGCTCTCAGGTTCTTGTGGCTTCTAAAAGCTGGTAGGGAAAGATGTGAGATAATAAACAGATGGGTTTGAGGTGTTGGCTTTATCCGGTAGGTGTGGTTCAGGAGTGTGGATATGATTGTTGTTGATTTTGCAAAGTTGAAATAAGTTAAGGGTAGAAGGTTCAGATGTAGTGTATGTGTTTGTGTTTGGAGTCTGTGGACACTGATAAGGAAACAAAAGAGTGAACAGATCACTAGGAGAAAGATCCTGCAAAAATACAAACAAAGTTATGAAACAATTCTTTTCTATTGTTCTCCAATTGAATTTAAGCATGTTGATGTGTTTCCATTGATTGGTGTTGTGGAACCAGCAATTGAAAGTAGTCATCACAAACAGAGACACTATGATCAAGATGATTTGGACTATTGGGCATGCTCCCCTCTGAAAGACAGTTTTAGCCATAACCATTGGAATGATAGGCTAGGAATTGTGTAGGGAAATGAACCCACCTGGTCCTTTTATTCCTAAAGGAGGGGGTTCCATTTTGGTATAAAAGGATTTGACCCCTAATGTGAGTGGGGAGCTCCCACAGGTTATGGAAATGTGTTTGTGATGCAAGGTTATAACTGAGTTTGGACAGTGAATCTACAGGGTAGTTGGCCTCTCTGTATACATGTGAAATTGTAATGACTTCACATTGCTGCAAATATCCTTGAGTTTCTGCATTTGCATATCCAAGTTCTAGGGATTACACTCTCTCTATCTAGCCATTGCTTGAGGAGATTGGAGTCTGTTTCAATCTAAATCTTGGTGAATTCATTGGCCACACACTATTTGACACCAATGATAGTTGCTTCTGTTTTTGCTAGATTATTGGTTCCTTTACCAAGTGGACAAGATATGGCATGAATGAATTGGCCTTGGTGCTCTCTCACTATGACTCCTGCTCCAATTTTACATGGGTTAGTAAGTGCACTACTATCAGTGTTAACTTTCACAAAATTGGTTTGTGGTTTTTGACACCTCACCAGAACAATTGTGGTAATATGTTTTAGTTCGTCCACCATGGTATACATATCAATTCACTTATGGGACCATTTTATTTCTGGATGTTTGGCTATGAGAAGGAGATGAATATCTGAGTGGATTGCAAAAATAACTCTGACCATAGAAGAAGTTTTACCCCCATACTTAGCATTGTATCTATTTTTCCAAAGATTCTAATAGACAATGATGGGAACTGTATCCAGCAGTCGTTGTTGAAGTTCATTGCTGATTTTGTGGAGCCACCATTTCATTAGAAGCATATTAAGAGGTAAATCATCAGTATTTATCCCTGTGATGCCTGAGAATTGTTTCCACATAATTTTGGCAAGAGGACCCCTGCTGAAAATATGGTCTATGGATTCACATTCGGGTTGTCTGCAGCATACACATCTGTTGTCAATGGGATTGCCAAAAGTAATAATCCTATCATTAGTTAGGAGTTTATTTCTCAAGGTTCTCCACAGACAGAAGGACCATTTGAAGGGGATTTATTTTTTGCCAACTCTTTCTGTTGGTTAGAGTGATCTGCTTCTTGTCTCTAATTGTTTCCCATGCTGAACCACATGTGAACTTGCCAGATGTGTTTATTGACCAAATGGCTTTATCAGGAGTTTATGTATCATAGTGAATGGTGGTTTGAAGAATTTGTGGGATCATATGAGCTGGGGAAGTGGCATTGAGTTTCTGGAGGTCCCATTTACCTGAATCCTAGAAATGAGATACCGGGACTTTATCTGGTCTATACCCTCCATTTTTACTACTGGCAAGTGAGCCTGTGCCAAGCCAATTATCCCACCAGAAGTTGGAGTTACCTGAATGTAACCTTCTAGTAAATGAGTTGTTCTACCTCCTTCCTGTTAGTAGTTAACTTCTTCCTTGTTTGAGATTTTCCAGTTTCTTATTTCTTGGAGACTGGATGAGACCATTTGCAATACTTAGCCATAACGAAATTACTCCATAGGATTGCTTAGTTATGAAATTCCACCATTGTTTGTACTGCATAGATTTGCATACATCTTGGATGGATCTGATACATGTGCCTCCTTCTTGTAAGGGATAGGACATTTTAGCCCATAAAGCCCATGCATATGACCAATTTTTCAAAGGGATAGGCTGTTAAGCATTCTAGAAAGGAGTTCTGCTCCAATGATGAAAATAGCAGGTGCCAATGGATCACCTTGTTTGATACCCCTAGTTGATTTGAAGAAATAATGTCTGGTACTCTTTACAATGACAGAGTACCAATTGTTGGACATAGTTCTCCATATCATGTCAATAATCTTCTCACAGAATCTCATCCTCCTCAAGGTGATGCAAATATAGGCCCATGAGACTCTGTCATAGACCTTGGCCATGTCAAGTTTGATCACAACATTGGCTCCAGGATTTGGCTTCTTAATCCCTTGTACAATATCATGAGTCAACATTATATTCTCTGAGATACTTCTGCCTTTAACAAATCCTGATTGATTGGCTGAAATAATCCTTGGCATGATAGTTGCAAGTCTGGTGGAAATGACTTTTGAAATAATCTTGTTGATGAAGTTACTCAGACCGATGGGTCTGAATTCAGTTTGGGAATTAGGGAATTCCACTTTAGGCAGGAGTATCAATCAAGCATTAGTCATGTACCTAGGCATGGTACTACCCCAAAAGAAAGCCAAAACTACATTTAGGAGATCTGTATTGATAATGTCCCAACAGGACTGGAAGAAGTTACCATTCATCCAATCGGGACCAGCTGCACTGTTGGGGCTCATAGAGAAAACCACCTCATTGAGTTCTTGCATAGTAGGGTCTCTTGTAAGATTGGTGTTATCTTCAGAGGATATCATGGTTGAAATATGTGAGAGAAGATCTTGTCTGATAACATCCCCTATTTCAGTAAAGAGGTGTTCAAAATAATTGCAGTCAACTTCACCAATATCTTCATCCCCTTGTATCCTATCTCCATCTTCATCTTTGATTTTGTGGATGTACAATCTTCTTCTTCCTCCTCTAATAAGACTGTGAAAATATCTGGTATTTGCATCACCCTCTTTAAACCATTGAAGTTGGGTCTTCTATTTCAATATTGTTTCTTCAATCTTCAAATATCTTACATATTGGGCTTATACCTCCTGTAAGTTAATCCTATCAAGTGGATTGTTAGTATTGATCCATTTCTCTGCAGCTTCATTGACTTTCTGTTCAAACTCTTTAGGATTTTGAAAGATATCCCCATATTTTTACCTAGACCATAAACTCAGGGCCTTAGTGACATCCTTTAATTTCTGGTGGAAGATTCACATCGCACTTCCATTGACATTTATGCTCCAAACTCTAAGAATCAAAGGCATGCAGGTGCTATTTTCAACCCAGCAATTGAGGAATTTAAAGTATCTCCTTCCTGTGTCTTGTCTCACATGCATCTCCATAAGCAGTGGAGAGTGGCCTGATCCAGTAGAAGGTAGTTGTGCGATAGTTAATGTAAGGCCCCGTAAAAATTTACCTAGAACCCATGGTTTTGTGGTGCCGAGGTAGGCTAATATATTTGAGGATTGTAGATCAACCGCAGAATGCAACAGAACTTGAAAAAATTTTGAAGATCATTATGCGGTCAATTATGCGACCGCATAATCATTTCGTGGGCTGCACAATTCATTGCAGATTCAGCATGAAAATTTCCGGTGGGAGACTTGACCAAACCTGCCAAATTTTGGGACCATTTATGCGGTCCCCTTCTCGAACCGCATATTCATTTTGCGGTCCGGTCTGTGATCACAGACCCGATTTCGTAGGCTTAAGTTTGGGAAAATTTTACCCCAACCCATTTTTATAAAATGACATTGGGGCCATTTGGGCTAGTTTAAACGATTATTTTATAGAGATGGGAGTATCTTAGAGAGAGAGAAGGAAGCCCCAACCCCTTTGCTCATCAATTCTTTCCCCAATCTTGAAGATTCAAGGGAATTACTCACTAGGCCATCAACTATCCGGGTAAGACCTTGTTCTAACACCTTCGTGCAATTGTTATGAGTTAAAGTAAGTTGTAGAGTTGGAGATAGGCCGTGCATGTGCCAATAGATAGTAGTATGTGGGGTTGTTGAACTAATGTGGGTAAACTTATGGTGTTGAATTGGTTGTGGGCTGAAGGAAGTTAAATTTGTACACATTTTGTTATTTCTCTGATAGATTAAAGTTGCTAGGATTTCTGAAAGATTGTAGTAAATTAAGGAAAGGTCAAGCGAGGTATAAAATTCTCTCTTAGAATCGAATACCACGATGTTCTCATAAGTTTCAAGTATGACGGGACAAGCTCTTATTTCTCATGTTCCGAGTTATTCCTTATAAATTTGACTACTCCAAATAACCTTGTGTCGAAAGATATATACTAAAAATATGTGCTGAATGCCCCTATAATATTATGTTCTCCTTTAGGAATATATTCAAATGTGACCAATGCGTCAAAATATTATGCTTTCAATCATGTTCCAATTTCAAGCTATTATGCCAAATTGTGGAAGAAAACTCAATGTGCTTAAGACTCTTATTGCTCATATGTATACTTAAAGTCTTGATTATAGATGCCCTTATTGTTGATAACCCATGATGATGCTTGAAAGTGAAAGGAGTGAGTATGAAATATGAGATACAGCCGACATGCCACGAACAAAATTACACTTATGGCCACTAGTGTCACTGAAATAAAAAGAGGCGTGAAAGATTGTGATATGAACTGTAACTCCTTTTTTTATAATAAATATTTTGGGAGTATCATTTAGTCAGCGAGGAAGGGTAGGCTAAAAATAACCTAACACTGAAACTACGTGTGCCGATGTAGGAGTGATTGAGGGGTAAATCCCCGTATTGATGTGTTGATATTATTTCCCCTAAATGGGATGAGATTGATGTGTTGAGATTGTTCCCCTTAATTGGGATGACATGATTGCTAGCGAAAAGTGATGTCGACCCACACGGCATTGTGGTGAGACAGCTTAGCCGATCGGACGGAGATCGGACGCCATGTCGCGCCCATGGTGGTGTTGTGATTGGATGTATTTGGGTGAGACGGCTTAGCCGATCGGGCTGTGATCGGACTCCATGCTAAAAACACGATGGTGTAATCGGTACTAAAGATCTCCCAACCTAAAAAACATTGTTATTTACTTGAAAATGTATCCTTATCTTAACTTGACGCTTATATATTTTTTGGGGTTCTCATTGATGCTATGTTGTTTATCCTTGTACTGTTTCTCGATTTATCGAGTGGGTGTTTAGTCTTACATACTAGTACTATTCCATATGTACTAACATCCATTTTGCCGGGGGCGCTGCATCTTTAATGAATGCAGGTACTTCCATAGCAGGCGGCATCGACCAGTGATAGCGTTACACCCTCTTCCCAGCTGACTTGGTGAGCCCTACTTTATTTCGGGGTCTTGTACCTTTTTTTCTTTATGTGTAATGTTTTGAGGTATAGCTGGTGCCTTGTTGCCGGCACTAGCATAACACCCTTTTGTATCTTTTAGAGGCTCTGTAGATATAATATGGGTTGTATATTGGTGTTGGGAAAGTCAAACTAGAAATGTTGTATTTGTATCACATGCTCCACTTCAAACTATGAATGTGTAATTTATTTTGGGAATTATAAATGAAGTAGCTAATGGTAATGAAATTGGTGTCGTCCATGAAATTCTCTCATTGTATAATGAATGGTACATATCTTCACTTTATTTATAGGTAAGGTCGGGTAGAAAGCATCAAGTAGGTTTGCTTTACCTGGGTATCTCGGTTGATCGCTGGTCGCACTCCCTGATGTCGGGGCATGAAAAACTTGGTATCATAGCCTAAGGCTGTAAAGCGTCCTAGGATATCTTGGAGCCGTGTCTAGTAGAATCCTTCTTATCAGTATATTGTTGACCACATCTATAATTAGGAGGCTACTCGGGCATTTAGGAATGTCACCCTTCTTTGATGTTCTAGATCATGCGATATAGCTGATTGTAAGACTGTTCCTCCTTTAACTCATGCATTGCTCTAATTTTCAATACATGGTGCCTAGATAGAAGGCAAGAATTGGCCAAGGAGCCAATGTCACCCCAGGAGTGGCAGTTGATTCTATACCTGATGATGCGGGTGAGCACCCGTGGGGTGAGGCTATTCTCTACTACACCAATTCCTACACCTACAGAGGGTGCAAAGATCCCTCCAACTGATACTCCAGTCCTACCTCCAACCTCAGTTTTCGGTCCCAGTGTTCTGATGGGGACCTCAGGAGATCCGTATAGATATTGGCTCAGATAGTGGCTTCCCTGGGCCAGAGATCGAATGTTGCACCTACTTCTTCCAGCCAACAAGGGGATTCTGCTAGTTCCAGGGTGAAGTGGTTTCTTCAGTTAGATCCTCCAGTGTTATCGGGTACTAATCATGAGGAGGACCCCCAGGACCTTATTGATGATATGCACAAGACTCTCCGAGTTATGCATGCTACTGAGACGAAGGTAGTGGAGTTGACCTCCTACCTCCTGAAAGAGGTGGCATATTCTTGGTTTGAGATGTGGGAAGGAGTCCCATGAGGAGGGGAGCCCTCCGACAAGGTGGAATGAGTTTGCCGATGCCTTCATTGATCATTTCTTTCTTGTCGATACTAAGGAAGCCTATGTCGCTGAGTTTGGGAGCCTAAAACAAGGTAGCGTGAGTGTGTGGGAGTACTATATGAGATTCGCCCACCTGTCCAAGTATGCATTTTACATATTGCCCACTATGGAGGCTAGATTGGGTCGATTTGTGCCGGGCCTCAACCCCTTGGTTATTTATAAGGCCACTACAACTACCTTGAATTCTGATATGAGCTATGGGGAGATGGTGGCATTTGCACAAGAAACAGAGACCCACAAATTGAGGAATAAAATTGAGCAAGAGGGTAGCAATAAGGCCTGGTCTGGGGGCAACTTTGGTGGTTCTTCTGCTGGTGGTGGTGGTAGGTCAGCATTCAGGGGAGGGTCATTAGGGCCATCCCAGTCCTTTGCTTAGTCTTCAGTCAGTGCACAGCCATCAAGGCCAGGTCAACAGCAGTGGAGTCATTTCATGCCTCATCAGGGCAACAGGGGATCCTACCAGCAGGGTCGTCTTGGTGGAAGATTCTAGTAGCAGGGGAGGCCCCCATGCCCTAGGTGTGGGAAGATGCACTTAGGGGTCTACTACATGGACCTTCCCATATGCTACGGTTGCGGTATGAGGGGTCACATTCATAGGGATTTCCTTTCGTCCCGCAAGTGTGTCAGCAAGGGGACGATACAGCCAACCATTTCTGCAACTACTTCATATGCATCACCTCCTCTAGCTCGAAGCACTCCAGCACCCACAGGCGTGGTGCAGCTAGGGGTGGTGCACAGAGTTCGGGAGGACCCAACCGTTTCTATGCTATGATGGTCGCCAGAGTTCATAGGCTTCTCCAGATGTTGTCACAGGTATATTGATTGTCCAATCTCATGATGTATATGCTCTTATTGATCCTGATTCCACTTTGTCCTATGTCACTCCTTATGTTGCTATGGAATTCAGGATAGAATCGGAACAGCTTCATGAGCCATTCTCAGTATCTACTCCAGTTGGTGAGTCTATTGTGGCCGTGCGGGTTTATAGGGATTATGTTCTCACTGTGCATGGTCGGGACACCATGGACGATCTCATTGAAATAGGGTTGATTTGTTTTGATGTAATAATGGGGATGGACTGGCTCTATTCATGTTTTGCCAAGCTTGATTGCCGAACCAAAACCGTCAGGTTTGAATTTCCAAATGAGCCATTCATTGAATGGAAGGGGGACGATGTGGTGCCGAAGGGTAGGTTTATTTCTTACCTTAAGGCCACGAATATGATCAACAAAGGGTGTATTTACCATTTGGTCCAGGTTACGGACACCGATGCCAAGGCACCTATACTCGAGTCTATGCCAGTTGTGAATGAATTTCTAGAGGTCTTTTCGGATGATCTCTTTGGGATCTCACTAGACAGGGGAATTTATTTTAGGATTGATGTGATGCCCGAAACGTGGCCTATATCTATTCCACCTTACAGAATGGCACCGTCAAAATTGAAGGAATTAAAGGAACAGTTGACGGATTTTTTAGAGAAGTGTTTTATCCGGCCGAGTGTGTCGCCATGGGGCGCACCGGTTCTGTTTGTAAGGAAGAAGGATGTGTCACAGATAATGTGTATTGATTATCGGAAGCTTGACAAGGTCACGATCAATAATAAGACCCACTGCCATGGATAAATGACTTGTTTGATCAATTACAAGGCGCTAAGTATTTCTCTCATATTAATTTAAGATCAGGGTATCACCAATTGAAGATCAGGGAGAAGGACATTGCAAAAACATCTTCAGGACCCGGTATGGGCACTTTGAATTTCTGGTGATGTGTTTTGGGCTAACAAATGCCCCGGCAACTTTCATGGATCTTATGAATTGAGTCTTCAAGCCTTTTCTTGACTCCTTTGTGATAGTGTTCATTGATGACATTCTTGTATATTCACGAAGTCGAGAGGACCATGCCGGTCATCTCAGGGCAATTCTGCAGACTTTATATCAGCACAAGTTGTATGCGAATTTTTCAAAGTGTGAATTTTTGACTTGAATCCATCGCGTCCTTAGCTTATGTAGTCTCTAGTGAAGGAATCAAGGTTGATCCTCAGAAGGTCGCAACTGTGAAGAATTGGCCTAGACCTACAACTCCAATAGAGATTCGTAGTTTTTTGGGCTTAGCTGGGTATTACAAGAGGTTTGTGGAGGGGTTCTCTACTCTCGCCTCTCCATTGACTAAACTAACATAGAAGGCAGTTAAATTCTAGTGGTCAGACACTTGTGAAAAGAGCTTCCAAGAGTTGAAGACAAGATTGACTACGACACCGGTGTTGACCTTACCAGAGGGTACGGATAGGTTTTTGGTATATTGTGATGCTTCAAGGATCGGACTTGGGTGTGTATTAATGCAACATGGCAAGGTGATAGCTTATTGCTTCTAGGAAACTCAAGAATCATGAGAAGAACTATCCAACACATGACTTAGAGCTTGCGGCGCTGGTATTTGAATTTAAGATTTGGCGTTGTTATTTGTATAGGGTCCATGCGGATATATTCACAGACCATAAGAGCCTTCAATATATTTTCAAGAAAAAGGAATTAAATCTGAGGCAAAGAATATGGCTTGAGTTACTCAAAGACTACGACATCGATATTCTATATCATTCGGGGAAGGCTAATGCGGTGGCGGATGCTCTTAGCCGGAAATCCATGGGTAGTTTGGCTCACTTGGAGGCATATCAAATGTCGTTTTCCAAGTAAGTTCATCGGTTGGCTAGTTTGGGAGTTCATCCTGCGGACTCTAGTGGAGGAGGGGTGATTGTGCAAAATAGGGCTGAATCATCGCTTGTGGTGGAAGTCAAGGAGTAGCAATACGATGATCTGTTGTTGGTACGGTAGAAGGAGGGGATTCATAAACATAAGACCATGGCTTTTTATCTTGGCACGAATGATGGTAAACTAAGGTACCAAGAGAGATTTTGTGTTCTAAATGTAGATGGTCTCTGGGAAAGAATCATGATTGAGGCTCACAATTCCAAGTATTCCGTGCACCCAGGCTCTACAAAGATGTACCGTGATCTTAAGGAGGTCTACTGGTGGAATGATATGAAGAGGAATGTAGCAGACTTTGTGAAAAGATGTCCAAATTAGCAGCAAGTGAAGGCCGAACACCAAAGGACGGTGGGGGGCACAGAACATAGAAATTCCAATGTGGAAGTGGGAGATGATCAATATGGACTTTGTGGTAGGACTACCTCGCAAGTGCAACTCAGTTTAGGTGATTGTGGATTGACTCACGAAATCAGCATACTTCTTACCTGTTAATGTTACCGACACAGCAGAACAATATGCTAAGTTGTATATGAGGGAAATAGTCAGGTTGCATGGCACTCCAGTTTCTATCATCTCTAATCAGGGGGCACAGTTCATAGCTAATTTTTGGAAGACATTTCGGTAAAGTTTGGGTACTCTGGTGAATCTTAGTACAACCTTCCATCCACAGACCGACGAGCAGGCAGAGTTGACTATTCAGATATTCAAGGATATGTGCCTCGCTTGTGTTCGTGACTTCAAGGGTAGTTGGGATGATCATTTGCCACTCATAGAATTTGCCTACAACAACAGTTATCATGCTAGCATTCAGATGCCATAGTTCGAGGCTCTATATGGTAGGAGATGTAGATCTCCAATTGGGTGGTTTGAGATTAGGGAAGCAGAGTTGATAGGGCTAGACCTCGTGCATCAGGCTATGGAGAACGTTAAGATCATTAAGGAACGATTGAAAACTGCCCAGAGTCGCAGAGAGTCCTATTCGGATGTACGCCGTAAGGATTTGAAATTCAAAGAGGATGATTGGGTATTCTTGAAGGTTTCCCCCATGAAGGGTATAATACGGTTTGGTAAGAAGGGAAAATTGAGTCCGAGGTATGTCGGACCGTACAAAATCGTTCAGAGGATTGGTCAGGTGGCTTACAGGCTTGAGCTACCACCAGAGATGTTGTTAGTGATCCCGGTGTTTCATGTATCCATGTTGTAAGAAGGTAGTTGGAGACCCGACACTCATTATTCCGGTTGAGATTATTAAGGTTAGTGAAGATTGACTTATGAAAAGATTCTAGTTGCCATTCTTGATAGGCAAGTCCGAATGCTGAGAAATAAAGAGATTACCTTCGTGAAAGTGCTACGGCGAAACCAACAGGTTGAAAAGGCCACCTAGGAGGCCGAAGAAGAGATGAAGAAGAAGTACCCTCATTTGTTTGAATAACTATATTAGTATTTCTATGAAATCGCTTTCTATTAATTATGTTTCCCTTGTACAGTTTATATTAAGGATGTTCCTTTTGGTAATATAAGATTTATGATGTCATGGTTGATTTTGTTTTCATGTTGTGATACATTGTTGTGTTGTGGTTTTGCTGTTAGGACTGGTTTCTGGGATTCTCTTACAGGTGGATAGACCCAGTTATAGGGGCAACATTGCCAAAATTTCTAAAAATTTGGGGAGTTGGTCAAATTTGGAACTACTGGTATGTAAATTAAGAGCCGAATCGCTTTGGATGCCGATGGTGTATTTTAACCCTCATTCGAGGACGAATGATCCTATGTGGGAGAGGATGTAAGGCCCTGTAAAATTTCACCTAGAACTCGGGGTTTCGTGGTGCCAAGGGAGGCTAATGTGTTTGAGGATTGTAGATCGACCGCAGAATGCAACAGAACTTGAGCCAAATTTAAAGATCATTATACGGTCCATTATGCGACTGCATAATCATTTTGCGGGCCACACAAATCATCACAGATTTAGCATGAAGATTTTCGGAGGGAACTTTCGTGACGTGTTATATGACCGCACAATCGTTCTGCGGGCTGTAGATCTGACCAACCCTGCCCAGTTTTGGGACCATTTTTGTGGTCCCCTTTGCGGACTACATATTCGTTTTGCAGTCCGGTGTACGATCGCAAACCTGGTTTCTTAGGCTTAAGTTTGGGAAAATTTTACCTGATCCCATTTTTATAAAATGACTTTGGGGGTCATTTGTGTCACGACCGAAACCGATGGGCCGTGATGAGTGTCCGAGTCCTACCTGTCGAACACCCCTAGGCATATATCTAAGATATAAACATAAAATAAGGGTAGGTCAAGCATAACATCTATCAATAAACTTCTGAATCGTGTGAATAATATATGCGAGGATACATGCCCAAAAGACATATATAACACATATATATGCAAAATACGGTAGGGCGAAGCCGACAAGTCCACATACTATCCAACTATACAAGACTGTCTACAGACCTCTAATAGAGTGTACAACTGTATAAAGGACGGGGCTGGGACCCTTCATACCCATATATGTATACAAAAATATCATACCAAAACCCAAAAGCAGCTCTGGATCAAATGGAGCACACCAACTCTCGCTGAGCAAGGATCCTAAGAAAGGGGACCTTCAGCCTGTCTACCTGCACCTACGGGCATGAAATGCAGGGCCCTAGGCAATAGGGGCATCAGTACGAATAATGTACCGAGTATATAAGGCATAAAATCAGTATATAAAAGATATGAAAGAAACATGGAGTAAAGGACTCAACCTGTAAGTCTGAATAGCTCTGTGAATCATGAAACATTTATAATGTCTTACATATGCGTATAAATGTCATATCATGCATAGGTATATGCGTACATAATATCATCAAGCCTCTGAGGGTAACCCATCATATCATCTCGGCCGCAATGGGTGAAATCATGAACGTATGCCAGCTTATCAGGTGGTGGTGCGTATATAATGCCATAACATTTCCCCATACCCAATATACATATACTATACGCGTATATAACACCATCTGGTCATATGTCAATATACATCTATAAATGAATGCTATGCGTAATGAAGTAAGTCAATAAGATCTCTCGGAATGCCATGAGACCCTAATACTTCTAAGAATATAATCAACTGTGAAAGTTGCGTGCTTGCTCATTTCGTTGTATCATATAGATCTTGTAAAAAGGAAAGAAGAGATAGACTTAACATACCTCAAGTCGTCAATGCAACTCAACAACAAGCTTATGACAACTAGAGCGCTAACCCTATAACAAAGAAATACATGTACAACATAGATGGCGCTAGTATATCACGTATCTTAAACGAGAACTCAGTTCTAAAATAAAACGGGAAGCATTTCCCCTGATTTTAGTGCTACCTCAAGCCTACTATAGGTAAGACAACAACATAATACAACCAGCAACTAAAAAACAGGCTAACTAAAATTCGGGACCTTTGATACAACAAAAAACCCAAATATACTAGTACACACCCAATCAACAAGTTATCAATTCGCCTGAAATTGCAACGACGAGCGACCAGCCCACTACCCTACCACATGTGGTGTTTCTCTATGCCATTTATCCTTCCAAACTCCATAAATCAGTAGCACAATAAGCCAACACTAGTGGACTACAAAACAGTCCACTAAAAGTGAAATAAATCGAACTCACGGCTTCCGATCACTGTTCCGTGAGTTCTAACTATTAGGAAATGAATCTATCAACCTTCCTTGATATTTAAAAGATTAAATACAGAAAGTATACGTTTTATTAACTATGAAGTACCTTCCAAAACTCAAACTACAAAGAAAAAGAGAGGCGATATAGCGATACTTACGTCGTAGGGATCGTTCTAATGTTATCGCTTCTTGATTTCGTACTCAGGATGTTAATCTTCTTTGAAACCCTTGTAGAGAGCTTAAGGGTAAGTTTATGGTATTATTTTGGTCGTGGTCTGTGGAAAAATGCGGCGTGACAAGGCGGGATATATATATATATATATATATATATATATATATATATATATATATATATATATATATATATATATATATATCCACTTTTGAAAAGTCAAAGAGGTGCTAACTTGGCACCCTAGCATTGGCCTTTCTTCCAACGCTTATATCTTTTTATCCAGATGTTGTATAAATGAACGGTTATGAGAATTGGAAACTAAATTACATGACCTTCAATTTGGTATACAATATGTCTAAAAGTACCTCATATAACACACGAAATATATTGCTCAAAAAGCTTCATTACAAGGCAAATGCTTAGTCGGTTTTTCCGCAACTTAAATTCGATTTTTCCCAAAATTTATATTTTATATCCAAACATCATATATAGTCATATTATGACTTTAAAATCATTTAAATCATTATTACCAAGCCTCATATTCATTATATGTTACCTTGGGATGCACAGGGTGTAATAATTTGGGTTGGTTTAAACAGCTATTTTAGAGAGAGGGGAGTATCTTAGAGAGAGAGAGAGGGAATCCCCAACCCCTTTGCTCATAAATTCTTGCCCCAATCTTGAATATTAAAGAGAATCACTCACTAGGCCATCAACTATCCGAGTAATACCTTGTTCTAAGACCTTCATGCAATTGTTATGAGTTAAAGTAAGTTGTAGAGTTGGAGATAGGCCATGCATGTGCCAATGTGGGGTAGTATGTGGGGTTGTTGAACTAATGTGGGTAGACTCTTGGTGTTGAATTGGTTTTGGGGTGAAGGAAATCTTGTAGAAGAACCTTATAGTTAAATTTGCACATATAGTGTTTGATGAATGCTTAAATGGGCTGAACCCATGAACCTCTTCCAAATTATGGTTCGATTTTGTCGTCTCTCTCATAGATTGAAGTTGCTAGTGCAAAGCCCCATAAAATACCTAAAACCCAGAATTTCATGGTGCCGAGGTAGACTATTGTATGTGAGGGCCGCGATACGGACTTTTTGGGTTGAACAGTGCATTGGGGAGTTGAAGAAAAATTATTGCAGAAGAGGGCATTTCTGCGGTCCATTATGCAATCGCAGAACTACTTTGCATACCGCAGACCCGCCGGGGAGTGAACAGAGAAATGGCTAATTTTGGAGGTCATTTTGCAGTCAACTATGTGACCGCATAATCGTTTCGCGGGCCGCACTTCCATCGCAGAGTTGGCATGAAGAAATTCGGAGGGTGATTCTGCGGTCCATTTCGCGGCCGCAGAACTGGTCTGCGGACTGCAGACCTGACCGCAGACTGATCTAGAGAAGCCCAATTTTTAACATCACTTTCGCGGCCCATTTTGCGGGCCGCATATTTATTCTGCGGTCCACTCTGTGACCGTAGAGCTGAGTTCGGAGAGTCCATTTTCCTATTTTATAACCCGACCCTGTTTAAATAAATAGACTTAAAGGACCATTTTTGAAGATGAATTCTGTCATTTTAGAGAGAGGGGAGTGTTTTAGAGAGAGTGGAGGAAGCCCCAAGTGCTTGGTTCACCAATCGTTTCTCAAGTCTTGAAGAATTCACAAGGAAAACTCACAAAGTCTTCATCCAAGAGGTAAGGTTCCATGCCCTAGTCTTCAATTTCGAATTTGGGGTAGAAGATGGGTAATGAAGAGTGTGATTTTTGGGTGTGAGAGTGTTATTTATGCATGCATGTACCATCAAGGTTAGTGGGAAGGTTATTGAGCTCAAATGGGTAAACATTGGGTTGTGGGATGAAGGAATCCACTCTAGGAGAACCTTGAAACCCTAATGCACACCTAGTGCTTGATAAAATACTCAAATAAGCTGAAACCCAGAGTATCTTCCTAATTATGGTTCAAATTTGTCATGTTTCTAATAGATTGAAGTCGCTAGGATTTCCATAACGTTGTAGTAATTTAAGGAAATCTCAAGTGAGGTATGTTGGCTAAACTCCTCTTGTAAAAATCAAATTCCATAACGTCCTCGTAAGTTGCGATTATGATTGGCTCAATTTCTTATTTCTCATGTTCCGAGTCCTTCCTAATAGATTTGATTATTCTAAAATAAGTGTTGTGTTAAAGATGTATGTACGCAAAATGTGTTCCAAATGTTCCTATCATATCATGATTCCCTCCGAGAATCTAATCTAGTATGATCAATGTACCAAAGGTGTTGTGATTTAAAAATTATGTTTCAATTGCAAGTTAGTATGCCTAATTATTTAAGAGAACCTCAATGTGCTTAAGACTCTTGTTTGCTCATATTTGTACTTAAAGTCTTGATTTGAAATTTTCTTATTGATGATAATCCATGGTAACACTTGAGAGTTATAGGGGTAAGTATGAAATATGAAATACGGCTGACGTGCCGAGAATAATATTACAAATTATGACCACTAGTGCCAATGAAATGGAGAGATGTGTGCAAGATTATGAAAAGAGTTATAAATCCTTTAAATAATAAATTCTTTGGGAGTATCGTTTAGTCATCGAGGAAGGGTAGGTCGAAATAACCTAACCCCGAAACTACACTTGCCAGTGTAGGAGTGATTGAGGGGTAAATCCCAATGTTGATGTGATGAGATTGTTTCCCCTTATATGAAATGAGATTGATGTGTTAAGATATTTCCCCTTAAATGGGATGAGATTGATGTGTTGAGATATTTCCCCTTAAATAGGATGAGATGATTGATAACGGAATGTGATGTGATGTCGACCCACATGGCATTGTGGTGAGATGGCTTAGTCGATCCGGCTGAGATCAGACGCCATGCCGCACATATGGTGGTGTTGTGATTGGATGTATCGGGGTGAGATGGCTTAGTTGATCGGGCTGAGATCAGAATCCGTGCTAAAATCACAGTGGTGTAATGGTACTAAAGATCTCCCAACTTAAAAATATTGAAATTACTTGAAAGTTACATTTCTCTTAACTTGACACTCTAATATTGTTTGAGGCTCTCATCGATTTCATTTTTCCTTCTCATTTTACTGTTACTCGTTCTATTGAGAGGGTGTTTAGTCTTACATACTAGTACTATTCCATATTTACTAACGTCCCCTTTGCCGGGGGCGCTGCATCTTTAATGGGCAGGTGGTTCCACAGCAGGCGGTATTGATCAGTGATATAAGTACACCCTCTCCTCAGCTGACTTGGTAAGCCCCATTTCATTTCGGGGTCTTGTATCTCTTGTCCTCTATGTATATTTTTTTGAGGTATAGTCGGAGCCTTATTGCCGGCACCATCATGCTACTCTTTTGTATTTATTAAAGGCTCCGTATACATAGTGTGGGTTGTATAGTAGTGTTTGGAAAGTCAAACTAGAAATGTTGTATTTGTATCACATGTTCCACTTCACACTATGAAAGTGTATGTATTTTGAAACTTGTTAATGATGTAACTAATAGTAATGAACTGGTTTTGTTCACATGACCCCTTATTGTCTAATTAATGAAATATATCTTCTCTTTATTCATGGGTGAGTTTGAGTAGAAGGCATTGTACAGGATTGCTTGACCGGGTTATCTCGGTTGAGCGCCAGTCGCGCTCTCCGAGGTCAGGGCATGACAGCTAGAATTTTTGGAATATTGTAGTAATTTAAGGAAAGCTCAAGTGAGGTATGTTGGCTAAACTTCTCTCTTAGAATCGAATACCACGATGTTCTCATAAGTTTCAAGTATGATGGTCCAAGCTCTTATTTCTCATGTTCCGAGTTATTCCTTATAAATTTGACTATTTCAAATAACCTTGTGTCGAAAGATATATACTAAAATTATGTGTCGAATGCCCCTATCATATTATGTTCTCCTTCGAGAATGTATTCAAAAGTGGCCAATGTGTCGAACTATTATTCTTTAAATCATGTTCCAATTGAAAGCTCTTATGCCAAATGGTGGAAGAAAACTCAATGATCTTAAGACTCTTATTGCTCATATGTATACTTAAAGTCTTGATTATAGATGTCCTTATTGTTGATAACCCATGATGATGCTTGAAAGTGAAAGGAGTAAGTATGAAATTGTTACACCCCACGTTTTCGTACATAAAAGTATGCCATAAGTAAATCGATATATGCTCGAAAATGAGATGTTATATCCCGCATTTTCGGACATTGAAGTTTCGTCGTAAGTTGATCGACGCACGCTCGGGAATGGGATTATTTTGAGGTTATAAGTATTTATGCTATTTCAAAATAAGTGATAAGTAAATTCGTGAAGGTGAGAGGCTAAGCAAATCGAAGAAAATGAGTTCCGTCAAAGTTTGTCAATTTGGGGATAAAATACGGTCCAAGCTATAATACTCGGTATTTATGGACTAGTGCAATACAAGGTACCACATGACCATGATAGTAAGGTGTATAAAGTATGTTAAAAGTGAGTGGTATTATAACTAATTTGAGATAATTCTTAATTATGTGGGGTAATTAGTTAATTATTGGTTAGTGGGAGATTATTAAGTTAATCAAGAGATTAGTGGTTAATTAAAGAAAAAATTTGGATAAGCTTGAGGTGCCTAACCTGGCAGCCCAAGCAATGACTCTTTAGTCATTTAAAATAGGTGTCACATTAAGGAATTTGGGGGCCAAATCATTCCTAAAGTGGGGACCACATCATAAGTCTTCTTAAAACTTAAGAAGTCATTCAACAGTAACGTTAATCTTCAAAATTCAACTCACTTATAAGATTTCTCTATCCTGGTAACATGGGAATTTTAGCATCTTCAACAAATTCAACATGATTTCATGGAAATTCAACGAGATTTCTTAGCATCTTAAGCAACGTGAGATTTTGCGATTCTAAAGGAGTACGGTGCAACCTTACTCAAGAATATCGTACGGATATTTTCCTACTCTAGGTATGTTAAGGCTAAGCCCTTTGTTCATTTTGGCATGATCACGTTATTACATGCGTTTGATAACGAGACATAAAGAGAAATTCATATTCCAGAATTTATGTATATTTTCCTAGTCTCGTAAGTTACAATATTCTCGTTATCGGGACTTCATATTCAATTGAGTATTGTCTTGTTATAGTCAAGAGAGCAGAGAGCCTATATATGCAGTACTAAAGTATTTTCATTACCATCGAGCTATAATCGATGGGCAGGCCCCTATTGGGCAACCTCTGATCAGATGATAAGTTATATACCGAGCCTACTGTGGCCGGGCGCCTATGAGCAAGCCCAGTTGGCCAAGATACAGAGCCTAGTATAGCCGAGCGCCTATGAGCGAGCCTACTACGGCAGAGTAGATATATACATATACCAAGCGTTATAAATCCGGACAGTTATTTTACTTACTATATTGAGAGAGTCAGTATCAGCAGGTAAGCATATCTTCAGATTATCTTTGACTCCCAGTTACTTTTAGCTATTATATTATCAGTTCAGTTTCAACTTTCAGTATGTTGCCTTGCATACTCGGTACATTATTTTGTACTGATGTCCCTTTTCTGGGGGCGCTGCATTTCATGCGTGCAGGTTCAGACAGACAGACGGGTAGACCTCCTCATTAGGTGTTGCCCGAGTTCAGCTTGATCGGTAAGCTCCATGCCCTTCGGAGTTGCCGGGTCTAGAGCTTTATGTACATCTTGTGTATATATGTATATATGTTATGAGTAGGTTGAGACCTGTTCTATATATATATATATATGTTATGAGTAGGTCGGGGCCCTGTTTCGATTACAGTATATCCATCAGTAGAGGCTTGTAGACATATCATGTCAGTTCGTGCACTATGTTGGGCTTGTAGACCTTTTATGTATATTTTGTTGGTTTGCCATCCATAGTAGTTATGACAGCCTTGTCAACCCAGCTTTATATTGATGTTTAGTCAGCATTCAATTCTATTACAATGTGGCATATGGCCAAATTATGACATTATATGTTTAGAGTCCCTTAGTCGCAAGTTGGTACACAAGGATAGGTAAGGCACCGGGTGCCGGTCTCGCCCCGAGGTTCGGGGCGTGACAAACGTGGTATCAAAGCAATACTGTCTGAGGGAGTCTACAGGCCATCTCTAGTAGAGTCTTGTTTATGGGTGTGTCGTGCACCACACTTATAAGCAGGAGGCTACATGGCATATTGGACTGTCACTCTTTCTTCTTATTCTAGATCATGTGGTAGAGCTCACTTGTAAGAATTCAGATTCCTAAATTCTATTATATTCATAATACAATGATACCGACATTTAGAAAGACGAATAGTAAGGGATTGAATATGGCTGCGGAAGAATTGAGTCAGAGGGACTCGATTTTGCACCTTGCTTATGATGAGTAAATGTAAGGTCTCCAGCAGAACATGTGGATACTAAGACGTGTAATCTTCTTGATAAGGATTCCTAAGGCAAGAATATCTATCCACTCTTATGGTAACAAGGAATAAGAGATTTAGAATCTAGATACAAGTTTCAACAAGTAAAAGAAGCAAGGTGAAGAAGGGTACGAGGCACCCAATTAATGAAGTTTATCAGTATTTGCAGCTCAGGCAGAGAAAAATAAGCATTTTGATTTACCTTCAACGGTAACAGAGGTATGTACGATCGGCCACACCCATCTTAGTTATGCCTTATGGGAGTTGACAAATATAGTTTAAGAGAAGGACGGGATATCAGGATCCTGTTGGGGGTAAGAGTCACCCAAAATGATGGATGGGTTGTTTGCGTTAGTTGACATTTCCGAGAAATATTGCAAATGTACTAATGGATCTCCTTGTGAGACGCTCAGATGGTGCACTCTAGAATAGTACAGCTAGATATGAATACTAGAATGTTCAAAGATAGGCACTGGAATCTTGGAAGGAATAAATATTACCTTAGTATGGCTCCCGTCCCTAGTAGACAAAGAATGTTAGGCAACCCGAAGAGCCAATGGATGGAGCAAGGGGCGCTAAAAGCAAAAGAATGTCTTGTTCGAGTTTTCAAAATAAAGTGATAGACATAAATGTTAGCAGGAAATAAGAAGAGAATTAATGAAGCATTATGAGTAAGATATGATACATGGATGACAACGGTAGAACAAAAAGATGACAGTATTACAGAATCTATAGCCAAGTGAGGGAAGAGACGAGAGGTGACAGGCCTTAAGACAACAAAAGAGTATAGGCCATACAGTCATATCCTCATTCCGAGAAATGAGTTTGTGACTCCAATGCGACTACCAGAAAGAAGAGTTAAACCCCAGAGTAATAGAAATCAGTATGGGCTGGTGAACAAGATAAACTAAACATGAATTAGGGGCTAAGTGATTTGATAATAGTCAGTGTCATGAGAATTTTAGATTTGCGTTCCGGCGATAATAGAATGAACAACAGAAGAAGATTCATGAGGAATTCAGAGAATGGTCGTTCAGGAAGACGCTTTCCTAAAGCAAGCAATGCGAGCAAAGTTAAGCTTGAAGGAATATGTGTGCCAGTTACACTAAGTGTCACCCTCGTGAGTAAGGAATTTAGTTATCCTTGGTATAGAAGGATAAACGCAAGGCGAGTAAGGGTCATCGATGATGTGAAAAGACGCCAAAGATGAAGAGATAAAACATCTATAGGTAGGTCGTCGTAGCTCCAACCCTTAGTACTCCCCTAAAGGGGGGAATATGGAGTGATATGGCATTAAGTCAGAATTAAGTAGTTCTAGTAATTATGGAATTGTAAAGGAAAAATGCGATAAAAAAATAAAAAAGGGATGAGATTGCACTTATTCAAAGCCTACAGATATGCAACGATTCCAGAACATTATGCAAAAACGACGTCAAGCATAGGAAGTAAGGGTTCCTGCCCGAGATGTCATTGATAGATAAGGAGCCAGTGCAAGAGGCAAGTTAAGACAAAGGAAATAATCCAAGAAAGATTACGCGAGTATTGATATGAGGATGGGCCAACAAATAATTAGCAGTTGATTCAGGAAGAGCCTAGTTATGGCTAGACAAGTGGATACAGACAAATCAACAGATCATGCAACATAAACATGGGGAACCCCAACATGGGAAATTCAGCCTCACAATTATGACATTGTGATCCTTGAGAAATATTCAGATAGGAGTTGGGTAGTTAAAAGGTGCAGTATAAGTGTTATGGAAATAAAAGAGAGTGACACTGGGAAACAGTCAAAATTTAAGTTCAGAAGCAAACCTACGAGCACAAGATCATGGAGGTAAGTAAGGATAATTACAAGTAAGAAAAAAACATCAACAATTCTGTCGGGTAAACAATGTAATAAGATCGCGGCCTTGCAAGAGTCAGAGGGTCCTCCCTAGGTACTACAATGAAAGATTAGCTGAGGAAATAAGGAAGAAGGCTTCAACCTAAGCATAGTAACTTGAAGAAGGAATGGTCATGTAAAAACAGTCTCACTACAAAATCATACGCACTCCAAAAGAAAGTGGCACCTATCATGGCTAAAAAACGGGGAGTAAAACCAAAAGTAATATTCGAGACCATATGAGTTGCACAAAATTTTTGGCATGCGTGGGAACTAAGATAAGCTAAGTATGCATGCAATAAGGGGGCAAAAAGATCAGGAAATGTAATTGCTTACGTTTGAAGAAAGTTGAGATGGAACGAAATGAATTATTCGATCAATGATCCAGAGTTAGTTACGAATGCACTTAAGATTTCAGAGTATTATCCATGCATCATATAAGTTGACAATCATGCAGTCATAGAAGACTCCGGTATAAGTTAAAAGAAAGAATTGAGCCCAGGGCATAGATAAAGGATTGATTTGTTAGAAGATTGTATCATGGATATTCCATAGCGCCCATGAAAGGCTAAAGTAATAACTAATACTAGGAGCCGCAGATTGGAAGATAGCTTAAGTCTACATGAAGGCTGATCAGAAGGAAGAAGAAACTAAAGAGTTACATCAACCAAGTAAATCAGGAGTCTGAAGAAATTTTGATTGAGAATATTGTAGAATCATTCTTAATATCAAAGGTACAAGAAAGGTAGTACAACAGCCATATTCTATAACGTCTCTATGATAAAGCAGTTAGAAGAGTACCAACCTTATAAAAAGTCAGTATGAAGGTCCCACCGGATTATGTATGCACCGGAGGTGCAAGTGTTATAATAGAACTTCAAGTTGTGGATGTGAATTATACCTATGTAGAAGGGAGGTCATAAAATAGATAGAAGAGGTAAAGGTGAACAACATACGAGGTACTCAGGTGCAGAAGATTGTGAATAATCCATACTTCAGATAGAAGGCTAGAAGCGCTGGGATTTAGTATCCAGGAATGATAACGGCATCGTCAGTGGCATATATTCCAACCTATGGTTTCTAAATATCGAGAGGTCTAATTAAGAAAGTAAAAGAGAGTTAGAGATGATGCGATGCTTCGCTTGATGTTCCAGAATAACACAAGGAAATCTATGGTGCAAGCAAGTCGAAGGAAGGTTGAGAGTAATATAAATAGATATGTGTAGGTCGCAAGCTAAAGTATGGTAAAGCGACAAGGTTTTAGGAAGATAGGAGTAAGAATATAAAATGGCAAGTGAGAAGGTGACGATAAGGGATAAGTCCTCGGGATTAAGCCCATGAGAATAAGAATTATAGAAATCTCAGTATAGCCTGAATATACTCACGGGAGTCTAAGACTAGTAGAATTTAAAAGAGATGGAATGCTGCCCTGGTAATAGAATAAGGGAGTAATTGTGATAGATAAAGGATGACATTTGGGCCTTCGATTGAGTGACGACTTGATGAATTGTACAGGATCAAAATACCCTCGTAAGATAAATCACATTGGGATACTATAAAATACGGTTATTAAAGTACAGTATCGCCGCTAAATGGATCAGGAAGATCACTTCAAATATTCCTCGATGCAACGTGAGCCCTAGCGGCAGTGTTACATAAGAGATCAAGTTATCAGTGGTAGATGATAGATCAACATTAAGGTGAATCAATAATGAATGGATAAAAGTAACAAAGTATGAGATGAGATTAGGCTGTCATTCTTAAGATGAACAGTAATGAGGAAGCATTAAAGGACTTAGATTTATACATATGGGATAAGCAACGAATATAACCTGGTGTTTGGTAGCAGACCTTAGTAACGATAAACCGAAGTAAGAGTTATGGTATAGTATAGCCTACTTAGATGCAGTAAAGTCATGCAGATAGATAACCGGGTCTATGGAATAAGGTATAGCAATATTATAAGTTCAACAAAATACCGAGCAAAGAACTTCAGTATACCCATAGATGCCCAGAGGGACATCTTGTCAAGTTCTATATATGTTCCCAAAGTGAGGCCTAGAGATTGGCGCACATACAAGGAAAATGTAGTACAGGCTGCATGACCGAAGGTAGCAACAGTTATGAGATTGAAAGGATTCTAACCATAAGTAATAGTGTGAGAAAGAGACCTAAAGGGGGGAATGCCTTGGCCTTTGGATTTTTTCACAGAACAGTTACCCAGATGGCAAGAAAAGTACTAAAGTATTCGGAAGACATAGGTTATGACAATGATAAGTGCACCAGTCAACATTCGAGGACGAATGTTCCAAAGGGGGGAATGATGTTACACCCCATGTTTTCGTACATAAAAGTATGCCATAAGTAAATCGATATATGCTCGAAAATGAGATGTTATATCCCGCATTTTCGGACATTGAAGTTTCGTCGTAAGTTGATCGACGCACGCTCGGGAATGGGATTATTTTGAGGTTATAAGTATTTATGCTATTTCAAAATAAGTGATAAGTAAATTCGTGAAGGTGAGAGGCTAAGCAAATCGAAGAAAATGAGTTCCGTCAAAGTTTGTCAATTTGGGGATAAAATACGGTCCAAGCTATAATACTCGGTATTTATGGACTAGTGCAATACAAGGTACCACATGACCATAATATTAAGGTGTATAAAGTATGTTAAAAGTGAGTGGTATTATAACTAATTTGAGATAATTCTTAATTATTGGTTAGTGGGAGATTATTAAGTTAATCAAGAGATTAGTGGTTAATTAAAGAAAAAATTTGGATAAGCTTGAGGTGCCTAACCTGGCAGCCCAAGCAATGACTCTTTAGTCATTTAAAATAGGTGTCACATTAAGGAATTTGGGGGCCAAATCATTCCTAAAGTGGGGACCACATCATAAGTCTTCTTAAAACTTAAGAAGTCATTCAACAGTAACGTTAATCTTCAAAATTCAACTCACTTATAAGATTTCTCTATCCTGGTAACATGGGAATTTTAGCATCTTCAACAAATTCAACATGATTTCATGGAAATTCAACGAGATTTCTTAGCATCTTAAGCAACGTGAGATTTTGCGATTCTAAAGGAGTACGGTGCAACCTTACTCAAGAATATCGTACGGATATTTTCCTACTCTAGGTATGTTAAGGCTAAGCTCTTTGTTCATTTTGGCATGATCACGTTATTACATGCGTTTGATAACGAGACATAAAGAGAAATTCATATTCCGGAATTTATGTATATTTTCCTAGTCTCCTAAGTTACAATATTCTCGTTATCGGGACTTCATATTCAATTGAGTATTGTCTTGTTCTAGTCAAGAGAGCAGAGAGCCTATATATGCAGTATTAAAGTATTTTCATTACCATCGAGCTATAATCGATAGGCAGGCCCCTATTGGGCAACCTCTGATCAGATGGTAAGTTATATACCGAGCCTACTATGGCCGAGCGCCTATGAGCGAGCCTAGTTTGCCGAGATACAGATCCTAGTATGGCTGAGCGCCTATGAGCGAGCCTACTACGGCAGAGCAAATATATACATATACTGAGCCTTATAAATCCGGACATCTATTTTACTTACTATATTGAGAGAGTTGAGTTAGTATCAGCAGGTAAGCATATTTTCATATTATCTTTGACTCCCAGTTACTTTCAGCTATTATATTATCAGTTCAGTTTCAGCTTTCAGTATATTGCCTTACATACTCGGTACATTATTTCGTACTGACGTCCCTTTTCTGGGGGCGCTGCATTTCATGCGTGCAGGTTCAGACAGACAGACTGGTAGACCTCTTCATTAGGTGTTGCCCGAGTTTAGCTTGATCGGTAAGCTCCATGCCCATCGGAGTTGCCAGGTCTAGAGCTTTATGTACATCTTGTGTATATATATATATATATATATATCTATAGATTTATATACATCTTGTGTATATATGTATATATGTTATGAGTAGGTCGGGGCCCTGTTCCGATCACAGTATATCCATCAGTAGAGGCTTGTAGACATATCCTGTCAGATCGTGCAGTATGTTGGGCTTGTAGGCCTTTAATGCATATTTTGTTGGTTTGCCAGCCATAGTAGTTATGACGGCCTTGTCGGCCCACCTTTATATTGATGTTTAGTCAGCATTCAATTGTCTTGCAATATGGCCTATGGCCAAAGTATGACTTTATATGTTCAAAGTCCCTTAGTCGCAAGTTGGTAAGCAAGGATAGGTAAGGCACCGTGTGCCGGTCTCACCGCCTAGGTTCGGGGCATGACAGAAATATGATACGGCCGATGTGCCAAGAACGAAATTACACTTGTGGCCACTAGTGCCAATGAAATGAAAAAATGTGTGAAAGATTATGATATGAAAGGTAACTCCTTTTTTTATAATAAATGTTTTGGGAGTATCATTTAGTAACCGAGGAAGGGTAGGTTAAAATAACCTAACCCTGAAACTACACGTGCTGGTGTAGGAGGGATTGAGGGGTAAATCCTCGTATTTATGTGTTGAGATTATTCCCCTTGAATGGGATGAGATTGATGTGTTGCGATTGTTCCCCTTAATTGGGATGAGATGATTGCAAGCGGAAAGTGATGTCGACCCAAATGACATTGTGATGAGATGGCTTAGCCGATCGGGCTGAGATCGGACGCCATGCCACGCACATGGTGGTGTTGTGATTTGATGTCTTTGGGTGAGAGGACTTAGCCGATCGGGTCTTGATTGGACTCTATGATAAAAACATGATGGTGTAACTGGTACTAAAGATCTCCCAACCTAAAACATTGTTATTTACTTGAAACTTTATCCTTATCTTAACTTGACGCTTATATATTGTTTAGGGTTCTCATTGATAATATGCTGATTCTCCTTGTATTGTTTCTCGATTTATCGAGAGGTTGTTTAGTCTTACATACTAGTACTATTCCATATGTACTAATGTCCTTTTTGCTGGGGGCGTTGCATCTTTAATGGATGTAGGTGGTTCCACAGCAGGCGACATCGACTAGTGATAGCGGTAAACCCTCTTCCCAGCTGACTTGGTGAGCCCCACTTCATTTCGGGGTCTTGTACCTTTTGTTCCTTATGTTTAATGTTTTAAGGTATAGACGGAGCCTTGTTGCCGCCACTATCATAGCACTCTTTTGTATCCGTTAGAGGCTCAGTAGACATAGTGTGGGTTGTATATTGGTGTTGGGAAAGTCAAACTAGAAATGTTGTCACATGCGCCACTTCAAACTATGAATGTGCAATGTATTTTAGGAATTATAAATGAAGTAGCTAATGGTAATGAAATTGGTGTCGCCCATGAAATTCTCTCATTGTATAATGAATGGTACATATCTTCACTTTATTTATGGGTAAGGTCGGGTAGAAAGCATCAAGTAGGCTTGCTTGACAGGGGTATCTCGGTTGAGTATCGATCGCGCTCCCCGATGTTAGGCGTGACAGTTGTGGCAGGGAAGAAGGTAAGCCAATTTTCATTAACTAAACCTCTATCCAACCTTTTCCACACAATATAGCAAGGTCCTCTCCCATTGGACCATGTATGTCTTGGTCCATAGTAGCCAAGGTCTGTTAGCCCACAGTCTTTAATCATACTGAGAAAGCCAAGGCTCTTGTTCATCTGGTAGGGACTCCTCTAATCTTCTCTTCAACAGAAGAAATGACATTGATGTCCTTAAGAACACACCAAGGGACATTGCACATTGTGGATTTGAATCTCAGCGTTTCCCAAAGGCTTCTTCTCAAATGTGGTTTGTATTTTGCATAAATGACAGTGATGTGAAATATCTCGCCTGCTTCAGCATGCCTTCAGTTCTATAGACATTTGCTGCTTATCTTGATCTAAGACATTGCCATTGAAGCCTTGATCCCAGAATGCCCATATTTTTCCATTGACATTGGAAGCTGCATGATGCATGGAGAGATGATGTATAGTAACTAAGGTAACTGATATGAAGGAAAGGCTCCAAGACAGCAATGAAAGAGAGTTTGTGAATTTGTTTCGGAGTTTTGAGCCTTTCAATAGCTCCAGAGGATCTGATTCTTATAGCATTCCAAATGATTGTACTAATCATTTAAAACTGATGGCCACTAGAAGATTACAATGTTGTTCATCATCAGATCCTCCTCGGAACTCTTCAATATCTTATTTTGCATCCCATTGGTTGTCATCTTCTGACTGTATGGGCATGTATTCATCTTCCTATGGACATACTGGAGGTAGCCTATTGAGTGGAAGATTTCCATCAATCATATATGTAGGGGGATTAGTTTGCTGATGTTGTGTTTCTACATGCATTAAGGTGCAAAAAGAACAATTTTGAGTAGTTGTTCCCTTTTTCTCCCGATTAATTCCTTTGTCAACAAGTGGGGATTGAGACAATGATGGATTAGCAATCCCTTTTTCCCTGTAACTTTCAACTTTGCTTGAACCTTCAGCTTCAAAACCAGATATCCTGTCTGGGTTCTGAGGCTGTTCCTCAGGTAAGGTAGCAGCACTATCAAAATCACCAATGTGCTTAATTGTGTTGATACCCTTCCTTTTCATTTCCCTCCATTTTTTTCTGACTTGGTTTATGCTTAGGTTTGGGGGACAAAATTTGGAAATTAGAAGCTACATGATCTTTACCTTTAATCAATCTTCTCATGTCACTGGGATGACCTTCCTCTTTGGAAATCACTATATTGCAGTACTCTTCCTCTGTACCATATTCAGTATTCTATTGGTTGGTGTCATCTTGACCTCCCCTTCATCTTCTTTAGAACTAACTTCATGTGGATTAGGTAAATCCTAAGAGGCAGTACTTGCACCTTTCTCTCCATGAGTTGGATGAGCAATGGTTGTATTTGAAGATTGGGCATCCGCTTTCACTTGGTTCTTACTTCCTGCATGTTGGTTGCTTATCATCTCCACCTGTTGTTCAAAATTTTGGTTTTGTCCAGGATGGTGGTTCTGCTTCTTGTTATTTTGTTGGTTGTACCCTTTGAAGTGTCTTTTCCTCTGTGTTTTCCATTCATCAATTGGAGGATTAGGCCCTGTGCTTCGGTGTTCCTTTCCATTTTGGTGGTTTCCAGCATTGTTGTCTTTACTTTCTTTGTTGTGGCTCTCTTTTTGACCCTGTTGATTTTGCACCTTTGGTTGGGATTCATAATTGTTTTGCTGAACTGGAGCTTCCTTACTGGCTTCTGGATTGTTCTTCTTCTTTTTGTTTTCCTCATCCTTTTCTCTGACTGGACATTCTTGTATGTTATGAGCTAAATGTTTGCAATATAAACAGTACTCAGGTATGTTTTCATACTGAACCTCAAGCCACTGTCTATCTCCATTTTCATCCTGTTTGTCATCAAATCCCAACCAGACATGATGGGGTCTTGATTTGGTCAGATCAATTTGAATTTTGACCTTTGCCACACTACCCTTTGTCTTTTGAAATGATGCCAGATCCAAGTGTAGGGCCTTTCCAATAGGAGACAAGATCCCTCTTAGTATTTCCATGTAATAAAACTGTCAGGGCAATTCTGGTATGACTACACATATTGGCACAAATGGAGAGTCTTCAGTAGGGTCGAATGTAGGCGTCCAAGCTTCCAGCTTTATGATTTGTCCCTGAATGTATATGAATTGCCTTGTCCAAATAGTGACATGATCATATTCATTATCTAGGTTAATAATATACAGTACTGCATTAAAATGGGTAATTTTAACATCTCGCTTTAATTCAGTTTGTGCCACAAAACTTCTTCTGATGGCCTCCTATCTAGGGATGGTGTTTGAGAATCTGCCCACCACAATATACTTACATCTTGCAGCCAACTTCACCATGTAATCCTCTCTGGTGAAGATTACAGCAGGTTGACCCTGCTTAGTAGTGATCTTAGGTGGAGTAAATTCAATTAGCTCTACCTCAGCCTTATGTCTTGCCCTCAATTTGTTAACATAAGAGTGTTTGACTGTGGATGGTGGAGGAGGAGTAGGTTGGTTGACAACTAGTTGTTTGGTTTTGGGGTTGGTTACTGATGGTTGTGTGTTGGTGTTTCTAGTTCTAGGGGTTTGCTTTAGTACAGGATATTGATTGGAGTGCTTAGGATGCTCAGGTTTATCAAAGTTGGAGGATATTTTTGGCAGGGTATTTCTTGTGGTATTGGGTTGATTTTTGGGGGTTTCTTGAATTGTGGGAGTTGGATGTGCATGTGTAGCATTTAGCTGATGTTGTGTTACTGTAGTGTTGGCTTGATGACTTGGGAGGATGTTATTAGTTTGTTGATTGGTTGAATGGGGGATTCCTTAGCGTTGGAAGGAGCATCCGCAGCAGTTGTGTTGGAAACGGGAACAATGGTTGTAGAACTAGTCCCCACGGTTTGTGCTTCAGTTGAAGATGGTGGCTAATCTTTAATATTTTGTGGTGATTCTATTACAAGTTGAGAATTAGAATCCGAATGGTTTAAAGAATATAGAGATTCACCTTGTGCACCCAGTTGGATGGAAGAATTGGTTGTGATATTACTTCGAGCACCTGGGGAAATCTGTTCTTTAGTTGTGTGCTCTTACATTGATGTGGCAATTGGTTGGCTGGATACCACCTTCGTCGTGTTGAGATCACATTCCTCTACCGGATGGGGAATTGGGGTTTCATTCCTAATCAGCTGACAAGGAAACAACTCTTCGTTGATGAATACATAGGTTGGTTAAATGGAGACATGTTGGGTTGACAATGTTTGAATTGGAGAACAATTCCCATGGATTGAAGTTCCATGATTTGGTCCAACCGCGAGTTGGGAATATTCATTGGAGCCCAGTCGATTAATTGCTACAGCTTTTGTGCCACCATCTTTGATATCTCTAGTAGCTGGGGAAGAAGTGATGGGTGTGCCTATATTAGAATTGTGCATGTTTTGAGCTTTGTCCGGTGGTTTACCACCACCGGACGGCGGGGCTGTGAGAATTTCGACGATACACAAATAGGGTTTGTTGAAATCTCCTGAAATCGCCTTGAATGGAGAGAAATTAGGAAAGAGTTTTTTGAATTAGATTATGGGGTTTTTGTTGGTATTGTTGATTTTTGCATAATATTGTGGCATATGGGCACATGTGGTGCGAGTTGTTATTGTGTTATGATATTGATACGCATGCGGTGGTATAAGGATAGGGGTTGATATGTATGCGGTATGATAAGGTGGGATTTATACGCGTGTTGCTAGTAAGGGAATTACTTGAAGTCACATGGTGTGATAAGGGGGCTAAAACACATGTAGCTATTTTGGAAAAATGATTTTCAAAACTAAATGCAAGGCTCACGCGGTGATATAAGTAAAGATTGTGATTGAAGTTGTGAAATGTGAATATGAGGCATGGTACCTCGGTTGTGATTTTTGTTGTATATTCCATGATTAAAGAGGCTTGTTGGTTGAACAGTTCTTGTTATTTTCTTCACTTTATTACTTGTATTAGCTCGTATTTGATTGCTTGTTATTCTCATTATGTGTTCACTTATTGTTGCCTTTCTTTCCTTAAATTCTCTTGTTAGCCTACGTTATTATACTACTTTGTTATCATTCAATTCCCCCGTTCTGCGTTATTGGTCTTTATTATACTCTGTTCATTTTTCTTGTCCTATTAGGTGTCTTGACATGGCCTCGTCACTACTCTACCGAGGTTAGACTTGATACTTACTGGGTACCATTATGGTGTACTCATACTATACTTCTGCATATTTTTGTGCAGATCCAGGTACATCTGCCCGTGACGGACGCTAGTGATCATTCAACTATTTTTGGAGACTTCAAGGTATACCTGCTCGACATCTGCAGGCCTCGGAGACACCTTCTGTTATCTTCTCATTACTGTTTATTCTTTTATCAAACAGTGTTGTATTAGAGATTTTAGAATATTTTGTAGAGCTTATGACTCAGTTCCACCGATTGTGGGGATTATGCTGATGATGTTCCATTTTGGAGCTAATATGAGCTTATAAGTTTATTTTCTTTTCTCAGTTTTGTTATTTCTGTTATGCTAGTTATGAATGCTAGGCTTACCTAGTCTTAGAGATTAGGTGCCATCACGACATCCTAAGGTGGGAAATATGGGTCATGACAGGATCAAACCAACCAATTGGAGAACGACATTGCCTCCCATATAAGGCCTCATATGGAGCAATCTGGATACTCGACTGGTAGCTGTTATTGTAGGAGAACTCTTCCAACGGTAAAAACGGATCCCACGGCCCCCAAAATCAATGATACGTGCTCTCAACATGTTGTACTCCAAGATCTGAATAGAACGCTCGGACTTCCCGTCTGTTTGGAGATGAAATTTCGTACTCAACTCAACTTGTGTGCCCAACTCACGATGCACCACCCTCCAAAATTGTGATGTAAACTAAGTGCCTCGATCCGAGATAATAGACACAGGAACACCATGCTAGCGAACAATCTCTCTAAGATAAATCTGAGCCAATTGCTCTGAAGTATAAAAAGTCATGACTGGAATGAAGTGTGCAGACTTGGTCAGTCTGTCCACTCCGATATATCTAGCCTCTGAAGCAAACCACCATGTCTCTGATGCTCATATTTAATATGCTGACAGTTCAAACACCGTGCAACATGCTCACAATGTCCTTCTTCATCCTCCACCATAAATATTGCTGCCTCAAATCACGGTACAACTTCACGGCACCCGGGTGAATAGAATACCACGAACTTTGAGCCTCCTCAAGGATCAACTCTCTCAGTCCATCAACATTAGGAACACAAATACGGCTCTGAAGATATAATACACCATCATCACCAATAGTCACCTCCTTTACACCACCTCATTGCACCGTGTCCTTAAGGACAAGCAAGTGGGGATCAACATACTGGCGAGCCTTGATGTACTGAAATAAGGATGACTGTGATACAACACAAGCAAGGACTCTGCTAGGTTCCGAAATATCCAATCTCATGAACATGTTGGCCAAAGCATGAACATATATAGCCACATGCCTCTCCCTAGGTAGAGTAAAATCAAGACTCCCCATACTCTGTGCCTTCCTACTCAAGGCGTCAGCCACCACGTCGGCTTTCCCCAGATGATAAGGAATGGTTATATCATAGTCCTTCAATAGCTCCAACTACCTTTGTTGCCTCAAGTTCAAATCCTTTTTCTTGAATAGATGTTGAAGACTTCGGTGATCCGTATACACCTCACAAGATACGCCATATAAGTAGTGCCTCCAAATCTTGAGCGTGTGTACCATGGCTATTGTTGACGACCAATTTTGACCCTCCTTTTAAAATTAATTCATTTATTCTTATTAATTTTTAATAAATATGTTTTCTAATTAATAATACCTATTCTTAATTAATTAATGGTGTTAAATTAATAATTTTGTATTATAATTACAAATATATCACTCTTACTATTTTTGAAACTACTAAAATAACTTTTACATTCATTATATAGGTTTATAATTTAATAAGGTTGTTCATTAATTTTGGTAAAATATATTACTATTTCAAAATAAATTCGAAATTAATGTCACAAATAGAAAATAGAATATTTAATAATTAATCAGCTAACTATAGTAATTAGTAGTGTATTTAATACTTTAATTTCTATTACATTTTATTGAAATTATTTATGTTTATTTTTAAATTAATTATAAAAGGGTTAAAGACCGAAATGGCTACATTTGCAATTGTATAATTAAATACAAAATGACTACATTTTAAATCAAAACAAGCCCAAACAACCCCCTACTCCACCTTGGCAATCTGCGTCCCTCTCCCTAAGCCAATCAGAGCTTGCCACGTCATTTGTTTCCCTCACTCACATAGAAAACACAACGATATATGGACCATTGATCTATCTCATCAACGGTCCACGTTTAATCCCCATTTTCTTATTTTTCTTTAATTATGTTGAGACTTCATCTCTGTCGTCATATTAGAGAGATCCAACGGCTGCCCTTTTTAGGAATTAAAACATTTCCAATATTCTTATCTCCCTAAAATATCAGGGCCGTTGATCAAATGATCCAATGGCCTAGATTTAAGTTCACGACTTTAACTTAGAGATGACCCAAAACCCTACTCATTCCCGGCAGCCCTATTTTCCCCTTTTCTCTCTACTCTCTCCCGTTTGCAAACACATCAATCTTCAAAGACCTTGCACAAATTTGTGCAAGGTCACAAATCGACAATGAAATCATTCTCATTGTTCCTTAAATCCACGAATCCCGCCGATTCTTTCCCTATTTCATCACTAAAATTTGAAATCCCCAAATCTGAAACCCTAGCTAAAAAGTGAAACTTCAAATCGTTTGATTTCTCTTATGCTATATCAAATCGAAGCATGAATGGTTGATATCTTCAGATTCATCATCATAATTCATTGTCGAGAGGTCAAATGTAGTGACCTCCAGACATTCGAGATTTGACTGATGGATCCTCACTCACAACAGTCGAATCCTTCATCCTCGTGCCTAGGTAAAGTTCCTTGATGATTTTCCCATATACTTTTCTCTGATTCCATCCACCTTTCCATCATCATCCACCCTTCGTGTAACGACCCGACCGGTCGTTTTGAGTGTTTTAGCCTCGATCCCCTATTTATTGCCTCCTCTATGTTATATTGTACTTATGCGACCTGCCAAGGTGGTTGATTTTTGTTTCAGGTGAGTTTCGAAGTGAATTGGGACACATAGTCTCTAAGTTGGAGGTTTAAGTTGTAAGAGTTAATCATTGTTTGACATTCATGTAGACAACTCTGGAATGGAGTTTTGATGGTTCCAATAGCTCTGCAGGGTGATTTTGGACTTAGGAGTGTGTCTGAATGTTGATTTGGAGGTCTGTAGGTCATTTCAGCATGAAGTGGAGAAAGTTGGAAAGTTGAAGGTTTGGAAGGTTGAAAAGTTTGATCGGGGGTTGACTTTATTGATATCGGGGTTGGATCTCGATTCTGGAATTTGGAATAGGTCCGTAATATCATTTATTACTTGTGTGCAAAATTTGAGGTCAATAGGAGTTGTTTTGGTATAAATCGGCATTGGTTTCGGAATTCGAAAGTTCATAGTCCATAGGCTTGAATTTGGGTTACGATACGTTGAATCGATGTTGATTGATGTGATTTTTGGCCTCGTCCGTTATCTATTTTTGAACTTATTGGCATATTCAGACGGGGTCCCGGGGGTCCCGGGTGTGAAACGGATTGAATCCGGATCAAAATTGGACATGTGCAATTTGCTGAAGTTCCAGCCTTCTAGTGTCATCGCACATGCGGAGGGATTGGTCGCAAGAGGATAACGCAGAAGCGAGCAACTAGTCACATAATCGAAGCTGGCTTTGCCCAGTTGGGATCCCTGGTGTGAGGAGATGACCGCATTAGCGAGTCCGCAGGTGCGGAGGTGTGATCGCAGATGCAGACAAGGCTGGCCTGGGCTATGGTCGCAAAAGCGGAGGGTTCTTCGTAGAAGCAAGCTCGCAGGCGCGAGCCATGGACTGCAGAAGCAGAATTTTTGAACATAAGTGGAATTCGCACCTGTGATGATTTTTCCGCAGGTGCGGCATCGCAGAAGCGACACAAAGGCCACAGAAACGGTATTGCTGGGCAGAAAATAGGGATTTTTGAGGGTTTGATTCATAATCCATTTTTGGACTTATAGAGCTCGGTGGGAGGTGATCTGTCGAGGGGTTTTCAGAGAGATCATTGGGGTAAGGAATCCTAACTTGGTATTGGTTAATTTGCATGAATCTGTTGTTAATTTCATCATTTAATTAGTGGTTTGAGTTGGAAAATTGGGAAAAATGATAGAAACTTCCTAGGCTAAAATTTCGAGTTTTGAAAGGTGATTTGAGGTCGGATTTGAGTAATTCTTTTATGGTTGGACTCGTTATCAAAATGAGTGTTCGGATTTTGTAATTTTGGTCGGGTTCCAAGACGTGGGCCCGGGTTGACTTTTTGAGTTGACTTTTTATTTCCTTGTAAAGATCGTAATTTTATTGTCCGAACTAGTTTTCTATTATTTTTATTTATATTATGAAGTTGTTTTGGCTAGATTCGAGCCGTTTGGTGTTGGATAATCGAGGTAAAGGACTTTTAGTGGATTGATTTACGTGATTTGAGGTAAGTGACTTGCCTAACCTTATGGGGGGAATTACCCCTTAGGATTTGTGTTGGTTGTGATAATTGTGATATGTGAAAGCCGTATACGCAAGGTGACGAGTGTGTACACAGGCTAAATGTGGAAATTACCAATTTTAGCTATGTAGATTCCTTTCATGCCGTAATTGAGTTACCTTAACATGTTATAGTCATCATATCTAGTTTATTTTCACATGTCTACTTGTCTTATTCTCTTACATGACAATTGCCTTACATGTTTGATTGAAGTTCTTGCTTCCTTTATTTCGTATTCACTATTTGATCTTTGAACCCTTTTAAGTTGTTAAATCGTGGAATATCTTGTTGTTAAAATTGGTATTGAGATATAAAGGTCGTGATTCACATTGAGGCAAAGTGTTAAGTTGTGAAATACCATTCTATTGAGTTGTTCATTCCGATTGTTATTGTTGAGACTCTTGTGTACATTGTGGTTGAGCCATGGGCTCCTTAATGTGAAAATATTGTATTTGTTTGGTTTCTCTGGCAAGTTGTGATATTGGGCACTTGAGGAGCGATTTGTGATATGTTGTGATATTGATACGCATGCAGTGGTATAAGGTTTTGGGGGTTGAAATGCATGCGGTGAGATAAGGTGGGCTTGATACGCGTGGTTAGTAGGGGAACTACTAGAATTCATGCGGTGTGATAAGGTGGGCTAAAATACGGGATGCTATTTTGGAAAAATAATTTTCAAAACTAAATGTAAAGGCTCCCGTGGTGATATAAGGAAAGATTGTGATTTATTCTTGTGACTACAAGGCGGTACCTCGGTAGTAACTGTTGTTGGTATTTCTCCGTTTTTGCACTTGTCTTTGGTTGTTGTTTCCTTAGCATATTATTAATTATTTTCTCCGTGTTGCACTAATTGCTTTAGTTCTGTGTAGCTAACCTTGATATGTTATTTGTTGTTTCAATTTCAGTACTGTCATTATTACACTGCCTTATATTTGCTCAGTCGTTTATTTATTCCAGTAGGGGCCTTGACCTGATCTCGTCACTACTCTACCGATTTTAGGCTTGGCACTTACTGGGTACCGTTGTGGTGTACTCATGCTATGCTTCTGCACATCTTTTTGTGCAGATCCAGGTACTTCCTACCAGTCCGGGCGTCAGTGAGTAGAGTCTGTGCATGGAGACTTCAAGGTACACCTGCCAGCGTCCGCAGGACTCGGAGT
This sequence comes from Nicotiana tabacum, assembly GCF_000715075.1. Taxonomy (NCBI): domain Eukaryota; kingdom Viridiplantae; phylum Streptophyta; class Magnoliopsida; order Solanales; family Solanaceae; genus Nicotiana; species Nicotiana tabacum. The sequence continues at coordinate 108,989,843 of NC_134083.1, read as the reverse complement.
CCCCCCACCACCTGGATTATTTTATTTCCTTGTCCTTATTTAGACAGTATTGTATAGAGATATTTTGTATCACTTCATAGATCTTGTGACTTGTATTTCGTCGGATTTTGGGCAAATATGTAAATACAGAGTTGTGGAGATTTTTCTTATGCTAGTCATTGGATTTTGAGCCTTTAATTATTATTTCAGTTATCTCTACATAAATGTTAGGCTTACCTAGTGTTAGAGACTAGGTGTCGCAGTGACATCCTATGAAGGAAAATTGGGGTCGTGACACTTTGTCATCTTCCACTATCTAATTTAAATCAGCCGGAACCCGAATGCTTCAATGGCCACTATAAATGGAGCCTTCAATGCTGTCACGGCCCCAATTTCCCTCTATAGGATGTCGTGACGGCACCTAGTCTCTAAGACTAGTTAAGCCTAACAATAATGCGGAATAACTGAATATAAAGCTGAAACTCAAACCTCATCATATGAAATAAATAAAAAACAGCGATTCAAAATAGTTACAACTCCCAAAACCTGGTAGAACTAAGTGACAGGCTCTAAAGAGAAATGCTAAATTTCTTTGTACATCAGAGTCTAAAGAGAATAAGGAAGACAACATAATAGGGATAGAGGGGGACTCCGAGGTCTGCGGACGCTGGCAGACATACCTTGAAGTCTCCACACACGGGCTAGCTCACTGATATCTGGTCTAGTAGGAAAAACCTGGATCTGCACAAAAGATGTGCGGAAGAATAGTATGAGTACACCACAACGGTACCCAGTAAGTGCCAAGTCTAACCTCAGTAGAGTAGTGATAAGGTCAGGTCAGGGCCCTACTAGAAATAATAAGAAGCAAGGCAGAAGATATAGTAATATAATGAAATGACTGAGAAGTGAACAATAAGAATTTACAGAAAGATAACAACACGGGATTGAAGAAGACAACTACAACACGTGAGGAAAAACAAGATTCTTACAAGTTAAGAAACAACAATAACAACACAACAAATAGAAGTAAACAACAGGGGCGCTCCCGAGGTACCGCCTCGTAGTCCCAAAAGTAAATATGTAACAGGGGCGCTCCCAAGGTACCGCCTCGTAGTCCCAAAAGTAAATATGCGACAGGGGCGCTCCCGCGGTACCGCCTCATAGTCCCAAAAGTAAATATACAACACATAACCAATGGAAAAATGAAATTACAACGAGTCCTACAGTTAAAGACTGAATACAAAATCAGGGAAGCAGGTAATTCAACTAAGCATGTTGTAGAAATTGCAAGTAAGAGATAAGACACGTAGACATGTCACATTAGGCTAAACAGGATGACTACACGTGCTAGAGTAACTCAATTAAGGAAATAAAAGGAACTATTTAGAACAAAATAGATTTTAACATTTAGCCCTAGTACGCACTCGTCACCTCGCGTACACGGCCTTCACGTATTGCAATTTACCATAACAGTACCAAATCCTAAGTAATATTTCCCTCACACAAGGTTAGACAAGCCACTTACCTCAAATCTCACTCAATCAATCAATAAGAATGCCTTTCCCTCAACTTTCCAACTTCAATCTGCTCGAATCTAGCCAAAACAATTACATACTATAAATATAACTATAAGAAACTAATTTAAATAATGATACTATGACTTTAGCAAAAGAATTGAAAAATCGCTCCAAAAAATCAACTCGGGTCCACATCTCAGAACCCGACCAAAGTCACAAAGTCCAAACACCCATTCGATAACGAGTCCAACCATACAAGAATTACTCAAATCTGACCTCATTTGGCCTTTCAAAACCCAAACATTCGGTCTAAGAACTTTCACCATTTTCCCCAAATTTCTCAACCCAAATCCTTAATTAAATGCAGAAAATAATGATAGATTAGTGGAGATTAATCAAAAATGAGTCAAGAATCCTTACTCAAATGTTTCCTCTGAAAATCACTCAAAATTTCGCCTCAATCCGAGCTCTCTAAGTCCAAAAATGGAGAATAAAATCAAACCCTCGAACTTAGGCCTTTTCTACCCAGTTAAAACGCATATGCGAACCAAGAATCGCTTCTGCGATGCCGCACCTACGGAAAAACCATCGCAGGTGCGGAAAACACCCAAGTCCAGGTCTTCCGCTTCTGCGGATAAGGGCCTGCATCTACGAAACCACTTCTGCGGGAATGTGACTGCACCTGCGACCACTGGCGCTTCTACGCCCCTGCCATCGCAGAAGCGAAGGCGCCTCTGCGAAAAATGTCCTGCTTCTGCGACCACTGTTGGGCAAGGCCAGCTCCGCATCTACGACTCAAAGCTCATTTATGCGAGTCCGCACCTGCGGCCAATCCCACCGCAGGTGCGATGACACCAGAACTAGCCCAGCACCAGCAATCCTCTAAGTCCAAAAATGATGATCCGATGACAATTTGAATCACACCCGAGTCCCCCGGGACCCCATCCGAACATACCAACAAGTACTAAAACATCATACGAACTTAGTCGAGCCTTCAAGACACATCAAACAATGCTAAAAACATAAATTGTGTATCGATTCAAGCCTAATGAACTTTAGAACTTCAAACTTCTACATCCGATGCCGAAACCTATCAAATCAAGTCCGATTGACCTCATATTTTGCACACAAGTCACAATTGACCCAAATTTGCACACAAGTCGCCGTTCAATCGGACCCTGATATCAAAAAGTCCCCTCCCGGTCAAACTTTCCAAAAATCACCCAATTTTCCAACTTTCGCCAATTAACACCGAAATGACCTACGGACCTCCAAATCAACACCCGGACACGCTCGAGAGACCAAAATCACCCTACGGAGTTATTGGGACCGTCAAAACTCCATTTCGGAGTCATCTTCACACAAATCAAACTACGGTCAATTCTTACGACTTAAACTTCCATTTTAGGGACTATGTGTCCCATTTCACTCCGAAACAAAAAACCAAACCTCCCGGCAAGTCACGTAACCACAGAATGAAATAGAGAGAGCAATAAATCAGGGTTCGAGGCTAATTCTCTCAAAATGACCGACAGGGCCGTTACATTCTCCCCCTCTTTAAACAAACGTTCGTCCTCGAATGAGTATTGTGACATAACTGAAGTGGTAAAAATATGAGGATAATGGCTATGCATATCATGCTCGGTCTCCCAAGTCGCCTCCTCGACTAGATGAACCCTCCACTGAACCTTCACTAAAGCGATATTCTTTGACCTTAACTTTCAAACACGCCTGTCCAAAATGTCCACTGGCTCCTTAACATAAGATAGATCCTTGTCCAACTGGACTGCGCTGAAGTCTAACACATGAGACGGATAGTCGTGGTACTTTCGGAGCATGGAAACATGGAGAACACTGGATGAACTGCAGAAAGACTAGGTGGTAGTGCAAGTTTGTAAGCCACTTCTCCAATCCTCTCAAGAATCTCAAAAGGCCTGATATACCTAGGGCTCAACTTGCCCTTCCTCCCGAACCTCATAGCCCCCTTCATGGGCGAAACTCGGAGCAAGACCCACTCTCCAACCATGAATGCAATGTCGCAAACCTTCCGATCCGCATAACGCTTTTGCCTGGATTGGGCTGTACAAAGTCGATCCTGAATCAATTTAACCTTTTCCAAAGCATCCTGAACCAAGTCTGTACCAATAGCCTAGACTTGCCCGGCTCGAACCAACCCACTAGAGACCGGCACCGCCTACCATACAAAGCCTCATATGGGGCCATCTTAATGCTCGACTGATATTGTAGGCAAACTCAGCAAGTGGAAAGAACTGATCCCAAGAACCCCCAAAATCCATAACACACGCACGAAGAATATCCTTCAATGTCTAAATAGTGCGCTCGGACTGTCCGTCCGTCTGAGGGTGAAATGTTGTACTCAACTCCACCCGTGTACCCAACTCATGTTGTACGGCTCTCCATAACTGCAATGTAAACTATGTACCCCTGTCAGAGATGATAGATACCGGCACGCCATGAAGCCTAACAATCTCGCGAATGGAAACCTAAGCTAGCTACTCCGAAGAGTAAGTAGTAACCACAGGAATGAAATGAGCTAACTTGGTAAATCTATCTACAATCACCCAAATTGCATCGAACTTCCTCTGAGTTCGTGGGAGCCCAATAATGAAATCCATAGTGATCTGCTCCCATTTCCACTCCAGAATCTCTAGTTTCTGAAGCAATCCACCTGGCTGTTGATGCTCATACTTCACCTACTGACAATTTAGGCACCGAGCAACATATTCCACTATGTCCTTCTTCATCCGCCACCACCAATAGTGTTGCCTCAAATCCTGATACATCTTCGCGGCACCTGGATAAATGGAGTACAGCGAACTGTGAGCCTTCTGGAGAATCAACTCACGCAAACTATCTACATTCGGCACACATAGCCTGCCCTACATTTGTAATACACCATCATCTCCAAAAGTGACTTCCTTGGCATCATCGTGCTGAATTGCGTCCTTAAGGACAAGTAGGTGGGGGTTATCATAGTGACGCTCTCTGATATGATCATAAATAGAAGACTGAGAAACCACACAAGCCAAAACTCTGCTTGGCTCGAAAACATCCAATCTGACAAACTGGTTGGCCAAGGCCTAAACATCCAAGGCTAAAGGACTCTCTACTACTGGTAGATATGCTAAACTGCCCAAACTCCCCGCCTTGCGACTCAAGGCATCGGCCACCACATTGGCCTTCCCGGGATGATAGAGAATGGTGATATCACAATCCTTAAGCAACTCCAATCACCTCCGCTGCCGCAAGTTAATATCCTTCTGTTTAAACAGATGATGTAGACTCCGGTGATCGGTGTAGACCTTACAAGGGACACCATACAAATAGTACCGCCAGATCTTCAAGGCATGAACAATAACTGCTAACTCAAGGATGTGGACAGGATAGTTCTTCTCAGGCACCTTCAGTTGTCTAGATGCGTAGGCAATAACCCTACCATCCTGCATCAATACCGCACCGAGACCAATGCGCGACGCATCACAGTACACTGTATAGGACCCCGAACCAGTAGGCAACACCAACACTAGGACTGTAGTCAAAGAAGTCTTGAGCTTTTGAAAGCTCTCCTCATACTCCTCGGTCCATCTAAACGGAGGACCCTTCCGGTTCAACCTAGTCATAGGTGCTGCAATAGACGAGAAACCCTCTACAAATCGGCGGTAATACCCCGCCAAGCTAAGAAAACTCCGGATCTCCATAGCTGAGGATGGTCTGGACCAACTCTGCCTCAATCTTCTTTGGATCTACCTTGATCCCCTCACTCGATACTATATAACCCAAGAATGCCACTGAATCTAGCCAGAATTCACACTTCAAAAATTTCGCCTATAACTTCTTTTCTCTCAAGGTATGAAGCACAGTCCTCAGGTGCTGCTCATGATCCTCCTAGCTCCGGGAGTACACCAGAATGTCGTCAATAAACACAATGACGAATGAGTCAAGATAAGGTTAAAATACACTATTCATCAAGTACATGAATGTTGCTGGGGCATTAGTCAGCCCAAAAGACATCACAAGGAAATCGTAATGACCATATCGAGTCCTAAAATCGGTCTTTGAGATATCTGGCTCCCGAATCTTCAACTGATGATAGCATGAACAGGGCGACCCACATAGGCCCTACCCTAATAAGCTGTAGCGGGGGCACGAGTATCACTATATGTGCCAGACTCTCGATACCTCTTGGCCTCTCTTTCCTCTCTCTCCCGAGTCAACATACCCTCCAATCTCCTAGCAATCCCAACTACATATTGGTATGCAATGTCCATCTCCAACTCTCGGGCCATTCTAAATCTTATACTGGGGTTGAGCCCCTCTATAAATTGACGAACCCGCTCCCGAACCATAGCAACCAAGGTTGGTGCATGCCTAGCCAAATCACTAAATCGGATCGCATACTCTGACACGATCATAGAACTATGGCGCAACTGCACAAACTATGCGCGCCATGCATCTGTGAGATTTGGGGGACATACTCCCTCAAGAACATATCTGAGAACTGAGTCCACGTGAGTGAAGCTGCCTCGGCCGGACTACCCAACTGGTATGCTCGCTACCACTGATAGGCCACTCCTCTAAGCTGGAACGTAGTGAAAGAAACCCGACTAGACTCTGCAACACCCATAGTACGGAGGATACGGTGGCACTCCTCAAGAAAACCCCGGCATCCTCTGATGCCAAGCCACTGAAAGTAGGAGGGTGGTACTTCTTGTACCTCTCAAGCCTGAGATGCTCCTCCTCAAAAATTCCTACCCTAACCTCGGGCTGAATTGGGGCTACCGGCTGCATTGGTATAACCTATGGAACCTGGTTGACCTGGACCGAATGCTCTAGGGTACGGGCGGCGGGAGTCAATGCTCCTCCCCCGGCCTGAGATGTGGCAGGAGCAAGTGGTATTAATCCTGCCTGAGCCAAGGTGATGAACATGCTCAGAAATTGGGCAAGAGTCTCCTGGAAGGCTGGTGCAGTAACAGGCATCTCAGGTGCCTGCCCTCCAACTGGAGCTGCTAGTGGCTCCTTTGTAGCAGCTCGTGTGGGTGCTCCTGCTGCACCACGTGGACGTCCTCGGCCTCTACTCCAGTCCCGGCCTCTCGTGGCTCTAACAGGGGGCACTGGTGTATGGTCATCTGATCCAGCTGTACGTGTCCTCACCATTTGTGAGAGAATAGAAAGACAAAAATTTAGAATCCAAAGTCAAAATCTCGCATGATAAGGAATCAAAGAAGTCAAGCTTTTCCTAACAGTTACATAGCCTCCCGAAGATAAGTAAAGACGTCTCTGTACCGATCCGTTAGACTCTACTAAACTTGTTTGTGACTCATAACACCTATGAACCTAGAGCTCTGATAACAACTTGTCACGACCCTAATTTCCCTTTGTAGGATGTCGTGACGACACCTAGTATCTAAGACTAGGTAAGCCTAATAATAATGCGGAATAACTGAATATAAAGCTGAAACTCAAACCTCATCATCTGAAATAAATAAAAAACAGCGATTCAAAATTGTTATAACTCCCTAAAACCCAGTAGAAATAATTCACAAGCTCTAAAGAGAAATGGTAAATATCTCTATACATCAGAGTCTAAAGATAATAAGGAAGATAACATAATAAGGATAGATGGGGACTCCGAGGCCTGCGGACGCTGGCAGATATACCTTGAAGTCGCCACACATGGGCTAGCTCACCGATATCTGGTCTGGTAGGAAGAACCTGGATCTGCACAAAAGATGTGCAGAAGAGTAGTATAAGTACACCACAATGGTACCCAGTAAGTGCCAAGCCCAAACTCAGTAGAGTAGTGACGAGGTCAGGTCAGGGCCCTATTGGAAATAATAGGAAGCAGGGCAGAAGATATAATAATATAATGAAATGACTGAGAAGTAAACAATGAGAATTTACAGAAAGATAACAACACGGGATTGAAGAAGACAACTACAACACGTGAGGAAAAACAAGATTCTTACAACTTAAGAAACAACAATAACAACATAGCAAATAGAGGTAAACAACACGGGCACTTCCGAGGTACTGCCTCGTAGTCCCAAAAGGAAATATGCAACAGGGGCGCTCCCGAGGTACCTCCTCGTAGTCCCAAAAGTAAATACACAATTGGAGCGCTCCCGAGGTACCGCCTCATAGTCCCAAAAGTAAATATGTGACAGGGGCGCTCCCGAGGTACCACCTCATAGTCCTAAAAGTAAATATACAACACATAACCAATGGAAAAATAAAATTACAGCAAGGAGTCATACAGTTAAAGACTAAATACAAAATCAAGGAAGCAGGTAATTCAACTAAGCATGTTGCAGAAATTGCAAGTAAGAGATAAGACACGCAGACATGTGACATTAGGCTAAACATGACGACTACACGTGCTAGAGTAACTTAATTAAGGAAATAAAAGGAACTATTTTGAAAAAACCGGATTTTAACATTTAGCCTGAGTACGCACTCGTCACCTCGCGTACACGGCCTTCACGTATTGCAATTTACCATAACAGTACCTAATCCTAAGGGAAATTTCACGCACACAAGGTTAGACAAGTCACTTACCTCAAATCTCACTCAATCAATCAATAAGAATGCCTTTCCCTCGATTTTCCAACTCCAATCGGCTCGAATCTAGCCAAAACAATAACATACTATAAATATAGTTATAAGAAACTAATTTAAATAATGAAACTATGACTTTAGCAAAATAATTGAAAAATCGCTCCAAAAACTCAACCTGGGCCCACATCTCGGAACCCGACCAAAATCACAAAATCTGAACACCCATTCGATAACGAGTCCAATACAAGCATTACTCAAATCTGACCTCATTTGGCCTTTCAAAACCCAAAAGTTTGGTCTAAGAACTTTCACCATTTTCCCCAAATTTCACAAGAATCCTTACCCAAATGTTTCCTCTGAAACTCCCTCAAACTTTCGCCTTAATCCGAGCTCTCTAGGTCCAAAATTGGAGAATGAAATCAAACCCTCGAACTTAGGCCTTTTCTACCCAGTTAAACCGTATCTGCGGACCAAGAATCGCTTTTGCGATGATGCACCTGTGGAAAAATCATTGAAGGTGTGGAAAACACCCAAGTCCATGACTTCTGCTTCTGCGGATAAGGGCCCGCATCTGCGAGACCTCTTCAGCAAGAATGCGACCGCACCTGCGACCATTGGCGGTTCTGCGCCCCTGCCATCGCAGAAGCGAAGGCGCCTCTACGAAAAATGTCCTGCTTCTACGACCACTGCTGGGCAAGGCCAGCTCTGCATCTACGACTCAAAGCTCATTTATGTGAGTCCTCACCTGCGGCCAATCCCACCGCAGGTGCGATGACACCAGAACTAGCCCAGCATCAGCAATCCTCTAAGTCCAAAAATAATGATCCGATGATAATTCGAATCACACCCGAGGCCCCGGGGACCCCGTCCGAACATACCAACAAGTACTAAAACATCATACGAACTTAGTCGAGCCTTCAAGTCACATCAAACAATGCTAAAAACAGAAATTGTGTATCGATTCAAGCCTAATAAACTTTAGAACTTCAAACTTCTACATCTTATGTCGAAACCTATCAAATCAAGTCCGATTGACCTCAAATTTTGCACACAAGTCACAATTGACATTACGAGCCTACTCCAACTTCCATAATCGGAATCCGACCCCGATATCAAAAGTCCACTCCCGGTCAAACATTCCAAAAATCACCCAATTTTCTAACTTTCGTCAATTAAAGCTGAAATGACCTATGGGCCTCCAAATCATCATCTGGACATGCTCCTAAGACCAAACCCAACCTACGGAGCTATTGGGACCGTCGAAACTCCATTCCGGAGTCGTCTTCACACAAATCAAACTACAGTCAATTCCTACAACTTAAACTTCCATTTTAAGGACTATGTGTCTCATTTCACTCCGAAACCAAAAACCAAACTTCCCAGCAAGTCACATAACCACATAATGAAATGGAGGGAGAAATAAATAGGGGTTCGGGGCTAATTTTCTCAAAATAACCGGTCGGGTCGTTACAAATGCACTCACCTAATACGACTTAACACGAACACACATCAACATACACTAGGAATCATCCCACAATTGAAAACTTAGGGTTTTTAACTGATTTCTCATTTTCTTCCTCTCTTTTCTAGCTCTGAGTTCATTCATTATTCGAGGTTTGAGACTTTGATTCCTAAGAGGCAAGAACAAAAGACTTTTTTTGGTTTGCTACTCTGAGGAAGGTTAGTGTGTATTGACCCCTCTCTTTCTTTGACCGTTTGAGCTATAATCATGCTCTCTATGTTGTCTTCGCAGTTTATCTCTGCTTAATGTTGTATGCTTATTAGCTTATCATGACTTAACATTGGATGTAATCCTCTTTGTATGAGCTAATTATTTCCCCTGATAATTTTAAATTATGTTAATGTTAGTCGATTATCCTGTGAACTTAATAATGTTAAATATTTCTCTAAGTTGAACAAATCTAGGTTTTTGCTGAATCTCTATAATGAATAAAGGATTTAATGATTCTCCACACACGTTTTATCAAAGTTATACCACTTCTTTGATCCTCAGTCTCCTTTAATGCCTTGTTGAAAGTTTTATGTCTGCTCTCATGATATTGTATTAGGAGTACCACTTGCTGATCCATGCTCAACCTGTCTACCCCAATAATATTGGGACTATGTTAGTTGTGTACACTTAGAGGTTCAACACAAGTTTGCTATCATGATTATCAGTTTAATTATTAGTATCTTTACTATTCAAGTGTATCTTGCAATCCTATGGATCTTTAAAGAACCATAAAGGTCTCCTATTAATTTTCACGTGCTTTCTTAGCTACACTTATAGACTCTACTGGGTACATGCCTTCTAAAAGTAATTAAACCAAGTCTTAATGAGTTTTTGTGATTAGTTTAAAGGTTGTGATGACTCCATATGTATTCTGCCAGTTGTTAGCATATTTATTAGCCTAATTCAGATATGTTCTCAACTGTCATTTTTGAGTTTGGTCATACTTGCCGCCTTATCATCTCTTGGATTAACTATGATGTCAGCATGTCTAAAAATTATAATTTCATTATGATGCCTATGTTGACACACCTGCCTGCATACCTGGGTTGATTGATCTATCACTAGGACCACATTTGTCTAATACATGTAAAACATGTTTGTTCCTTGTGGTTTGGACCTTTATAATGAACAAAATAATCTGATCCTAGATCACCTGCTCTTCTGCTGTATTCTATTACCTTAAAATCCTTTAGTAAAAGCATTTGTATGTATTTGAATATCACCTGTCATGCCTTTGCCTCTAGTTGTCAGCTAATACACTCCCTTCTTATCTTTCATTCAAGAGACATTCATGTTGTGCTCCCATGCTTCTCTCTTAGAAATATATTAACACATAAAGAAGAATGTGAACCTTGTTAACAACATAGGATTTGGGACATAAGTTAAACTATGATCACCAAAGAACTTAAAGGAACTCACTCGTCTGTCTGCCCTGTTTGAATACTATATTGTGTTTACATGAATGATTTGACTCTTAATAAGTCTATCAACCTTTGATAAATTTGAACATAGTCTGATAGCTGTTAAAATATTATGAATTCAAACTTGAACTTGTCAACATTATCAATAAGGTTGATGTATATATCTTCTCTTCCCCTTGAATCATCTGACTTGGTATTTGATCTTCTGAACTAGTCTACTGGTATTTGCCTCTCTTTGTTTACATTTATGATTGGTTTCTTTAGGTATTCTTATGCATAATGAAGGTGCTTGACAGTCTACTACACTCTTGTGTTTGCGTTGTGACCTCAACAGTAATAACAACACGATAGGGGATTCAAGAATTACTACAGAAAAATAAGAAAATCAAGAAACGTGCGGAATTTAAAGAAAATAGGGAACCAAAAAAGAAGACGGAAATTAAAGATAGATTGAATTCAAGAAATAGTTTCTTGAATTCAAGAAGTCTATTCTTGAAGTTGAATCCTAACAATAATAATTAGCTAACAAAGAACTAATCGCCTTTGATAGAGAATTAAAAATAAGAGATAGATTGTGAAACCCGACCCTTTAGAATAAGAAGAACAACAATAAGAGTAAACTTATCACCTTTCTTTAATACCTAAAAGTAATCTAAGATTTTGAATAGGGTTTAATCTTACCACCTTAAGTTGAGTCTTGAAGGTTGAAGAATAAATCCAAGAGTAGCCATACACAAGAGTGCAAGAAAAATCGCAGAATTTTTATTGCTAATAGTCTATAATAATCTAAGTCTAAAAACAAAGAAGACATCCTTTATATAGAGAGGAGGTCACGAAATTGTATCTAAAAACAAGGAAATAACATCCTAAACTACTTCGGACAGCAAATCCAACTACCATAGGACAAGGTAAAAATCTAGGAAATAAAAACCAAGTCAATCTTGGAAAGTAATTCCAATAATCTTAGGAAAAGGAAAACATAACATTAACTACCTAGGAAAGCAATAAATCTAGTACCAAAATATATGGAAATAAGTTAAAACTAATCTAGGATAGAATCTTGAAAGTCCCAAACAATCTTGGATAGAATCTTTGAAATCTTGAAGGCAACTTGGCACCAAATTTCACTCAACTTCTAGCACGCTTGTTCAAACCTTTTCGGGAAGCAGGTAAGTCCTTTTTATGTTATAAAAATGTGGCTTCATGTAGCTACTATTGGGCTGCAAGTTTGGACACATTTTAGGTGCCAAATGCGTCTAAAAATGGGCTGATTTGGACCTTCTTTAGAGGATATCTCTTGGGATCAAATCCACCTCTTCTTGGACATGAATTTGGGCCATAAAATAATTATAACACATAGCCAACTCATATCCTTTATCCTTGAAATCTTCCTCCCAACTAACAAATTCTTTATTTGCTCTTGAAGTCCAATGATCTTGTTTTGAAACTATTTAGCTTGAGATCTTGTTAAAGGCCCTCTTTGATATTCCAAAGTTTCATCCTCATCCTTGAATAGAGTTGAACTTCCTAGGATGCTATCATTCCCCTCTTCTTGAGGAATATTCGTCCTCAAATTTCGACCTTGAAAGAAGAAAATGACATGCACTAGTAAATGGCATCCACTAATATGAAAAATGGTAGGAATAAAACAAGATAGTGACCATGTATTCACTTAACCCAATTAAGCCTAATAGGTATAAATACTCCCTTATAAAGCATATGGACATTATCATCCCAATATAATTTATGCCTACTTAGATTAGTACAATAAAACCTCTCTTAGAGGCACTATGCAATGGAACTTTCAATTCGGACTCGTCAAAAAGGTAGTCCAAAAATATGCATGATAAAGAAATTATAAAATATTGACCACACATCCATTTAATACAAGTATCTCTACCACATGTATTAAATAAGATACTTTTATGATATAGCTATGTATCTACAATTACAAATCCCATGGATTCTTCTACATGTAAGCTATTCAAAGAAGCACATAAATTCTCAAGAATGTTAGAAGAACCCATAATTCCCAAACTGAAATTTTTAATACATTCAAGCTCACGATTATAACTTTCCCCAATAATATTTCCAACATTAATGGGCTCTAAGCAATTGCTCAAAGTGTCACAGAAAGAGTCATAGATAAGATTATGAAAGAGTATTTGATCACTAATGTTACAATAATCGTGTATAGCCTCTTTACTAGTGCATAGCCTCTTTACAGGATCACAATCAACATGACTATAAGAATGACTTCCTATCGCACAACAAAACTCACATCCTAGTAATTTATCAAATGAAAAATTATTTGCAAGCCTCTTCTCATAAAATTCGTGCCTCTTTCCACCAAGTTGGAACACATAATCATCTATGTCATACTCAATTTCAAAAGGAATCAAAATACTCTTGCACTGGAACTTAGATATTACAGTTAATGACTTGATATGCATCAAAATATCATCATCTACGAAAATAATAAAGTCACCAATATAAGAAATAAGAGTATAGTTCATTACTTCCAAAAATACCTTAGGTGTTCTCGAAAGGCCAAGAATACGAATAAACCAATTATACATACCATACGTGTACTTATTTACTAATGGAACAACATCACCTTGTATTCTTTTATGCAATGATTCCAGCTTAACAATGGCTTTAGGGAACTCCGTGTCATAAACCTGTAAATAAGAATTAAAATAGTCAAAAGGTTCAACAACAAAGAATTTAACCAAGCTTTTATCTTCCACCATCCAACAAGAATTGATTTTGCCAAATTTATGTAGGAATCTAATTGAATCCTTTGCCACCATATCTTGCGCCTCACATCCTCTTTCAAAAGGTCTTTCAACACTTGGCTGCACAAAATCACAAGACTTAATACAAGAAAGAGTTAATGGGTTAGGAAGTAAAGAAATTCTTTCTTACTTACACTCTCTTTGGCTTTTATCACAAGACTAATATTTTTCTCACACTTAGCCTCTTTTCTCTCACTAAAGTCTTTTTCTTTTACTTCACTTAAACCCTCTTGTTTTTATCTCTCTACCTCACATACTTTTTTTATCTCATTTCCTTCTCTCTTTTATTTTCCCTCAAGCTCACTCGTTTTCTCACTTGACATCCCATTCTCTTCACTCAATACAACCTCTCTTTTTTATTCTCTTGGGATTTCAACATGCACTCCCTAACTCCTCTCATTTTTTCTCTCTCATATTTTTTAATATCCTCTTTAACAGTTTTTTCATCTTCACAAATTTGTGAGGGAGTCAAAGGCCCAAGAATGAACTTCTTCTCGTTAACCTCAAAAGAGTATCTATTTTCTTCCATACTATGTGAAGCTCTTCTGTAGACATACCATGACTTTCCCAACAAGATATGATAATTATTCATGGGAATCACATCACACCAGATCGCATCCTTATACCTACCAATAGAGAATAGTAATAACACTCTTTTATCTACCTTTACTCCTCTCAATATGTAGGGTTCAAGATGCTCAACACAAGGCAAGTTCAAATTCTCAACCATATAAGTGTTAATTGACTTATAGCCAAACTCTGTCAATTCTAAGGGCACAAATCGCAAACATCACTTTAGCTCTTATTTGAAAATAATTTTACCATTGTCTTCCTTCCATTCGGTATACTATAAGTTCGATTTTTCAAGTTGTTGAGTCATAGTTGCTTCCTTTCACTATAACTACCTGTTTGAGACATATTGACATAGATTAGAAGAAACATGTATCTTATAAATTTGGCTTTTTTCCTCTAATATTCTCACCTATCTTGCCTTTTTCCACTCAAAGCAACTCTTGGTTGTTAATCTTTAGATTTATTAATAAACCTTACTTGTAACGATCCGCCTGGTCGTTTTGAGCATATGCATTCCGTTTAGCTATTTGAAGTCTTGATTAGCTTTGTAGGATGTATTTTTTACTGGTATGAATCATCGGTTTTGGTTTTCAGGTGATCCGGAACTTATTTGGAAGAATAATTCTCAACTAGGAAGCTTTAAGTTAGAAGAGTTGACCAAGTTTGACTTTTGCAAATTTGACCTCGGATCAGAGTTTTGATGATTCCGTTAGTTCCGGATGGTGATTTTCGACTTAGGCGTATGCCCGGATTTGCATTTGGATGTTCCTAGAAGGTTTCAGCACTATTTGGTGAATGTTGGAAATTTGAAGGTTTTGAATGTTTATAAGGTTGACCGAGAATTGACTTTGATGATATCGGGTTTGGATTGTGGTTTTGGGAATTTCAATAGCTCTGTTATGTCATTTGGGACTTGTGCAAACAATTTGAGTTCATTTCGTGTTGATTTGATAAGGTTCAGCATGAGTTTTGGAAATTGAAAGATTCAAAGTTCATTTAGTTTGATTTGAGGCATGATTCATGATTTTGATGTTGTTATGAGTGATTTGAGGCCTCGAGTAGGTCTGTGTGATGTTATAGGACTTACTGAAATTTTCTGACGAGGTCCCGAAGGGCTCAGGTGTGTTTCGGATTAGTTTTGGGTAATTTTAGGGCTTTGTGGCATTAGCTGAGGCTGCTAGTTCTGGTGTGTCCGCATCTACGGAGGACTGGTCACAAATGCGATCCCGCAGGTTCGGAGTATCTATTGTTAATATAGAAGAGGCAGGTTGGGCATGAAGGTCGCAGGTGCGGGTGCATGGGCGCATCTGTGCGACCGCAAATGCGGTGCTATATGCGCAGAAGCGGGAAGATGATCGCAGAAGTGGTAGCTGCTGAGTTTGGTGTGTTCGCAGAAGCGAAGGCTGGACCACACGTGCGAGTTCGCAGAAGTGGAAATTTGTTCGCAAATGCAAAAATGCCTAGGCAGGCTATATTTAATTCGAGGTTTTGGTTCTTCTATCATATTTTGAGATTTGGAGCTCGGTTTTGGGCGACTTTGCAGAGGGATTTCACCACATGGATTGGGGTAATCATTCTTGACTCGCTTTTAATTATATTTTGTGAATCTATCTTCATTTCTGGTAATTGGATTATGAATTTTAAAGAGAAATTAGGGGGTTTTGTCTAAAATTTCACAAAGTGAATATTTGAGTTTTGAACATCGATTCGGAGTTGGATTTGAGTGAAACTAGTATGGTTGGACTCGTAATTGAATAAGTATAAGTTTTGTTGGGTTCCGAGATGCGGGACTGTGTTTTAATATTTTGATTGACTTTGGGCTTTTGATTAAAGATTCCACCTTTATCGATTGGGTTTGTTTCCTTTGGCATTAGTTGATGTCCTTTAGTTGCTTATGGCTAGTTTCGAGTCGTTCAGATGTCGGTACGCACGGGATGGAATTTTTGGAGTATCATTTGGCTTGCTCGGTATTGGATTCGTCTTGTTTGAGGTAAGTAACACTTCTAAACTTGGTGCTGAGGGTATGAACCCTGAATATACGTGTTATGTGTTTATGGTTGAGGTGACGCACATGCTAGGTGACGGGCGTATGGGCATGCACCGAGTTAATTGTGATTCGGTTGATTCTATGATACTGTGTATCTATCTATCTTGTCTCTATCCATGAAATTCCTATGTGTCAGAGTAATTGAGCTGTGATCCATGTTAGAAATCATGTTTAGGCCATATGTTTATTCTGTTGGGACCCACTGAGGTCATTTTTGCTGTTGAGTTATTTGCTTAAATTGCAATTACATACTCAGCCATATTCATTCATTTGCATATCATATCTCAGTCTATGTTATCATTTGTTGTCACGTCATGTTATCATTGTTTGGGCTTATTGGCATGAGATTTGCGAGCTTGGGAGACTTAAGAGATTGATGACTTAGTGAGGCTGAGGGCCTATTTGTGAGTGTTATTGATGGGATCAGGTTGCTATTGACTCATGATGGTATCGGGTTGCACGCCGCAGTGGTATTAATGATTCATAATGGGATCGGGTTGCGCGCTGCAGCAGGTTTTATTAGCGCTTGGATAGGATCTTCCCCTCTAGAGTCTGACATACCAACAGTGAGCACTGTCGCGCCCCTTTTTCTCGCGAAATCGGGTTTCGACATGTGACAACTCTTTTAAGGAGGTATTAAAAGAGGAGAGTCGCCACCTAATGATTTAAGGTGCGTTAGGGCATCTATTTGCATATGACTCGGGTTTGACTAGTTTGCATTACCAAAGATCGGGTATGGGCTCGAAATTACCTTGAAGAGAAGGTGTTAGGCACTCTTCGAGGTCCATAATTGTGGGTCCCGGCCGAACTTGAATTATATGAATTAGTCAGATAAACAAAAATAGAGAAAACAAGAAGTTTGGGAAGTTTGATTATCAAAGACTTTGAGTAAATACAAACACTTGATTCAAAGATAAGATGGGGGGTCCTAAGTTTTTTAGCCTAAAGGATCACCCCGTGCAACATAAATAATACTCTGAAACTCTCTCAAGATGGGGTGTTACTCGTATTATTCAGCGGGCACAGACTATCATCTCCTGCTACATGATTACTATCTTTAAGTTATTACCTAAAGCGCACTAGTTGATTCTAAATCGTGCCTTATGCGTGCACTACCCGTCCCATGCCTTTGGTCCAGGAGGCATTTGGACCTCTATTTTTGGATGGTTCTAGACTTGACTGAGGCTACTCAAAAATGTTAAAACTAGGTGACAATTCAAAATAAATAGGATTGCAATTAGATCCAATTAAAGGCTTACATTAGCCTCCGTAATTAGGCAAACAAATGCACGCAAACAGATTTTACATATTAGCCAGTTTTCAGAATTGAAGGGACTATAGTTGTTAAACTCTATAGGCATGGTTTCTAGATGATCTGATTCAGATGCGCAAGCCATTTTTAGACCTAATGATTTCCAAATTACCAATTGGTAAATGCCAGATGCTGCTAAGTGGCTTATTACAGATTATCAGTGAACACATCTATAGGCATGATTTCTAAGTGATTTATACAATAAGGAACAACAGAACTTATTGGAAACGCTCAAAATTATTACGCCTCCTAATAATCGCGTGGATAAACAATAAAACAGCATTTGAAAAGCGAGTAGTGATGTCCTATAGGCATGATTTCTAAAACTTGGCGATTGGAACCGATTCTTATACAATTAGCTCCTATATGCATGCTTTCTAGATGGACGATGAGAATGCAATAGCGAATTAATTAGTTAAAATCCTATGGGCATGATATCTACTGAGCAGATTAAAGAGCAGTCATTAGCAATTATTTCCTATAGGCATGCTGTCTAGCAATACATAGCAGTAGACACAAGAATAGATAGAATACTCATGCATTGACAACATACTGATTATGTGAGTGTGTGATCCCCTAATGACATGATTTCTAATAGTGAATAAAGATATTCACATATAATAAGTCGGGTAGCAAATAGATTACACAAATCCTATAAACATGCTTTCTACCCTTTTTCATGCAAATATTAAGAGATACCCATTTCCCAATTTCCCTATCACCCCAATTGTTATTACAGAATTATTACAGGCCCATTAATGAATAAATTACAAAGTAGTACAAGCAATAACAGTAGGCCCAAGACAGGCCCAAAAGATACCCAGAACTGATAAGCCTTTAACTAAGCTCTTTCTCCACACAGATCTCAACATAGACTAGAAACCATAGGAGAACTCGAACCAAACCCAACAGCCATGGTTTGATCATAGGATCCAGAAAACAATCACTTACACAAGTCAATTTGCACATTCAACAAGCAAAAAGAAGGACAGAACTGAGTAGTAAGGAAAATGGCCAAAGAACCTCAGCCCCTAGTGTGTCAGAGTTCACAAGGGTCTCAAAATGGACCCTGAGTAGTGCTCACACTAGGGAGGTTAATAGAGAAAGCTTTAGTGGCCTTGGATTTCAGCCGACCAAGAATTATAGGTTCAGAATAGGGTAAACAACCAAAAAGAATAAAAATAGTAGTCAAATGGCAGAGTTTGAAGAAGTGAATTTGGATTTTTAGAAACGGGCATTGTAAAGGTGATCACACAATGAACATATCAGCACAGAGGGTAAGCAAACTCAAGAGACAGGTTAATATCATAAGTCCACACTTAGCACATTGAGGGCAGGGTACATCTGTAAGAAGCAAAGGGGGATTATGGCTTCTGGGATTACGAAATTAATAAGCAAGGCATTATGCCAAATAAGACAAACAACAAAACATTAATTTAATAGGTTCAAGCCTAAAGGTCAAATTATGCTAAGCACCAGGGGTTGAACAGTGCAACTCACACCAATAAGGCAAACAGAATCAAATGTTATAAGGAACACAAGTTAAGAAGCTATTCTAAAAGGTTCCAACTAGTTGCTAGGGAGTACAGAGCTAGGCAGGGTAAGGACATACTAAGTGAATAAAATGATCATAGGAGCAAATCATAGCTAGAATGAGGGTCTTAGCATGGATTGGGGCATATCACAGATACAAATCAATCACTATAGAAATCCAGGACAAGGCAGGAAACAAACTGATGTCATATAACCAATGTGAACACTCAAAGTACCAACACATTAAGCTAGACAAACTTCAAACAGTCTAAATTGCTCAAGTTAAACACAAATACATTTTAGAACTGACAATTTAGGCATAAGCAAATGCTATAGAGGTTCATATCATAAGCAGAGTTACACATAGAGATAGTCTAAAAACACATTAGGTTATGCAATTTCATAGTCATGAATATGCTAATCAGGAATATAAGAGAATGAACATTGCAAAGGCTAAAGAACTCACCAGTTACTGATTGACAAGTAGACAAACAAGAAAAGAACATAATCACTTTGAACGTCAACAAAGCAGTATAACCTGGGACCTTAGATGCGTCAAGTTCCTAGGGCTTCAAGGAACCCAGGGCAATGCTCACACCTAAGGAAGGTCGAGAGAAATAGGAATTCTGGTGGCCTTGGCTTTCAGCCGGCCAAGAGCCAAAGTAGAACAAGAGAATAAGCGAACAACAGAGTGAAGATCTTTAGCTTTTTAGTGGAAATTTTGGGATTAAAGGTCTGTCCAAAAGGGAATGGGGGAGGGCTTTATATAGCAGCCAAAATACAACAAACATATAAGGAAACAGAATAATTTAAGCAACAAACAAGGAAAAGTGCAAATCGATTTGAAATCAATTTAAGAGAGAAAATCTATAAACCCTAGTTTTTTTAGGGAAAGTGTAAATCAACACAATCCAAACAAAATAGAACTCACACGGTATAGTATTTAACGTATGTAGACGAAATAATGCTCAAAATCAAAAATTCGAACCACTTTGGTTTGATTTTGGAAAATATTGCTTGTCATATTTAGGCAAGCACCTAGGTAATACCACAAATGGACAACCAGTACCAAAAAGATTCGAATATGGCAAGAGAATGGTAGCTGAATCCCTTTATCAGTGGGATTAGGAGAGGGGATTAAGGGGGGCGGCTAGGGTTCTCCAGAAGAGAGAATAGGAAAGTTGAGCGTTTAGGGACGGCGGGTTAAGGGGAAGTGGGTAGGGTTTCTAGGTTAGGTTAATTTAAAAGGGGGAAGTGGACGATGGCTGTTGATCTTGAGAGATCAACGGCTGAGATCAAAAATAATTGGACGGGCGGGTCGTTTAGAAGCGGGTAGCGACCGGGTATTAGACATGGGTCATTTGGCTTTGATATGGGGTAATTGGACTAGGTATTTGAGTGTTTGGGCCATTCATTTGGTCCGAAATTGGTTTAAAAATTGGGTTGTTGTTTAAATACCCAAAATTTATCAAAAATAATTTATAAAAGTAATTAATAAATAAAAAAAAATATTATTTGTGCACTAAAATAATTGAAAATAATAACTTAATATTATAAAAATATAAAAAGCTATTTTGGCACAAATAATGTAATTATACATGAATATAGGCTATTATTGCAAAAATATGCAATTAGCCTAAAAATGCAAACGCAATTATAGAAAAAAATGAAGTAAAATTTTATAAAACTTACATGTTGGTGTAAATAATAAGTTTGGATGATTAATTCATAACAAAATAATTTAAAGGATAATTATTAGATATTTATATAATAAAAATGTAGAAAGAAATTGATTTAGAGCTTTAAATATTATGGAAAATTATAGAAAACTTGTATAGGTTTGTAAATTAAATGATGATGCAAATATGCCATTTTACAAGTATATATGCATTTTTAAAAAATATGAGGGAAAATTGGGTATCAACAAGCGCAATATTTATTGATTCATGATGGAATCGGGTTCCGTGCCGCAGCAGGTACATATAGTGTTGAGTGACTAAGTGTCCTGAGTGATTGAGCGTGATGAGTGGGGGTGCGAGACAGTGAGATCGAGTACTCTGAGAGTGGGAGTACATGAGTTCATCATTGTGATGCATTGCATTTGACATGTATACTTGACATACAGGCATAGAGATGTATTTCCTCATGCTACATGGTTTTGTGACATTCAGGGTTTCACATGCACATTGACATGTAGGCATAGAGATGTACTTTCCTCATGCTATTTGAGATTGAAATATCTTATCTGTTGTTGAATGTTTTTGGGAAAATCAGAGTTTACTGATTTACTCATATTTTGGTAATTTCGGCAAAAGATTTGGTTTTTACTGTTATATTTGAAAAGCATGCCTATTTTCCGTAACTGTGAACGAGATGAGCATCATATCTTTGAGTTATTTCTTGTACTGCTTTTATTATATTGTTATGAGCTATTGTTGGCTATTAGTGTTGGACTCTAACCATTGTCCAAGCTCGTCACTGCTTTCAACCTAAGGTTAGGTTTGTTATTTATTGAGTACATGGGGTCGGTTGTACTCATACTACACTTCTACACCTTGCGTGCAGATTTTGGATGCCGATGTTGCTGTGTATGGTGGGAGTTGGCATTTAAGACCTTCCAGTGTTCCGGTCATAGTTGCCTCTTATTCTTTATAGCTTTAGAACTATTAATATGTTCACGTATATTTTAAACAGATGATGTATTTATTTCATACTAGCTTTATAAACTCTAAATCTTAGAAGCTCATAATTTGTACTACCAGTCCTTGGGAATTCTTTGTATAAAAGTTCAGTTATTTCATCATTTATTTTCTAAGTAAATCTCACTTGAATTGGATTATTGCTAATTGATTTACCTAGCGGGTTGGGTTTGGTGACATCACGACTAGTTGGATTTTGCGTCGTGACATTACTAGTCACAACCTTAGTGATAAGAATGTGAGGTTAGAAAAAGAAACGAAAAGTGACGGACCAAATCTAGGAAGAATAGGAATTGGTTAGTAGAAAACAAAAGGAAAGAATTTTGGAAATCCAAAACCCATAAGAATAAGGAAAGAAGTTACCTTAATCTTCAAGAACTAGGATCCCCTCTTCTTATTTCCTTTCTTGACTTGGAAACCAAATAATACTTGAATTCTAATATAATAACAAGCAATAACACTTTTCTTTTTGGGCTGATTTTTATTTTCATTTTTGTTTTCGCTCAAGAACCTCCCAAGATTATCAAGAATGAAATCATGATTAGCCTATGCTATTATACCACTTAATAATTCAAGAATTACTAAAGAAAAAAAAAAGAAAATCAAGAAACGTGTGGAAGCTAAAAGAAAATAGGGAAACGAAATAGAAGACGGAGATTAAAGATAGATTGAATTCAACAAAGAGTTTCTTGAATTCAAGAAGTCTATTCTTGAAGTTGAATCCTAACAACAATAATTAGCTAACAAAGACCTAATCGCCTTTGATAGAGAATTAAGAACAAGAGGTAGATTGTTAAATCCGACCCTTTATAATAACAAGAACAACAATAAGCCTAAACTTATCACCTTTCTTGAATACCTAGAAGTGATCTAAGATTTCAAATAGGGTTTAATCTTACCACCTTAAGTTGAGATTTGAAGGTTGAAGAATAAATCCAAGAGTAGCCACACACAAGAGTGCAAGAAAAATCTCATAATTTTTATTGATAATAGTCTATAACAATCTAAGTCTAAAAACAAAGAAGACACCCCTTTATATAGAGAGAAGGTCACGAAATTATACCTAAAAGGCAAGGAAATAAAGTCCTAAACTACTTTGGACAACAAGTCCAACTACCATAGGAAAAGGTAAAAATCTAGGAAATAAAAAGCAAGTCAATCTTGCAAAGTAATTCCAATAATCGTTGAAAAAGGAAAACATAACCTTAACTACCTAGGAAAGCAATAAATCTAGTACCCAAACAATCTTAGATAGGATCTTGGAAATCTTGAAGGCAACATGGCACCAGCTTTCACTCAGCTTATAGCACGCCTATTGAACCCTTCTTGGGAAGCAAGTTAGTCCTTTTTATGTTATAAAAATGTGGCTTCATATAGGACTTATTGGGATGCAAGTTCGGACACGTTTTAGGTGGCAAATGGTCCAAACATTGACTGATTTGGACCTTCTTCAGAGGATATCTCTTGGGATCTAATCCACCTCTTCTTGGATATGAATTTGGGCCATAAAATAATTATAACACCTAGACAACTCATATCCTTTATCCTTGAGCTCTTCCTCCCAACTAACAAATTGTTTATTCGCTCTTGAAGTCCAATGATCTTGTTTTGCAACTCTTTAGCTTGAGATCTTGTTAAAGGCCCTCTTTGACATTCCAAAGCTTCATCCTTGTCTTTGGATAGAGTTGAGCTTCCTAGGATACTATCAAATAGAGTAATCTTGTATCTCATACTTATAATGGTGCTCTATATAACTTCTGTGGGAAATGTGTACACTGGAATCTGTGTGTTTACTGTTAGTTGTCCCAGTGAATGACTCATTGGCAACTAAACCTATAGGGACGAGTAGGTGTGAGTTCCCTGAGACCCTTGTGAACTCTGAAGTGCTAGGGATCTAAAGGGTGTCTTGTCCATAAATAGGATTTTGCCCAAAGCTCTTAATCATTGATACTTATTGATCCCTTTAGGATTAATGCTAAATGAAAAGAAGGCTTCACTATGATCATTATTTTTTATTCATTCTATAGAGCCTTACATTGCCTTTGCTACATCTTTAATTACAATATATTTTACAATCTCAGCAGGCCTCAAATTGGCCCTATTATATTCTTAGTTGCATTTAAATGTCATATTGGGCCTCATCACTAATATCCTTCTTTTCTTTTGCATATGTAGCCGAATTGGGCATGATGAGTTCTCAAGAACGCAGGCCCAAGTTCCAGCATAGAGCCCGAATCGCTGAAGCCTGTTGTTGTTTGTTCGATATTTGATGGGCCTGGCATTCCTATTAGGCCCAAAACTCTGAGTCCAGCCTCCTTCCTCTTCTATTATTTTAAATAAGATTTTGTTGTTCGTTTTCATATGTGTATGATACTAACAATGTTGATTAAATCCTTTATTATTCTTTAATCCTTTTAGAAACCTAGGTAAGCTAAAGATCATAGGTAATTAAAAAGGAAAATCACTAATTTATTTATTGGTTAGGTGACTTGAAAATGCTTAAGTTATATATTCCTGCTACATGATTTTTTCCTTTATGCAAACTAACCCTTTTTCATGGAGTTCTTTCTGAAGTTCAAAATAGATTCGAAAGTGAGCAACCTTCCTTCTTTGAAGGCCAAAATCGAGAAAAAATGATTTCAAAGACAGTTTTTTCTACAAACAAAAAACGAAACACATTTGCAATCAAGGATCACCTGAATGAGCTTTCTTCTAAACTTGGATACCAAAATTCAAAATCAATCTTTAAGGTATACCTAAAACCCATTCCTCTAATAGCCTTTACTTCACTAGAGTTATACAAATAGCCACATTTTTACATTTTTTTCAAATCTTGTAGAGGTAAAGACATTTTCCGAATCTTTATAAATTATGTAGATGTGAACATTTTTAGGGCTTTTATAAATTAACCCTATATCTTCTTTTCAAAGTATATATACCATTTTCTTTCAAATAATAAGCTTTAAACAAGACATAGAGTAAGATATAAGTTTTTAAGCACTAACTAAGTAGAATATAGACATCTAATTCCCTAAACCTAGTCTAAGTCCTATGGAGCTACCTTAGGTAGATTATAGGGGGTGCCTAACACCTTCCCTTAGAAGAACAAGAACCCTTACCCAAAATCTCACTAGTTAGCAGACTAATAGGATAACGATCTTAGTGATTAAATGGGTACCCTAATATACCTTTAAATATTAGGCGGTGAATCTCTTTTGTCATCAATAGGGAAACCACTAGATGAATCTTGTTTTGACACGTGCAAAATAGGGTGAAACAGCTGCTAACTCCAAATCAAGCATCAGGTAGTTCTTCTCATGGTGATTCAACTAACGCGGAACATAGGAAATCACCCTAGCATTCTACATCAACAAACACCCAATGCTAACCCACGAAGCAACATAATATACTGTATATGAACCCAAGACCAAAGGAAAAACCAGTACTAGAGATGTAGTCAAGGTAGTCATGAGCTTTTGAAAGCTCTCCTCACACTCGCCAGACCACCTGAATCGGGCACCCTTCTGAGTCAACTTCGTAAATAGGGTTGTGATAGATGGAAATTCCTCCACAAAGTGGCGATAATACCCAGTCAACTTTAGGAAACTTCGAATATTTATAGCAGTAGAAGGTTTGGGCCAACTGTAAACTGCCTCAATCTACTTCGGGTCCACCTTAATCCCCTCACTTAACACCACGTGACCCAAGAATGCCACCGAGTCTAACCAGAACTTGCACTTATAGAACTTAGCATATAGCTTCTTCTCCCTCAAAATCTGGAGCACGATCCTCAAATGTTGCTCATGCTCCTCTCGACTACGCGAATACACCGATATATCATCAATAAACACAATGACGAAGGAATCCAGATAAGGCTAAAACACGATTTTCATCAAGTGCATAAAAGTTGTTAGGGCATTAGTCATCCCAAAAGACATCACCAAGAACTCATAATGCCCATAATAGGTCCTAAAGGTCATCTTAGGAATGTTCGAAGCCCTGATCTTTAACTGATGGTACCCTGATCTCAAGGCAATCTTCGAGAATACCCTAGCACCCTGAAGTTGATCAAATAAATTATCAACACACGATAGTGTGTACTTGTTCTTGATAGTAACCTTGTTCAATTTCTTGTAGTCAATGCATATTCCATGGAACTATCTTTCTTCTTCAAAAATAGAACCGGAGCACCCCAAGGTGACACATTAGGCCTAATGAAACCTTTATCTAGCAATTCTTGAAACTGTTTCTTCAATTCCTTTAACTCTGCTGGAGCCATATGATATGGTGGAATATATATGGCTGAGTGTCCGATGCCAAATCAATACCATAACCAATATCCCTATCGGGTGGCATGCCCGGTAGGTCTATAGGAAAAACATCTGAAAACTCCCTCACCACGGGGACTGAATCGACTAAGGGAGTATCAGCACTCACATCTCTAACAAAGGCTATGTACGCTAAGCATCCCTTCTGAACCATCCGTTGGGCCTTCAAAAAAGAAACCATCCAACTAGGAATATTGTAATGACTCGGCCAGTTGTTTTGTGTATTGTAGCCCCGTTCCCTTATTTATTGCCTCTTCTATATTCATTTTGTGAGTATGTGACTTGATGGGATGATTGGATTGGATTCGAGAAAGTTTCAGAGTGAATTGGGACACTCAGTCCCAAGGTTGAAAGCTCAAGTTGAAAGAGTTGATCGGATTTTGATTTTTGTGTAGACGACTTCAGAATGGTGTTTGGATGATTCCAACAGCTAAGGCTGTTTAAAACTGAACCGTGCCCGTTAACCAAATCGAAAAAATGGCTTATTGGCTTATTGGTATCGGGTTATCGGGGTAACAGTTGGTGAACAAATTGAGATTTTATAATTAACGGCTTAACGGTTTGGCGGCGGATTACTCAATTTCCATATTGGATAAATCGTTAACCCGTTAAGAATTTTTATATTTATATTTTTACCCCTATATATAAAAAAAGTAATTTTTGAAACCTTAAGGTACTTTTGGGAACTTCAAGGTACTCTTTCTTGACTTCCCAACTATTGTTTCCCTTTTCTTTTGCAGTCATAATGTGTTATATTTACAGTATATTGAAAAGCATGTACTTAAAATGATGTATGTTAAGAAGTTACGTGCATCTCTTCTTTCTTCTTCTGTTGTTGGTATACATATTCCTTGATTGTACAGTTGTCCTGAAGAGTAAGGGATTAAAGGAACTTCCTTTTAGTTTTTTTTAATATAGCGGTATTAATTAGAACTGACAACTTACAGGAAAATATTCTTGGCTATGCAACCAAAAGAATTAGGGTTCAAAAATTCTCTATCTGATTTAACCGATAAACCGCCCGATAACTGCCCGATAACCGCCCGATAATAGTTAATCTGATACCAATCCATCTATTGTCTTATTGGATGGCTAGTGGATTACTATATTTATAATCTGATAACCGATAAACCGAACCTTTAAGCATAATAATTCACCCAATCCGCACGATAAACACCCCTACCAACGGTTTTGTATGGTGATTTTGGACTTTGGCATATGTCCGAATTTGGATTTGGAGGTCCGTAGGTTGATTTGACGTTTTTGGCAAAAGTTGAAACGTTGAAGGTTCTGAAGGTTGATACGTTTACCGAGAGTTGACTTTGTTGATATCGGGTTCATATTTTGATTCTGGGAGTTAGAATAGGGCCGTTTTGTCATTAGGTACTTGTGTGCAATATTTGAGGTCATTCCAGATTGGTTTGATGTGATTCAATATGAGTTTTAGAAGTTGGAAGTCCATTAGTTTCATTAGGCTTGAATCAGGGTGTGATTCATGATTTTGATGTTGTTTGACGTGACTTGAGGCTTCGAGTAGGTTCGTATTGTGTTTTTAGGACTTGTTGGTATGTTTGGGTGGACTCTCGGGGGCCTCGGGTATGTTTCGGGTTTAGATCAGATCATTTTTGGACTTTGAAAGATTGCTGAAGCTTGGGAGTTTTGGTGCAATCTCACCTGCGAGGGATTAGCCGCAGGTGCGAGGCCGCAGAAGCGTCCTTGTGATAGCATAATTGGATGAGGATAGAGTTGGGAAGAGCGCAGATTTGAGGCTGTTGCCTCATCTATGAGCCGGCAGATGGGAGAGAGACCGCAGAAGCGGAATGGGATGGAGGACTGGGATCTCGCAGGTGCGAAAGGAGTCCGCATAAGCAGACGTACAGATGCGAAGCAATGTCCACAAAAGCGGATGGTCAGGCGATTGGAGGGAGCCGCAGATGCGGCCACTATTCTGCAGATGCGGTTAAGTGAACGCAGAAGCGGAATCACTAGCAGACTTTATATATTCGAGGGTTTGATTGTTTTTCTAATTTTGGGATTTTTGGAACTCGGCTAAGGGCGATGATTGAGAGGCTTTTTGCTGCAATTGAAGAGGTAAGTAATGATTATTCAATTTTGATGATAGATATTGATTTCACATTGATTATTACACCTAGTTTATGTGAATTTAAGGTGATAGTTGGGAATTTTAGACTATGTTGTTGGAGAGTGAGATTTGATTATTTGAGGGTCCATTTGTGGTTGGAATTGGATGAAATTAGTATAGTTGGACTCGTATTTGAATGAGTATTCAGAATTTGTAAATTTTGTCGAGTTCTGAGGTGCAGGCCCGAGGTTAACTTTTTGGGTTGACTTTGCATAATCGATTCAAGATCATAGCTTTAATAATTGGAATCAGTTCTATGGCTTTTATTGATTATATTAAGTTATTTTGACTAGATTCGAGCCGTCCAGAGGTTGATTCACGCGGGAAGGGATTGTTAGAGAAGTGATTTGGCTTGCTTGATGTAAGTATCTTACCTAAACTTGGTTGAGACACTAGTTTCCTGAGTTATTTGTAGCTGACGCATATATCTGAGTTAATCACCGAGAGACGAGGTAGAACTGCAGTCTTGACCGTAGCCTTTGCGTCTCTTTTCTTATGTATTATTGTCCTTAGTTCCAATTGTATTATATTTGGTTTTTCAGATGTGTATTTCCATTTTAGAGCTCATGACTCTGTATTTACCTATTCTGGGAATTTATCATGTATTAGAATTATTATGCTATGTTAAGGTTTTAAACTTATGTTAATTCTATTATTTATGCTATTTTGGTTCATTATGATTATCTCTGGCTTGTCTAACAAGTGTGTTAGGCGCCATCACGACTGGTTGAAATTTTGGATCGTGACAAGTTGGTATCAGAGTGGTAGGTTCATAGGTAGTACGGGTCATGAGCAAGTTTAGTAGAGTCTTGCGGATCAATACGGAGACGTCTGTACTTATTTTCTAGAGGCTACTGAAGTGTTATGAAAACTTCACTTTCTTGCATTCTTTTTGTGCAGATTTGTTATTTTCGAAGTTTGAACTTTGACTCTTCTATTCTCTCATAGATGGCGAGGACATGTGCATCCAGATCAGGTGAACGGGAACCGGTACCACCAGTTAGGGTCGGGAGAGGCCGGGGTTGCAGTAGAAGCCGAGGTAGAGCTCGTCACTACAGCTAGAGCAGCATCTGTGGAGCCACCAGTTGCTCCAGCTGAGGAGCAGATTCCACATACTGTTAGCCGGTTGGACCAGATCAAACACCGGCAATGCATATTATTATTCTTGGCTTTCAGGAGGCCTTGGCCTAGATTTTGACCGTGTGCACGAGCCTGGCTTGGGCGCTTTTGATTCCAGTTGCCCAGCTACCTCACAGGCTATGACCCAGACTCCTACCGCCCATACTCCAGAGCAGCTAACTCAGGGTCATCAGATACCAGGGGTGTTACTAGTTCAGCCAATTATGGTTGCTCGTGCCAAGGTTGGTCCACCTATGAGTGATGAGGAGTAGAAGAGGTAAGAGCGGTTTGGGAGGCTTAAGCCGCCAGAGTTCAGCAGAGGGGACTCATAGGATGCTTAGGATTTTCCAGACCGATGTCAGAGGATTCTTTGCCCAACGGGTATTTTGGACACCAGTGGAGTTGCATTTACTACGTTTCAACTAACAGGGGAAGCTTACAGGTGATGGCATACTTATGAGTTAGGCAGGCTAGCTAGTGCAGCGCCACTTACATTGCATGAGTTCTCTGTTCTCTTCTTAGAGAAATTTGTTACACAAACTCGCAGAGAAGAGTTGCGTAAGGGGATTGAGCAGCTACGCCAAGAGGGTATGACTGTGACCCAGTACGAGATAAGATTTGCAGATTTGGAACGTCATGTTATATGGTTGGTTCCCACTGAGAGGGAGAAGATCAGGAGGTTCATTGATAGACTCAACAATGGTTTACGTTATAGTATGGCTCGAGAAGTTGCGACGGATGCTAGGTTTGACCAAGTGGTCGAGATTGCTAGACGTTTGGAGCAGGTTTGCAAGCTTAAGCCTGAGGAACGGGGAGGCCAAGAGGCCTCGTGGTTCAGGTGGTTTCAGCAGTGTCTCATATGGAGTTCAGTCACATTACAGTAGAGGTCGTCCTTTTAGACCCGCTCAGTCAGCTAGTCATGTTCCTCGTGGTTCTTACGTTAGCCATAGTTCATACAGTGCACGCCCAGCTCAATCATCATTCAGTGCACTACCAGCATAGAGTTCTTATCATTCCCCATCTGTTCAGGTTTCCATGGGCAACTCTTCTGGTTATCAAGGTCAGGAGCCTTACAGGAGGAGTTGTTTTGAGAATGGAGACTTAAGTAATCTCAAGAGGGATTGCCCAAGGCTGTTGAGTAGGGTCCCACAGCAGAGCTCTCAGCCTATGATGTCAGCACCAATAGCTACACCACCTGCACAACAAGCTCGGGGTGGGGCTCAGTCAGCACGAGGTCGCCCTAAAATTGTATTCTTGTTATCTCATGACGAACCTTCTGGCCCATTTACGCATGATAGTATGGTTAAGGATACGTTACGTTGGTGCTCGAAAAGTAAGTCCCAGGTGCCCGTCATGGCCCTCAGGTTTGGGTCGTGACAAAACGGGTCAAATCTAGCCAAAACCCAATAATATCAAACACAGCTATAGAAATCTATTCCAATTAATAAAGCTATGATCTTTATCAAAAATTTAAAAGTCAACCCGGGCCCGCCAACCACAATCCGACAAAAGTCATAAATCTCGAATACCCATTTGAATACGAGTTAAACCATACAAGTTTTATCCAAATCCGACTCTGAATCAGGGTTCAAATCCCCATTTTTCTTTTTAGAAATTCTTTGCCAAAATCCCTAATTTTCTTCACTTAGATTCATCATTCAAATGCAAAAATCAAGAATGGAATTATGAATAATAACCAAATCTGAGTCAAGAATATTTACCCCAATCCAAATCGTAAAATTCCTCTCAAAAATCGCCCAAAACCGAGCTCACAATCTCAAGAATTGACAAAACAACTAAAACCCTCGAAATGGAATTATTTAAGTCTGCCCAGGGGTCCCCTTCACGATCGCGGGACCTACTTTGCGATCGCGAAGAACAAGCCAAAGCTGGCCAAATATTCTCCTTTATGAACGTGATCTGGCACCCCGGAATGCGACCCACACCTTCACTGGCCTACGCGAACGCAATCCCCCATACGCGAACGCGAAGGCCAACTACTTGGCGACCCCATCAAACTCTCCCTATATGCAAACGCGAAGGGAAAATCACCATCCACCCAAAACACACTCCACGATTGCGACATTACTTCGCGATCGCGATGAACACTAGAAAATCAGCAACTCCAAACATGAGTAAAATGGTCTGAAACACACCCTAGGCCCACGGGACCCCTCCAATCACACAAACCAATCCCTAAATATAACACGAACCTACTCGAGGCCTCAAATTACATAAATAATATCAAAATCACGAATCACACCTCAATTCAAACTTAATGAACTAACCCAAATTTTGGAATTCCAAACTTAGGCCGAACATGCCTAAACAACTCGGAATGACCTCAAAATTTACCCACAAGTCATAAATTACCATACAAACCTATTCCAAGGCTCATAATAACAAGTGAACATCGATAAGCACAAAGTCGACTATGGGTCAAACATATGAACTTCTAAACCTTCAAACTTCCAACTTTTGCCAATTAGAGCCAAAACAACCTAGGAACCTCCGAATCCAAGTACGGACATACGCCTAAGTCTAAAATCACCATTCAAACCTAATAGAACTATAAAATATCCGATCCGAGGTCAAATAAATAAAAGTAACAGTTGGTCAATACTTCCAACTTAAGCTTGTAAATTAGGAACTAAGTATTCCAAATCACTTCGAAATCTTTCCCGAACCAAACCAATCATGCACGCAAGTCGTAATACATCATGTGAAGCTATTCAAGACCTCAAACCATCAAACGAAATGACAATACTCGAAATGACCGGTCGGGTCTTTACAATTTTCAAGGATTTGCTCTAGCATATGAACCATTCATTGTTTTTGAGCATCAGAAAACTTTCTTCTTGAGATTTTACCAACCCCGAAGGTTGGTTCATATTCACTTCTTCATCAAAGTTTTTATTATTTCGATACTCAATTTCTTCTCTTCTTGAAGGGGGCAAGTCCATACTTTCTTGAAGTTGAAAAGGTTCTAGCATTTGTTTCATTTCTTTCACTTTATTGCACCTATCAAATGCACCAATAAATGCAAAAAGATCATTATAGGGGCCCAGAAAAGGAAAAAACACATAATAATTGCAACCATTTAAATGACTATTTTCACCACCACAAATATCACATATAATCCACTCAAAGGATTGAGAAGGTACATATATCTAGCTCCCGAAAATATTTTAATAATCTTGTCACTGGTGGGGTCCTTCCCAATATTCACAAGGATAACTAAATTGAAATTATCCTCCATCCCACCATTCTTCATTCCAAGATTCCATGAACTAGGAAATATCAACAAAGAACAACAAGAAACTACATGATGATCAATTAACAACACTTTTTTCTTTTTTTTTCCATAAACACAAAAAAAATCACAAGTTTTGACTAAAGAAAACAAATCCAATATGCGAATTGTTCCCGTCAACGGCGCCAAAATTGATAATGTCCAAATTCACTCCTATTAGATAGAAATGGTACACAGTCATATATACTATAATTTATCCAACTATGAGTCAGGATCGAATCTAACAGGGAACAATATAAGGAATAATGAGAAAGCAAAGGAATTATCACCCACTAACTCTAACCAGACGAAATCGAGTATGATTTTGTTTTGAACTACAATTTAAATATACAAAATAAACACTAAAGTAATTAATGGGGAGAACTAGCTTTGGAAATTCGGGGCCTTGGCAAATAGTAATTGAACTTAAATTCAGGAATAATATAATGTAATGCTAACCCACCATTCAATAATTTCAAAATTAATTTTTCTTAGCCTTGGGTAATAATAATTTATTAGTACCTATCGAACATTAAAAAGACTTCCTAGTTGGCTATATCTAGCCCAACCAAGAGTACTAAGCACACTCAAATTTAGTTATAGCTTAGACTCTTCCTATCTTTAGGTGAATCTATTAAATGAGGTTTAAAGTCCCAAATTGTGTTAATTAATCTTATCAACCTTAATTCACTTTCTCAGGTCAAAATCAAAGTAAATGGGCAATTCCTAGGGATGGTTAATCCTTATGGAAACATAGAAGAACAAGACTAATTAAAGCAACAATAAGATATTGTCATAACTAATAGTAATAAAATACTACTTAAGCAGCAAAAGTCAAGAACAAATTACTACTCAACAAATCTTTCAACTTTCATGTTCAAAGTCATCACCTACACCAAATATTACAATACAAAACAAGAAAATAAAGAGATGGAGTTTTAACAAATTCTCATTAATGGCTCACCAAATCTTTACTTCCAAGGTGATAGGTGATGAAACCCTAGCTTCAGAAGCTTATATTTCCACTCTGAATCTCTCAAAATCTCATAGAAAATGAAGTCTCTTCACAAAAATCCTAAAGATTTTATTTATAGAGTCCAATAAATGTGTTCCAAAAGTTAACAAAAATGCCCCTGATGTTAGTTCTGCTAAGAAATAATGGATCGCAGAATTGATCTCCAGTCCACAAAACTCTTCGTTTGATTTCATAATGGGACTTGAGATCTGGATCTGAAACTTCTAGTCAGACATACGGCTCGCTTAATGGACATCAGAAGAGTTCTGCATACCACATAATTTCCTATGTACAGATTGGATTTTCAATGTTCTCGACCTTTTATCGCAAATTATATTTGCGACTCGCAAAGGAGTTCTGTGGTTCACATATTTGAACGTAGATTTTCCTTTTCTACAACTCGCAGAATTGATCGCATAATACTCTTATAGAACTGGTATGTTTTTTCCTTTTCTGCAGTTGCTTTCTTCACATATGCATGCTCTTTTTGCGCCTCGCAAACTTTCCCATAAAAAGACATCTTTAAGTGTATTTTTGTACTTTTTCTTGCTTTTGATACTTAATCTCCGAATTCCTACAAAATATCAAATAACATAAGAAATGATAGAAAAATACTTAAAGGACATTAAAAGCTTATGAAAATGATATAGAAAAGGTCGTGTTTTCATGGCACATCAGTCTCACGATCGCGATGAACTAGACATCTTATAAATTTGTAACTTCTCAAGTGGTTCAACATATACTGAAACACCCCCATCCCCTCGAGTCCCAAATCAATCATATCCACAAGTCCCAAAATATCATATGAACCTATAAAAAGTCTCAAAACATGCCACGATTTTTGAAAAAAGAAATTCAATTGTCATGAAGAAGCTTCTAATTCTTATCTACAAGAACATTCATAGTTTCACGTATTTATATGTAATGATTCGGCCAATTATTTTGAGCTTTAGCATTTCATTCTACGGTTCGAGACCTTGAGTAGCTTCATATGATGTATTATTACTTGTATGTATGGTTGGTTTCGATGTTTGAAAGGTTTAGGATTGATTTAGCAGGAGGATTCTCAACTTGGATGCCTTAAGTTAGAAGAGTTAACCATGGTTTTATTATTGAAAAAATGACTTCGGAATTAGAATTTGATGGTTTCAATATGATTTTGGACCTGTTGGTTTAATTGGACGGGGTACCGATGGGCTCGGGTTTGATCCAGGGTGGTTTCGAACAATTTTGGTTGAGTTTGGAGCTGTTGTGTTGCCGGTGTTCTATAGTGCTTTGCGATCGCGGAGCTAGGCTCGCGATCATGGAGAAGGATTTTGGCCAGCTGGCCATTTGTGCTTCACATTCGCACTCCAAAAGTCGTCATGTTTATGATGTGATTATGGAAGTTGGAGCTTATGCTACGCGTTTGCATGGTATGTCTCGCATTCTTGAGCCATGGGAAGGTAGGCCTCCGCGTTTGCATGTCAGAGGTCGTGTTCGCATAGAATCGGAGTGTAACGACCTGATCGGGCGTTTTGAGCTCTAGCACAGTATGTGGGAATTGAGTCTTTGAGTAGCTTCACTTCATGTTTTATAACTTGTACGTCTTGTCAGAATTGAATTTTGGGAAGTTCGGAGTTGATTCGGATGTAAAATTCTCAATACGGAAGCTTAAGTTGGAAGAGTTGACCAAGGTTTTACTTTTGAGTAAACGACCTCAGAATCGGGATTTGAAGGTTCCAATAGGTCTGTACGATGATTTCGGACTTGGGCGTATGTTCGGGTTGAGTATCGGGAGGTCGGGGAGCATTTCGGCACTTATTATGGAAAGTTGGCATTTTGAAAGTTAAATAATTTCCTAAGTTTGATTTGAAGTGGACTTTGCTATTATCGATGTCCATTTGGGGTTCTGAGCCTTGAAATAGGTTCGTATCGTGATTTATGACTTGTACGTAAAGTTTGGCATCATTATGGGATTTTTATATATAATTCAGACGCATTCGTCGAAGTTTTGAATGTTGGAAAGATGAAAGAAGGACTTTGATTGTCGATTCATGATTTTATGTTATTCGTGGCATTTCGAGCCTTTAGATAAGTTTGGATAAGGTATTGGGACTGATTGGCATGATTGGACAGGGTCCCGGGGGCCTTGGGTGTGATTCGGAGTGGTTTCGGATCATTTTTACTTGTTTTGCAGCTGCTAGTGTTGGTGTTTGGTTTTGTTCTTCGCGAACGTGACGGGTCTCACGCATTCGCGAAGAAGGATTTTAGGGGTGCTGTGATTTGTTCATCGCGAACATGAAACAGGGGTCCTGAACGCGGAGAAGAGGCTGAAGTTCCCTTCATGAACGCGACAAGGAGTCGCAAATGTGTAGAAAGATGGTGAGTTGGGGGCCTCGAGGTGTTAAGCCTTCGCGAATGCAGCTGAGTGACCGTGAACGTGAAGCATCAAGACCTAGAGGCATCGCAAACACAACTTAGGCGACGCGAAGAAGGACTTTTGGTTAGTGGATTTTTGGCCTTCGCGATCGCGAGGGTATTTCCGCGAACGCGAAGAGGAAGGGCCTAGGTAGACTTTAATTTATTTCGGGTTTTCGCTCATTTCTTCCACTTCTCTCATGGTTTGGGCAATTTTTGGAGCGCTTCAAGGGAAGATTTTCATCATCTATTGCAAGGTAAATAATTCTTACATATTGTAAGTTAATTACATGGATTCTATAAGGATTTAACATGGAAATTTGTGAAAAAATATGGAATTTTTTAAGCAAAACCTAGAAATCGTATTTTTTTTATTTTGACCACGAAATTGGACATGAAATTTGGAATAAATCATAAATTTGAAATCGTGGCGTTATGGGTAAAGTTCATCTTCCAAATTTTCGGAATCCGGATACGTGGGCCCAAGGGTTGACTTTGTTGACTTTTCGAGTGGAGTTGAGAATTATCATAAATTAATTAATTTTGAGTGTTGGAGTATATTATTATTGGTTTGCATGTTGTTTGACTAGTTACGGATCATTTGGCTTTGAATTGAGGAGTTAGAGAGGCATTGGAGCCAGTTATTGGAACTTCAGAGCGAGGTAAGTCTCTTGTCTAACTTTATGAGGGGGAAACCACCCTGTAGGTATTAAGATTGTTGTATGCTACTAGTTCTGGATGCTACGTACGTACAAGGTGATGAGAGTACGTACGTAGCTAAAAGCATGTTCATGTCCAGGAAGACTTAGGACCTTATCATGTAATATTTGAATTATTTGAACTCAATTTGCTTGCTTAATTAAGTGAATTTATAATTGAAATCGATTGGGGAGTACATTAGGCCTAGCTTTATCGCCTTGAGTTCTTTGTCGAGATATTTGATAAATGGTAAAAGTCATGTTTACTTTATGCTCTTGTACCTGTGTTGTAAGCACGTGACTCGCAATTCGATATGTTTATTCTTTTCCTGTGGATCGGGCTGAACGCCTTGGCAGTATATATATTTATATGAGATGAATCCATGGATAGGGTCGTACAACCTCGGCAGTGTATGTACACAACTATATGTATCAGGCTGAACGACCTCGGCATAATTCGTGCATAAAGTCGCTAAGAGTCCGAATATCCACGAAATTACCCTCTTGATTAAACTTAGCAATTACGTAATATTCTCTTTATGACCTGAGATCGGATATTTAATTTATAGTTCCTATTTGTTGAGATAGCATGTGGCCTTTGGGGAATTTTAACTGATAATATTTGTTAAAGGATTTCGTTATCTATTGTTCCATATTCTATAGATCCTGTTGTATTTCATGCCTATTTATGATTCCGCATTTTATTTATTAGATCACTAGTAAGTGTCAATTTCGACCCCTCGTCGCTACCTCTCCGGGTTTAGGTTAGATACTTACTGGGTACGCATTGATTTATGTACTCATGCTACACTCCTGCACTAAATGTGCAGGATCTGACAGGTTCTGTTGATGGTCATCTTGGCGCATAGGCGTAGCTGCTGAGGGGACTTTATGGTAAGTTCTAATCTATTTTATATTCCAGACATATGTTGCATTATTATCGTACTCCTTAGTAAAAGCTCATGCACTTGTGACACTGGGTTTTGAGATACTCTAGTGGTTGTTAATGGATCGGCTTGATATTGTCATCTTTTATTTTATATCTTACTAATATTTTAAATATTCATAATTTTTAAATGCATTGAATTCTTTACTCAATAAGACTTATGATTTCAAAAACTATAAAATGAATAATTGAATTGATAGTTCACTGTTTTCTTGCCTAACGGTGATATTGGGCGCCACCACGACCTATAGTGGGAATTGGGTCGTGACATCTTGGTGTCATAGCTCTAGGTTCTCTTGGGTCTCACGAGTTATGAGCGAGTCTAGTAGAGTCTTGTAGATCAGGACGGAGACGTCTGTACTTATCCTCGAGAGGCTACAGGGCTGTTAGGAGCACTTCCCTTCTTGATTCCTCGTCACGCGATTTGATCCCTTTGGAGATTATGCCTTCATTTCCTCCCTACTCATTCTTATACGATGTTGAGTGCTCGTTATCAATTGG
This sequence comes from Nicotiana tabacum, assembly GCF_000715075.1. Classification (NCBI taxonomy): domain Eukaryota; kingdom Viridiplantae; phylum Streptophyta; class Magnoliopsida; order Solanales; family Solanaceae; genus Nicotiana; species Nicotiana tabacum. Next base: position 108,951,433 of record NC_134083.1, on the reverse strand, counting down.
GCCTCGAGAAGTTGTAGTGGTACTGCAGATGTAGTGCAGGATGTTTCTCCCTGTGTATTTGAGCGGGCTATTATCGTCATCTTGTGGAAGGGTGCTCTATCATTTCAGCTAAGTGGTAGTATTGCCTATGGTTTTGAGGCTATGCACAATGTATTATGATGTCCATGCATTGTTATCGCACAATCTTGGTATAAATGGTAGGGTGCTTATTTATGTGTCGCAGCAGTGAATGACTCAAAAAGAGGATTTCTCGATTCATGGTTTAGAGGTTCGGCATTTAATTACAGTGGAGGAAAGGCAATTGGACTATGTATGATCAGGCCTTGGTTGACGGAGTAGAGAGACTTGATGTTTTCGAACATGGTGGAATTCTCATTGGGGTGTGGTGTCGCCGTCCTTGTTGGAATGCATTAAGTCTCATCGGTGTTATGGTCTCCTTTGATTTGTCTTTGGGACATGATGTTGTGGAATGGTGCCTAAGCAGCAGTTATCAGAGGTGGTGATGTATGGCAGCTTTAGAGTCGAATCGGTGTTTCTACTATTGACGGCTCGAGGGTGTAATGCCCCGTTAAAATTTCCTAATGATTTAAGATTTTAAAGTGCGCCAACGGTATTTGGGAATAACGTATTTGAGTATTAAAGGATACCTATGGGATAGAGCCACATCATTTTGAATTGATAATGTATGTTTAAGGTGTGTTGGAACATACCAAGGATTTTTGTGAATGGCAAGAACTTGTGTGGAGCAAGTTGGATACATTAAGTGGAAAGGATGTTTCAATTGGCACAAGACCCGACTTCAAATGAATATAACTCCCTCAATATAATGACTTAGGTGGTGATACATGTATCCAATTAAATCCCTTTGAGTCTAGTTTCCAACGCATCAAACGGTTCATCATTTGGATATTTCTATATAACGTTATGGCCATTTTACTGGACCTATGTCATATGCGCGGCCGCGCATATTTGGCAGTTTCTGCCTTGTGTGAGCGGCCAGATGCACAGCCACTTGCCCAGGTGCGTGGCCGCGCACGTAGGAGCCCATTAAATAACCCCAAGGCCGGGTAAACAGAGGGGTTAAGTCATTTCTTGAGCTAAAACCTGATATTTTAGAGAGAAGTGAGAGTGTTCTAGAGAGAAGAAATAGATGACGTATTTTGTTCGTCAAGATCTTGTTCAAGCTTTGAAATCCAACAAGGAAATCTCACAAGTTCTTCAAAGAGGAAAGGTTCCATACCCTAGTATTCAATTTCGAATTTGGGTAGGAAAATGGTTGATTAGGAGTATGATTCTTGGGTGTGAGAGTATTATTTATACATGCATACACCAATAAGGTTTGTGGGAAGATTGTTGTGCTTAAATAACTAAAGATTGGGTTGTGGAATGAAGGAAATCTTGTAGAAGAATCTTGTAGCCAAATTTTCACACCTAGTGTTTGATAAAATTCTCAAATGAGCTGAAACCATGAAAGTTTTGTTCAATTTTGTTATGTCTCAAAATAGATTGGGATTGTTAGAATTTCTGGAACATTGTAGTAATTAAAGGAAAGCTCAAAGTGAGGTATGTTGGCTACACTCTTCTCTTAGAATTGAATCCCACGGTGTTCGTGTAATTTGTGTAAGTCCCGAATTGTTCATTATAAATTAACTATTCCGAATAAGCCTTGTGTTGAAAGGTATATGTTCAAAATGTGTTTCGGATGCTCTTATCATATGATGTTATCCTTTGGGAATGTGTTCAAAGCATGAACTGGGTATAAAAATGTTATGACTCCAAGTAGTGTTTCAAGTGAAGGCTATTATGCCAAATTGTGTAAGAAGTCTCAATGTGCATAAGACGCTTAATTGCTCATAGGTGTACTAAAAGTCGTGATTAGGGATTCCTTGTTGTCGGTAATCTATATAGATGCTTAAAAGTGAAAGTAGTGAGTTGGGGATATAAAGTGAAGTAGTGAGTTGAGGATATAACGTGTGAAGTAGTGAGTTGGGGATATAAAGAGTGAACATCGTTCCAAGAATGAAAGCTATACTTGTGGCCAATAGCGCCAATGAAATAAAATGATGTGTGAAATATTATGAAATGAGCCTTGATTCAACTATTTTTAGATTGACTCCGAAAATAGAATCATCCAAAAGCTTATGTACTCAAGTCATGTCCAAATATGGTTGTTCTAACTAATGCTATGCTTGGTAGGTATTTCCAATATATTTTGAGTTCTTACATATTCATGAGTTGAGATTGTGTATTGCCCTTTTTGAGGAAATGTATTTCAAGAGTATTCTATATGATGATGTTTGTGATGATAACCCTTAAAAGTAAAGAAATGAAAGTGTGGAATATGATATACGGCCACAGTGCCTTGAATGAAGAATAATATGTATGGCCAAGAGAGCCAATGAAATAATGATGTTGTAAGTAGTTGAAAGTAATTGTGAAGTGATATATAGCGTGAAAGGTTATGAGATGAACGTATTTGTACATGTTTCCAATGTGTTATAAGCTCCTACGCCCTCATGAGGAGAGGCTATGGTGTTCCTAAATATTTTAAATGTTATTGATATCCTATGATCACCCATGGCAAGTATAAGTAAGTGATGGTATGAACATGCAATGTAGTTGTTTGCCAAAAAGAGAATTATGAGGTGTTGTATGTCCCAATGGTTTCTACTATAGTTGTATGCTTCTGAAATAATGTATGTAAATGACTTCGATTGTTAAGTCCCCAAGTGTCATGAACCTAATTAATGACCTCAAGATGTCAAGGGAGTGAATAACGAGATGGAAGGGGGATGTCCTATGCTAAATGATGATGAACCTTAAGAAAACAAATTGGGCTCATGTGCCATTGAAATTGACTTATTGATTTACCATGCACGTGCTAATGTAATGAGTTGTGTTTCTCTATAATGAGTATGAACATGAAGTATTCCAATGATATAGGAAATTACGACCTTAAATGTAATGAAAAACTATGTCGCTTTGAGTTATATATGAAATTGTGGTATTGTGATACACCTCCACCCGCATATATTGGGGTGAGGCGGTAGGGCCGCTTTGTGTAGAGATTATGGTATTGTGATACACCCCCACCCGTATATATTGGGGTGAGGTGGTAGGTCCGCTTTGTGTAGAGATTGTGGTATTGTGATATACCTCCACCCGCATATATTGGGGTGAGGCGGTAGGGCTGCTTTGTGTAGAGATTATGGTATTGTGATACACCCCCACCCGTATATATTGGGGTGAAGCAACAGGGCCGTATTGTGCAGAGATTGTGGTATTGTGATACACCTCCACCCATATATATTGAGGTGAGGTGGTAGGTCCGCTTTGTGTAGAGATTATGGTATTGTGATACACTTTCACCCGCATATATTGGGGTGAGGCGGCATGGCCGCTTTATGTAGAGATTGTGGTATCGTGATACACCTCCACCCGCATATGTTGGGGTGAGGCGGTAGGACCGCTGTGTGTGAACGTGGTTATAGATGATCCCCGACTTAATATCTATAAATTTTAATGGAAGCTCTTAATAAATTTGCTTGACGTTAACGGCTATCTATGCCCGTTTTACTGTTACCATGATTCATCATATTCATGTTGTATTTTCCAAGCCCTTGAATATGTGTATTTGTATTTTGTAAGTGAACACTGTGAACGTTCTATGAAACACACAGGTGTATTGTGTAAGTAAACACTGTGAACGTTCTATGAAATACATAGGTGTATTGTGTAAGTAAACACTGTGAACGGTCTATGAAACACACAGTTGTATTGTATAGGTGATACTGTGAACGGTCTATGAGACGCATAGGTGTATAATATGATATGTGAACACTAAGGACGGTCGGTCTATGAAATGTATATGTGTAAAATAAGGGAGGAAGGTGCCACTGTCATTGGCCTTGTTTGTACATGTTGTTACAGTTATATTAAATTATGTATTCCACGTATAGTTCATATGGCTCAGTTGATCCTAAAAGAAGTTTAGAATGATGCAAGTATAATAAGACTTGAAATATGATTCTATGGGATGTTTCGTAGTTTCTGGATGTACTTTATTTTCCTCTTGTTTGAGTTACCATATTTTCATATGTTATTTTGACTGCCTTACATACGAGTACTATTCCACATGTACTCACGTCCCTTTTGCCGGGGGCGCTGCATCTTTTAATGGATGCAGGTATACTTCTACAGGATGCTATGGATCTCTGATAGGGATCTTCTTCGCTACTCAGCTTATGGTGAGCCAGCTACAGTTCTATTGGGTGTTTGGGTCTAGTTCATTTTATGTATTTAGGTATCTATTGTCATAGAAGCTCCATGTACACTGTGAGTCATGTAATTAAAGATTTGAGTTTTGTCGTGTATTTATGTTTACAGTATTTATAGTTATTTATAAAGTTGTGTAACCATCATGAGAAAGAATTTATGGGCCATTGAGCCAAATGTATTTAATATGAAAGTCAAGATCTAATTATGTTATGGTAAATCATGCATGAGTAATGATGAGAGGTTAATATAAATTAGGCTTGCTCGACTAGGTTTACTCGGTTGAGCGTCGGTCGCGCTCCCTGAGTTCAGGGCGTTACATAGGGATATGCTCTTTATGGAGGCTTAGAATTGATAGCAATTTATTAGTTCAGGTACTACAGAGATGGATTATGATTGGAGGTAGTATTTGGGCAGTGAAGGATGAGGAAGGACATGGTGGGAGGTGTCTCACAGAGGTTGAATTGCTAGAGGTCAAGAAGTTCACTTCGGAAGATGGTTAAATCAGAGTGGGAATGTTAGCATATCGTATGGATTTCATGGTAGGATGGCCACATGCTTCCAGAAAGCTTTGCGCGATTATGGTCATAGTGGACAAGGGACTAAGCCTATGTATTTCGTTTGAGATGGTGGCTTTGTGCTTTGGAAGTTTGAATAAAGGGATGGAAAGAGTTTGCGTGGAATATAATATGACTTCGAGTTGTGGATGCATCGCTGGACCTTCATTTGACGTTGATAGGAATGAGAGGGCATTTTTGAATGGTGGGCGAGCTTGGGCTCAGGAGGATTAACTGATTTCGTGATGGATGTAATCAGGGCAATGTCATTGGAAGATGTCGATATGGGTTTACACAGGTGGTCTATCTCTTGTGAGGTGTTAGGAATTGTGTGATTCCTTGCAAAGGTCCTCTAAAGAACTTTATTTTCTATCCAACATGATGTATGTACTATAATGTGCGCTGGGATCGCTTGAATAAGATGGTGTAGCGGTCAGGATGTCGAGTGTGTGTTTGGAGATGATAATTCGAGTTATGTTATGCAAGTTTAACAATAGATTGCAAGGAATTTGGCGGAGCGATGGTGCAAAATCATGGTAACCGAGGAGGAGGAGTCATTGTGAATTATTGATTTAAGCAATTGTGGCTTGAAGCTAAGTGGGGCTGCCCACCGTCTACGATTGGGTCACGTGGTTGTGTGCCTTGGTAGTATCGGGTGATCGGTACATTGGTAGATTAGTTATGAATACGGAAAGAAAACATCAAGGGTAATTCGGGCAAAGGACTTGATGAATATGTGCTACATTTTGCCTTATCGATTCATGTGCAGATTTTTGGATGACTCAGAGTTTATGATTCTTGTGGCTATGATGTTTGAGGAAAAGAATTCATCTGGTTGCTCTTCGGGAATGCTCATGTGCTAACAGAACACTAGAGTTTGGTTATATTCGGGACCAGGTCAGAGTAGGTGACTCTCAATAATGGTTCTAGTGGGTTCAAAATTTAAATTGCAGTGTCTAAGGATTTTGGGTTTGTTTTGTGGATGAGGACTGGTTTTGCAGCGGAGTGTGAAGAATACTTGGAGAATTTTGATGTTATCTTTGGATCTGCAGTGCAGTGTTGGAGAAATAGAAGGAAACAACATCGGATTTGTAGAAGATCTTTCAGAACATGTGTATTAGTTGGAGATACTATTGAGTGCACAAGGAGGGTGTGAGATGGCTTATGGTTATCGAGAGTGTTGCTTGACGTCCGTTATGTATTTGAATAGGATTATTATTCCAAGTGAAAGTCAAGAGTAAATTGCAATGACCGGTTCCTTCGGTGTGTTAAGCTATACAGGTGATTCGTGGTTGTACATGCGGGCTTGACATCCACCGTAATTTGATTGATTTGGAGGTATTTGATTATGATGGCCTTGTTATTTGTAAATGGATCTCGGAAGAGTTATGGTGGTTAGACTACGACTTGAGGTTTACATTTTCTGCTGTTATGGGAATTCGGTTGCATGTTACGATTGTTCTTCTGAAATATGTTGGGTGAAAGGGGTTCTAGCCGATGAAGTTGTTATTCTACTGGTGGTTCAGGGGTTATGATAAAATTTATGTACTCTCACGTAGCGGCATGATAGGTGCAGTGAGCGATATGGAAATTGGAAGTTGAGGATCAAGGTTACAGTTTAGTTTTGTTAAGAATGTCACGAGCTCGGAGGAGCAGGGGTAGGAATTAAGATGTTCAGATTATGCTGGCATTATTTTTGGGCAACTTGAGGATGGTCTGTTTTGTGGTAGAAGTGTTGGGTATTGGAATGCAGATGCTTGACTAGTACTATAGAAATAGCATGGTCGATGGCCATTGATGTTCAGATTTTTCTACTTGGTGCGAAAGGTTGTGGGAGTACATCCCACGGGAAGATCGTATGAATGTGACGTTTTAGTCATTTAAGTGTTAGATATTGAAATCAGGTATGTAGATTCAGGTACTGTCGCTAATTGGAGAGTTTATGTCTTAGAGGCGCTTATTCCTTTTGTTGTGGACTGTGGAAGTTTGTTCCTGATTTGACGGTTGATCGTATGTGTCATGGATAGGGTCATTGTGTATCTTTGGAAGGTTATTGAACTATTTTGGGATGACAGGAATCGGCTTTGAGGTCTGTGGGTAGGCCTTATGTAAATGTATATTACCATATCAAATATGCTTATTCAGCATAGCATTGCTTATGGATGAATCTTCAGACGTGGTGGATGATATTCCTGCCTTAGTCTATTTTAAGTGCTACTATTTTATGCCATATGTGTTGTGAGGTGGCTTGATTATTCGCGCGTGTGTGGTGATCTGACATAACTTGTCGTATTATATGAGCGAGATGGCTTTCGAGATGTCGGTTGTTGATGCACCTTAGTCGAGCTTGGCTTTTGTAGTGCATGGCGCTATCCGTCTCCCTAGGGTTTTGTTTATGCACTTGGCGTGCTTGTGGTCAATATTCAGGCGTTTCGTGGGTAGGAGCAATTTGTCTCGGTAGGTACTTCCTTATTGATGGTTATTTTTGGATCGGGTTGCACGCCGCAACGGTATCAAGTATGGATCGGGTTTCACACCGCAACAATAAGATGTTGAGTCTGTTCCTTATACTTATTTTGTGTGTCTTGTTTCTCATCTCTGAAATAGGTTCATAGCATATGTTCGGCCATTTTATTCACTACGCGGGTTGGTTAGTTCCTTGCCAGACTTTGTTCTTCCTTATGGGTCATATTTGAGTTGTAGCTTGTTAGTGCATCGATGGCGTCATATGAGATTTTAGATGGTGTTTGAGGTGGCTTTTCCCGAGCAGCTTGTACTGGATGAGACGAGATTATTGGAACTGAGATAAGTGCGATCGGGTTTATGTAGGGTATATTAAAGATGAAATGTCATTGTTCAGTTCAGAATGAGGTAATTGTTCTTGTTAAGCGGAGAGACTCCATGATTTATTGATTTGGCAGGCGGTTATGAGCTTCTACGGGTCGCTTTCATCATTGCAGTATTGCGAGGGTTGGACCAGGGATTATGCGTGTTATGAGGTATACTACGGGTATCAAGTTAGTGAAATTGCAGCTTTTATGTTTGGAGGATGTTATTATGAGCATACGAATTATGCAGTGTAAGGTATGGTTTTAGCATAGGTCCATGATCATATTTGGTACAACGGGTTGAGATTGATACAGTGGCCATATGTTAGAATCAGTTCTCATAGAGAATCCTGGATGTTGGAATATGGTTCTAAGGCTTGTTGGCTAAGGTAAAAAGGAAGGATCTTTAGTCTGGCTTGTGCTAATGTGCTCACATTGGTTGTGGTGGCACGGGTAGCTTCACAAGGTGTTAAACAGTGATTTTGGGCAACTCCAGAACGGTTCTTGGCAGATTCGAGGACGAACGTATGTTTAAGTGGGGGAGAATGTAACGACCCGACCGGTCGTTTAGAACTCTAGCACGGCGTTCGGTAGTTTGAGGCCTTGAGTAGCTTCACTTTATGTTTTATGACTTGTACGTATGGTTAGAATTGAATTTCGCGAAATTCGGAGTTGATTAAACTTCTCAATTCGGAAGCTTTAAGTTGGAAGAGTTTATCAAGGTTTGACTTTTGAGTAAATGACCTTGGAATCGGGATTTGAAGGTTCCAATAGGTTTGTACGATGATTTCGAACTTGGGCATATACTCGGGTCAAGTATCGTGTAGTTCGGGAGCATTTCGGCACTTATTATGAAAAGTTGGCATTTTGAAAGTTTAAGAATTTCCTAAGTTTGATTTGAAGTGGTTTTTGGTATTATCGATGTCCGTTTGGGGTTCCGAGCCTTAAAATAGGTTTATATCGTGATTTGTGACTTATACGTAAAGTTTGGCGTCATTCTAGGATGTTTAGATATGATTCGGACGCATTCGTCAAAGTTTGAATGTTGGAAAGATGAAATAAGAATTTTGATCGTCGATTCGTGATTTCGATGTTATTCGTGGCGTTACGAGCCTTTGGATAAGTTTGGATAAGGTATTGGGACTGGTTGGCGTGATTGGACGGGTCTCGGGGGACTCGGGTGTAATTAGGAGGGGTTTCGGATCATTTTTCCTTATTTTGCAACTGCCGGTGCTGGTGTCTGATTTTTATCTTTGCGAACACGAAGGGTTCACGTGTTAGCGAAGACAATTATTGGGCTGCTGGGATTTGTTCATCGCGATTGCGACACAGGGGTCGCGAACGCGATAGGGAGTCGCAAACGCGTAGAAGGATGGTGAGCTAGCGGCCTGGAGGTGTTAAGCCTTCACGAATGCGGCTGAGTGACCGCGAACACAAAGCATCAGGAGCTGGAGGCATCATGAACGCAACTTGGGAGACGCAAACGCGGAGGACTTTTGGTAAGTGGATTTTTGGCCTTTGCCATCGCGAGGGTATTTCCGGGATCGCGAAGAGGAAGGGCCTGGGCAAACTTCAATTTATTTCGGGTTTTGGCTCCTTTCTTCCACTTCTCTCATGGTTTGGGCGATGTTTGAAGCGCTTCAAGGGGAGATTTTCATCATCTATTACAAGGTAAGTAATTCCCATATATTGTAAGTTAATTACATGGATTCGATAAGTATTTAACATGAAAAATTGTGGAATTTTTGAAGAAAAACCTAGAATTCGTATTTTTGGATTTTGACCATGAAATTTGGAATAAATCATATATTTGAGTTCGTGGTGTTATGGGTAAAGTTTATCTTCCAAATTTTCAGAATCTGACACGTGGGCCCGAGTGTTGACTTTGTTGACTTTTCAAGCAGAGTTGGAAATTATCATAAATTAATTAATTATGAGTGTTGGAGTATATTTTTATTGGTTTGCATTTTGTTAGACTAGTTTCGAATCGTTTGGCTTTGAATTGAGGAGTTAGAGAGGCATTGAAGCCAATTATTGGAACTTCGGAGCGAGGTAAGTCTCTTGTCTAATTTTGTGAGGGGGAAACCACCCCGTAGGTATTAAGATTGTTGTGTGCTACTAGTTGTGGGTGCTACATACGCACGAAGTGATGAGAGTCCATACGAAGCTAAAAGCATGTTCATTTTTGGGTAGACATAAGACCTTATCAAGTAATATTTGAATTATTTGAACTCATTTTGCTAGATTAATTAAGTTAATTAATAATTGAAATTGATCGGGGAGTATATTAGGCCGAGCTTTATCGCCTTGAGTTATTTGTCGATATATTTGATAAACGGTATAAGTCATGTTTACTTTATGCTCCTGTGCATGTGTTGTAATCACGTGAGTCGCAATTCGATGTGTTTCTTCCTTTCATGTGGATCGGGCTGAACGCCTCGGCAGTATATGAATTTATATGAGATGCATCCATGGATCGGGCCGTACGACCTCGCAATATATGTACACGACTATATGGATCGGGTCGAACAATCTCGACATAATTCGTGCGTAAAGTCGCTAAGAGTACGAATACCCACGAGATTACCCTCTTGATTAAACTTGGAAATTATGTAATATTCTCTTTATGACATGAGATCGGGTATTTAATTAATGTTCCTATTTGTTAAGATAGAATGTGGCCTTTGGGGGCATTTTAGCTGATAATATTTGTTAAAGGGTTTCGTTATCTACTGTTCCTTATTCTATTGATCCTGTTGTATTTCATGCCTATTTATGATCCCGCATTTTATTTATTGGACGACTAGTAATTGTCGATGTCGACCCCTCGTCACTACCTCTCCAGAGTTAGGCTAGATACTTACTGGGTACGCGTTGACTTACGTACTCATGCTACACTTTTGCACTAAATGTGTAGGATCTGACAGGTTTCGTTGATGGTCATCTTGGCACATAGGCGCAGCTGCTGAGGGGACTTTATGGTGAGTTGTATTCTATGCTACGCACCGCATCCCTTAGAGTCTCCCTCTATTTATTTACTTCATTCTATCTATTTTATATTCCAGACACATGTTACACTATTATCGTACTCCCAAGTGAATGCTCATGCACTTGTAACACCGGGTTTTGGGATACTCTAGTGGTTGTTAATGGTTCGGCTTGATATTGTCATCTTTTATTTTATATATTACTAATATTTTAAGTATTCATAGTTTTTAAATTCATTGAATTCTTTACTCAATAAGACTTATGATTTCCAAAACAATAACATGAATAATTGAATTGATTGTTCACCGTCGGCTTGCCTAACGGTGACATTGGGCGCCACCACGACCTATAGTGGGAATTGGGTCGAGATACAGAGCGTGCTGGGGGCTTTTTGTTTTCCGCATTCCCTAGGGGAGATCGCATTTGTGATGTATTTTTTTGTTGGCTTTGGAGATCGCATGGCTCAGACGAAATCACGTAGCCTATTTTCCAAGGCGACAGTGTTTTGTGCTTCGCGAACGTGAGGCTTGTGACGCATTCATGAAGGGTACTTCTGGGCAGATTATTTAAGATATCATTTCGGGACTTTTATCCATTTTTTCATATTTTGAACCCTAGACTTGGAGAGAGGCAATTATTCAAGAGGGTACGTGATTTCTATCTATTTGTGATTATATTTCAAGGATCTACAGGGATTTCTACACCTAAAACATGGAATTTTGAAAGGAAATTTAAATTAGGAGACTCGAATTTGGAAACTAATTGACTCGGTAGGTTATGGGTCATAGGATTTTGGTATTGGTTTTACATTTTGGGCACATGGGCCAGGGTTGACTTTTTGTGATTCATCAAAGATCGGAGCTTTTTGGGATCGCTTCCTATAGCATTGGTTGGCATCTTTGGTCGATGTTTGGCTTGAATTTGCGTGATTGGAGGTCTAGAGAGAGGTTATGATAGGATTTGAAGTTGAAGCTAGCCCGGGAAGAGGTAAGTCTCTTGGCTAACCTTGCTAAGAGAGAAAGCCCTAGGATTTAACTTGATTGCTATGTGTTTAAGGTATTGGGGTGGTGTATATATACATGCTAGCGAGCATATATGCACTTACCAAGTTTATATCATGTCTGAGATAGAATTGAGATACTTTATGCCTTGTTTTGATTATGTGCTCATCTTGATTCATGATTTGTTTGGCTTATATGACTACATTGGCTCTCTTATTCATATTAGAGATCATACCTAGGTTTATGATTATTTATGAAGGCATAGGAACTTGTTCTTGACATGTTGAATTGCTTGAATCATATGTAGTCATATAGAAATTCAATGAGCACATATCTGTATGATTATTATAAGTTCCTTATTCATCTTTTGTCTATTAATTCTTGGGCATATGCATATGTATTATATTTGGATACTTTATTTGGACTGATATTGTGGCACGAAAGGCAAGATTGTGCGGTTGAAATACAGTTATGGCACAGGACATAATGAGCGGATATTTAATTATACATGAGCTATTAAGCTTTATTTTTCACTTGGATTTGGTGTCGTCCCTCCGAAGTCAGGTAATTACTCATGTTACTTTGGGCCCTATGAGCGCGGTCGATACATGGATTGTATATTGGGCCGATATTGGATTTTGTATCAGGTTACTGTGGTACATGGATTTTGTATCGAGATACATGATTTTTGTATCGGGGTACATGGATCTTGTATCAGTCATGGAAATAGATAGAGTCTTGAGCATGCATAGATATCCTTGATTCAATTGAAGCATTTATTTAAATGCTAATTGTTGTGTGCCATATATTTATGCTAGTTGGGAGCCTCGACTCCATTGATTGAAGCATTCCATCTTTAAATACTATATTTGAGCAGCATTATGATTATCTCTTGAACTGAAAAGGCATGCTTTATATCTTTCAACTATCTTATATCTTTGACACGAATTGTGCATGAGGATATTTACTGTTTCATCTCCAGGCTTGTTATTTACATATGTGCTGTAAGTATCTTGATGCCTATAGCCTCTCCACTTCTTCTTTGAGGTTAGACTTAATATTTGCTGAGTATCAATTGTTGTGTACTCAAACTACACTTTTATGCATCTTTTTCTGCATATCCCCTGGTGGGTTCTAAGGGATCCTCTTGTTGGGCATAAGCGATTGCTCAGAGACTTAGGTTGAGTTGCACCTCATGGATTCATATCGCAGTGCCTGAGTCCCTATCCTTATTTTTCTCCTGTCTATTTCTTTCTCACATACAGTTTTGGTTTATGCATTTCGACTTTTACTTATTCAATAGTTGCTCGTGTACTTGTGTCCCCTAAATCTTGGGGGTTGTACAGTTATGGTTTTTGGTCGTGTTCAAACCATGTTATGTTTGCATCAGCTATTATACCTTTTTGAGATTATTCATGTCTTAATTTAAGATATGTCTTCGTTAATTAAATGAATCTGGACTATATTCTATTGATTGTGAGTTGGCTTGATTAGCAAGTATGGCTAGGCACCATCACGGCCTAAGGTGGGATTTTTGGTTGTGACAAGTTAGTATCGGAGCTAGGTTATAAGGATCTTACGAGTCACAAGCAGGTCTACTACTCGTTCATGAAAAGGAACACCTCTGTCTGACTCAAATCTAGCAAAAATGACGCAATAACATTGTACAATGATAAAGGAATCAATTCAAAATAATAAAGTCTCAATCTTTACCCAATTCCCGAAAAGTTAACCCTGAGCTCACACGGTCAAAACCCGAGTTAAGGGGTAGATCCCGACTAACCATAATCCCACGAGTCTAAATATGTTTTAAGATTCCAAAACTGAGTCTAAATTGACTCTCAAATCCCCTAATTTTTATTTTGTCAAAACATAGTCAAAAAGCTCCAAAATTTCCCTTCCAAATTCCATGATTTAGGTGTAAACATCCATGAGAAATCAAGATATAATATCAAAATTAACTGAAATCACTTATCCAATAGCCTTGAGTGAAAATCCTTTTCAATAATCGCCCTTCTCCAAGTTTGTGGCTTAAAATATGATAAAATGGGTCTAACTCCCGAAATGGCATAAATTATAATAGTTGTGAATATCGTATTTGCGACTAGGGGTTCGCAAATGTGACCCTCGCAATTGCGATACTGGGCTCGCAAAAGCGAACTTGGCCCCTGAGCAACAGATATCGCAATTGCGACTAGGAATATCGCAATTGCGACCAACTATCGCAAATGCAAAGCACCCTTCAAAAATGCATGCATCACAATTGTGACACCAACTACACAAATGCGAAGCTGGCTTTCTGAACCAAACATCGCTAATGCGATCAATAGTCCACAAATGCGAGGTTTGCAGCACCAACACAAGTGAAACATCACCAAACTTTTTTAAAATCAATTCGAAAGTCACCTGAGCCCCTCAGGCTCCACACCAAACATCCATACAAGTATAAAAACCTCACACAAACTCGATCGCAAGTTAAAAACATTAAAATAATATCCAAAACCAGGAATCAAACACCAAAAAGCATCATGAAAGCCTTGAAACTCAAGAACTTTAATATTCACAACCAAGCGTCTATTCCTACCAAACCAGCTTGGAATGAGACCAAACTTTGCACACAAGTTCTAAATGAAAAAACATACCTATTCCAAGTTCCTAAACAAGAATATGAACTCGATAGCCTCAAATTCAACTCGTGGTCAAACTTAAATTTCTAAGCCTTCAATTGCCAATTTCGGCAAAAAAAAAAAGCCAAATCATCCTAGGAAACTCCGATACAAATTTGGACAAACGCCTAAGTCTAAAATAACCTTATGAACCTATTGGAACCATCAAAATGCAAATTCCATGTGCGCAAAATTCAAACCTTGGTCAATTCGTATAACTTAAGCGTCCAACAATGGAACTTAAGTGTTCTAATTCACTCTAAAACCTTCCCGAAACCAAACCAACTATCCTTGCAAGTCAAAAAACAACAACTAAGTACTCGGGAAGTATCAAATGGTGAAACATCCAGTCGGGTCGTTACATTTCCGGGAAGCTATGGGATGTTAGGAAAATTCCCTTTTTTGTTTCTTTATCGTGCTACTTTATCTCGGCTTGAAGCCTATATCTTTAGTTCCCTCCTGCTTGTTTGTACGCGATGTAGAGCACTTGATATCAGTTGAGATCCGGCGATTTATGGTGATATTGCACCTATGGTGTGAGATGTTCTTCCTATGTTGAGTGTTGACTAGTATCGTCATTTTATGGAGGGGTTTCCATCTATAGTCGCCCTATTGTTGGTGTTTCCTACTGTTTCGGGTCCTTACACATCATATTTTGATGCTTCATGTGTTGGTTTCAGCGTAGTGTTACCGCAGAGTGGTAGAGTGATTGCTTACGTGTCTCGGCAATTGAAGCTCGTGAGGAGAATTACGTGTCTCGTGTGGTTGCATCTTGGAAGTATACTTATGGTTTGATATTGCTTTTTGATATTGATACAGTATATGTATACAAGAATCGTATTTAAGAGGGAGTTCCAGATGTTGGAATTTGGTTCTAATGTTTGTAGGCTAAAGCCGAAGGAAGAATCTTCAGTCGGATGGTGTTAATATACTTATATGGATTGAAGTGGCATAGGATTGCTTAGGGGTGTATGTATGATGAGCTTATTGTAATAACTCGGCCGGTCATTTTGTGTATTATAGCCATGTTCCCCCATTTATAGCTTATTTTATGTTCATATGGTTATGTGACTTGTCGGGGTGGTTGGTTTAGTTCTGGGGAGGTTTCGAAAAGAATCGGGACACTTAGTCCCAAGGTTGGAAGCTTAAGTTGAAAGAGTTGACTGGGTGGTGACTTATGAGTAAATGACTTCAAAATTTAGTTTTGATGGTTCTGATAGCTTCGTGTGGTAATTTTTGACTAAGGAGTATGTCCGGATATTGACTTGGAGGTCCGTAGGTCGTTTTGGCTTGAATTGGCAAAAGTTGAAAAGTTGAAGGTTTGAAAAGTTGAGAAGTTTGACCGAGAGTTGACTTTGTTGATACCGGGCTCGAATTTTGGTTCCAAGAGTTAGAATAGGTCTGTTGAGTTATTTATGACTTGTGTGCAAAATTTGAGGTTAATCGGAGTTGGTTTGGTGTGTTTCGGCATTGGTTTTAGAAGTTGGAAGCTCAATGGTAATTCGGGTGCGATTCATGTTTGTCGATGTTGTTTGATGTAATTTGAGGCTTTGACTAAGTTCGTGTCGTATTTTAGGAAATTATGGTATGTTTGGATGGGGTCCCGGAGGCCTCGGGTGTGATTTGAATCATGTTCGGCTCATTTTGGACTTGTTGGACTGTTGTATCTGGTTTCCTTATACGCGTTCACGATGGAGGGCTCACGATCGCGAAGAATATTTGGGTGACTAGTGAAAATTATTCTTCAAGTTCGTGCGAACTGGGACACATTCGCGGAGGTTCTGGGAGTTGTGCATCGCGAACCCGTGTGGAAGGTAGCGTTCGCGAAGAAGGGAGGGCAGGCCTAGGGCGGCAAGTGATTTTTTCAACACCATCACGTGGTCAGGACCGCAATCGCAAAGCTTTGTGGTCTTAGTCATCGTGTTCGCGACTTGGATATCGAGTTCGCGTAAGAGGATTTGGTAGCTGAGTATCTTTGTGCTTCGCGAACGCGAGGCAATTTCCGCGTTCGCGAAGAAGAGCAACTGGGCAGACTATTTAAAATCCCAAATCGTGGGTTAGAGTATTATTTCATATTTTTGACTTCTGGAGCTCGGCTAGGTGAATTTTGTGAGGGATTTCACTACAAATCAAGAGGTAAGCAACTTTTGGTCACTTTTGTCCAATAATATTGAATACCCATGATTCCTACACCTAGATTATGTGTTTTTAAGGTGAAATTTTGGGGATTTTGGAATAGGAATAGGAGAGTAAGATTTGGGGATTTAAGGGTCAATTTGTGGTCAAAATTGGATGATTTTTGTATGGTTGGACTCGTTATTGAATGGGTGTTCGGATGTTATGAATTTTGACAGGTTCTGAAGCGTGGGCCAGGGGTTGACTTTTTGAACTTGGTTAAAGAACTTAGCTTTATCGTATGGGATCGATTACTATAGCTTGTATTTATTATATTAAGTTGTTTGTGACTAGATTCGAGCCATTCGGAGGCCGATTCGCGGGGTAAGGGTTCGTTGGAGCATTGAGTTGTGCACTTTGAGGTAAGTAATACTTCTAAACTTGGTACTGAGTGTATGAATCCCTGGAATACGTGTTATATGGTTGGTGTTGGGATGACGCACATGTTGGGTGACGGGCGTGTGGGCGTGCACCGTGGTAATTATGACTCGGTTGATTCTGTGGTACTCTATAGTTATGTAGTCTTGTTTTATCCATGTAATTCCCACGTATTAAAGTAATTAAGCTGTGATTCATGTTAGAAATCATGTTTAGACTATGTGCTTATTCTGTTGGGACCCACTGAGGTCATTTCTGTTGTTGAGTTATTTGCTTAAGTTGCAATTATGTACTTAGTCATATTTATTCATTTGCATATCATATCTCAGTCTCTGTTATCATTTACTGCTACATCATGTTATCAATATTTGGGCTGAGTGATGTGAGATTTGTGAGCCCGTGAGACTAGAGACATTGATGACTTTGTTGGGGCCTGAGAGCCGGATTCTGAGTGATATTGCCGATCAGGTTGCATGCCGCAGTAGGCCATATTGGCTTTATATCTATTATTATTATGGATCAGTCTGCATGCCGCAGTAGGCCTTATAGGCTTTATATTAGCACTTGGGCAGGATCCGCCCCTCTAGAGCCTGACATACCAACAGTGAGCGTAGGTACAGTGATTTATATACACGTGCTTTGGTGAGGGACATAGATGCCAGGCACCCGTACAGTGCTGAGTGATTATGTGTGATGAGTGGGAGTTTGAGACAGACATATCGAGTACTTTGAGAGTGTGAGTACCTTGGATTATCATTGTGATGCATTACATTTGACATGCATATTTGACATGTAGGCATAGAGATGTAACATTCCTCATGCTAGTTGTACTTGGCATATTTTATCATTGTTGAGCTTGAATTGTTGAACTTGAAAGCATGCCTAAATTTTTGTACTATGTACGAGCTGAATATGGAAGTTCTCTGAGTTATTACTGTCACTATCTTGTTATACCTATGTTGTCATTATTTTGATTCGGATTGTATCTTTCTGAGCTTGTCACTGCTTTCAGCCCAACGTTAGTCCTGTTACTTATTGAGTACATTGGGTCGGTTGTACTCATAATACACTTTGTACTTCATGTGCAGATCGAGGTACATTTGGATGTGGTGATTGCTAGAGTGGTGCTAGTACTTGCTCGGAGACTTCAAGGTAGATGCTATGATGCTCGCAGACCTTGACTCTCCTTCTTTCATTTTATTCAGTACTGTTCTATTTTTTCAGACAGTTGTACTAGATTTTTAGACTATGTTGACATTAGTAGCTCATGTGTTCAGTGACACCAGGATTTTGGGATTGTTGTAGTTGAGTTACAGTCATTTTATCAGTTATCCATGAGATTTTCCACTGTTGGACTTATTAAATCATGTTTTTAATTCAAATATGTAGTTATTATGTGATTGTGGGCCTAGTAATGTGTTAGGCACCATCACGACAAGTAGGGATTTTGGATCGTGACAAGTAGGTATCAGAGCACTAGGTTACTTAGGTATCACGAGTCATGAGTAGGTTTAGTAGAGTCTTGTTGATCGGTGCGGAGACGTCTGTACTTATCTTCGAGAGGCTACCAAAGCATTAGGATACTTTTTTGTACTCTTGTCGTCTAAATTTGTTGATTCTGGAAACTAAACTTCTATTATGCTATTGTCTCACATATGATGAGGACACGTGCGACTGGATTAGATGGGCGGCCACTAGTACCACCAGCTAGGGCCGTGAGAGGCCGGGTCCACGGTAAAGGCCGAGGTACAGCTCGTACTGCAGCTAGAGCAGCACTTGTGGAGTCACCAATTGCTCCATCTCAAGAGCAGATACTAGATGTGGGAGAGCCGGTGGGACCAGCTATGCTTATTGTGATTCCAAGCCTTCGGGAGGCTTTGGCCCAGATATTGACTATATGCACTAGCCTTGCTCAGGTGGTTTCAGTTAAGGCCGCACCACCCACTTCTCAGGCCGGGGGAAGTGCTCCAAACACTAGGGGTACTAACAGCCCAGTCGGTTACAGCTCCTCGTGCCCAGGTTGGTCCACATATGAGTGACAAGGAGCAGAAAAGGTTAGAGCAGTTTGGGAGGCTCAGGCCTCCAGAGTTCAGTGGAGCTGAGTCAGAAGATACTCAGGATTTCTTAGACATGTGCCAATGGATCCTTCGCACGTTGGGTATTCTAGAGACCAGTGGAGTCTCATTTACTACTTTTCATCTATCGGGGGCAACCTTCAGATGGTGGGAGGCCTATGAGTTGAGCAGGCCAGTCGGTGTTGCACCATTTACGTGGCATGAGTTCTCAGTTCTCTTCTTAGAGAAGTTTGTCCCACAGACTCATACAGAGGAGTTGCATAGGCAGTTTGAGAAGCTACGCCAGGAGGGTATGTCAGTGACCCAGTATGAGATGAGATTTTCAGAGTTGGCTCATCATACGGTATGGTTAGTTCCCACTGAGAGGGATATAATTAGGAGGTTCATTGATGGCCTCAACTATATATTGTGCTTCATTATGACTCGGGAGATTACGTCAGGTGCGAGGTTTGACAAGGTGGTTGATATTGCTAGACGCCTAGAGCAGGTTCGTAGTCAGGAGCATGAGGAGAGGGAGGCCAAGAGGCCTCGTGGTTCGGGTGATTTCAACATTGCCTCATTTTGAGGACAGTCCCACCACAGTAGGGGTCGTCTTTATAAGCCCACTCAAATGGCTCGTCCAGTTCATCGTAGTGCATCAGCTAGCCATGGTTCATATAGTACTCATCTGGGTCAGTCATCTCTCAGTGCCCTCCCATCTCAGAGTTCATCCCATGCTCCATCAGTTCAGAGTTCATCTATACCAGATCCTTCTAGTAGTTAATCTAGTTCCCGGGGTCCGATTCAATCCCCGTCGCCATAGACGGGTCGGAGTTGCTTTGAGTGTAGAGAGTTTGGACATGTGAGGACCTATTGTCCCCATCTTTTGGGAGGTCCAGTTTAGCAAAGGGGTCAAGCTATGACTTCCGTGCCAGTTACTTCACCACCCGCTCAACCAGTTTGGGGTGGGACTCAGGCAGCTTGAGGTCACCCTAGAGGGCGAGGTCGATCAGGTGGTGGTCAGGCTCGATGCTATTCATTTCCCGCCAGGCCAGAGGCTATTTCTTCAGATGCAGTGATCACGAGTATTGTTTCAGTGTGCTCCCGAGATGCTTCCATATTATTTGACCCTGGTTCTACTTATTCTTATGTATTATCGTATTTTGCTTGTTATTTGGATATGCCTCATGATTCCTTAGTTACACTTGTTCATGTGTCTACACCGGTGAGTGATTCTATTATTGTGGACCATGTATATCGGTCATGCGTGGTGACTATTGGGAGATTGGAGATGAGAGTTGATCTCTTGCTCCTTAGCATGGTTGATTTTGACGTGATTCTAGGCATGGATTGGTTGTCACCATGTCATTCTATTCTGGATTGCCACGTTAAGACCGTGACATTGGCGATGCCGGGAATGCCTAGGATTGAGTGGAGAGGTTCTCTAGACTATGCTCCAAGTAGAGTGATCTCATATTTTAAGGCCCAACGATGGTTGGGAAGGGATGGTTGGCATATTTGACCTTTGTAAGGGATGTTGCTGCTGATACTCCTAATATTGAGTCTGTTTCGGTAGTGAGAGACTTTTCGAATGTGTTTCTTGCAAACCCGTCAAGTATGCCACCCGATAGGGACATTGATTTTGGTATTGACTTGGTGCCGGGCACTTAGCCCATTTTTATTCCTCCGTATCGTATGGCACCAGCAAAATTGAAGGATTTGAAAGAACAATTTCAGGAGCTTCTTGTTAAAGGGTTCATTAGGCCTAGTGTGTCGCCTTGGGTGCACCGGTTCTACTTGTGAAGAAGAATAAGGATGGTACTATGCGGATGTGCATTGATTATAGGTAGTTGAACAAGGTTACAATTAAGAACAAGTATCCTTTGTCGTGCATTGATGACTTAT
The DNA here is from genome assembly GCF_000715075.1 of Nicotiana tabacum. Taxonomy (NCBI): domain Eukaryota; kingdom Viridiplantae; phylum Streptophyta; class Magnoliopsida; order Solanales; family Solanaceae; genus Nicotiana; species Nicotiana tabacum. The sequence goes on along the minus strand of NC_134083.1, from coordinate 108,930,606 downwards.
TTAACCAACTTCAGGGAGCTAAAGTGTTCTCCAAGATTGATTTGAGGTCTGGGTATCACCAGTTGAAGATTCGGGACTCTGATATTCTGAAAAATGGCATTAAGGACCCACTATGTTCACTAAGAGTTCCTTGTGATGTCTTTTGGGCTGACTAATGCCCCAGCAGCATTCATGCATCTGATGAATAGTGTATTCCAGCAATATCTTGATTCATTTGTCATAGTATTTATTGATCATATCCTGGTGTACTCACGTAGACAAGACGAGCATGCACAGCATCTGAGTATTGTTCTATAGATATTGAGGGAGAAAAGCCTTATGCTAAATTCTCCAAGGGTGAGTTCTGGCTCGATTCTTGGGGCACGTGGTGTCTAGTGAGGGGATCAAGGTAGCTCTGAAGAAGATTGAGGCAGTTCAGTGTTGGCCCAGACCGTTTTCAGCTACTGAGATTTAGAGTTTTCATGTCTTGGCCGGATATTATCGTCATTTTGTGGAGGGTTTCTCGTCCATTGCTGCACCTTTGACCTAGAAGGGTGTCCCTTTCAGGTGGTCTGATGAGTGTGAGGAGAGCTTTCAGAAGCTCAAGACTGCCTTGACCACAACTCTGATTCTATTTTTGCCTTCAGCATCGGGTTCATATACATTGTATTATGATGCTTCTCGGATTGGTATTAGGTGTGTCTTGATGCAGGAGGGTAGGGTGGTTGCTTATGCTTCACGCCAGTTGAAGCCCCATGAGAAGAACTACCTCGTTCATGATTTAAAGTTGGAAGCCATTGTTCATGCATTGAAGATTTGGATGCATTACCTCTATGGCGTATCTTGGGAGGTATTTACAGATCATCGGACTCTACAACACATATTCAAGCAAAAAGATCTAAATTTGAGGCGGCGGAGATGATTGGGGCTGTTAAAAGACTATGATATTACCATTTTTTGTATCATCCAGGAAAGGCCAATATGGTGACCGATGCCTTGAGAAGAAAGGCGATGAGTATGGGTAGCCTTGCATATATTCTTGTTGGTGAAAGACTGATTGCATTAGATGTTCAGGCCTTGGCCAATCAGTTCGTGAGGTTAGATATTTTGGAGCCTAGTCGAGTTCTAGCTTGCATGGTTTCTCGGTCTTCCTTATTTGAGTGCATCATAGAACGTCAGTATGACGACCCCCATTTGCTTGTCCTTAAGGACATGGTATAGCACGGTGATTCCAATGAGGTTTCTATTGGAGATGATGGGGTGTTGCGGATGCAGGGTTGGATTTGTGTGCCCAATGTGGATGGATTACGTGAGTTGAATCTTGAGGAGGCCCACAGCTCGCCGTATTCCATTCATTCGGGTCCCACAAATATGTATCAAGACTTGAGGCAGCACTACTGGTGGAGAAGAATTAAGAAAGAAATAGTGGAGTTTGTAGCTCGGTGCTTGAATTGTCAGTAGGTGAAGTACGAGCATCAGAGGCCGGGCGGTTTTCTTCATAGGCTTGAGATTTCTGAGTGAAAATGGGAGCATATTACCATGGACTTTGTTGTTGGGCTCCCATGGACCTTGAAGAAATTCGATGCTATTTGGGTGATTGTGAACCCGTTGACTAAACCCGTTGACTAAACCCGTTGACTAAGTCTGCATATTTTATTCCGGTGATGACTACCTATTCTTCGAGCGGTTGGCTGAGATCTATATCCACGAGATTGTTCGTGTTCACGGTGTGCCGGTGTACATTATCTTTGATCGAGGCACGCAATTCACATTGCAGTTTTGGAGAGCAGTGTAGCAAGAGTTGGGCACACGGGTTCAGTTGAGCACAACATTCCACCCCCATACGGACGTACAGTCCGAGCGCACCATTCAGATATTAAAGGATATGCTATGTGCTTGTGTTATGGATTTCGGGGGTTCTTGGGATCGGTTTCTGCCGCTTACACAGTATGCCTACAACAACAGCTACCAATCGAGTATTTAGATGGCTTCAAATGAGGCCTTATATGGTAGGCGGTTTCGGTCTCTGGTAGGTTGGTTTGAGTCGGGTGAGGCTAGGATGTTGGGTACTGATTTGGTTCAGGATGCCTTAGAAAAGGTCAAGTTGATTCAGGATCGGCTACGCACGGCACAGTCTAGATAGAAGAGTTATGCCAATCGGAAAGTTCGTGATGTTGCCTATAAGTGGGAGAGAAGGTATTGCTCAGAGCTTCACCCATGAAGGGTGCTATGAGGTTCGGGAAGAAGGGCAAGTTGAGCCCTCAGTATATTGGCCCTTTTGAGGTTCTTGAGAGGATTAGAGAGGTGGCCTACAAGCTTGCATTTCCACCTAGTCTATCGAGTGTTTACTAGTGTTTCATGTTTCCATGCTCCCAATGTACTATGGTGATCCGTCTCATGTTTAGGACTTCAGCACGGTTAAGTTAGATGGAGGTTTGACTTATGATGTTGAGCCGATGGCAATTTTGGACCGGCAGGTTCAAAAGTTGAGATCAAAGAATGTAGCTTCAATGAAAGTACATTAGAGAGGTCATCTAGTCGAGGAGGGTACTTAGGAGACTGAGCGGGAGATGCGGAGCAGCTATCCACACCTATTTGATACTCCAGGTATGATTCTAGACCCGTTCGAGGACGAATATTTGTTTAAGAGGGGGAATGTAACGACTCGGCCGATCGTTGTGAGTATTATAGCCTCGTTCCCCCATTTATTGCTTATTTTATGTTCATTTATGGTTATGTGACTTGCCGAGGTGGTTGATTTGGTTCCGGGGATGTTTCGGAATGAATCAGGACAATTAGTCCCAAGGTTAGAAGCTTAAGTTGAAAGAGTTGACCGGATGTTGACTTATAAGTAAACAACTCCGAAACGGAGTTTTGATGGTTCCGATAGCTTCGTATGGTGATTTTGGACTTAGAAGTATGTCCAGATATTGACTTGGATGTCCGTAGATCATTTTGGCTTGAACTGGCAAAAGTTGGAAAGTTGAAGGTTTGGAAAGTTGAGAAGTTTGACCGAGAATTGACTTTATTGATATCGGGATCAGATTTTGGTTTTGGGAGTTAGAATAGGTCCGTTGTGTTATTTATGACTTGTGTGCAAAATTTGAGGTTAATCGGAGTTGGTTTTGTGTGTTTCGGCATTGGTTTTAGAAGTTTGAAGCTCAATAGTTTATTAGGCTGGAATTGGGGTGCGATTCATGTTTTCGATGTTGCTTGATGTAATTTGAGGCTTCAACAAAGTTCGTGTCGTGTTTTAGGACCTGTTGGTATGTTTGGATGGGGTCTCGCGGGCCTCGGTATGATTCGGATCATGTTCAGCGCATTTTGGACTTGTTGGACTGTTGTAATTGTTGTATCTGGTTTCCTAATATGTGTTCACAAGAGAGGGCTCGTGATCGCGAAGAGTATTTGGGTGACTGGTAAAAATTATTCTTCGTGTTCGCGGAGGTTCTGGGAGTTGTGCATTGCGAACGCGTGTGGAAGGTCGCGTTAGCGAAGAAGGAAGGGCAAGCCCCAGGGCGGCAGGTGATATGTTCAACGCGATCACGTGGTCAGAACCGCGATCGCAAAGCTATGTGGTCTTAATCATTGCGTTCGCGTAAGAGGATTTGGCAGCTGAGTATCTTTGTGATTCGCGAACGCGCGGCAATTTTCGCGTTCACGAAGAGGAGCAACTGGGCAGACTATTCAAAATCCCAAATCATGGGTTAGAGTATTGTTTCATATTCTTTACTTGTGGAGCACGACTAGGGGCGATGTTTGTGAGAGATTTCACTACAAATCAAGAGGTAAGTAATTTTTTATTACTTTTGTCTAATAATATTGAATACCAATGATTTCTACGCCTAGATTATTTGTTTTTAAGGTGAAATTTTAGGGATTTTGGACTAGGGATTGGAGAGTAAGATTTGGGGATTTCAGGGTCGATTTGTGGTCGAAATTAGATAATTTTTGTATGGTTGGACTCGATATTGAATGGGTGTTCGGATGTTGTACATTTTGACAGGTTCTAAAGCGTGAGCCCGGGGTTGACCTTTTGGGTTGACTTTTTGAATTTGGTTAAAGAACTTAGCTTTATCGTATGGGATCGATTCCTATAGCTTATATTGATTATATTAAGTTGTTTGTGACTAGATTCGAGTCGTTCGTAGGCCGATTCGCGAGGCAAGGGTTTGTATGAGCATTGAGTTGTACACTTTGAGGTAAGTAATACTTCTAAACTTGGTACTGAGGGTATGAATCCCTGGAATACATGATAAATGGTTGGTGTTGGGATGACGCACATGCTAGGTGACGGGCGTGTGGGCGTGCACTATGGTAATTATGACTCGGTTGATTACGTGGTACTGTGTAGTTATCTACTCTTGTTTTATCTGTGTAATTCCTATGTGTTAGAGTAATTGAGCTATGATTCATGTTAGAAATCATGTTTACGCTATGTGCTTATTCTATTGGGACCCACTGAAGTCATTTTTGTTGTTGAGTTATTTGCTTAAGTTATAATTATGTACTCATCCATATTTATTCAATTGCATATCATATCTCAGTCTTTGTTATCATTTACTGTTACATCATGTTATCATTGTTTGGGCTGAGTGGTATGATATTTGTGAGCCTCTGAGACTAGAGAGATTGATGACTGAGTTGGGGCCTGAGAGCCAGATTGTGAGTGATATTGTGGATCGGGCTGCATGCCGTAGGAGGCCATAATGGCTTTATATCTATTATTATTATTATGGATCATCCTGCACATCGCAGCAGGCCTTATTGTCTTATTTATTATTATGGATTGAGCTACACATCGCAGCAGGCCTTATAGGCTTTATATTAGTGCTCTCACAGGATCCGCCCCTCCAGAGTCTGACATACCAGTAGGGAGCGGAGGCACAGTGATTTATATACACGTGCTTTGGTGAGGAGCATAGATGCCAGGCATCCGTACAGTGCTGAGTGATTGTGTGTGATGAGTGGGAGTTTGATACAGACAGATCAAGTACTCTAAGAGTGTGAGTACCTGGTATTATCACTGTGATGCATTACATTTGACATGTAGGCATAGAGATGTAACATTCCTTATTCTAGTTGTACTTGGCATATTTTATCAGTGTTGAGCTTGAATTATTGAACTTGAAAGCATGCCTAAATTTGTGTACTATGTACGAGCTGAATATGGAAGTTCTCTGAGTTATTACTGTCATTATCTTGTTATATCTATGCTGTCATTATTTTGATTCGGACTGTATCTTTCTGAGCTTGTCACTGCTTTCAGCCCAAGGTTAGTCCTGTTACTTATTGAGTACATTGGGTTGGTTGTACTCATACTACACTCTGTACTTCGTGTGCAGATCTAAGTACATCTGGACGCGGTGATTGCTAGAGTGGTGGCAGTACTTGTTCGAAGACTTCGGGGTAGTTTCTATGACGCCCGCAGACCTTGACTCTCCTTCCTTTCATTTTATTCAGTATTGTTCTATTTTGTCGAATAGTTGTACTAGAGTTTTAGACTATGTTGACATTAGTAGCTCATGTACTCAGTGACATCAGGATTTTGGGATTGTTGTAGTTGAGTTACAGTCATTTTATCAGTTATTCATTAGATTTTCCACTGTTGAACTTATTAAATCATGTTTTTAATTCAAATGCGTAGTTATTATGTGATTGTCGGCTTGCCTAGTAATGTGTTAGGCGCCATCATGACAGGTAGGAATTTTGTGTTTTGACTTATTTGATGGCTTTGGAACGACTCTTAGCACGTTCGAGGGTGAACGTATGTTTCAGTGGGGGAGAATGTAACGACCAGACCGGTGATTTTGAGCTTTAGTTTTCGTTCGGCAGTTTGAGACCTTGAGCAGCTTTATATGATATATTATGACTTGTATGTATGGTTGATTCCAATGTTTGAGATATTCGAGATTGATTTAAAAGGGTGATTCTCAATTTGGAACCCTTAAGTTGGAAGAGTTGACTAAAGTTTGACTTTTGAGTAAATGACTTCGGAATCGAGATTTGATGGTTTCAATAGGTTCGTATGGTGATTTTGAACTTTTTGATTTGATTAGACGGGGTCCCAAGGGGCTGGGGTTTGATCTGGGTAGTTTCATACTATTTTGGTTGAGTTTGGAGTTGATGTGTTGCTGGTGTTCTGCAGTGCTTCTAGCCCGCGATCGCGGAGAAGAATTTTGGCTAACTGGGCATTTGTGCTTTGCGTTCATGCTCCAGGGGTTGCATTTGCAATGTGGGTTTGGGAGTTGGAGCTTATGCTATGCGTTCGCATGGTATGTCTCGCGTTCGCAAGCTGTTGGCAGGTAGGCCTCCGTGTTCGAGTACCAGAGGTAACGTTTGCATAGAGTCGGAGCAAGCTCGGGGCTTGTTGGTTTCTGTGATCGCGAGTGGACCTTGCATTCGCGATGTATTATTTTGTTGGCTTTCACGATCGTGTGGCTTAGACGCGATTGCGTAACCTATTTTCCTGGGCGACAGTGTTTTGTGCTTCGCTAAAGCGAGGCTTGTGCCGCGTTCACGAAAGGTACTTCTGGGTAGGTTATTTAAGATGTCATTTCGGGACTTTACCCATTCTTTAATATTTTGAGCCCTAAACTAGGAGAGAGGCAATCTTTCATGAGGATTTTCATACAAGGCAAGAGGATAAGTGATTTCTACCTATTTGTGATTATATTACAAGAATCTACATGGATTTCTACACCTAAAACATAAAATTTTAAAAGAACATTTTGAGTTTTTATCTACACTTTAAAAGAGTATATTTTAGAGTTTTGGCATTGGTTTTGGGTTTCGGGCACGCGAGCCCGAGTTGACTTTTTTGGAATTCATCAAAGATTGAAGCTTTATGGATTGGGATTGCTTTCTATAGTATTGGTTGACTTCCTTGGTCGATGTTTGGCTTGGATTTGCATGATTGGAGGGTTATAGCTAGGTTTGACACGATTTGAGGTTGAAGCTTGCCCGGGAATAGGCAAGTCTCTTGGCTAACCTTGGTAAGAGGGAAACACCTAGGATTTGACTTGTTTGCTATGTGCTTAAGGTATTGGGGTGGTGTTTATATGTGGTGGCGAGTGTGTATGCACTTTTTGAGTTTATATCATGGCCGAGATAAAATTGAGACACTTTATGCCTTGTTTTGATTGTGTGCTCATCTTGATTCATGATTTGTTTGGCTTATATGACTACGTTCGCTCTCTTATTCATGTTAAAGATCGTGCCTAGGTTTATAATTATTTATGAAGGTATGAGAACTTGTTCTTGACATGTTGAATTGCTTGAATCGTCCATAGTCTTATAGAAATTCCATGAGCACGTATCTGCATGATTATTATAAGTTCCTTGTACATCTTTTATCTATTAATTCTTGGGCATATGCATATGTATTATATTTGGATACTTAATTTGGATTGAGATTGTATGATAAGAATGTGCCACCTGGACTTAAGGGCAAGTTCTACAGAGTGGTGGTTAGACTAATTATGATGTATGGGGCTGAGTGTTGTCCAGTCAAGAAGTCACATGTCCAGAAGATGAAAGTAGCTGAAATAAGGATGTTAAGATGGATGTGTGGACATACCAAGAAAGACAAGATTAGGAATGAAGTTATTAAGGACATGGTGGGAGTGACCTCTGTGGAGGAAAAGTTGTGGGAATCGAGGCTGAGATGGTTCGGACATATAAAAAGGAGAGACATAGATGCTCCGGTCAGGAGGTGTGAGAGGTTGACCATGGCGGGTCCGATAAAGGGTAGGGGTAGTCCAAAGAAGTATTGGGGAGAGGTAATTAGGCATGTCATTATTTTAGCTTACCGAGGATATTACAAACGATAGTAAGGTGTGGAGGTCGAGGATTAGGGTTGAAGGTTGACAGGTAGCACTGTGTTTCTCCTAGGCTTTCCAGTAGTACTAGGAATATTCTTGTATTTTCTTATTCATGGTTGTTTATTATTACATGTTGTGTCATTCGCGTCCATTACCATATTACATTGTTGTTACTATTGTTTGTTGCTTGGTTGTTTTATTTTCACTATTTCTTAAGTTGAGGGTCTATCGAAAATAGCCTCTCTATCTTTATAAGTTAGGGTTAAAGTTTGCGTACACACTACCTTCCCCAGGCCCACTTATGGGATTATACTGGGTTTTTTTTTGTTGTTGTTATTGTTTATTGTGGCACGAATGGCAAGATCATATGATTGAAATATAGTTATGGCATATGACATGATGAACGGATATTTGATTATAAGTAAGCTATTAAGATTTTGTTTATTGAGTCAGGTGATTATCCATGTTACTTTGTGTCATGCGAGCGTGGTCGATACATGGATTGTGTATCGGGCCGATACATGGATTTTATATCGGGTTACTGTGATACATAGATTTTGAGAATGCATAGACATCCTTTATTCGCTTAGAAGCATTCATTTAAAAGCTAACTGTTGCGTGCCACATATTTATGCTAGTTGGGAGCCTCGACTCTGTTGATTGAAATATGCCATATGTAAATACCGTATTTGAGCACTGTTATGATTATCTCTTGAACTGGAAAAGTATGCTTTAAATCTTTCGACTATCTTATATCTTCGATACTTGTTGTTCATGAGGATATTTATTGTTTCAACTCCAGGCTTGTTTTTTATATTTGTGTTGTAAGTATTTTGATGCATGTAGCCTCGCTACTACTTCTTCAAGATTAGACTTGATACTTATTGGGTACACTGTAGTATACTCATACTATGATTCTGCACATCATTTTATGCGGATTCTCCGGTGGGATATAGCGGAGCCTTTTGTTGAGCCCACGAGATTGCTAAAAGACTTAGGGCGAGCTGCACCTCATGGATTCGTATTGTAGTGCCCGAGTCCCTATCCTTATTTATCTCTTGTCTGTTTATTTTCTCAAGGACAGTTTTTGTTTGTGTATTCAAACTTGTGCTTATTAAGTTGTTGCTCGCATACTTGTGTCACCTAGTTCTTGGGGGTTGTACCATTTTTTGTCGTGTTCAAACCATGTTATGTTGATATAAGCTATTATACAATTTCGAGATTATTCCTGTCTTTATTTAAGATATGACTTTGTTACTTATAGAAATTTGGACTATGAGGATGCTTGGATAGGCTTATTTTAAGTGTTTATTGGCTTTTAAGCACTTTTTAAATTTTGTGGTATTTGGCAATGATAAAAAGTGCTTAAAAGCACTTACTTTTAGGAATGAAAAATACAAAAATAAGCCAAAAGCCAAAATTTGGGTATTACCAACTTATGACTTTTAGCTTTTAGCTTATAAGATGCTTTTTAAAAACCAATCCAAACACCCTATATATTACTCCCTCCATTCCAATTTATGTGAACTTGTTTGACTGGACACGGAATTTAAGAAAAAATGAAGATTTTTGGAATTTGTGGTCCTAAACAAGTCAAAAAGGGGCCAAGAATATTTATGTGGTTATAAAAGCTTCTTATTAAGGGTAGAATTGTAAGTTCAAGCAAAATTATTTCTAAATTTATAAAGGGGTCATTCTCTTTGGATTGGACCAAAAAGGAAATAGGTTCACATAAACTGGAACGGAAGGAGTATGTTGATTGTGAGTTGGCTTGCTTAGCAAGTACGGCTAGGTGTCATCACGGCCTTGTTTACCCGTAAAATGGTATAGTTAAATTTATACGCGGTTTCTAGACAAGTGAACTAATTTGATCCTAAAATAATATAATAATCGAAGAAATAAACAATATTTAGCCTTAGAATGTAAATGAAATGGCAAAGATGGTGATTCCGTGAACACGGTTTCCGAACACAGCAATGACGAGATCAAAAAGCAAGAAAGTGAAATTGTATAAAGCTCTGTATAGAATATAGTATATGTTTTTGCCAGAAAATTCGTGTCCTTTACAATGGTAACTGAGCTCACTATTTATAGCTATGCCTAGGGGAAAAGGTCCTAGGATCATGCCCTCCTTTAATGTCAATTATGAGGGTCATTGATGAAGATGTAACGGTGAACATAAATGCCAAATTCTCTGTAATGGACCGTCGCTCTTAATGCTACAGAATTTTCCTTAGTAAATACTACCGGACGCAGAGCATTTAATACACATTTATGAACGTTACCCTTTTTCCGGTGACAAACGGAGTGGCTGTGTTCGGTCCTTAGCCATCCCATCTTGGATTCCACGTGTCCTTCTTTTAGTCAGCCATGTGTCATATCATATTTTACCCTATACAGATAGTCCCCCTGCTTTCCAGTGGCATAGCTTTGTATTATCGGAAAGTTGGTAGAAACGCCTTTTGGCAGAAATTACTATAATTCCCTCTGAAGGTCTCTGACAGTTGATTAGACGCATGTCTCTCCGCATATAATGCCCCGAACACGCGTCATCCCATGATTCAGCACAACTTTTACCGGTTATCGAGGTAATCATGGCCATGAATTTAGCCGCCAAAATTTTACTTATACGCAACTTTCTTTTCCTTTGCGTTTCACAATTGCTTGAGCTTTCGATTTGCATCCTTGCTTTCCACCCTTTTTCTAATTTTCTTCAAACGCAAACTCTTTATATTCTTCTTTTCCAATGGCTTCTTCCTCTAAACATGCTGGTTCTACAAAGAATAAGAACAAAACCGAGAATTCTATTCCTCCAACAGTGGGTTCCATCATCCTAAGAAGGCTTAGTACTTCGAAGGATTTTGAAGAGAAATTTTCTACTGCTAACCCTCGTACATGGGCTGTTAGTAGGTACCTTTCTTCCATTCGTCCTTTCAGTATTCATGCTGTGAAGGAGGACTGCCGTTGCAATGAGTTGGAAACTATTGCTCCTGATCTATCGAAGTGAGTGACCCTTTCCAAGGAAGGTTTTACATACTTTTTCATGTATCCCTTTACTTTGGGTGCATTTTCTTTGAGTGGAGAGCTTAATTCCGTGATTGCAGAGTTTTGACTTCGCTACCATGTGTGTTTGGCACAGGTAAGTCCTTCAGTGTGGAGAACGATCGCCTGCCTCCGACGTTTGTCCCAAGAAACTGGAGAGGAGCTAACCTTAGCTCATATGATGAATCTCTATTCCCCCAAAATCTTCCGCGGGGGAATGATAAACCTTTACAAGCGTGGCCACCATGCTTTGTTGTCTAACATGGACGATGACAATGATCGTGGGTGGATGGAATGGTTCGTTGCAGTTTCCAACAATGACATCATTCCGATAACGACTTCATCCTTTCGGTTGCTTGGAACCGCACTCGTAAGTTCTTTTTATAATATTCCTTTTACTAGATATTCTTCTATGGACGTATCCTCTCTTCATCCTTCGTATGTTTTAACAATGGATCCCATCGGTGGTGGAAGGTTTGGAATGGTGGGTTTAGAAAATTTTGGATGTCACAACGCCCGAAACTCATTCGTGGAAAGAACTGTCCATTAAATATGGGTGAAAGGCCAAAAATCATGGTAACTTTAATTTACCTTTCTTCCATTTTTATATATGAAGAACTTGGTTGAACCCTTCTGACTTGTTCACGGAATTAGGTCTACATGCGGGCTCTGTTACTGTCCCCGATGAGGACGTTCTGGCTCATCCTGCTGATGCAGCGAGGCTGCTTCAGGAAGCACTTACTCGAACAGGTATCTCCGGGCATGTTTCGGGTGCAAATATTTCTTTACGGAGTCCCCGACCGGAGGATAAACAAACAAAGAGAAGACGCTCATCTGCGGTCAGGGAAAAGAACAAAAGGGCAAAGATTGATGCCCCTGAATCATCTCCTATGGCGATGATAACTAGTCCTCCTTCTGGGCCGGTCGTAGACACCGTGATGATTGATGATAATGATAAAGCTTTTGATGAGAGAGATTCTTTACATAGAAGGCGACGATCCTCATCATCTCAACAGGATGCTTGACCTGTTGAGATACTTACACCAACTGAAGACGATGTCTCGGCACTTTGGGGAGAACCTGATTTGGTAGAATAAGCCAACTCCTATTTTCGGGCCCTAATTACTGCAACCGGTGTTGCGGGGCTGAGTACCGGGTCCTTGCTGTCTTTGGTTGGCGAGCATTAAACAACCAGCACTGCATTTGATGCAGCTGCTTATCACTCTTCAATTCCATCAGCTTCATCTCCACCTTCACCAATGCCAGCAACTGCTACATCATTTCTATCTTCGTCTACTCTTCCACCAGCGGTTGCTACACCATCTCCATCGGCCGCACCTTTCCATAAAGAAGGTGTTCTTCTTCCACAGTCCCCAGTTCATGGGAATTTGGGGCAAAATTATGCTGCTCCTTCTGAAGATCCACAAAGGAGGAGGAACACCATTCTTTCGGTCTCTACCGGGTCCAACTTGCGATCACGGTCGGTGGAGCTTGCTAATTACCTGAAGCCTTTAGCTTCAGAAAAAGACTGGGAAAAGATTCAGACACTCTCGGGAGAGTGTTTGTTGAATAATGCTATGGATAATGGTTGTGGCGGTACGTTCCTTCCTTCCTCTGTTATTTATTCTACTTTTGAATGAATGTATTCTAAGTTTTACCTCTTCTTATTTTATAGGCCAACTTTCTTGCTTCTGAGGGCCTTTAAAGGTTTATTCGCGAGAAGGAAGAACTTACTTCTGAACGGGATCAGCTTTTGGAAGAACAGGACCAGACTGTTCTTTGCCTCTCGGAACTGGAAACCAGAGCTACTAAGGCCGTTGATTTGGAGGCTCATTTGTAGCAAAGCGAGCAAGAAGTGGTAACCCTTAGCCAAGAAATTAGGTCGCTGAGGGTTAGATTTGATGAGGCCAAGGCCAAATGGGCAGAATTCTAGAACGATGTTCTTGCTGCAACCGACCGTAAGGCTGCTTCCGATGAAAGAGTGATTAACTTGGAAGCAACCTTGAACTCCAAAAGTGAAGAGCTTGCTGCTGTGGAGGCAAAACATGCCCAGCTAGAAGAGAAGTACAGGAAGACTATCGAGCATAATAGGCTCTTTAGTTCAATTGTCCGCGAGCTCGTCAGCCTCTAATCAGCTAGATCCATCCGGGAAAACCTTTCTGTCGAGGTTACTCAACTCAAAGAAGAACTTAAGTGCCGATCAGCTTCCCTCATTGTTCAAAAAACTTATTCCATGTATAGCATGAGGAGGAAAACCTTGAAAGAGGCCAAAAATGGTATCATTGACGTTGATGGCGAAATTGCTAAGGCCCGAGAGCTTGAGTTGGCTGCAAAAAATAGACTCCTGACGCAGTCTGATGCTCCAGGTTCTTCTGATTCCGGATTCAAGTTTTTGGAAACTGAAGAAGGATTGGAAGGCGGTGAGGCCGAGGACCAAACTAGGGAAAACATTGATCCATCGGTGGAACCACCTACTTTTCCCGGGGATGCGGATACTTATCTTCCTCCTGGTTCTGGAGGTGCTGTAGTTTAGCTTTTCCTTTCTTTTCCCATTTTGTACTTTTGTTGTTTTGGCACGTCCTTTTAAATAAAGACATATTTTTTTGCTCAAGTATCGTTTGAGTCTCACTTTCATTTGAATATTCATGCAACTCTATTAACTTTTGCATTTGCTCGAGCATTCTGCAAATGTTGTTCTGCTCGCATTTTACTCTGTGTAGTCTCGGATGTTTTTTCTTTGAAGCATTTTGGTTCCAAGTATTATCTCTTTTACTTAAGGGTTTCGTTGCGCAATTTTGATTTTTGCGTCCTTTTTATATGCGGCTTTGGGTGTATTTTTCCCCGATGGCATTTTAGATTTCGGGCATTGATTCTTCTGGACCAACCCTTTAACATGAGGGTTTTTATAAGAGAGGGCCCTCTTAGGTTTACGGTGCTCTTGAAGAGGACGTCTCATGTTCATTATGCCACTAACATTTGAAGTACTTGTTTAACTTTCAAATGACAAAGTTAGCTCATCGTTCAGACAAGAAACAAGATAAAAGCAAAAGAATTTCATTTTATTCCTTCTATTTTCAGAAATTACATAGGCATTTTGCTATGCAGAAAAAAAATTACCATTACTTCTGGCTATCTTGTACAACTTGTTTCTACGGGGCTGGCTACGCAGTCCTCGATCCCGATGTTGCATTTCGTTTTCGAATTTTTGTTCCCGGTTGTTGTGGCAGTCACTTTTTCTACGGGGCAGTCATTGTTGCCATATCCTCATATCATTCCCCCCTAGTGTTTGAATGCGAATAATGCGAATTGAAACACTGGAAGTCTTGTATCTTCAAAGGTTCCACCAATGAATTGCTAGGTAATCCTTCACTTGGAAACATATCTTGTTTCCCCTTAGGAATCCATGCTATCAAGCGAAAGAATACCTAATAGTCCTCTAGTGTTTTGTGCTCATGAACGGTCGGGTAACCTCTGTTCGGTAGAAAACTTAACTTCCCGGTGGGAATTTGCTATCGAAGCAAAAATTACCTAATCATCCCCGAGTGGAAGCTTGTTCGTTTGCCTTGCTATCAAAGGTCTTATTGCTACTATCTTCGTAGTATGCTTTCTGTCGCTGCCTCATTAAAAACCTTGCCAGAAAAACCCAATTGGAACAAAAACTGAACGAAGGGAAAAAGAGTGCAGCACATACTTTCTGTTTGAGTGTTATTCATTAGCAATAATATCTTTTAAGGTGTGCCGCATTCCAGTTGCTGGGCAACTTTTTCCCATTCTGATTCTCCAACTCGTATGAACCTTTCCCAGTGACAGCTAAATCCGGTAGGGACCTTCCCACGTTGGACCTAGCTTTCCCGCGTTGAGCTCCCGGGTATTTTGCGTTACTTTCCTTAGAACCAAGTCTCCTACTTTGAAAAAATGGAAGTCGGCTCTTGGATTGTAATATCACTCCATCCTCTGCTTTTGAGCTGCCATTATTACATGCGTCAAGTCCCTGCGTCCCTCGAGCAGTTCCAAGTTGATTAGCATTGCTTCGTTGTTCGATTCTTCATTTGTCTGAGAATATCTCAAAGTGGGTTTGCCCACTTCGACCGGGATTAGGGCTTCAGCACCGTACATGAGGGAAAAAGGAGTTTCTCCTATACTTAATTTGGCCGTTGTTCGGTAGGCCCATAGAGCTCCGGGCAACTCTTCGGGCCATTTGCCTTTTGCTGCTTCCAACCTTCTATTGAGGTTTTGAATGATCACTTTGTTTGTCGACTCTGCTTGACCGTTTGCACTCGGATGATAAGGAGAAGATGTGATTCTCTTTATTTTGAAGTCTTCGAAGAACTTTGTAACTTTTGCACCGATAAAATGTGGTCCATTGTCGCATGCTATCTCTTTTGGTATTCTGAACTTGCAAATTATATTTTCCCATAGGAAATCGACCATTTTGCGTTCTCCAATCTTCTGATAAGAACCTGCTTCCACCCATTTAGAAAAATAATCAGTCAAAATTAAAAGAAACCTTACCTTTCCGGGAGCCGGTGGCAGCGGTCCGACGATGTCCATCCCCCATTTCATGAACGGACATGGGGACAAAATCGAATGTAAGGGTTATGCCGGTTGATGTATTAGTGATGCGTAGCATTGGCACTTGTCACATTTTCGTATGAAATATTTGGCATCTTGTTCCATGCGAGGCCAATAATATCCTGTACGTACCAATTTCAGCACCAAAGACTCTGCGCCTACGTGATTGCCGCATATCCCTTTGTGTATTTCTCTCATGACATAGTCAGCTTCTGACGCTCCTAAACACTGGGCCAGCGGGCCTTGGAAAGATTTTCTATATAATTGGCCTTTCCTGAAGCTATAACGTGCAGCTTTGGTGTGTAATTCCCGTGATGCTTTGGGATCATCGGGCAACTTTCCGTGCTCGAGGTAGTTGATTATTTCATTTCTCTAGTCCCAGACCAGACTAGCTGAATTCACCTCATTGTAACCATCCGTATCAAGGACTGAGCTCATCAGTTGTAATACCGTTCCGGACTCGGATCCCTTTATTTTCATCGATGAACCTAAGTTTGCTAATGCATCCGCTTCTGCATTATCCTCTCTCGGGATATGAGTGATTGACCACTCACGGAATCGGGCCAAAAGAGCTTGGACCTTTACCACGTATTGTTGCATATGTCCTTCTTTGGTATCAAAGATCCCGTAAACCTGATTTACAACTAGTTGTGAGTCACATTTGATTTCGATAACCTCGGAATCAAGTCTTCGGGCCAACATCGAGCCCTGCAATCAAAGCTTCATATTCTGCTTCATTATTAGTTAAAGGGATCGTGCTTACAGCTTGCCTTAAGGTTTCCCCCGAAGGCGTGATTAAACCTTTTCCGAGTTTGGGCTCTTTTACGTTCGAGGCTCCGTCCATAAATAAGGTGCAAATCCCTGATGTTGATTCCGACACCATTACTGCCTCCTTGGTTGCTAGAGGTAGCAGTCCCAGACTAAAATCGGCCACGAAGTCAGCCAAGACTTGTGACTTAATTGCAGTCCTCGGTTTATATTCTATGTAGAATTCACTCATTCCGACGGCTTATTTGGCCAATCTTCCCGAGAGCTCGAGTTTATGAAGGATGTTCCGCAAAGGGAAAGTACTCACCATAGCTATTGGGTGGCATTGTAAATAGGGCCTCAGCTTCCGAGCGGCGACTACGAGAGCTAAGGCCAGTTTTTTCAAATGTGGGTAGCGAGTTTCTGCCCCCGTTAAAATTTTTCCAACCTAATAAGTAGGAAACTGCGTACCTCCGTCCTCCCAGACTAAAACTGCACTTACTGCAATTTCTGAAACTGCGAGGTAGACTAGCAATGTTTCGCCTTATTTTGGTTTTGAGAGCAATGGAGGGCTTGAGAAGTACTTCTTCAGGTCCCTCAAAGCCTGCTGGCACTCCGGCGTCCATTTGAAATTGTTCTTCTTTTTTAGCAATGTAAAGAAGCTATGACATTTTTTCGACGACCGGGAAATGAACCTGCTCAAAGCTGCTAACCTTCATGTTAGTCTTTGGACTTCCTTCATGTTTGATAATTGATCCTGGATATCGTCTATAGACATGATCTTGTCAGGGTTTACCTCAATTCCCCTTGCTGAGACCAGAAACCCCAGGAACTTACCGGAGCTGACCCCAAACGCGCACTTTTCGTGGTTAAATTTTCATATTATGCTTCCTCAGGATATCGAATGTGTCTTGCAAATGCTTAAGGTGGTCACCTGCATTCAAAGACTTAACGATCATATAGTCTATATAAACATCCATGGTCTTTCCTATTTGCTTTTCAAACATCTTATTTATGAGCTATTGATAAGTGGCTCCGGTGTTTTTCAACCCGAAGGGCATTACATTGTAATAATATATACCGAAATTTGTTATAAATGAAGTCTTTTCCTAATCTTCCGAGTTCACCTTAATTTGGTTGTACCCGGAATAAGCATCAAGGAAACTCATCAACTCAATCATTTGATCGATATTTGGTAGTAGAAACAAATCTTTCGAGCACGCCTTATTAAGATCTTTATAGTCTAAAAAAATATGAAATTTATGGTTCTTCTTAGGAACTACTACTATATTGGCTAGCCAGTCTGGATATCTTACCTCTTTGATCAAACCGATTTTAAGCAAGCGTGTTACCTCTTCTTTGACGAATTTATTCCTAGCCTCGAAAATAGGGCGCTTCTTTTGTCGTACCAGTGGTACGTTGGGATCCAAACTCAACTTGTGCATGGCTATTTCAGTTGGCATACCTGTCATATCCTCGTGCGACCATGCAAAACAATCAGCGTTAATCTTAAGGAATTCAATAAAACCAGACTTGAGTTCGGGGTGCAGTCCTGTCCCCAAGTGAAATTTTCTTTCTAAGAATTCTTCGAACAATACCACTTGCTCTAGTTCCTCTGCCATGGATTTCATTGCGTCCGTCTCGTTCGGAACTTGGAAATATCTCGGCACCTTATATTGCTCTAACGACTCCACCCCTGGAATAACCTCTTCTAACTCGGGAGTGGGCGTCGGTTCCTGTAATTGCTATGTCGTGCACTCCTTCCCTTTGCTACTGGAAACTGAGATTGCATTCATCTCCCTCGCTGCCGGTTGGTCACCTCTTATCTGCTTGATTTTTTCGGGCATTGGAAACTTCAGCAATTGGTGATACATCGAAGGTACAGCTTTCATCTCGTGTAGCCATGGCCTTCCCAAGATGATGTTGTATCTCATATTACCATTCACTACTTCGAAGAGAGTTGTTTTCATTACTCCTTTAGCATTCGTGAGCAACAAGATCTCTCCCCGGGTCGTCACGCTCGCAAGGTTGAATCCAGCGAGGAGTTTTGTTGTCGGAATAATACTTCCAGTGAGTTTAGCTAGTTCCAATACTCTCCATTGTATGATATTAGCCAAACTTTCTGGATCCACTAGAACACACTTAATTTTAAAATCTAACACATTTAAAGAGGTTACCAGTGCATCGTTGTGTGGTAATAGCAATCCGTCTACGTCTTCCTCCGTGAAAGTTATATCGTCCTATCGGAGTCTTTTGCTAAAAGTTATCGATACTTTAGTTTTTTTGCCGCCAAAAAGGTGACCCCGTTAATCTCATTCCCGCAAAGATCATGTTGATCGTCTGGCGTGGGGTTTCTTCTCCTGCTCTCAAAGATTCTGCGTTGTCTCTGTTACGACCGTAATTGTTCTAAGCTCGATCACTCGAGAATTCTCGGAGATGACCATTTTTCAATAGCGTTGCCACCTCCTCCCGAAGATGTCGGCAATCCCCTGTCCGGTGACCGTTCGTCCCGTGGTATTCACACCAGAAATTGGGATCCCTCTGGCTGGAATCGGACCTCATAGGTCTTAGGAATCGTGCTTCTTTAATGTTCCTCATGGTTGACACCAGTTCCACTACACTGATGTTGAAGTTATATTCTGATAACCTGGGGTAAGAAAGATCTTGAGACCCCGACGTTTCTTTATCTTGAAGTGATCTATTATTCGACCACGCTCAGTCTCTCTGTCAATGGTGGACTTGTTTGCTGCTCAAAAATTTCTGCCATGGCCTTCGGTACGCTCGTAGGGCAAAACCCGATCCCTTGAAGTCTGCATATCCGCGTCGTACTCATCCTTTGATTTTTCTCTGTTCTTCTCCCATCCTTTGTCCGATGATGTAGAACTGACCTGGTCATCTTCGATCCTTATCTTTGACTTGTACCGGTTGTGAACATCTGCCCAGGTTGTTGCTTGAAACTCAAGCAGGCTCTCCTTTAGATTCCGGGAAGCTTCTACACTTCTCGGATTCAATCCTTTGGTAAATGCTTCAGTTGCCCATTCATCCGGTACGGCCGGGAGCAACATTCTTTCTTTCTGGAATCGGGTAACAAACTCTAGTAATAATTTAGATTCTCCTTGTGCGATTCTGAATGTGTCGGCCTTCCGGACTTGCACCTTTTGGCCCCGGAGTGAGCTTTAATGAAAGAATCCGCGAGCATCTCAAAGGAATCTATGGAATGCTGGGCAGTAATGAATACCACGTTAGGGCTCCCCTCGTGAGAGTTTCGCCAAATTTCTTTAGAAACACAAATTCAATCTCGTGAGGAGCTAGATCATTTCCTTTCACCGCTGTTGTGTAGGTGGTAATATGTTCCTTTGGGTCTGAAGTTCCATCATACTTTGGAACTTCAGGCATTTTAAAACGCTTCGGGTTTAGTTCTGGTTCCGCACTTGGCTTGTACGGTAATTGAACATACTTCTTCGAGTTCGGGGCTTTCAATACTGGTGGTACACCCTGGATTTGATCCATGCGGGCATTTACTTCCCTCATGAACCGTAAAAGCTCATCTTTGAATGAATCGCTCTCATTGTTAAGACCTGGTCTGCTCCCCCCAGCCCCATCGGAGCCAAATTCACCCCTAGGAGTGTTGTTGTGACTCTCCATGTTGTTTGATCTGCGGGAACAACGGGAGGAATTGGATAGCGCATGTTTGCATTATTCGAACCACTTGATAGCTCCTACTTCAGTTCCATCATAACCTGATCCTGCCACGTGAGATGGCCTAGAATGATTGATTGTTGCTCTTGCAGGATCCTCACAGCATCCGCTACTTGCTCCTCGTCAGCATCATCGAGAGTTGTCTCCCGAACCCGTCGAGGGTACCGTCTGTCATGCACTGGCATGGCGTCATTCCCCTCATTACGTGTGTCACTGATTGAGTCCTCAAAATGAGGCTGATCCCCTCAAATTTCAAGGTTGTGTGTATCGTTAACAGCGTTATCTGCCATTTTTTGTGATTTTTTCTAAGATAAAATAATCAAAACACGTTAGTAAAAAAGGCAAGGATCAGTTTAATTGCACGAATGTCTAGGCCCTACGGTGGGCGTCAAACTGTTTACCCGTAAAATGGTATAGTTGAATTTATATGTGGTTTCTAAACAAGCGAACTAATTTGATCCTAAAACAATAGAATAATCGAATAAATAAACAATACTTAGCCTTAGAATGTAGAAAAAATGGCAAAGATGGTGATTCCGTGAACATGGTTTCCGAACACAGCAATGACGAGATCAAAAAGCAAGAAAGTAAAATTGTATAAAGTTCTGTATAGAATATAGTATATGTTTTTGCCAGAAAATTCGTGTCATTTACAATGGTAACTGAGCTCACTATTTATAGCTATGCCTAGGGAAAAGGGTCTTAGGATCATGCCCTCCTTTAATGCCAATTATGAGGGTCATTGATGAAGATGTAATGGTGAACATAAATGCCAAATTCTCTGTAATGGACCGTCGCTCTTAATGTTGTAGAATATTCCTTAGTAAATGCTACCGGGCGCAGAGCATTTAATACACCTTTATGAACGTTACCGGAAACCTTTCTGGTGACAAGCGGAGGGGCTGCGTTTGGTTCTTAGCCATCCCATCTTGGATTCCACGTGTCCTTCTTTTAGTCAGCCACGTGTCATATCATATTTTACCCTATATAGACCTGAGGTAGGATTTTGGGTCGTGACATTATGCCAAAGAAGAAAAGAAACTGTAGGAGTTACATAAGAACTTACATTTATTTATTTATTATTCTCCTAACAAGGCCTGGATCGCCCACATGGAAGAACCTTTTCCCAATTCCAACATATGGCAGCCGGATGCTCATTCTAACACATAGTTAATTTTTGTAAGTGTCAATAAGGTACAAAAAAATGATATCCTTTGAGGAATAAGAATGCATTCAATAAGAGAGTAGGAGTAGCAAACGGGCGGGTCGGGTCAGATATGATTCGGGTCGAAAACGGGTAATGAAAAAATGGATAAAGTATCCGACCCGACCCATATTTAATACGGATAAAAAATGGGTTAACCGACGGATAATATGGGTAACCATATTATCCATGACTACTTACATATTATCACTTTTGGGAGAATTCTTAGTCTCCCTAACTTGAGGAACCTCCAATTTGAGGTTTTACAAATGTAAAAGTTAGACTCATTGGTTATCCATTGGTTACCCATTGATTATCCATTTTCTAAATGGATAATATGGTTCTTATCCATATTTGACCCATTTTTAAAAAGTTCATTATCCAACCCATTTTTTAGCAGATAATATGGGTGGTTAACTGTTTTCTTTTAACCATTTGGCCACCCCTGTAAGAGAGAATATGTATGGACGTCGTCTTAACTCAGCATGGATAAAATGGCTAGAAGATTATGGCTACCCCCTTTTCGAGGGAGCTAGATAGCTCAAGGAATGCGAGGTATCAAATGGTGAGACCAGGGACATGCTCCAGTGCCCGTTAAGGTATAGCGCCCTTTTAAAAGGCGCTATAGTTGAACTTGAAAAGAGCGGGAGGGTATAGCGCTTTTTATTAAGACACTATAGTATAGCGTTTTAATAAAAAGGCGTTATACCCACATAAAAACCCGTCCCCTTCCCTTCCCCACCAAACCAGAAACTCCCCCCTTAAACCCCATTGTTAAGGAAAAAAAGCTCGAGTGGAGCCCACTGGTCCCACAAAAAGTATAGATTCTCGGTCCCACATCCTTGCTAAGGCGTATTCTAGTAGTCGATTGCTCGTTTCGACTCCAAATCACCAAATCTTCAACTTTCCAAAAACCTTAAATCGAGGTATTCCGACTTAGTTTTTGTTAAAACTCGTATAAAAAATGCATATTAGTTATTTTTAATGTGCTATATGTTATTTTGTGATTGTTTTGCGATTTAACTAATTTGTTATTTTTTATCCGGACTATAGTATTATCGTGCTAAAAACTTAATAAAATAGAGAAATTATTATTAGTTGTTAAAAAAATATTAATTAGTTACTTTGTACTGTGGTATATGTATTTTCTTGATTATTTTTTTATCAAATTAATTTGTTGTTGTTATCCACTTTAGATTATTTATTTGCTAAAAGACTAGTAATATAGATAAATTATTAGTTTAGTTCCCTGTAGTGGTATCTTGTGGCCTAATGTAGTGCTCGTATTTATAATGTAGTGCCCTTTAGCGTAGTAAAATGTAGTGCCCTTTAGCGTAGTATCCTTGTAATTATTGAAATTAATCATTTAAAATAACAGACCTATTGAGTGATAAATCGGGAAAAGTTTCTCATCATGAACACAAGAATTCAGGATACCTTGGTGCTACTGGGCCTCAAATATCGAGCCTGGAACCCATATGTGAATATTTAATAATTAAATCTTGTATGATTATGAAAATTAATTATATAATTTTATTATAGTCAAAAATAAGTGAGTAACAAAACAAACATATAAAATAATAAAACTAACATGTAAAATAATAAAACTAACATATAAATAATAAACTAACATATAAATAATAAAACTAACATTTAAAATAACAGACCTATTGAGTGATAAATCGGGAAAATTTTCTCATCATGAACACAAGAATTCAGGATACCTTGGTGCTACTAGGCCTCAAATATCGAGCCTGGAACCCATATGTGAATATTTAATAATTAAATCTTGTATGATTATGAAAATTAATTATATAATTTTATTATAGTCAAAAATAAGTGAGTAACAAAACAAACATATAAAATAATAAAACTAACATGTAAAATAATAAAACTAACATATAAATAATAAACTAACATATAAATAATAAAACTAACATTTAAAATAACAGACCTATTGAGTGATAAATCGAAAAAAATTTTCATCATGAACACAAGAATTCAGGATACCTTGGTGCTACTGGGCCTCAAATATCGAGCCCGGAACCCATATGTGAATATTTAATAATTAAATCTTGTATAATTATGAAAATTAATTATATAATTTTATTATAGTCAAAAATAAGTGAGTAACAAACAAACATATAAAATAATAAAACTAACATGTAAAGTAATAAAACTAACATATACAATATTAAACTAACATATAAATAATAAAGTAACATTTAAAATAACAGACCTATTGAGTCATAAATCGGAAAATTTTCTCATCATGAACACAAGAATTCAGGATACCTTGGTGCTACTGGGCCTCAAATATCGAGCCTAGAACCCAATAATTAAATCTTGTATAGTTATAAAAATTAATTATATAATTTTATTATAGTAAAAAATAAGTGAGTCATAAACAAAAATATATAATAATAAAACTAACATATAAAATAATAA
Organism: Nicotiana tabacum; assembly: GCF_000715075.1. Taxonomy (NCBI): domain Eukaryota; kingdom Viridiplantae; phylum Streptophyta; class Magnoliopsida; order Solanales; family Solanaceae; genus Nicotiana; species Nicotiana tabacum. The sequence continues at coordinate 108,907,092 of NC_134083.1, read as the reverse complement.
TACTAACATATTAAAGTAAAATAATGTAATTAATATTGTTCAATTTACAGTAGCCAACATGGAGGTTCCGCCTTTGCATCCCGGACCTGCCACGCTAGAGCTACTGTTGCTACAGGGCGAGCATAGGTCGTCCTACATATGGGAGGGATAGTTACTGGTCCAGACGTTCCGCGCTAGGAGAGTAGACGATATGTGGGACTTTCTTAGGACCATCTCTCTCCATCCCCGTATAGTCAGACGCCTCCACGATATGGGTTTTTATAGGGTTGTGGAGATTGGCCGGCTGCAGCTGGATTGGTCGTTGATCACGGCGCTGATAGAGCAGTGGCGACCGGAGACGCACACATTCCATTTGTCCATTGGCGAGGCCACTATCACGCTTCAGGACGTGGAGGTCCTGTATGGGCTGCCCATTGGCAGCATTTGGAGGCGATGCACGCTAACATCACAGATGATACACCGGAGCTTCATATTCACCGATACACGAGGTTGCTGTTGTTGCTTATGTTTGGAGGGGTTTTGTTCCCGAACACTTCGGGGAACCTAGTTAGCTTGAGATTTCTTCATCATCTTGAGTGGCTAGATGATTTACATCATTACAGCTGGGGTGCTGCTGTTCTTGGTTACTTGTACAGGCAGATATGTCGGGCGAGCATGGGCACCCAGCGAAATGATGCAAGATTTTTGCCGCTGCTGCAGGTGAAAACATAGTCTAATACTCTCTTCATTATAACATACCTAGTAAAAATATACCTTAAATTTTACGTCCACGTTGTATATTAGGTTTGGGCCTGGGAGTGGTTCCTGCAGTTGCAGCCACCTCTACCACCCTTAGCTCCGGATGTACCACCTCCATTTCTCCCTTTAGCTAGGAGGTGGGTTGATAGGCGAGGATATGGACGGGAGTACGAGGCTCGACATAATCTCCCCTATTGCAGGGATTTGTTGGATTTGCTGGAGGGCGCACAGGTAAATATATGCCTAAGTTTACTTGGTCTGGCTTTATATGTGTTGCGTATACTCACGTTTCATGTTATTACTTAATAGTTCATTTGGAGGCCATACAGCGACGAGCTAATAGCTGGTTTGCCCGATTATTGCTCGACCGGCCGAATTATGTGGAGCTCTACCATCTTGTTGATGTGTCTTGATATTGTCGAGCATCATGCCACCGAGCGAGTACTTCGCCAGTTTGGTCGCCCCCAAGTTACCGCCACCGCCCGCTTGGCATATGACACATTACCAGTGGGATGATCGTTCCAGGGTTGACCAGACATATGTAGCATGGCTAGAGACGCAGATCGATATTTGGGACCAGCTGCATGACCTGATTTCTCCACCCCCTCCACTTGACCGTACGGATGGTGAGCATGAGTATATGGCCTGGTACCATAGCGTTACCCGACTTTATATCGGGAATCTCGTTTATCGCGTTGGTGGTCGGTACGTTCCATACGCCGGGAGGCACGAGGCACTGGTATGTTATTTGGTATACTTACTTATAACATTAACCTAGAGTTCCGTAATTTATATTTTACATGTTGTGCGGGCTATTGGCCTACATCTATTCCACCAGTTGGGACTGCAGATGCAGCAGCATACCGGCGAAGGAGCAGTCGCTTTGCACGAGTATGGCCGGTAGGTTACCGATCTGGCTTCCCGTACATTGAGGCGAGCCCGAGATGATGAGCTCTTAGGATACAAGGCTGAGTATATGGCGCCAGAGCAGTACCATCGTGGGCCACCAGTGGAGCCGGAACGTGGTCGACGTGGCAGGCGTGCCTAGAGAGGTAGGGATGTCCCATGAGGTCGTGGGGGTTTACGAGGAGGTGGTCCCCAGCAAGGGGGTGTTGAGGCACCTGTTAAGGATGTTGAAGTTGATCAGCCGGGTGACCTCCATGAGCCAGACCACTCTCACAGCAGCATGCCATCATTCAGCCTTCAGCTTCAGCTCACTCTAGGGACTTCGCAGGTGACCCCGTCCACTCTATTGTTGATCGCGGGCACGGACATTACGTGAGAGGATTGGGATCAGTATTTTCCTGATCTTCCAGGCCCATCGACCATTGCTGATGATCGGCCGACACGAGATATGGATAATGGGCACCGGCTGAGTTATGGCTCATCATCGAGGGATGCTGGGGATCTTTCAAAGGCGCAGGTATGTTTGTATTACTATTAAATTTAAATTTGTTTTTATCTCATTGATTAGCCATAAATTTAATTTTACAACTCCACAGAATTTATTCAAGTCACAATTTCTATGGTGCAGGCCCACACGTCTATTATACTCTGCCCTAACCACTTAAATTTCTCTTCTATTTTATTTTTTTCTTCTTCCGCCTCTTTTAGTTTCTCCTGCACTGCCGCAATTTCTCATTGCATTTTAAAGATCTGGCGTTGGTATTCACCGTTCATATTCCAAACATACCGCAAACATGATTTGTAGTATTTCTGGTTAATGGGTTCATCATACCATTCCTCAAACATACAATGATTTCCTTCATTGCGTCCAAACAATTGTTGACACATCCAGTATATGCGCCCAACATTACCATCGGACCAACATGCCTTCAAAATCACACGTTTACCACAATAGCACCTTGGTTGGTCATTGCGTCCAGACATTTGTTAATGCAAGAAAAATGAAAAAGTTATGGAAAGTTTTGCTATTTGTTTTTGTTAAGCGCAAATAATAACTAAAATGCGCTAGTTATTTATAGGCAAGACAACCCACATAATGTAGTATTTCACTGCGCTATGCTTCGCGTGTTAAAGATTCTTTCGGGTACAAAACAGCTTTTCCAAAAGATAGCTTTTGCAGGCGAGCAGCTTTTCAGGTCAACAAGACAACACACATAACGTAGTATTTCACCGCGCTATGCTTCGCGTGTTAAAGATTCTTTCGGGTACAATACAACTTTTCCAGAAGATAGCTTTTGCACGCGAGCAGTGAAATTCAGGTCAATAAGACAATTGTTTTTTTTAAATGGGTTTATGTTAGATTGTTGTACTTAAGTATTAATGTTAAATATCAATAAGATATAATAGCAATGGAAACATAATTTTATTTCATACATTCTGCAAGATAAACAAGTGCATACACTTATTACAACCACATTACGGAAACAAAACACTACGTGTATCCTTGATAGTTGGGCACATTAGATGAACTTCCACCAGGAGCTGAATTACCACCGCCACCCAAACCAGCTGAAGGACATTTACGATGGTTGTGTCCTGTTTGCGAGCATATGCCACATTTGCACGCATAAACGGTATCACCAACATCCATTTAGTTCTGTATACGCGTTCTTTTTTGCACTTGTCGTTGACATACATAATCCTTGTTACACACCATTTTAAATGGTCCCGGCAGCCAATAATGCTCAGCATCCACTGGCTGCAACTGCCCACTATATGTGTTTAAGTATGCAGCAACACTATACTCTTTATCAACGTAGTTGGTTTCCCCTAAACCTGTATGTTGAAAGCACTTGATTGCATGTGAGCACGACATGTGGTAGATGGACTATTTCCCACAAGAGCATAACCTTCTGGCTTAATTTACGGTGTGTGTATTATTCCTCCGGTTGTGATGGATAGCAGTGCGAACTTCAAAAATATTTCGCTCGTTGCAATACTGCAAAAATGAATGCCAATGTGCTTGCTTCTTGTATTTCTCAAATCTTTTCATTGGTATTGGCATAAATTCAACACCTCTTTCCATCAATGACGATGTATCTCTAGCCCTTTCAACAAACCTATCCGTTATCTGTTTAAATGACATCCGCACCATGGCAGTGACAGGCAATCCTCGTGCAGACTTCAATAACTCGTTGAAAGACTCTGACACATTTGTAGTCAGAATTCCCCATCTTCTGCCACCATCCGCATGCAAAGTCCACTTGTCAAGCTCATGTCGTATCAACCAACGATAGGCTCCCTCGTCTTCCTACCTGATAGATTCCATGTGCCTCCTAAATTTACACTCTTGGTGATCTGTTGCAGCCATCCACATTAAATTATGCAAATCCTTGTTGGGATATGCCTTCTGGAAATTGGCCTTCAGGTGCCTCACACAGTAATGGTGTGTCACGCCCCAAAACCGAGGAGCGCGATCGGCGCTCAACCGAGTGAACCCGACCGAGCAAGCCTATTAGATTTCATTCTACCCAAACCCATCCATGAATAGAGATAATACATATTATCATTAATTAGACGAAAATGTGTTCATGTCTACAATACCAATTCATTTCCAATTGTTTCATCATTTTTAAAGTCTCAAATGGACAAGTAATACATCCACAACATAACATAGTTTGTCTTTCCCCAGCATCAATACACAACCCACACTATGTCTACGGAGCCTCTATAGATAAAGAAGAGTACAATGATAATGTCGGCAACAAGGCCCCGGCTATACCTCAAACAAAATACACAAAGTACAAAAGATTTATGACCCCGGAATGAAGTGGGGCTCACCAAGTCAGCTGGGAAGAAGGTGCACTGCTATCAATGATCAATATCTCCTGCTGTGGAACCACCTGCATCCATTTAAAGATGCAGTGCCCCCGGAAAAAGGGACATTAGTACCGTCGAATAGCACTAGTATGTATAACTAAACACCCTCTCAATAAAATGACAAATAATACAAATAAGATTATCATAATATCAATGAAAGACTTAATCAACATCAAACCTCAATTTAGGATCAAAACAATGTTCAAATTAATTTCCATATCTTACATTGGGAGATTTTTAGTATCGATATACCATTGTCCACAATACCATTATTCACAATACCATTATTCACAAAACCAGTACCACCATACTCTCAGCACGGAGTCCGATCACGACCCGATCGGCTAGTCCATCTCATTAGATGCATCAACCACAATTTCTCTCAATATCAATACCACCATCTTTAACACGGAGTCCGATCACGACCCGATCGGCTAGGCTATCCATTAGGGACATCAACCACAATTACCATTTCAATTACAATTTCCAGCACAATCACCACCATGTGTGCGGCATGGTGTCCGATCACGACCCGATCGGCTAGGCCGTCTTATTTGAGACATCAACCTTTTTATATCAATCATCGCATTTCATAATACTTTCACATCTTTTCATTTCATTAGCAGTAGTGGCCATAATTATAAGATCATTCTTGGCACGTTGGCCATATTCAGTATTTCATGCTCACATTATCAATTTCAAATATCATCCTCATCATCAACAACAAACACAATTCAAATCAAAGTGTGTAGTACACATGTGAGCAATTTAGAGTCTAATGCATATAGAGATATTTCACAAAATTTGGCATAATAGCCTTCATTTAAATTTGACTTAAAGTCGAAACATTATTAATGCACAACCCATATTTTAACACATCCTCAATTGGTAGCATAACATGAATAGAGCATTTGTAATGCTTGTTGAACATATATCGTTCAACCCAATCTTACTCGGAATAGCCAATTTCATAATGAATCACTCGGGACTTACATAATTTACATGAATATCGTGGGATTCAATTCTAAGAGAAGAGTTTAGACAACATACCTCAATTGAGCTTCCTTACACTCTAAAACGTTCCGGAATTCTTAGCAATTTCAATCTATTTTAGAAATATAACAAATTAAATCAAAATTAGGAAGATGATCATGGGTCTAGCTCACTTGAGCATTTTATCAAACACTAGGTGTGCATAAGGTTTCAATGTCCTTTTAAAGAAGGATTTCATCATCCTACAACCCAATCTTTATCATTTTTAGCTCAACAATCTTCCTACACCCTTTGATAACACATGCATGTAAAATAAACAACTCTCATGCCCAGAAATTTATCTTGCTAGTTACCCATTTTTAGAAAATTTTGAAATTAGGGTTTAGGGTGTAGAATCTTACCTCTAGGTTACCTCTAAGATGAAGACCTAGTAAGCTTCCCTTCTTAATCTTCCAAAACTTGAGCAAGAATTGAAGAACACTTTCTCACTCTAGGGCACTCTCTCTCACTCTAAAATATCAGATTATGTCTCAAAAATGGCCCAAAGAGTGTATTTAACGAAATAGGGTCGGGTTTTAAAAATTCATTAATGGAGCTCCAGAACAAGGTATGCGATTGCATGCATAACCGATATGTGAACCGCATATCGGTCGCATATTTGGTTACAAAATAGCCAAAAGAACTGCCTGTGTATGCGGTCACTATGCGGTCTGCATAACTGTTATGCGGTCGCATAATGCACCGCATAATAGTTATGCGGTCGCATAGTTGACCGCATAGTTGTTTCCAACTGACCCAATTAACTGCCTCACTCTGCGGCCATTATCCTGTCCGCAGAGTGGTTCTGCGGTCGCATAATGGACCGCAAAAATGCACTTTTCCGCCAAATATTTTTCTTTACTTTTCGGTGCATTGTTCAACCCAAAAAGTCCGAGCCGCGGCTCGTCGCGAAGAATCTTTACAATCCTTAAACACGTAAGCCTAGTCCGGCACTATGAAATATTATTTTCTTTGCAAATTTTATCGGGCTTTACACTTAAGTACTTCGAATTTTTCCGGAGTGTTACACGGTGGTAGGCATACGGTTCCTTCCATGCACGCAAATTCTATACAGAACTTAAAATACCACCGTGCCGATCAGATATTAGACAAATACCTGAACGTTGTTTGATAACGTGCTCTTTCAGGTGGTTCAAAAATAGCGTCCACATCTCTGTGCTTTCATTGGCACAAACAGCAAAAGCTAGAGGAAATATCTGTCTGTTAGCATCCACTGCCACGGCTATCAATAGCTTGATATCATACTTTCCATAGACATGAGTGTCGTCTATGGATATTACTGGTCAGCAATGCAGAAAACCATCAATTGCTGGTTTAAATACCCAGAACACATATTTGAATATATGTTCTGGTATTCTCGGACTCCGCTCAAACTTCCATTCAATAACAGTCCCAGGGTTAAAGTATTGTAATGCAGCCATGTACCTAGGTAGAGATGTAAATGACTTATCCCAATTACCATAAATAATTTCAAACGCACGTTTGCGCCCGAGAAATGCTTTTCTTTTGGTAATGGTGCACCCATATTCCTGGTGGACGGATGTTATACACTCTTTGATCTTGTACCTTATGGATGCTTCAATATGTGGAATTAAGACAAGAGAAATCAAGTCAGCATTCAAGTTAAAATCATTCCCACTGAATGTGTCCATTTCACAATTGTGGGTGCCACTGTATTTACCCACAACCCACATATTTGTTTTCTTCTTCCTCGCACGCAGCATCCAATTACAACCCGTAAACCATCTACGGCAGACTACCTTGTATACATCTGGAGATGGCTCGCATACCATGATCTCACGACATTCTTTTATGCTATACATTAGCACCACCCTAGTTAGGCGCATTTTATCGGGAAAAAGCATGCCCTTTGACAGCACCGTTGCTCTAGATTCATCCCACATTGTTGTCCGAATTTTGTCAATATCCCTTGTGAGGGCATCCACATCTGGCATACTTGGCAAATGATCAAGGTAGGGAATCTCCCTTGAATGAAACGGCATGTGGGACTCGTACACTCTTGGTCTAACGGGGAGTGGAGCATGCTCCCTCATCAAATCAGGTCCAACATTCTCTTCCTCCTCATCATCACCCTCATCAGGGAAGGGTGTGTCATCTCCAGACTCATCGGCATTGTTGTCATAATCACTATTTTGTTCCTGACTTTGTGCATCTGCTAGATCCCGATTAAATATGTCGTCTTCGGGCAATTGAGTAAGGACAGGACCTTCAGGATGTTCGTTTTCACTGCACAACCAACAAAATAATGAGTTACTCAAATTGATAAATACTTTACATATAGCTATATCACTTCACTTACAAATCGTAATGTGTTGACATCCTATGATGGACATTATCCTGTTGGTGATGACTCCCGGATGGACCACCATGATCCAACGCACCAGAACTAGGCATATTCTAACTGGGCGTTGGTACATAACTTGTAAAATTTATATTTGGCCGGTACCCCCTATGGAATATATGAGTGTTAATACAAATTCAATACAACAAAAACTAAACATCGTAACACAAAGGAAAATTGAAGTTTACCACTCGTCTTGTGGATTATGTTAAATAGGAGAAAAATTATTTTCTCGCTCCTCATTCGCCCGTGGAGATAAGTTTAGATCAGGCCAAACTTTTTCAGCTGGAACCTGTTCGGCTAAAACTGCTCCAAAATAACCACCCGATGATTGAGGGATATCCCTGCTTTGCGCAACCTCATTATTGCGAACGTCTTCATCCTTGACGTACATTTCCAACATTTTTATCATAAGAAATTCCCGGTATTCATCCGGAGTCCTCAAAAAATCTCTCAGAGTTTCATCGTCCTCGATGTTAAACTCAGCATAACAAGCAACCCCTTGCGGAGTGACAGAATACATATATCTTCCGGTTACTTTAAAGTTCACCGAACGTTTGCTCACACTCATTTTTTTACATAACAACGATACCAATGTATCGTACTTCATTGTTAGTGGCAACTTAACATGACACTGTGGAGATAAACTATAGGTTACTGAGTTATTCGCCACCACAACCTTCCCCCTCCCCCCAATATAATGAAACCCTTACTTTTCGCTCTTCAGACATTATGACAAAATGCAAAACAACTTAACGAAGAAATATTTCAGAAGACTTGAGAATATTTATGAATGAATTTTTAGAAAATTCTTAACCTTCTTAAATAGGGCAAAAACCAGTCTGGGGGTACAATTCTTTTACGTATAGCGCCTTAAATAAGGGCGCTATACCCATTTGAATTATTATTTTGTCAGTTAAGCCCAAAAGAATTATTGGTGGGCCCACAAAATATGTATAGCGCCTTAATAAACGGCGCTATACCTCCCGTCCACATATAACGCCCTTTTTAAAAGGCGTTATACCTTAACGGGCAAACGACCGTTAAGGTATAGCGTCCTTTAAAAGGGCGTTATATTTATTTTGGTTACCATCTTTTTTTTTCCATACATTTCGATCGTTTGAGTCCAAAAGAATCACATTTTGGTTCCGTTCTCCTCTGGTGAGCATCCACAACAAGAAATGAAGACTTTCACGCAATGCACTCGATTCCCATCTTCGAAGTCTACTCGGTTACGCCATTGAGGAAATAAATACTATTTAAATATTTACAAATACTAAACTATAGTGTTTATAAATAATGACCTTTAGTTTCTATAAATACTTTCTGGTCCACAAGTATTTGCAAATATTGAATTTCAAGTAAAATATTAAATACTTGTTTGAAGGTGCATTTCAAAAGAAATATAAATTCCTACTCACAAATATTTAAATTTCACATATTCTTTTTCACATAAAGTTCACGTTCAAAAAGGAATTCCGTTTAAATACTCTTTTTAACTTCAACTCAAATGTAATCCTCACAAAGTCACAAAATACTTATATAAACATAGTGGCATGGTCAACAGTCAACACCCATGCTAGTATACAAAAAGTCACAAATATAGGGGTCCAAGTTTCATACACCAATTATCACAAATGGAAAAGTAAAATAGAAATCTCTACTTTGTTAATAGAATGCATTTGCGTATGTTTGCTACTCATGTATTCGAGCCCATGATATGATCTTTGTTGAGGAAGCTATTTCTTGGCAAATCAAGTAAGCATGAGCTTTGCAGATAACTACAAGCATTGTTTTTACCTCTTCTGCTTGAAGATTTACTGGCCCCTTTAACTGGAGGAGATTGTTTTGCGCCTATGTCAACTTTTCGAATCAAGTGTTCAATGGTGATTTAGAATCCCTTTTTGTTTGGAATTTTCTTTCAATTTTTATTATTATTTTGATTTAGTTTTTAATTCTTTTTGGCTTAGGCTTGGTTTTCAACTACAAGAAGGTTTTAAAGTTTGCTTTGAGCTTGTATAAAAGGCTCCTTAGTCCTTTCTGATTTGTTTTGGGTGAAATTGTATGGTGTCCCCAAAATGAGACATTTAAAAGGAAGAACAACCATTTTTGAGAGAGAAGAGAATAGAAATAGGTTTTCATATTTTTCTAAGAGGCTGGCAGCTAAGATTTTTTATGTAGTCATTCAACTTGAAACTATATATTTTAATTCGTTTATGTTGGATAGAATTAAAGTTTTTTCTAAGTGTTTGATAACGTTCTGTTTTTGGATATGGATGGTAGAGATCGTGTTTCATGATTTTCAAATGCGAATCTTGTATGAACTGTAACTATTTTTTTGGATAAAAAATCTTCATTCTTCACATATTTTGTCGTTGTTCTTATTGCTAGTGCTGTTTCTTGTTTGCTACGGGTGTCGTGGCCATTTTGAAAGACTATTGTAACCTCTCCGTTTGATATAGTGGAGGTTTCCTGAACCGAATATCTCGTGTTTTTACTCTTTATTTCAAGAGGCTTTCTGCGTATAAATTTAGTGTCTTTATCTCACTTTTTGTTCTCTTAAATTACTTTTTTGACATAATAATGTTTACCCTAATTTATCGCTTAATTTAATATATTAACATAATTTGATGCATGTATCGAATTAGAATAAAAGTTTTTCATTTGCATCATTATTTTTAAAAATGACAAACTAAAGACCAAGGAGGGAAGACTCCGGGAACAAAAAATAATTCTCTTTCCAGTTCAATTTATTTGTCATTATTTTCTTATTAGTCCGTTCCAAAAAATTAAAATATTTATATATTTAAAAATAATTAATTTTAAACTCCTCAATTTACTCTTAATGAAATGCTTTTATAGTCTTAGAGACTACACTACGTAGGTACCTGTGCAGGTGAGGCGTCGATCGGGCCTAGAAACAGCGGCAGCGGTGCGAGGAGTTAACGACCGGATGTGCTGCAACCTATGGATCACCATGCAGCTCTTTCGCTATATAGGGATCGGGGGAAGAGGGGGGAGGCATAGCACAATTATTCTTGGAGGAGGGTTGTTTGCCAGGGTGACTGATCCTGCCATAATGTACTTCTACCTATTATAGCATCGACAACCGAAGTCGAGCATACATACGCCGAACCTGAATAACCGGGAGGAAAGAAAGGGCAGCAGATGATAATGAGAAAGGGCGCCGCGTTTGGACGGGCAGAATGGATGAGCGAAAAGTGTCATGCCATGGAGTGGGGAATAGCCCCCGTCTCATGTAAGACAACTAAATACACCTCGAGGTGCTGTCGAGGAACTGAGGGACCTTCTCGAGCACATGATAGGTAATTGAGAGATAGAGCTAGCCTATTCATTATGAGAAATCAATGTTGCATGCCAAGTAGAGCTTACCTACAACACCTGGCTTTCTCCGGCAAGCTTTCGCCAAAGACGCCCTAAGACAAGGTACAACTGTTGGGAAGGGGACATGATCAATAGAACCTAGTTGGATCCGGGCTGGGATAGTGCCGCCCATTCTTAACCAGTTCCGAAAGGGTTCGCTCATGCTGGAGGGAGCATCCCCACTTAGTGATCGGTCCGCTAGTTCATACAAATCCGAAGAAGTTACGGACAAGCCACATGCAGAGAACTTGCACGTGTGGTTCTGGCCGAGCTTTCCTTAGGTATCTAATAAGCCAAGACAAAAACTATAATATATTTAGTACTATAAGCTTCAATAGTCTTATAATCTCACCAAAGTTAATAATATATGCGTCTAGTTAAATCTAAGATGAACAGTGTACCACATTGCTAAAAGTACGAGGCATGCATACACAAATAATTGAAAAAAGGGCCAAAAATATCATTTTGCTATGTAAAAAAGATTATTTATACCTTCTGTTATATTTTCGGTCCATCACTACTCCTAATATCATAAAATTAGTACAAAATACTCCTCCATTGTTAGGACCCTCCACCATGGCAACACCATCATACGTGGCTTGAAATTTCGATAAGGCGAACACCACGTAGCATGCCACCTCACCACTTCAACCCATTTTAGCCCCTTACCTCATTTCTTCTTCCACCGTCACCACTTCCTTCACCAAACCATCATCCCCACTATCACTTCCTCCTTCACCACACACCTATTTTTTTATTTTCTTTTATGTTTTCCTCTCATCACCTCCGCGGACAATCATCTTAAACACAATTTATTCGCCCTCCATTTTACCACCATTAATACAATTATTTTCTTTTACCTTTATTCACCGCAAGTAAACTCTTTCTTTAACTAAAGCACCAAAAGTAAACTTTATTATCATTTTTTAAAATCTCCAATAAAGACCCAAAATCGACAAAGAAGTGGTTTTTTATAGTGTTCTAATCTCGTTATTTGAATTAATGAATTTGCACATTGGTAGGAATTATAATGTCATATTTATATTCTATATTTTTTTTCTAGCGCACCCAATTTCAAAAGCAATGGCAGCTACAATACCAAAATATTTAGCCCCCTTTTTTTGGAAATAAAAGAGAATTTCAAAAAAGAAAATGCTACTGTAATCCGTTTAAACTTATCCAATTTAACAATTTTATCTAACCCACAAAAATACAAGTCGGTGTTTGTGTATTTTAATTTTTATAGATGATAATTTGAAACTCTTGATTGCGAAGTATGTGGAATTGAAAGCATCTCCTTTAGTCGGCGAGAACAAAGAAGCCCTTATGCTTATGTTATAAGTGTTAACTGATCCATTAGTTGCTTAGATGATACAATTTTACCTTATTAAAGTTCTTAATTATGGGTGTAATGAATTAGTATTTTTGCAGCTTATAATTTATAATTTAGAATACAATAACAAAATCCGAAAAGAATTGGGTGATGGAGTAGTGACTGTGGAAAGAGAAGAAGAAATGAGGGAAGGGGCTAAAATGGGTTGCCTCACTGTCCTAATAGTAGAGAGATATTTTTGTTTTAATTTTATGAGGTCGGGCAGCGATATACAGTAAAAGGTATTTTGAACCTTTTCCCTAATTCATTTGCGCCATTTTGCATCAGAAAATATATAAACATTGGATATAATAGGTAGTGTTTTATGTTTCGCATTAAAGCCTCATCTTTGCTCTTTCTCCTGAGACCTGCAGAGCTTCTTCGTTCCGTTTCCGACCTCCGCTCAGCGTCGCCGCGTAGCTCCGCACTTCATATTACCCAACTTCCGAAGAAAACTTGCTCCAGATTCATTTCCAGGTTTGCCGTCGATTTTCAACTGCTTCAATCTTATGAGTTTGAGATTCCGTTAAAAGTTATTTATAGTGGAAAATGTTTTCGAGATAATGTTTCTCTTTAATTGTCAAAAATGATTTCCTGGTTTATGGGCAGAAGTCATTTAAGTTTATAAGTACTCTTAACTCTTACGCCCATATCACTTGCTTTAATCAACATTTAAGGTGTTTTTCATGTTTTATGGTGTTTGGTTTACCTTAAATTGTAGAAAATATTTTCTTCGCCAGAAGGAGGAAGATGACTTTTTTTCCCTTATGAATGCAAGCATTTTCCTTTGAAAATATCTCAACTCTTATTCCATAGATGAACACTTAGACTTCATTGTCAACCGGTAATCTTTCTCAAATATATTCTCAAATATACGGTCGAAATAGTTTTCGGCCTTCGTGCGTCCGATCGAGTTCGAACGATGATCGATCAAAGTGAGACTCCGAAGATGGAACAAACAAGCCTCGAACCCGAGGGGCCGATCCATGTCGAGTTCGACATCGTTATTGAGCTCGAATCCAAATTGAACTATGATGCAGAGTAAAGCTATCATGCTTATGATCCAGGAACCAACCAACATTGACCCCGAATCAATTCGAGAGCTCGAGTCAGAATCGAGCTCGAGCCAAGATCGAGAGCTCGAGTCAGAATCGGGCTCAAACCAAGATCGAGCTCACAGACAAAAGCCGTTGCAATCCCACTAGCGAGAATCTTGACAGAAATTGTGGAAAAGCTAATTTATCATGGGTCTCCCACTGAGTATTTTTTTTATTATGCTTAGAGCAAGGTCCCTCTACTATAAAGGGCATGGTTATCATTTATGAAAAGGGAAGTTTTTTCAGACTTACATTGTAATAAAAACGCTATATTCTCCCATAGTAAAGAATTGTTCTTTCAGGCTTCTTAAATTGATTCTACTTGTTGAGTCCTAAGATTCATTTTCTTTACAACCTTATCTATTTCGCATTCTTTACAGTCCATATTTATATTTCTATTTATCTTTACAATTTGTATTAAGTTGCGCCACATATCCTTGGAACTACGTATAAATTCAACTCTATCCATTTTTCGGGTAAACAGTTTGGCGCCCGCCGTGGGGCCAAGGATAACGGTGGTTATTTGATACGAATCTGAAAAAACATGCCATTGTGTTTTGCGCTTGTCTCCAAACATATCTTGGATTTCGGATTAGCTACGACTAACCATCAATCAAATGGCTTCACCAATCGACAACGGGGCCAGTCTTCAAGACGAAAACAACAACTTGACACCCGGTATTGAAAGACCACTTGTAAACGCCGTTGGAGCTCGAATCGGAGCGCCAATAGATATCAATTCGCATATAGCCATTGAGGCGAACCTACATGTTGAACCCGAGAATAGCATCCATGGTGGCACTCGGTCTGCGGCTCGAGATACCCACAACGTCGAGGAAAACGGCGTTAGCTTGCTTGTGATTTTTGAAATGTTGCAAGCCCAACAGGCAGCAATAGCTCAGTTGCAGAGCCAAACCCAGCTACAAAGCAGGCCGGAGCCCAATCCACCTCGAGTAATCACCCACAGAACGGAGCCAGCCATAGTGAAGTCAAATGAGCAAGAATCGGGGACTACTCCCGAAATTGCTAAATTGCTCGAGGAACTCACAAAGCGAGTCGAAGCCAACGATAAAAAAGTAGAAACTTATAACTCTAAGGTCGATCAGATCCCGGGAGTTCCACCAATGATAAAAGGTTGGATTCGAAAAAATTCGTGCAAAAACCTTTTCCCTCGAGCGCAGCCCCAAAACCAATCCCCAAAAAATTCCGTATGCCCGAAATTCTCAAATATAATGGAACGACCGATCCCAACGTGCACGTTACTTCTTACACATGCGCCATCAAGGGCAATGATTTAGAAGACGATGAAATCGAATCTGTGTTGTTAAAAAAGTTCGGAGAAACCCTCTCGAAAGGGGCAATGATTTGGTATCACAACCTACCACCAATTTCCATCGACTCGTTCGCCATGTTAGCAGATTCTTTTGTTAAAGCACATGCCGGCGCCATAAAAGTCGCAACAAGGAAATCAGACCTATTCAAGGTAAGGCAAAAGGATAACGAGATGCTGAGGGAGTTCGTATCTCGTTTTCAAATGGAACGAATGGACTTACCACCAGTCACAGACGATTGGGCTGTTCAGGCTTTCACTCAAGGTTTGAACGAACGAAGTTCGACGGCTTCACGGCGATTAAAGCATAACCTGATTGAATACCCAGCCATCACATGGGCCGACGTGCACAATCGGTACCAATCAAAAATTAGGGTCGAAGATGATCAATTGGGGTCTGAACCCGTTATTCGAAGGGATACTAATCGAGAACGAGGTCCGATCAGGGATCGATACCAACCGTACAACGGAAGCCACAGAGTCAGTGAATCGAGACATAACCTCAGGCAAAATAACAAAAGAAATGATCGAGGTCAAGGGTCCTGGGGGCCGATGAACAGAAGTAGGTTCGATAGGCTTGCCGGATCTAAGGAAGCACCTCGGTTATCGGAGTATAACTTTAGCATTGATGCATCCGCCATCGTATCGGCTATCGGACGCATCAAAGACACCAAATGGGCCATCGAACTCAGTGGGTACGACATCGAATATCAACCCCGTACGGCCATCAAGTCTCAAATTTTAGCAGATTTCGTGGCCGATTTCACGCCGACCCTCGTACCCGAAGTCAAAAAAGAACTCCTTTTGAAATCGGGTACGTCATCGAGGGTATGGACTCTTTTTACGGACGGGGCTTCGAACGTGAAGGGGTCCGGGCTAGGCATAGTTTTAAAGCCACCCATGGGTAACACTATTAGGCAATCTATTAAAACTACCAGGTTGACTAACAACGAGGCCGAGTATGAGGCCATGATTGCAGGTCTCGAGCTAGCTAAAAACTTGGGAGCAGAAGTTATTGAAGCCAAATGTGACTCTTTGTTGGTAGTAAGTCAAGTAAACAGAACCTTCGAAGTTCGAGAAGATAGAATGCAAAGATATTTGGACAAACTACATGTCACTTTGCACCATTTCAATCAATGGACTTTACAGCATGTTCCACGAGAGCAAAACAGTGAGACTGATGCACTTGCGAATTTGGGATCATCGGTCGAGCAAGGTGACTTGAGCTCGGGGACTGTTGTTCAACTCTCGAGATCCGTGATCGAAGAAGGTCACGTCGAGATAAATTCTACGAGCTTAACCTGAGATTGGAGAACTAAGTATATTGAATACTTAAAGAACGGAAAGCTCCCATCGGACCCTAAAGATTCAAGGGCCCTACGGACTAAAGCTGCTCGATTCACGTTGGCTTCAGATGGAACGCTATACCGAAGGACATTCGATGGACCATTGGCGGAATGTTTGGGTTCAGGAGATACCGATTACATCTTACGTGAGGTGCACGAGGGCACTTGTGGGAATCACTCCGGTGCCGATCCATTAGTCCGAAAAATAATCAGGGCAGGGTATTATTGGGTCAATATGGGCAAAGATGCGAAGGAATTTGTTCGAAAATGTGACAAATGTCAAAGGTTTGCACCAATGATCCATCAACCCGGAGAACAACTTCACTCAGTCCTATCCCCATGGCCATTCATGAAATGGAGAATGGATATCGTCGGCCATCTGCCATCGACCCCAGGTAAAGCTAAATTCATTTTATTTATGACTGACTATTTCATTAAATGGGTTGAAGCACAGGCGTTCGAGAAAGTAAGAGAGAGAGAAGTTATAGACTTTATCTGGGATCATATCGTATGTCGATTTGGAATACCCGCCGAAATAGTATGTGACAATGGGAAACAATTTGTGGGCAGCAAAGTGACGAAATTCTTCGAAGACCACAAAATAAGAAGGATATTATCAACACCGTATCACCCCAGTGGGAACGGACATGCCGAATCAATGAACAAAACTATCATTCAAAACCTAAAAAAGAGGCTGAACGACGCTAAAGGAAAGTGGAGAAAATCCTACCCGAAGTCCTTTGGGCATATCGAACGACGTCAAAATCCAGTACGGGGGCAACCCCGTTCTCCTTAGTATATGGGTCCGAAGCATTGATACCAGTCGAAGTCGGCGAACCCAGTACCAGATTTCGATACACGACAGAAGAATCAAATAACAAGGCTATGAACACTAGCCTCGAATTATCGGACGAAAACGAGAAGCTGCTCTCGTCCAATTGGCCGCCCAAAAGCAACGAATCGAAAGATATTATAATCGAAGAACCAAGCTCCGCCATTTCAAGCCCGGGGACTTGGTGCTGAGGAAAGTTACCCTCAATACCCGAAATCCGAACGAAGGAAAACTAGGACCGGACTAGGAAGGACCATATCAGGTTCTCGAGAACGTCGGAAAGGGTTCATACAAGCTCGGCATTATAAACGGCAAACAATTATCAAGCAATTGGAATGTGTCACATCTAAAACGATACTACTGCTAAGGTACGACCCTTCCATATTCATTTACATTTCAAAACTGACCCCTGCAGAAGTCCGATCAGGAGCTAAGATGGATCCATCGATACGAAGCCATAGATTTGAAAGCACGCGTTGCACTCTTTTTCCCTTAGACCGGTTTTATCCCAAATGGGTTTTTCGGCAAGGTTTTTAACAAGGCAACCAATGATCGTGCTGCACTTACAACAGTATCCGAGGCCTCTTTACAATCGACCTCGAATACTGGGGGGGCATTAGCCCTCAAATGTATCAAGTTCTGATACAAGAAAGTTATTTTGCAACAACGGGTTTCCAATAGGAAAAGTTGTAAGAGCCAAATGGTCTAAACGAACTATGCTCATGTAGTTGGCCCGAACCCAGGTGCGAAACATGAACACATGGATAGTGACTTGCAAAGAAAGTTATCTTTACCGACATCTTATATCCAAGAAAAATTCCTCTATTTGGAGATTTATTACGCAAACAGAATCAAGATAAATTCGACCATTACGCCTACGGGCTACATTACATCGAGTTCGAATCATTCACTCGACTACTAAGCCTACGAGCTACTTTTATTTCGAGTTCGAGCAAGCACTCACTCGACCATTACGCCTACGGGCTACATTACTTCGAGTTCGAATCATTCACTCGACGACTACGCCTACGGGCTACATTACTTCGAGTTCGAATCATTCACTCGACGACTAAGCCTACGGGCTACTTTTATTTCGAGTTCGAGCAAGCACTCACTCGACTATTACGCCTACGAGCTACATTACTTCGAGTTCGAATCACTCACTCGACCATTACGCCTACGGGCTATATTACATCGAGTTCGAATCATTCACTCGACTACTACGCCTACGGGCTACTTTTATTTCGAGTTCGAGCAAGCACTCACTTGACCATTACGCCTACGGGCTACATTACTTCGAGTTCGAATCACTCACTCGACCATTACGCCTACGGGCTGCATTACATCGAGTTCGAATCATTCACTCGACTACTACGCCTACAGGCTACCTTTATTTCTAGTTCGAGCAAGTACTCACTCGACCGTTACGCCTACGGGCTACATTACATCGAGCTCGAATCATTGACTCAACTAATAAGCTTAAGGGCTACATCACTTCAAGTTCTCGCTCGATTATAGAGGCTACGAAGTCCAAATTTGATTAAGTTGTTTAAATCCTTATGAAAACATTCATAAGGCTTGAATAAAGTCTTCACAAAATAGAAGCAAGTCGGCAAAATTGTCTATATACAAATTAGTCTACATGATTGATTACAACGTAAAAATTAAGGACTAAGCTTCCTGGTCATCCTGAGGAGCGGCCTCTTCTCTATCGGGCTCCCCCCGTCCTCGGATCCGCTCTCACTCCCATCATCATCATCATTGTCATCATCATCGCCATCGGAAACCAGGGCTTCAATATCGGCTTCAAGTTCTTTGGCCCTTTTTATTTCTTCAGCGAGATCGAAACCACGAGCATGGATCTCCTCGAGGGTTTCCCTCCGAGATCGGCACTTAGCAAGTTCGGCGACCCAATGTGCTCGAGTATTGGCGGTCTCGGTTGCCTCTCTTGCTTGGACCTGGGCAGCTTCAGCATCGGCCCGATAGACGGCCACGAGTGCATCCGCATCGGCCTTTGCCTTTTCGGCATCAGATTCGGCCTTGGCAAGTACAGAGGCCAACCGAGCCTCGAGCTCCTTTATTCTTCTTGCTTGAACCAGGCCTTTTTCCTTCATTCTCTGAAGTTGGGTTTCGGCCGATGATAACTGGGCTCGAGCAGTTTCTTTCTCTGCAGCAAAGCGGTCCATACCTTCTTTCCACTGCAAAGACTCCGCTTTTATCACGTCGACCTCCTCACGAAGCTTCCCGATCATCTCGATTTTTTGCTGCAGCTGTGAGATCGAAAAGTTAGCCATCGTTCCGGTATCAAGCCCATAGGCTTTCAAAAGTATCATTACCTGCTCAGACAAATCGGTCTGATCTCGATAAGCCTTGGCCAACTCATCTCGGAGGTCTTTTATTTCCTCTTCTCTCTGCCCTAAGAGAAGTATTAGGGAGTTCCTCTCATCAGTAACCCGTTGAAGGTCGGTCTCGTATCGACGCAGCTCGTTTTGGGACCGAGAACATGCTTCTCGATGAACTGCCGCTGCCTACAAAGAAACAAGAAACGAAGTTAACAAAAAGTAAACATAAAGGTAGTACCGACAAAATAATTTTAAAAGCTTACCTGATTCAAAGCCTACCGCACCCCTTGAAAAAGATCCTATTCATCACCAGTACCGGCAACGTCCTCGATACCGGTAAACAGGTCACGAAAGGGATCCTTTCCATCGTGAGGCCTGTCTAAATCGAGGGCCCCCAGAGCTTGGGCTTCCCGAATCACCCCTGCGGAAAAAACGGGAAAGGTAGGCGAATCTTCGATTGCTGCTGCCCCAAATGAATCGCCCGGAGCATTCTCTTCGGTTCGAAGGGATTCGAGGGCCCCTTCAGTCATATCCCCCATCCGTTGGCTCCGATAAGATGCGTCTTCGATCTCCGATAATTCGGGGACTCCACCCGAATCTTTCTCCGGTATATCCTCAGTTCGAGGCGGAGCCTCATGAAGCATCATCGATCCAGCTGCCGATGGGGCATCGGTGGTTCTCTTCGTTCGGGCCGCCAGCGTGGACCCATCGTTTTCTTCTTCTTCATCATCTTCATCCCTTAGACGCAGAACTGATTCCACGGTCAAAGTAATGACATTCTTGTTCGGCTTACGAGCTGTCCTCTTCTTCGGTTTTGGATCTTCGGGAACGGAGGCTCTTTTTCTTTTATTTCCCTTCACCGGCTTTGGGACAGAGGCCAAGATTTCTTCCTCGTTGGACAAGGGTCTCAAAACCGCGTCTTTACCCAAACCTGCATATGGAAAATCTTAATATTTGGAAACCACCTCGTTCGAATTATCATAGAGTACGAGGAAGGGGCTTACCATGATTTTTGGCCTCCCACCGACCCTTTGACAAATCACGCCATGAGCGCTCGACGTATGTGGAGGTCGAAACAAGAGCTCGTACCTAGTTCTTGAGATCAGGAACTGCTCCGGGCATCCAGGGAACCGCTACATCACAAAAGGAGGAGTGTCGATGAGAGAAGAAATGAAAGAACAAAGTAGAAGTAACGGCAGGATCACACTTACGTTTCATATTCCACTCCTCGGGAAATGGCATCTTTTCAACCGGAATCAGGTCCGAAGTCCTCACTCGAACGAACCTGCCCATCCAACCCCGATCCCTGTCCTCGTCAATACTCGAGAACAGAGCCTTGGTAGCCCGACGCTGAAGTTTTATTAACCTTCCTCGAAAAAGTCGAGGACGGTACAATCGGATAAGATGGTCGAGGGTGAACGGCATCCCCTCGATTTTGCTCACAAAATATCGGATTAGGATAACGATCCGCCAAAAAGAAGGATGGACCTGGCCTAGGGTTATCTGGTATTGACGACAGAAGTCAATAATAACGTAATCGAGGAGACCTAAAGTGAAAGGGTAAGTATACACATTCAAAAACCCTTTCATGTAAGAAGTGATATCTTCGTCAGGAGTAGGAATTATTATTTCTTTTTTACCCCAACTGCAATCCTTCTTTAGCTGTTTGAGGTGCTTCTCGGTTATCGAACACATGTACCTCGATACCGGCTCACACCGGCCAGGGACCGATGAGCCTCCTTAAAATCAGAAGTAAGAACACACTCCCCGGGAACGCACTCCTCAGGCCGTGGTTCTGCCGGTGTCTCATCGACGGCACACTGAAGATGAAGCCTTCTCTTTTTGAGGAATGGTTTGTGATGTTTTCGCCATTTTCGAATTCAAAGGTGAGGAATAGAAGAAAGTGACAAAGATTTGGTAGAATTTAAGAGGGGCTTTTGGGAAATCACAGATTTGCGGGTAAATCAGAAAATACGAAAAAGGACTTTGGGAAATTTGGAAGATTGAAGACGTAAAAGTGGTAAATGGTAAGAGGAAGGGTTATTTATAGGCTTAAGCGATGACGGTTCAGTATCAGCGGTGCCCGACCACCGTCTGACATGCATTAAATGCCTTGAAAGACTAAACCGACGGGACAACTATCACATGCGTCATGATCGAGCCCGATAGGGACGTCAGGTTATAATCCGATCGAGCCGTTAAAAAAATCATATCGTTTTTCACCACATTCTTCCTGAAAAACGAGGGGACTATCTGTATACGGTCGAAATAGATTTCGGCCTTCGTACGTTCGAACGATGATCGATCGAAGTGAGACTCCGAAGATGGAACAAACAAGCCTCGAACCCGAGGGGCCGATCCATGTCGAGTTCGACATCGTTATCGAGCTCGAATCCAAATCAAACTATGATGCATAGTAAAGCTATCATGCTTATGATCCAGAAACCAACCAACATTGACCCCGAATCAATTCGAGAGCTCGAGTCAGAATCGAGCTCGAGCCAAGATCGAGAGTTCGAGTCAGAATCGAGCTCAAACCAAGATCGAGGGCTCGAGGCAAGATCGAGCTCACAGACAAAAGCCGTTGCAATCCCACTAGCGAGAATCTTGGCAGAGATTGTGGAAAAACTGATTTATCATGGGTCTCCCACAGAGTATTTTTTTATTATGCTTAGAGCAAGGTCCCTCTACTATAAAGGGCATGGTTATCATTTATGAAAAAGGAAGTTTTTTCAGGCTTACATTGTAATAAAAACACTATATTCTCCCATAGTAAAGAATCGTTCTTTCAGGCTTCTTAAATTGATTCTACTTGTTGAGTCCTAAGATTCATTTTCTTTACAACCTTATCTATTTCGCATTCTTTGTAGTCCATATTTATATTTCTATTTATCCTTACAATTTGTATTAAGTTGCGCCACATATCCTTGGAACTACGTATAAATTCAACTCTATCCATTTTTCGGGTAAACAGTTTATAAGTACTCTTAACTCTTACACCCATATCACTTGCTTTAATCAACATTTAAGGTGTTTTTCATGTTTTATGGTGTTTGGTTTACCTTAAATTGTAGAAAATATTTTCTTCGCCAGAAGGAGGAAGATGACTTTCCTCCCTTATGAATGCAAGCATTTTCCTTTGAAAATATCGCAGCTCTTATTCCATAGATGAACACTTAGACTTCATTGTCAACTGGTAATAATTCTCAAATATATTGTCAAAACACTATCTTAATGCTTTATCTTGCACCTTGTATATGTTGACCCCAAACTTTCATACCAAATGCACCCTCTCTGTATTGGCCTTTTCTTTGTTTACCAATTGTTTTCATTTACTGGGCTCTATAGTAATATTGAATTTTGTGGATATTTCAGTGTTCTGTTCATTTGAAATTAAGTCTACAATAATTTCATAGCTCATATTTCTTCATGTACTTGCAGTATATTGAATGGCAATCGTACCGTGTGGAAGCACGTGGAGAGGTCAACCTCAGTTTCTAACAAAATTATCGGTTGCTAGTAAATTTTCAACATCTCCATTTTGGTGAGCCTGCTGTGGCGACTGAACTTCATCTGTATATGTATCTTCATTTTATGCTCCAAAGTTTAGTAATATAATCTTTTCGACATCTCAAACTCTGCATAGGTTGTGAAGTCATTCATTTGCAGTGTGTTTGGTAGTGTTCACATCATGGATTTAGACGCTTGCTGGATATTTTCTCTCATCCTTGGCATACCTATGTTAGTGTTAAAAACAGAAAAGATAAAAAGAAGAAAAATCAGACTTCCATGTAAGTTCTGAACACTTTGACTAGCCATTGAACCATGTTGGCCTCCAACAACATAATTAAATATGAAACTAGAACATCTTTTCTCCACAAAAAGATGCAATCTTTAATAACAGGTTGTGTTAAAAATGAAAGCTGGTCCTCCCCTCCCCCGGTGGGGGTTAAAAAGTTATTACTTAGTTGGTCTTTCATGCTCTTTTTGGAACATTATTGATGTCCATCGCTTAAAGGGGTCATCTGGTTTGCAACTAATTAACTCAGGATAATACTATTATAATGCCATTGAATTTTGGTGATAGGATTGTGAATATTACAATAAATAGGACAGTGAGTGCAATTTCATATGCTTGTATCCTAACATTACGTTAAGACAAGGTTCAGCATTACAGTTGGGATTAAAATTTTCAAGTGTAATCTGTATGATATCAGGTAGTAAAAATTTACAACTAATATTATTGCAGCCTAAATGAAAATATGAGGAGGCTGAATGTTCCGATAAGATTTACTTGCAGAGATAGGCTGGACGTAATTAGCAAGCAGTATGCAACCCCCTTTTGTGGGGATTGTTTTGTCCTATAAGGGGTAGGTGCAATATGTGAAAATGTAGTCTGGAGGTTTTAATATGCCAAATAAGATATTATAGTACCTGTTAAATAGTTCATGTATATATTGTTATATTTAGTGTCCCACATTGGAAAATATGTAGTATGTACTATGTAAGTATAAAGGCTCAGTGTAAGACACATCTTAAGTATAAGTATAGTTGAGACGCATCTTAAAATATTTTTCTGTGCTATTTCTCACATGCTTTCAGAGTATTGATGAGAGAAGATGACTGCAAAAATACCATCGTCTTCTGGAAATAAAATTGCAGTCACCATTTAATTTTTCGGTGACCTATGTGGTTGTCTGCGTCAATACCAGTTTCTATCTGTGTTTTGCGAAAATCAATACTACCACGAGGTTCGGGAAGCTCCGGCGAGCAAAGCCCAGTTAGCCCCTTCGGCTCCTGACCCTTCTCACGCCCTTATGTGCCGGCAACAATAGTCTCTCCGGCAGTGCGTCAAATCAACGCGCCAAGCGTATGACGAATTTTTCAGCGACTTCAACCTCTGATCCTTGGTTCTTGAGATACGCCTAGTGATTCCAACCTAAACCTACCCATTTTCAAGCAGTTTCGACAATCAGACTTACTGATCTGGTCATATTTTCACTTCAGCAACTTATCTCCGATTTCGGCAGCTTCTTTGGTCTTTCCGTTTGCTGTGGTATCACCTGAACAATATACAGTCTTGAGATTTATTTTTAAGTCATTTTGTCGTGCAACAGCAGTTCATACAACTCCCCAGCCACTTTTTAGCAGCCTTGTGAATATTTGCTTAGAACTCCCTTCATCCAATCATGTCTTTCGGATTTGGTGCTTTTAGTTCCAAATGTATGAGAGTTGGAATTCAAGTGTTATGATTACTTCTAAACCCTTAATGGGAAGTTCAAACTATCTAACTTGGACTTCCTTGATTTGGGTTGGTGCATTGATCAAGTTGTTCAAGATCACTTAACCAAAAAGGATAGTGAGGGAGATGAAAATACCTAAGCACAGTGGGAGAAGGTTGATGGTAAATTTGTAGCATGTTGATGCTCAATTGTGTAGTCTCCTGTGGCGCTCTATTGATTCAGTTGATGCCCTTGTTTCATCCATTCCAGAAATGTGATTTAGTTTTGGAAAAGACTTGCTCTTTATGCACTGATAACATCTTTTTTTATTTATAACCGTGGCGTCTGCCTAGCTTGCGCATACCTAAACACTAATCATATCTCCTTTTTATGATGTGATATCTTGGATCACAAACTTAAGAAGCAGGAGTTAGATATATCTACTTGGGATAAGTATAGGTAGTCATGGAAGAATTTGAGAAGTTGATGCCACTTCTGCTAGTATTGAAAAACAACAAGAGCAATGATAGAAGATTTTTCTAGTTCTTACACTCGCAGTGAATAAACTTGACATTTTCTTTCATGTGAGTATTGTAAGTCAGTTTATGGACTCTCCCTCTAGTCATTTGGATATAAATTCTTTGGTATATAAAATCATCTCCAGGCAAAGGACTACTGCAAAGGACTACCGCTCGAGGATTGAGGCCATGAGCAGATCGTTGGATGCACAGATGATGATTGGGCAGGATCACCTTAAGATAGACGCTCAAGTCTAGATATTGTGTTTTAGTAGGCGGTAATTTGATGTCTTTGAAGAGCAAGATATAGAATGTGATTGCTCTATCTAGTGCAGAAGTAGAATACCAAGCAATGGTTATGGCAACTTGTGAGCTAGTTTGGATCAAAAGTTACTTAAAGAATTGAAATTTGAAAAATTCAGTCAGATGGAACATGTGTGATAATCAAACTGCCCTTAATGTTGCATCAAATTCGATGTTCCGTGAGATGACTAAATACATTAAGTATAGGTGGCAAGTGGGCCGGGTCGGGCACTAAACGGGCCTAACGGGCCGCGGTTCCGGGCCGGTTCCGGTCCTTAAATAAACGGGCTAAATGGGCTTTTTGTAGGAACCGGCCCGGGACCGTGCCAACGAACTCATGGTCCCGGGCTAAATGGGCCCAACGGCTAAGCAGTAATTTTTTTTTAAAAATTAAATAGAAATTAGAGACAAAAAGATGTTAAAAAAATATCTAAGGCAATGCCTTGTAAATTTATTATAGAATTGTGACCTAATTTTTTAATTCAAATTTAAAGACAAAAATATTGTAAAAAGATATTCAAAACAATGCCTTGTAATTTTATTGTAGCAATAAAAAATATGGCAATATCTTTCTTAGTCTTCCTCCCCCCTATGGAATGAGCACAACAAGGTGCTAATACCACCATTGAGAAGAAAAAGGAACTAATCAGATGTGCCAAAATACAAGTTACATAATACATACTATTTTTTGTTCATACAAGTTACATGCTATCTCTTACAAACTTCATAAATCCTTCAAGGTTCGGAGGAAGTTCCGTTGGTGGTGGCGGAAAAGTAACTTGGTCATCGCCGCTTCCATTGTCGGGCGAAGCAACATCCTCAGCAAGTTCAACTAGCATTTCTTCGTAAGCTTCGTCTACCTCTGGTTATGATTCAGCAAGTCCAAAATTTCTTCTTTCCAAACGGATCCAATCTCTGAATAGTACTGATTTTTCCAAACTCTCCCTCATAGACGCTCTATAATCATCGATTTGAAGTCTTGCTTGACTGAAAGCGCTCTCCGATGCCACAGTTGAAGCTTGAATAGTTAAAATGTCTCGGGCCATCCTTTAAAGAACCGGAAAGTGTTTTTCTTTGTCCTTCCACCATTGCAAAATATTAAAGGTGCCGTCGGGATTCACTTCCTCAAGTTGCTGCGACAAATAAACTTCAAGCTCATTTAGTTGTGAAAAATCATTATTACTAGAACCAAAAGAACCCCTAAACCCCGCCCAAACACTAAGTCCTCTTACTCCCGCAGTTCTTTTAGAAGATTGAGAATCAAAAGAAGAAGTTGGAACTTTTGGTCTAGCATGATTTAATGCAACTTGATAAGCATTATAAATAGTTTCCGCATTTGTTCTAATTGAGGCTATTGCTTCCGGAAGTTTAGGCAACTCATCATTTTCAACTGCTAAACCATTATAAACAGTTTCATACCAAAATTGAGGACCTCCGAATTTCATACAAGGATTTAACAAAGCAGCAACACCATAAATAGGGGGAATAGGGAAAAAATATTTTTTAAAACTTTTTTCTCATAGAATCAATAGCAAGTTGATAAATTTTCCCACCCTGTGAAAAATGAGCAAACAAATTTGCAAGTTCTGCAATATAAACTAAACAGTTAGAAATAGTAGGATAATATTGCCCAGAAAATTCTTTTGTAGCAATATGAAATTTTTCTAAAATATCAACAAGCATTTTAACATTAGCCCAATCCCATTCGTAAGGTAATCGTCATCATCACTTACATGTGCATTAAACGTTGAGTTTATAGGGTTTCCATATTCATTTGCAACAACCAAACTTTCATACATGTAATCCCATCTAGTTGGACAGGGTTTAAGAACATTTCTTTCTCTTAGGCCACAATCATCGCATTTTTTAAAATATTCTCTAAGTCTACTTCTACGGTTTGAATGAAAAAGCCAGTTAAGAGCCATTTTAACTTTTTCAATTTGAATATTTAAAATTCTCATACCATCACCCACAATTAAATGGTAAATATGACAAATACATCTAACATGAAAAATGTTACTAAATGCAGGATTTAGCGTAGTGGTAAGCAAGTCTATAACATTTGTGTTATTAGTAGCATTATCCATTGAAACCGACATTATTTTATCACTAATGCAAAAATATCTACAAATATCCGTAACTGTGCTAGCAATAAACTGCCCTGTGTGACGTGAAACAATTATTCTATAAGCAATTATGCGCTTTTGCATTATCCAATCCTCATCAATCCAATGACATGTAACAGTAAGGTAATCACAGTCGTTGTTACTCCTACCAATATCAGTTGTAATAGCAACACGACAATTTATATGAGTAAATAAATAGCGCAAATATTGTTCATATTCATGCTTATATTTATAAATGTCGCTCTTTACGGTTGTGCGAGGAAAACCTTTATAAGTAGGATTAAAAAAATTTCTAATATAATGCACAAACACAGGGTCATAAGGAAAACTATAGGGTAAGCACATAACAGTTACCATTTTTGCCAATTCTTCCCGATCTTTTTTTGGATCATAATATAAAATACCACCGGTAACAGTGTTAATTCCCGAATTGACGAACAACTTGTTGAAGATTGATTATCGTTGAAGACTTGAAGACTTTAATTCACCAACTTCACAATTTTTTCACAAATTATAACAACCTCAATATTTTTTTGACTATTTTTTGGAATAAAGTAATAGTAGCAACCTCACAATTTTTTCACTATTTGTTTTGATAAAGTAAACAATTGTAGCAAGTATAGAATAAAATTAGAGAGAGATTTTGATAGATTGATATTGATTTTGTAAGAAAATGAAAGAATGAGGTGGTATTTATAGTAGAAAATAGGGAAAAAGTGTAATAATAAAAAGTTTGGGGTTAAAACTAAGTTGGGGGGTTAAATGGCTATTTTTTAAAACCCCAACAGTTCTTTTTTTCAAAAGTCAAACGACTCTTTTTTTAACAAAAAAATATCCGTTGGGCCCGTTTGGCCCGCCAAGGTACCGGTCCAGTCCCGGTCTCTTGGCGGGCCAAACGGGCCCGGTCCTAACAGTTCCTAGCTAAGAACCGGCCCACGAGACCGGCACGAGCCCACCTCTAGCGGGCCTAACGGTCCCAGCCAGTTTTAGCCCGCGGGCCGGGGCCGGTCCCGGCCCGGCCCACTTGCCACCCTTAAGAATATGTGCGGTATGGTGTCCGATCACGACCCGATCGGCTAGGCTGTCTTATTTGAGACATCAACCTTTTTATATCAATCATCACATTTCATAATACTTTTACATCTTTTCATTTCATTGGCACTAGTGCCCATAATTGTAAATCATTCTTGGCACGTTGGCCATGTTCAGTATTTCATGCTCACCTTATCAATTTTAAACATCATTATCATCATCAACAACAAATACAATTCAAATCAAGGTGTGTAGTACACATGTGAGCAATTTAGAGTCTAAGGCACATAGAGATATTTCACAAAATTTGGCATAATAGCTTTCATTTAAACTTGACTTAAAGTCGAAACATTATTAATGCACATCCCATATTTTAACACATCCTCAATTGGTAACATAACATGAATAAAGCATTTGGGATGCTTGTTGAACATATATCTTTCAACCCAATCTTACTCGGAATAGCCAGTTTCATAATGAATCACTCGGGACTTACATAATTTACATGAATATCGCGGGATTCAATTCTAAGAGAAGAGTTTAGCCAACATACCTCAATTGAGCTTCCTTAAACTCTAAAATGTTCCGAAATTCTTAGCAACTTCAATCTATTTTAGAAATATAAGAAATTGAATCAAAATTAGGAAGATATTCGATCGGGTTGACTATCACTTCGTCGAGAAAAGATATTCTTAAAAGATATTGTTACAAAGTTTGTGAATCAAATAATCAACTTGCAAATATTTTCACCAAGTCTCTCAAATGGTTATCATATTAGTTACATCTCTAACAAGCTCCGTACATATGATCAATAGTTCAGACGCATATTAATAATATTTTCCTGTGCTATTTCTCACATGCTGAGTTCCCACATCTGTGTTGGGATGGGAAATTGGTCTTTTTGTATGGTCTTGGGCAATTCTCATCTCATGAGCTAGCCTTAGGGTTGAGTTAGACACAATGTCTATTTCTTTATCATGGTATCAGAGCGAGTCCCCAATTCATTGTTTACCCAATGTTGGGCTCCCATCTTGCATTGTTCATGCTCCAAATGTCCAGGCCTGATCATGGAGGGGATGTTGAGTTCCAACATCAGTGTGAGGATGGGAAATTGGTCTCTCTTTATGATTTTGGGCAATCCTTACCTCATGAGCTAGCTTTTGAGGTTGAGTTAGGTCCTGGTCCATTTCTTTGTCATCTACAATTTGGGTACAAAAAACAAAGGAAACGGGTATCCAATTCAATCCAAAGAATAATACACAAAATAAACAGTACTATGTTGATTTCTTGCACATTCATTGGACAGAGATGCACATAGAGTTGCTCTCAGATTATGACATGAAGCATCATGTGTTGAAGAAGTGATTTCTTTATATGCATATAAGTATGTACTTTGGTATGTGGTCTTTAAATTGTTTGTGTATAACTTGCTAGTATAGGTTTGTGACATGAGGGGATAGTTGAACATTTGAAGTGCTACTTCTTGTTTAATGTTGGGTTGTTTATTCATTTCTTAATATCTTATGCTTTTTCTCTTAAAGAAGTCTCCAATACTGACATGTTTTCTGCTCCGAGGGATAGCTCTTGTATTACCTACGCAGCATACCCATGGCATGCACACACTTACAAACCCTTTTATTGTTGATGCAGTTCCTCAAGCAAGACAAGGGCATTGGTGTCACCAAATTCCACACTTTTTTGTCAAGAATCCCTGCGTGGACTTTACAGCCCAGTGTCGCACAAGAATCGATGCCACCGGAGAGGGGCTCATTTCATTGTTAGGGCAGATAGAGTAAGATAATATGTGATTCTATTCTGTAATGGACTTTACTGTCATAATAGGCCCAAAATTTACTTATGTTTGCCATTTTAAATGCATATGGATAGTGAAACATTTACATGTTTTGCAGGATTACTATGATGTCCTAGGTGTGTCTAGAAATGCAAGCAAATCAGAGATAAAAAGTGGTGGGTAAAGCCTTCTGTTCTTATTTATATTTTATGCTTTTGATTTCCCAGTCTAGATTCATTCTAGGTGAAATGCACAAAGACCCATCTTTGCCATTCTCTTTATTTGTTGAGAGTGTAAGCTCATGAATAACAACAACAAAAACAACATACCCAGTTTGATCCCACAAGTGGGGTCTGGGGAGGGTGGGGTGTACGTAGACCTTACCTCTATCTTGTGCAAGGTAGAGAGACTGTTTTGGATAGACCCTTTGCTCAAGAGAAGTATTTTCAAAATATGTTTGAAAAATTAAAGATTTAAAAAAGTTAAGATGGAAATACTGAAAAATATTAAAAAAATTAAGATAACGAAGGTAAAAGAAACAATAGTAGTAATAAAATTGAAGAACCAAAGTATAAGGTAATAATAAAATAATAATAATAATCATACTGACAAGAAGAAGAAGAAGAAGAAGAAGAAGAAGAAGAAGAAGGAGTAAATAAGGTGCTCTAAACTAGAACCATGCTCTCCCACGGAAAAGAGTTAAATCGCTTGACTACCTACTAATCTTCTACCCTAATCCTCGACCTCCATGCTCTCCTATCTAGGGTCATGTCCTCGGTGGGCTGAAGATTTATCATGTCATGTCTAATCACTTTTCCCTAATTTTTCCTCGGTCTACCTCTACCTCTCCTTAGACCTATTACTGCCAACTTCACGCACCTCTTCACTGGCGCATTTGTGCTCTTCCTCTTTGTCGAGTTGTGTCCCACATTGGTGGGTAATTGGTGTCTTCGTCTCCTTATATGGTCTTGGGCAATCCTCACCTCATAAGCTAGCTTTTGAGTTTGAGTTAGGTCCAAGGTCCATTCTTTCAACCTTGACGAACGCAAAACATATACTTAAATATGCTCGCTAGTCGAATATAGTATAATATAATATCGTATTCACAGGGATTGGAGTTAAACAGTATTTTCGTAGTTTATAGCTTGATTGCTATCCAAGATGATCAACAATTGAGATTTATGTGATTAAAACTAAAATTAACTAAGAGTCTAAACTATTGGCTAATGACAATTGCAACAAGAGTAAGCAAAGAAGATATCAATGGATACTTGTCTGGGATTTAACTCTAGTTAATTCACATCTAAGGTTCAAGTGAGTCTCTCGAATTCACTCTATTATTAGTTCGAATGTTCAGTAGAAACTCTTCTCTCGATTAAGTCTCAACCTCACAATATGAACTAAGTTAAGCTCGGTGAAGATATGCAAGAATTCGTAGTGGATTGGTTTGTAAGAGAACCTCTTTCGATTATTCCCCTAACTAGGTCTAAACAATAATTCAACTAGCCTCTTTCGATTACTAAGAAGAACCAATGAATTCAACCAACAAGATAATGCAAAAACATCACAAGTTACGCCTCTTTCGATTACATAAACATGTGAATATATATGCAACAATTAAAATACCCAAAACAATTCAATACATAAAAACTCGAGTTAATATCCACAAACCATTCTCAAAACACCAAATCCATCAATCCCTAAAGAGAACTACTCCATAGATATAGAGTAATTCATCACAAATAAAGTTAAGTTAAAGGAAAACATAAAACAGTTCAAGCCCTTGTCTTGATTGAGGATTGAAGGATGAAATCCTTGTGCTCTTGCTTCTCCCATTTCTCCTTAGCCTCCTTAGGTTTAAAGTATGTCAAAAGTTCTCAAAATACCGTTTTTCCATGTATATATATCAAGTAGGTTCGGGCCCAAACGAACACACCTTCTCCTACGCGTAATAGGACTTTTCTCGGACAGGACGTGCGCGGCCGCGCACCTGGGGACCTGCTCGCGCATTTGGCCGTGCATTTTGCGTGGTCCACTGCCTCACATGCGCGCCCAGTGCGCGCTCGCGCACCTGGGTGACGCCCGACTCGATTCTTCGTTTCTCTCTTTGAATGCGCTAGTGTCCGTTGATCCCCGAACTCGATCCCAACTTAATCCTTGGGCTTTTACTCAAACTTCAACGCTCCAAAATGGCGTGAATTCATCCCATAACATCCACATAGCTCGGGATCACTCCTATAAGGCATAAAATACACAATTAGTGCATAACACTAGCGATTAACGCTCAAACACAATTAAAGTGTAGTAAATTAGAGTGCGATAAGCAACTAAAACACGCAATTATAGCCTACCATCAAACCTCGCTTCCTGCATTTTGTCCTCCATGGAGGCAACTCCCACCTTGTCCTGTATATCTTCGTTCCTAATCTTATCATGCCTAATATACCCATACATCCAACTAAGCATCCTCATTTCTGCTACTTTCATCGTCTGAACGTGTGAGTTATTAATTGGCCAACACTCTGCTCATGAGTAGTGGTGCATAATTTACTGAATTTGAAGCTGATGATGAACATTAGATACTTGTTATATAAATGTGTAATGTGATTATCTTGTTTCCTTTAAAGGTACTTTTATCTTCTTGAATGGATTTCAAAACCTTCCCTCTCGAAGCTATCTCTGTTTTTTTTGGGTAAAATATTTGTTAAAATTTTAAATTTTCACCATGAAATAATTACAAAAGACTTTGACCTTATTGAGCTTTAAGTGATGATTACTTTGGATGACATGTAAGTGGAGAATTTGGAGTATTAACCGAATAGGAACTTGAGTAGTCTCCTTTTTTCTTTGCTTGATAGGTAGGGGAACTTGAGTAGTCTCTGATGCAAAAACTATGAGAACAATGGGGAGTTTTAACACAAAACACAAAGAGTTCAGAGGATATTGGAGTTGGATGGATCTTTTGCAGTTATGGTAAAACATGTCTATAAAAAAAAATCTATTTTCCACTTAATTTTCCATACTACTTTTAATGTGCGAAATTTACAAAGACGGTAAACAAAGATGAAGGATTAGTTGAGAAACAGGATGAAGGCACTGGTTTTGATCCCCGGAATAACTGATGGGTGAATCAGAAGTGGTTCACAATTGTACAGGGATATTGATTGACGACGGAGTGTAAGAAGGACGGACAAGCCTTGTTGAACTTTCTCTCTGGACATAGTTAAACATTAATGATTCTTTCCTTTGTGGAAAAATTTTCAGAGAGCTGTTCTCTGTTTGACGAATTTGTAACATGAGAAAACTCAAATCCATCTTTATGATTTCCCACAACTGCTTCAATGAGCGCAATTGAACAGGGGTGTTGGCGTCAAGCAGAAGGACAAGCAGAAGAACCTGCTTTGCTGAACTTTCTCTATGAACATTAGACAAAATACTAATGATTCTGTTGGTGTTCTTTTTTTTTTTTTTAAAAAAATTTAAAAAATTACATTTTTCAGAAAGCTGTCAGTATGGTGAATGTGTGACACAAAAGAAAAAAAACAAATGCAAGTTTATTTTCCATAACTGCTCCCAGTTTTGGCACATTCTGGGGGAAGGTTTGCTTTTTGACCTTTTCTGAAAGAGTGAGTAAATTTTAATGTACAGAAAAAGAAAAAGAAAAACATAAATTTTTTAGCATTAGTGATGGTAGCCCTATCCTCTATACTTAATAAATGTTTCTTAATTTGTTCGTCAATATTAATATTTTTCTTTCCCCATTGGTTTGGCTTGGCTCGGTAGTAGTTCTACCACCTCTGAACAGGCCATTTCCTATTTACTTTGCTTCACCATGAGCAACTTCAATTCCTTTTATTGTTTCCTTTGCATGAAGATAGACAAGAGCAATTATGTTAATATCCTTGGATGTGGCCTATGTACTACTGAAGATTGGCTATCACTTAAAACCTCACTAATTATAAATCACAATTCATTCTGTGTTAAAAAAATTGGAAGTGTTGAAAATTTGTGTTGTGTTGCTGATTATTTAATTTTTCTTGTTTAGCTTATCGAAAACTTGCAAGGAGTTGCCATCCTGATGTGAACAAGTAAGTATTTCTCGAACTCTAAGATACTTTGCCGTTTATTTTGGTCTTGTTGCTGGAAGATGCTATTGAATACTATGTATCTAGTTTAGTTGTTCTCTAGCTTCTTATTGAGAAAGAAAGAAAAAGCTTAGTTGTCTTTAGTTCAGTAATACTTTGAGCGATTATGTTACTTCTCAAGACCGGATGATTAAGTACTTCAGATTTTAGTTTTACCTGTTGTTACTTGTGTAGAATCTATACTGTTTGTATTATTTTCAAGTTAAAAAAAGGGTAGAAAAAAGATGAGAAAATGGAAGTTAATGTTTGGATACTAGAGGGAGCTGTATCAGGAATTACTGGGGTATAAGATGAACTGTTACATGGGTTTATAGAACGCATATCACCTGATCTTATATCAATTTATATTTTATTTGATATGTGACTAATGTAAAGGATCCTAGCAAATGAAAACTTCCAACCTTTACTTGCTGAATTTTATCAGAAACATTCAGGATAGATGGGGACACAGGAAAATTCAAAAGTCATAATCAGATGAATATTTTCTATGAAACTGTGAATGGGAGGATTTTGATAGCTGTTTAAGTGTCAATAATTGAATCTAATAAGCTTAAGTTATATCTTGTTATATAAGTGTTCATTAGTTTTATTAGTATATGAGATTCTCATGAACACCCTTGCTTTCCTCTTTTGCAGAGAACCTGGAGCTGAACAGAAATTCAAAGAGATTAGTAATGCCTATGAGGTAGATTTTTTTCTTTTTTCCTTTTTTTAATACTGTCCTTTCTCCCTACTTGATGAAATTGAAAGCACCATTTAGTTTTCATATAACAAGACATACTCGAAGTACTTATGCTGGTTGAATGTTCTGCAATAGGTTTTGTCGGATTATGAGAAACGTTCCATCTATGATAGGTATGGGGAGGCTGGACTTGAAGGTTCTGGCATGGGCATGGGGGTAAGTTTCAGACAAGCTGTTGCGTATGCTATGCATAGATTTCTGACTACTTGTTGCTCATTGATAGGATTTTAGCAATCCCTTTGATTTGTTTGAATCATTATTCGATGGCCTGGGTGGCATGGGGGGCATGGGTGTGGGAGGAAGAGGTTCACGGAACAGCGCAACTGAAGGCGAAGATCAGGTCTATAATTTGGTTTTGAATTTCAAAGAAGCTGTATTTGGGGTTGAGAAAGAGATTGAAATTGGTAGGCTTGAAAGCTGTGGTACCTGTGATGGATCAGGTGCAAAACCAGGGACTAAACCATCAACTTGTAATACTTGTGGTGGGCAAGGGCAGGTTGTCTCCTCAGCAAGGACTCCACTGGGTGTCTTCCAGCAGGTGATGACATGTTCTGCTTGCGGTGGGACTGGAGAGATATCTACTCCTTGCAACACATGTAGTGGGGATGGACGTGTGAGGAAATCGAAACGTATAAGCTTAAAAATCCCCCCTGGTGTAGATTCAGGTAGCCGGCTAAGGGTTCGGTCTGAAGGTAATGCAGGAAGGAGAGGTGGACACCCAGGCGATCTTTTTGTTACACTAGAAGTTCTCCCAGATCCTGTATTAAAGCGAGATGACACCAATATTCTCTACACTTGCAAAGTTTCTTATATTGATGCAATTTTGGGGACAACAATGAAGGTGCCCACGGTAGACGGAATGGTTGATCTAAAGATTCCATCTGGTACCCAGCCAGGCACAACACTGGTAATGGCGAAAAAAGGTGTGCCTCTTCTAAACAAACCTAACATGAGGGGCGACCAGCTAGTGAGAGTGCAAGTTGAGATTCCGAAACGGGTGAGTGGTGAGGAGAGGAAGCTCATTGAAGAACTAGCCAACTTTAAAAAGGCTAAGGCTACCAGCAGTAGGAAATAGCTGAAGGAGCTGCATCTTCCTCACTTTTGAATAATCTTATATACGGGGGTGTTTGGGTTTTGGGATATTCCTTTGTTTGCTCCAAAAAATAACAGACCACAATTTTAAGATTGATCCCTCATCAATCTATATGTAGCATAGTCGTGTATTAGGGAACACTTGAGGGTTGATTTATTAACATGTACTATAGCTAGGGGTGACAAACGGGCAGGTCGGGCGGATATGGGCGGATAAAAAATGGGTAATGCAAAAACGGATAAATTATCTGGCCTAACTCATATTTAATAGGGATAAAAAACGGGTTAATCGGCGGATAATTTGGATATCCATATTATCCATGACTTCTAGAATATGATCACTTTTGGGAGAATTAAGTCTCCCAAACTTGAGGAACTTCCAATTAGAAGCTTTATAAATGTAAAAGTTAAACACACTAGTTATTCATTGTCTAAGTGGAAAATATGGTTCTTATTCATATTTAACCCGTTTTTGAAAGTTCATTGTCCAACACATTTTTAATGAATAATATAGGTGGATAACTATTTTCTTTTAACCATTTTGCCAATACTATAGCTACACTCAAAATGCTGGAAAAGAGAGACTAGAGAGATGATAATGCGATATTATTTTCTAAATTTTGTCCATTAATTCTTTATCCTTGTTCGATAGCTCTGCTAGCGATGGCCAGCAGAATCAGCAGCACTGGCTATATAGACACTTTCTATTGTCGAGTTTCATCCACATTATGTATTCACAAAGTTGGAAGCGTCGAGAGTTCTAAACATAACATACTTCTTCGTATAACAGGATGCTGTGATAAACCTAGTATGATTTCTCGACCATACTACTATTGGATCTTGTCTTACGATACTAATTACCCCGCAACTCGCTGCAAGAAGTGCAAAAGAATAGACAACAGTTCTTATAGCATGAACATTAAAAACAATGCTAACAACTTCAACCTATAAGGATACATGCACTTTCAAGAAAAGCAAGATGAAATACCACATTATTACGGTATTACATTACACATGAAAATTGATTGCCAGAAAACGAAGAGAAAGAAGAAAAATGAGTTGGAAATAAACAAGGGGCACTTGCTGGCATAGCAGGACCACTGAAAGTCTAGTTGCACGGACATTGCCTGTCAAGCGATTTCAGCAAATGAGTCAGGAAAAAGTAGGAGGCATGTCACACTAAAAACAATGTGATCGGCACGTCACCTAATCCGAGCGAACCAAATCATATGGTGCATTCCGATC
The DNA here is from genome assembly GCF_000715075.1 of Nicotiana tabacum. Lineage (NCBI taxonomy): Eukaryota > Viridiplantae > Streptophyta > Magnoliopsida > Solanales > Solanaceae > Nicotiana > Nicotiana tabacum. Next base: position 108,869,233 of record NC_134083.1, on the reverse strand, counting down.
ATATGCATGAAAACCAATTAACTACGGAAGCCATTTGAAATCATATACATTTTCGAATCAGATCATGAAATGATTTTCATATTCAAAACCATAAAGAAAACATTTCAAAAGAATGATAAAATCAAATTAAATAATTATCCTTTCATGTATAACGTGCAACCATATTATTACAATTCAACACTACTATCTATGGAGCCTCTATACAAAAGAATAGAAAAACTATTTGGGATAATTTTCAACTCAAAGAAAGTAAGACGCAACATGAAAACTACCACATAATAGAAGTAGTGCCTCGCCATATACCTCGACAGTTGAGTACACCGTCACAATACTAAATAAGTATTATAAACTTTCTCTAACTCAAGTACCTAGGAATAGGGGTGGCAAAAGTGGCCCAAACCCATTTGACCCGCCCAACCCGCCTAGGTCTTAATAGGTTGGGCATGTGCTACTTTAATGATGGGCTAAGTTTGGGCATAGCCCAACTAAACCCATTTATTTTTGGTAGTCCAAATCAACCCATAATTTCAGTCCAAACTGACCCATGAATAGCAATTGCCCTTTAAAGCTTCTAAAGGTATGTTTGGTATGAAGGAAAATATTTTCTATGCTACTCTCCTTAACCCCCCACCCAAATCTCCATGTTTCCTGTATCCTCCCCCCTCCCCTCCCCCAAATACTCAACGTTTTCAGGACTTAATTTTCTCCAAGAATTCAATTAACTTTTTTTAAAATTCACACAAACCAAAGGAACTAATGTGTTGCTTTACTTTTTCATTCAAGAACGTTGAAATTTGAACTTCATAACTGGAAAAAAAAATACTCTTTTTCTTGTTGAAACAAAACAAAAATATTTTTTCTACAACATGAAAAGAAAGTACTCTTTGTTGAAATAAAAGAAAATACTTTTTCTACATCGTAAAAAGAAAATACTCATTTTGTTGAAATAATAAAAAAAATACTCTATCTACAGTACCGAAATAAAGTATTTTAAATAATATTTCTATTTAGGGTGGGGTGGGGGTTCTGGGTAAGGTGGGGTTGGGGTGGTGGGAGGAGGTTGGGGTTGACTGTGAAGTTCTAACTTTATTAAATTTTATTATTCTTATCTTTATTAGTATTATAAGATAAAGAACTATCAAATAAAGTTCTAAATCGAAAATGGAGCAAAGAAATCTTTAGGCATGGATTGACATTTATTCCAAAACATAAGACAAGAAGCAACAGGAAAAAAGAAAAAAAATGTTGTCATCATAAACCATTCCAGAATGATAATTACGAAAAATAAAAATAAAAGTTATTGTTATATATGTGAGAATATTTTATATATGCTTGTTTAAAAGTTGAGAATATTGTAAAAATTTGGGTCAATTTGGGCGGGTTGGGTTATAACCCATTGTTTAACCCATCTTGACCCAACCCATCTTAACCCAATTGAATTTTGAACAGGGTTGGGAAATGATCCATTTAATGAATCAGCCCATCTTGACAAGCCCAAACAGGGCATTTTCCACCCCTACCTGAGATAATGCTTTACAAAAATAAATGCAACAAATATTTGATATAAAGAGGTAAACAATTATATCAATCATACCCTTAATCATTTTAAATAAAAAGTTTAGTGAAATCTAACCGCCGATAAAACCTTTTAAAATAATTATATCAATCCATAATCTTAAAAATCATACGAAATAATTTCAATTGTATCAAGTCATTAAAATTATTTTTGGCTCGTTAGGCCAAACTTAAAATTATCTTCTTTTACCTTTCATCGGGAGTACTATATCGACACCGACATAATAAATAATCACTAGGTGATCAATCTAGCAAAAAGTATTTGACCCTACCTGTCCGGATGGCTTTCCGTAGTGATGTCCGAGTCAATTTAACCTACCTTAAGTAACAATTATTTACCCTCACAATGGGAAAATTTATCCCACAAAACTCGGCATAGCCGTGGAATGTGTTGCTACACCGACACGTGTAGTTATTTGATAATAAACTTAACATTCAAACCAATCTCAGTGGTCTCCAATAGTAACTCCAATAAATATTTGATATTCCAAAAATAGATTCATAGCCTAGTATCCTTAAAATATCTATTTTTATCAAATCATGATATTCATGTTCAAACCAAATATTTGAACAAAAATCAAATGAATAACTTTTTTTTTTATGTTAAAGCCTTTAGCAATTTAACATTAATATTGAAAAGATAAAACGAGTGCGATTTTTTTTTATATCAAGTTTCAAAAAGATATACTTATCACAAAAACATATCTTTAACATCCAAATATTTTATACTCTTATCAATACATAAGTTTTAATAAAACTTTTAAGATTTGCGTTAATTGTCATTTTACCGACAAGTTTTTAAACCAAGATTATTTGAAAATAGCGTGACACTTTATATGCAACAATATTCTAGTACACGGAGACATTCATATCCACTTGTCCCCAAAAACACGAATGCACATTTATAAATAACTCATGTCTTAACCCAGATCATGCGTTTTAGAGAAAATTCCTCAACAAGTGGATATCTAATTTAGATATCCCAAACACATCAAAACATTGACCAGATATATTTATCAATATCCATCAAAGGTTCATAAGCTGACTACAAGCCTTCAACAAGCTCAACTCACCCATACAATACACGTTTACCTAGAGATCTCTCAGAACAAAGAATTTAAGGTTAGTACTCAAAATGACCTATCAAGTCATCACATTCTCCACCTTTAAAAGAAACAGTTATCCTCGAACGGACATAGAAAAATACCTGGACTGGTGAAAAGGTGGGGTTATCTACTCCGTATATCAGACCCGGACTTCCACGTAGCCTCCTCAATCGGCTGACCTCTCCACTAGGGGTGGGCATAAAATCCGAAAAATCAAATTCCGAACCAAACCGAATTAATTTGGTATTTCGGTTTCGGTTTTTTCGGTATTGCAGTTTATTTCGGTACAAAAATTTTGGTATTTCGGTAATTCGGTTCGGTATACGATATTGGGTTTTTGATATTTCGGTATTTCGGTAATACCGAAATAGTTTAGTTCAAGCCCAACTTTGTTTTTAATTTTTAGCCCAATAACCTTAAGCCCACACCACAAATTCAAAAGAGGAATCGACATGGGTGAGCACTTTTTAAAAATTATTTAAGAAAATAATAATATTCTTTATTTATTACATAAATGAAAGATTTTTTTTACACTAATGGCATATTATAAAGATTAAGCAAATAATTAATGACTAGACAAGATGCATAAATCATGGGACATTCTCTACCATCTTAAAGAACTTTTGACATACTTCCTTGATCCGCCAATATCCAACATTGAAATGCATCCTATGGTGTTTCATGCGTTCCATTATTCTGTAGGATTTTGATGGTTTATGTTAGATATATTATACGTATATATTTATCACTATATGGAACATACCTGTTTATATATGTACATTATGTCATTTATATATGTTGTATATAATAGTACTATATTATACAAAGTGAAACTCATACAACTATATAACATAGTCCAAACATATAGTAATATTTATATGATAAATATACCACAAACTGAATTATAACATATAATACACTCCAGAATTTTTATATCAATATTTTGGCGGAATTCTGAATATATAATATTTATACCAATATTATTCTGTAAATATTTATTTCTAAGTATGTATGTATCTTATACCATTTATATAATTAAATATGCAATATACTATCATTATTCCATAAATATAAAATGAAATTATTTCATTATTATACCTTTTATAATATTAAATGTTGCTAATTAAATATGTAATATACCAAAAACTACGTTTGGTGGAAGTCATTCATGCGAGAAATTAGGAATAGATTGTGGAGAATTGGTTGATCCATGGCAGAAGAAATAAACAAGATATTTCAGTTGTTTGCTTCCTATTAGTTAATGGAGTGAGGGAGATAGTGAAAATTTGGTTTAAACCGAACCGTACCGAACCAAAATAAGAAATACCGAACCGTACCAAAATATTTTGGTACGGTATTTGGTATACACAATTGATAAATCGAATACCGAAATATCGAACCGAAATTCTTAAATACCGAACCGAAATACCGAATGCCCACCCCTACTCTCCACTGCACCTTCTCAGAAGGAAAACTCTTGGACCTTCTCCTGCAAATCTGGGCTGGACTGATCAGATCCATGATGGATTTGCGATTCGCAGAACAGTTATGCGGTCTCACATTGTACCACGAAATCTCCCTCCAAAAATTATCATGCTAATTATACGACGGACATGCGGTCCGCGAAACGGTTACGCGGTTGCATATTGGACCGTGAAATGGCCCTCAAAATTAAGTTGCCCCTGACTCATTCCGCGATAATTCTGCGGTCAACGGAACGTATCCGCGGTCACATAATGGACCGCAAAATCACCATTTTTCTACAAAATTTTCTACCAACTCCACGATGCCTTGCAAGTCCAAAAGTCCATAAATCTCAAATTCATGGCGACCTTTTACGGGGGCCTCACATCGGGTTACTCGGGACCCCAACCAAACATGCGTACAAGTTCAAAAATATCATACGAACCTACAAGAATCGACAAAACACAGATCTGAGGTTGTTTATCAAAAAACATTGACCGTGGTCAACTCAAACCTCATTTTAAGTCAAAAATCACTTTTTCTTCAAAAATTTACGTAAAAACTTTTCGAAAAATGACACAGATCACACATGCATGTCATAAATCATCAAATGGGCTACCAGGTTTCAGAACATAGAATTTAGAGCTAGTACTCAAAGTGACCTATCGGGTCGTCATATACTCCACCTTTAAAAGAAGCGTTCATCCTCGAACAGACATAGAAAAGTACCTGAACTGGTAAAAAAGTAGGGGTATCTACTCCGCATATCAAAATCAGACTCCCACGTAGCCTCCTCAATCGGCTGACCTCTCCACTGCACCTTCTCAGAGGGAAGACTCTTAGACCTTCTCCTATAAATTTGGGTTGGCCTGATCATATCCGCGATGGATCTGCGATTCGTAGACCAGCTATACGATCGCACATTGCACCGCGAAATCCCCCTCAAACAATTGTCATGATGATTATGTGACAGACATGCGGTCCACAAAACGGCTGTGCGATCGTACAGTGGACCGCGAAATGACCCTCAAAATTAAGTTGAAGCTTTGAGAGGTCTGGGATCATAGAATTTAAGGCTAGTGCTCGAAAATACCTATCGCGTCGTCACATTCTCCACCATTAAAAGAAATGTCATACTCGAATAGGCATAGAAAAGTACCTGGACTGGTAAAACGATGGGGGTATCTACTCTGCATATCGGACTCGGACTCCCATGTAGCCTCCTCTATCGGCTGACCTCTCCATTGCACCTTCGCCGAAAGAAAACTCTTGGACATTCTCCTACAAATATGGGCTGGCCTGATCAGATTCACGACAGATCTGCGGTTCGCAGAACAGTTATGCGGCCGCACATTGCACCGCGAAATATCCCTCCAAAAGTTCTCATGTTGATTATGCGACGGATATGCAGTCCGTGAAATGATTATGCGGTCGCACATTGGACCATGAAATGAACCTCAAAATTAAGTTGCTCCTCACTCATTCCGCGATTATTCTACGATCACTGGAACAAATCTGTTGTCGCATAATGGACCGCAGAATCGCCATTTCTCTGCAAAATTTTCTACCAACTCCACGATGCATTGCAAGTCCAAAAGTCCATAAACCTCAATTTTTTTGCGAACTTTTATGGGGCCTCACATCGGGTCAACCTAGACCCCAACCAAATATGCGTACAAGTCCAAAAATATCACACGAACCTATCGGAATCGTTAAAACACTGATCTGAAGTCGTTTACCAAAAACATTGACCGTGGTCAACTTAAATCTCATTTTAAGTCAAAATAACTTTTTCTTCAAATTTTTACGTAAAAGCTTTCCGAAAAATGACACGGATAACGCACGCAAGTCATAAATCATCAAATGAAACTATGAGAGGTCTCAGAATATAGAATTTAAGGTTAGTACTCAAAACGACCTATTACGTCATCACATTCTTCACCTTTAAACGAAATGTTCATCCTCGAACGGACATAGAAAAGTACCTGGATTGATAAAAAGTTGGGGGACTCGGACTCCCACGTAGCCTCCTCAATCGGCTGACCTCTCCAATGCACCTTCTCAGAAGGAAAACACTTGGACCTTCTCCTGCAAATCTGGGCTGCCCTGATTAGATCCACGGCGGATCTGCGGTTCGCAGAACAGTTATGCAATAGCACATTGCACCACGAAATCTCCCTCCAAAATTCTCATGCTGATTATGCGAGGGACATGCGGTCCGCGAAACAGTTATGCGGTCACACATGGACCGCAAAATGACGCTCAAATTTATGTAGCTCCTGACTCATTCCACGATGATACTGCGGTCAGCGTAATGGATCCGCAATCGCATAATGTACCGCATAATCTCTATTTTTCTGGTAATATTTCTACAAACTCCACGATGTATTCCAAGCCCAAAAGTCCATAAACCTCAAATTCTTGGCGAACCTTTACGGGGCCTCACATTGGGTCACCCGGGACCCCAGCCAAACATGCGTACAAGTCCGAACCTACCGAAATTGTCAAAATACCAATATGAGGTCATTTAAAAAAAATATTGACTGTGGTCAACCCAGACCTCATTTTAAGTCAAAATTACTTTTTCTTCAAAATTTTACGTAAAAGCTTTCTGTAATACGACGTGGACCACACATGCAAGTTATAAATCGTCAAATGAAGCTATAAAAGGTCTCGGAATATAGATTTAAGGCTAGTATTCAAAACGACCTATCATGTTGTCACATTCTCCACTATTAAAAGAAACGATCATCCTCGAATGAACATAAAAAAGAACCTTGACTGGTAAAAGGTGGGGGTATCTATTTCGCATACCAGAATCGGACTCCCGCGTAGCCTCTTCAATTGGCTGACCTCTCCACTGCACCTTATCAGAAGGAATACTCTTGGACCTTCTCCTGCAAATCTAGGCTGGCCTGATCAGATCTGCGACAGATCTGCGGTTCGAAGAAAAGTTATGCGATTGCACATTGACCGCAAAAAATCTCCCTCCAAAAATTCCCATGCTGATTATGCGATGGACTTGCGGTCCGCGAAACGATTATGCGATCGCACATTAGACCGTGAAATGACCCTTAAAATTATGTTGCTCCTGACTCATTCCACGATGATTTTGCGATCAGTGGAATGGATCCGCGATCGCATAATGGACCGTAGAATCGTCATTTTTCTGCAAACGTTTCTACCAACTCCACGATACATTGCAAGTCCAAAAGTCCATAAACCTCAAATTCTTGGCGAACCTTTACGGGGCCTCACATCGGGTCACCCCGGACACCAACCAAACATGCGTATATGTCCAAAAGAGTCATACGAACCTAGCAAAATTGTTAAAATACTGATCTAAGGCCGTTTACCATAAAAATTGACCATGGTTAACTCAAACCTCATTTTAAGTCACAAATCACTTTTTCTTCAAAATTTTACATAAAAGCTTTCGGAAAAATGACACAGACCACGCACGCAAGTTATAAATCACCAAATGGATCTATGAGAGGTCTCAGAACATAGCATTTAAGGCTAGTACTCAAAATGACCTATCGTGTTGTCACATTCTCCACCTTTAAAATTAATGTTCATCCTCGAACGGATATAGAAAAGTACCTGAATTAGTAAAAAGGTGGTGGTATCTACTCCTCATATCAAACTCGGATTCCCACGTATACTCCTCAATCGGCTGACCTCTCCATTGCACATTCTCAGAAGGAAAACATTTGGACCTTCTCGTGCAAATCTGGGCTGGCCTGAACAGATCTGCGACGGATCTGCGGTTTGTAGAATAGTTATGCGGTCGCTCATTGCACCGCAAAATCTCCCTCCAAATATTATCATGTTGATTATGTGACGGACTTGCGGTCCGTGAAATGGCTATGCGGTCGTATATTGGACCGTGAAATGACTCTCAAAATTAAGTTGCTTCTAACTCATTCCGTGATGATTCTGCGGTCAGCGGAAGGGATCCGCCGTCTTATAATGGACCGCAAAATCGTCATTTTCTATAAATTTTCTACCAACTCCACGATGCATTGCAAGTCCAAAAGTCCATAAACCTCAAATTCTTGGCAAACTTTTACGAAGCCTCAAATCGGGTCACCAGGGACCCTACCAAACATGCGTACAAGTCCAAAAATATCATACAAACCTACCAGAATCGTCAAAATACCGATCTGAGGTTGTTTACCGAACAAATTGACCATGATCAACTCAAACCTTATTTTAAGTCAAAAATCACTTTTTATTCAAAATTTTACGTAAAATCTTTCCAAAAAAGGACGCGGACCATGCACGCAAGTCATAAATTATCAAATGGAGCTATGAGAGGTCTCGAAACATAGAATTTAAGGCTAGTACTCAAAACGGCCTATTAGATCGTCACATTCTCCACCTCTAAAAGAAACGTTCATCCTCGAACGAACATAGAAAAGTACCTGGACTGGTAAAAAGGTGGGGGTATCTACTCCACATATCAGACTTGGATTTCGATGTAGACTCCTTAATCGGCTGACCTCTCCATTCACCTTCGCAGAAGGAAAACTCTTAGACCTTCTCCTGCAAATCTGGGCTGGCCTGATCAAATTCGCGATAGATCTGCGGTTCGCAGAACAGTTATGTGGTCGCACATTGCACCGTGAAATTTCCCTCCAAATATTCTCATGCTGATTATGCGACGGACTTGCGGTCCGCAAAACGGTTATGAGGTCGCACATTGGACTACAAAATGACCCACAAATTTAAGTTGCTCGTAACCTATTCTACGATGATTCTCCGGTTAGTGGAAAGGATTCGTGGTCGCATAACGGACCGCAAAATCGCCATTTTTCTGAATTTTCTACCAACCCACGATGCATTGCAAGTCCAAAAGTCCATAAATCTCAAATTCTTGGGCGAGATTTTACAGGGCCTTACATCGGGTCACCCGGGACCCCAACCAAACATGCATAAAAGTCCAAAAATATCATACGAACCTACCAGAATCGTCAAAACACCGATCTGAGATCGTTTACCAAAATATTGACCGTGGTCAACTCAAACCTCATTTTAAGTTAAAAATCATTTTTTCTTAAAATTTTACATAAAAGCTTTTCGAAAAACGACACGCACCACATACGCAAGTCATAAATCATTAAATGGAGCTATGAGAGGTCTCGAAACATAGAATTTAAGTCTAGTACTTAAAATGACCTATCGGGTCGTCACATTCTCCACCTATAAAAGAAACGTTCATCCTCGAACGAACATAGAAAAGTACCTGGACTGGTAAAAAGATGGGGGTATCTACTCCGCATATCAGACTCGGACTCGGATGAAGCCTCCTCAATCGACCGACCTCTCCACTGCACCTTCTTAGAAGGAAAACTCTTGAGACTTTTTCCTTCAAATTTGGACTGCCCTGATTAGATCTGGCACAGATCTGCGGTTCGTAGAACAGTTTTGCGGTCGCACATTGCAACGCGAAATCTCCCTCCAAAAATTCTCATGCTAATTATGCGACAGATATGCGGTCCGCGAAATGGTTATGCGGTCGCACATTGGACCGCAAAATAACCTCAAAATTAAGTTGCTCCTAACTCATTTTGCAATGATTCTATGGTCAGGGAAACGAATCCGCGGTCGTATAATGGACCGCAAAATCGCCATTTTTCTATAAACACTTCTGCCAACTCCACGATGCATTACAAGTCCAAAAGTCCATAAAACCTCAAATTCTTGGCGAATATTTAGTGGGCCTCACATCGGATCACCCAAGACCCCAATGAAACATGCTTAAAAATCTAAAAACAACATACGAACCTACCAAAATTGTCAAAATACCGATCTGAGGTCTTTTACCAAAAAAGATTGAAGGTGGTCAACTCAAACCTCATTTTAAGTCAAAAATCATTTTTTTCTTCAAAATTTTACGTAAAAGCTTTCCGAAGAATGACATGGTCCACGCACGCATGTCAGTAATCATAAAATGTAGAAATGAGAGGTTTTAGAGCATAATATTTAAGGCTAGCACTCAAAATGACCTATCAGGTGGTCACATTCTCCACCTTTAAAAGAAACGTTCATCCTCGAACGAACATAGGAAAGTATCTGGATAGGTAAAAATGTGGGGGTATCTACTCCGCATATCAGACTCGGACTCCCACGTAGCCTCCTCAATCGACTGACCTCTCCACTGCACCTTCTCAGAAGGAAAACTCTTGGACCTTCTCCTGCAAATCTGGGTTGGCTTGAGCAGATCCGCAACGGATCTGCGGCTCGTAAAACAATTATGCGGTCGCACATTGCACTGCAAAATTTCCCTATAAAAATTCTCATGATGGTTATGCGACAGACATGCGGTCTGCGAAATGGTTTTGCGGTCACACATTGGACCGCAAAATGACCCTCTAAATTAAGTTGCTCCGAACTTATTCCGCGATGATTCTGCGATCAGCGGAACAGATCTGCGGTCGTATAATGGACTACATAATCACCATTTTTCTACAAACGTTTCTACCAACTCCACGATGCATTGCAAGTCCAAAAGTCCATAAACCTCAAATTCTTAGCGAACCTTTACATGGCCTCACATCGGGTCACCCAGGACCCCAACAAAACATGCATAAAAGTAAAAAAATATCATACGAACCTACCAAAATCGTCAAAACACCGATTTGAGATCGTTAACCAAAACATTGACCATGGTCAACTCAAACCTCATTTTAAGTTAAAATCACTTATTCTTCAAAATTTTACGTAAAAGCTTTCTGAAAAATGGCATGGACCACGCACACAAGTCATAAATCATCAAATGGAGCTATGAGAGGTCTTAGAATATAGAATTTAAGGCTAGTACTCAAAATGACCTATCGGGTCGTCACATTTTCCACCTATAAAAAAAGCGTTCATCCTCGAACGAACATAGAAAAGTATATGGACTGGTAAAAAGATGGGGGGTATCTACTCCGCATATTGGACTCGGACTCGTACGAGACCTCCTCAATCGGCTGACCTTTCCACTACACCTTCTTAGAAAGAAAGCTCTTAGACCTTCTCCTTCAAATTTGGGCTGCCCTGATTAGATCTGCGGTTCGCAAAACAGTTATGCGGTCGCACATTGCACTGCAAAATCTCTCTTTAAAAATTCTCACGCTGGTTATGTGACAGACACGGGTCTGCAAAATGGTTATGCGATCGTACATTATACCGCGAAATAACCCTCAAAATGAAGTTTCTCCTAACTCATTCCGCTATGATTCTGCGGTCAACGAAATGGATCCGCGGTCGCATAATGGACCGCATAATCACCATTTTTCTGCAACATTTTCTGCCAACTCTATGATGCATTGCAAGTCTAAAAGTCCATAAAACCTCAAATTCTTGGTGAACTTTTATGGGGCCTCACATCGGGTCACTCGGGACCCTATCAAACATGCTTACAAGTCCAAAAATATCATACGGACCTACCAAAATTGTCAAAACACCGATATGAGATCTTTTACCAAAATATAGACCATGGTCAACTCAAACCTCATTTCAAGTTAAAAATAACTTATTCTTCAAAATTTCATGTAAAAGCTTTCCTAAAAATGATACGGACCACGCACACAAGTCATAAATCATCAAATGGAGCTATGAGAGGTCTCAAAATATAGAATTTAAGGCTAGTACTCAAAACGACCTATCGTGTTGTCATATTATCCACTATTTAAAGAAAAGTTCTTCCTTGAACGAACATAGAAAAGTACCTCGACTGGTAAAAGGTGTGGGTATCTACTCCGCATATCAGAATTAGACTCCTACATAGCCTCTTTAATCGGCTGACCTCTCCACTATACCTTCTCAGAAGGAAAACTCTTGGACATTCTCCTGAAAATTTGGGTTGGTCTGATCAGATCCGCAATGGATCTGCGGTTCGTAAAATAGTTATGCGGTTCACATTGCACCGCGAAATCTCCCTCAAAAGAATCTCATGCTGGTTATGTGACAGACATGCAGTCTGTGAAACGGTTATGCGGTCGTTCATTGGACCGCGAAATGACCCTCAAAATTAAGTTGCTCCTAACTCATTCCGCGATGATTCTGCGGTCAACGGAACGGATCCCCGGTCACATAATGGACCGTAGAATCGCCATTTTTCTGCAAAAGTTTCTACCAACTCGACGATGCATTGTAAGTCCAAAAGTCCATAAACCTCAAATTCTTGGCGAACTTTTATAAGGCCTCACATCGGGTCACCAGGGACCCTAACCAAACATGAGTAAAAGTCTAAAAATATCATGCCAACCTACCGGAATCGTCAAAACACCGGTTTGAGATCGTTTACCAAAACATTGATCGTGGTCAACTCAAACCTCATTTTAAGTTATAAATTATTTTTTCTTCAACATTTTACGTAAAAGCTTTCCGAAAAACGACACGGACCACGCACGCAAGTCATAAATCATCAAATGGAGCTATGAGAGGTCTCATAACATAGAATTTAAGGTTAGTATTAAAAATGACCTATCGGGCTGTCACATTCTCCACTATTAAAAGAAACGTTCATCCTCGAACCAACATAGAAAAGTACCTGGTCTTGTAAAAGGTGGGTGTATCTACTCTGCATATCGGAATCGGACTTCCACGTAGCCTCTTTATCCGGCTGACCTCTCAACTGCACCTTCTCAGAAAAATCTTGGACCTTCTCCTGCAAATCTAGGCTGGCCTGATCAGATCCACAATGGATCTGCGGTCCGCAGAACAGTTATGCGATTGCACATTGCACAACGAAATCTCCCTCTAAAAATTCTCATGCTGATTATGCGACAGACATGCGGTCCACGAAATGGTTATGCGGTCGCACATTGGACCGCGAAATGACCCTCAAAATTAAGTTGCTCCTGACTCATTCCACGATGATTTTGCAGTCAGCAAAACGGATCCGCGATCGCATAATGGACTGTAGAATCGTCATTTTTCTGCAAAACTTTCTACCAACTCCACGATGCATTGCATGTTCAAAAGTCCATAAACCTCAAATTCTTGGCGAACCTTTACGGGGCCTCACATCGGGTCACCCTGGACCCCATCCAAACATGCTTATAAGTCCAAAAATGCCATACGAACCTACCAAAATTGTCAAAATACCGATCTGAGGTCGTTTATCATAAAAATTGACCATGGTCAACTCAAACCTCATTTTAAGTAAAAAATCACTTTTTATTCAAAATGTTACGTAAAAGCTTTCCAAAAAAGGACGCGGACCATACACGCAAGTCATAAAATCATCAAATGGAGCTATGAGAGATCTCGAAATATAGAATTTAAGGCTAATACTCAAAACGACCTATCAGATCGTCACATTCTCCACCTCTAAAAGAAACGTTCATCCTCGAACGAACATAGAAAAGTACCTGGACTGGTAAAAAGGTGGGGGTATCTACTCCACATATCAGACTTGGATTTCGATGTAGACTCCTTAATCGGCTGACCTCTCCATTGCACCTTCTCATAAGAAAAACTCTTGGACCTTTTCCTATAAATCTGGGCTGTCCTGGTCAGATTTACGATGGATCTGTGGTTCGCAGAACAGTTATGCAGTCGCGCATTGCACCGCGAAATCTCCCTACAAAAATTCTCATGTTAATTATGTGATGGGCATGCAGTCCGTGAAATGGCTACGGTCGTACATTGGACCGCGAAGTGACTCTCAAAATAAAGTTGCTCCTTACTCATTCCGCGATGATTCTGCAGTCAGCAGAAGGGATCCGTCGTCGTATAGTGGACCGCATAATCGCCATTTTTCTGCAAGTTTTTCTACCAACTCCATAGTGCATTGCAAGTCCTAAAGACCATAATCCTCAAATTCATGGCAAACATTTACGGGGCCTTGCATTGGGTCACCCGGGACCCCAACCAAACATGCGTACAAGTCCAAAAATATCATACGAACATACCGAAATCGTCAAAATACCGATCTGAGATTTTTTACCAAAAACATTGACCGTGATCAACTCAAACCTCATTTTAAATCAAAAATCACTTTTTCTTCAAAATTGTACGTAAATTTTTCCAAAAAAGGACGCGGACCACGCACACAAGTCATAAATTATCAAATGGAGCTTTGAGATGTCTCGAAATAAGGCTAATACTCAAAACGACCTATCGGGCAGTCACATTCTCTACCTCTAAAAGAAACATTCATCCTTGAACGTATATAGAAAAGTACCTGGACTGGTAAAAAGGTGGGGGTATCTACTCTACATATCTGACTCGGAATCCTATGTAGCCTCCTCAATTGGCTGACCTCTCCACTACACCTTCTCAGAAGGAAAACTCTTGGACCTTCTACTGCAAATTTGGATTGGCCTGATCAGATTCGCGACTGATCTGCGGTTCGCAGAACAATTATGCGGTCGCACATTGCACCGCGAAATTTCCCTCCAAACATTCTCATGCTAATTATGTGACGAACTTGCGATCCGCGAAATGGTTATGCGGTCGCACATTGGACTGCGAAATGACCCTCAAATTTACGTTTCTCCGGACTCATTCTGCGAAGATTCTGCGGTCAGTGGATCGGATACGCGGTCACATAATGGACCACAGAATCGCCATTTTTTTTACAAAATTATCCACCAAATCCACGATGCATTGCAAGTCCAAAAGTCCATAAATTTCAAATTCTTGGCGAAATTTTACAATGCCTTACATCGGGTCACCCAGGACCCCAACAAAACATGCGTAAAAGTCCTAAAACATCATACGAACCTATCGGAATCGTCAAAAGACCGATCTAAGGTCGTTTACCAAAATAATTACCCGTGGTCAACTCAAACCTCATTTTAAGTTAAAAATCACTTTTTCTTAAAATTTTACATAAAAGCTTTCCGAAAAATGACACAATCCACACACGTAAGTCATAAATCAACAAATGGAGCTATGAGAGGTCTCAGAACATAGAATTTAAGGCTAGTACTCAAAACGATCTATCGGGTTGTCACATTCTCTGCCTATAAAAGAAACTATCATCTTCGAACGAACATAGAAAAGTACCTGGAGTGGTAAAAGATGGGGATATTTACTCTGCATATCAGACTCAGACTCATACGAAGCCTCCTGGATTGGTTGACCTCTCCACTGCACCTTCTCAGAAGGAAAACTCTTGGACCTTCTCCTTCAAATTTGGGCTGCCCTGATTAGATCTGCCACAGATCTGCGGTTCGCAGAACAGTTATGCGATCGCAGATTGCAACGCGAAATATCCCTCCAAATATTCTCACGCTGACTATGCGATGGATATGCGGTCCGCGAAACGGTTATGCGGTCGCACATTGGACCGCAAAATGACCTCAAATTTAATTGCTCCTAAGTCATTCTGCAATGATACTGCGGTCAGTGAAATGGATCTGCGGTCGCATAATGGACCATAGAATCACCATTTTACTGCAAAATTTTCTACCAATGCCACGATGCATTGCAAGTCCAAAAGTCCATAAAACCTCAAATTCTTGGCGAACTTTTATGGGGCCTCACATCGGGTCACCCGGGACCCCAACCAAACATACAAGTCCAAAAATATCATACGAATTTACTAAAATCGTCAAAACATCGATCTGAGGTCTTTTAACAAAAACATTGACCGTGGTCAACTCGACCCTCATTTTAAGTCAAAAATCTATTTTTCTTCAAAATTTTACATAAAGCTTTCCGAATAACGACATGGACCACGCACACAAGTCATTAAACATCAAATGGAGCTATGAGAGGTTTATGAACAAAATATTTAAGGCTAGCACTCAAAATGACCTATCGGGTTTTCACATTCTCCACCTTTAAAAGAAATGTTCATCCTCGAACGAACATAGAAAAGTACTTGGACTGGTAAAAAGTTGAGGGTATCTACTACGCATATCGGACTCAGACTCCCACGTAGCCTCCTCAATCGGCTGACCTCTCCACTGTACTTCTCAGAAGGAAAACTCTTGGACCTTCTCCTGCAAATCTGGGTTGGCCTAATCAGATCCGCAATGGATCTAGGGTTCGCAAAACAGTTATGCGGTCGCACATTGCACCGCAAAATCTCCCTCTAAAAAGTCTCATGTTGGTTATGCGACGGACATGCAGTCTGCGAAACCGTTATGTGGTCTCACATTGGACCGCGAAATGACACTCAAAATTAAGTTGGTTCTAACTTATTCTGTGATGATTATACGGTAAGCAGAACGGATCCGCGGTCGCATAATGGATCGCAAAATCACCATTTTTTTGCAAACTTTTCTACCAACTCCTTGATGCATTGCAAGTCCAAAAGTCTATAAACCTCAAATTCTTGGCGAACATTTATAGGGCCTCACATCGGGTCACCTGGGACCCCAACCAAACATGCGTAAAAGTCAAAAAATGTTATACGAACCTACCAGAATTGTCAAAACACCGATATGAGATCGTTTACCAAAACATTGATCGTGGTCAACTCAAACCTCGTTTTAAGTTAAAAATCACTTTTTCTTCAAAATGTTACGTAAAATCTTTCCGAAAAATGACACCGACCACGCACGCAAGTCATAAATCATCAAATGGAGTTATGAGAGGTCTCAGAACATAGAATTTAAGGCTAGTACTCAAAATGACCTATTGGGTCGTCACATTCTCCATCTTTAAACAAAACATTCATCCTTGAACGGACATAGAAAAGTACCTGGACTGGTAAAAAGATAGGGGTATCTACTTCGCATATTGGACTCGGACTCCCACGTAGCCTCCTAATTTGGCTGACCTCTCCACCACACATTTTCTGAAGGAAAACTCTTGGATCTCAAATTTTGAACCCGCCGGTCTAGAATAGTCACCATCTCTTCCTCATTGGTCAAATTCTCATCAAGCTGCACCGTGTAGAAGTCTAAAACATGTGACATTTTTTCATGGTACTTCCGAAGCATGGAAACGTTAAATACCGGATGTACCCTTGCTAGGCGAGGAGGCAATGCAAATAAGAAACCTCCCAAACTCTCTCCAAGATCTCAAACAGTCCAATAAAACCTCGGACTCAACTTTCCTTTCTTACCAAACTGCATCACGCCCTTAATAGGTGACACTCAGAGATGATCCTTCTCACCCGCCTGTAGGCCACATCTCGAATCTTCCGATCGACATAACTCTTTTTCCTAGACCGAGCTGTACGAAGCCGCTCCTGAATCACCTTAACCTTTTTCAAAGCATCAAAGACAAAATTAGTGCCTAACAATCTAGTCTCACCGGGATCAAACTAACCAATCAGCGACGACATCGCCTCCCATATAGGGCCTCGTACGGAACTATCCGGATGCTTGACTGATAGCTATCGTTGTAGGCGAACTCCGCCATAGGTAATAATTGGTCCCACTGGCCCCCAAAATCCATAGAGAATGCCTGCAACATGTGTTCTGATATCTAAATAGTGCACTCGAACTGTCTGCCCGTCTGAGGATGAAATGCAGTACTCATCTCGACCAGCATGCCCAACTCATGCTGCACGACTCTCAAAACATGTAATATGAACTATGCGCCTCAGTCAGAAATGATGGAAATGGGCACGCCGTGCATGCGGATAATATCCAGATGTCAATATGAGCCAATCGCTCTGAAGAATAGGAAGTCATCATCGGAATAAAGTGCGTGGAATTAGTCAACCGGTCCATAGTAACCCAGACTGCATAATATTTACTCAAGGTTCGTGGTAAGCCTACCACAAAATCCATAGTGATGCACTCCCACTTCCATTTCCGGTATCTCCAATATCTGAGTCAACCCACCCAATTTTTTATGCTCGTACTTCACTTGTTAACAATTCAAACACCGAGAGACATAAGCAACAATATCTTTCTTCATTCTCCGCCACCAATAGTGATGTGTCAAGTCACGGTACATCTTCGTGACACCTAGGTGAATGGAATAGCGTGAACTATGAGCCTCCTTAGCACCACCCTACTACACCGTGTCCTTCAACACCAACAAATGAGGATCATCAAACTGGTGAGCCTTGATGCACTCCAACAATGATGACTGTGCCACAACACAAGCAAGAATACGGCTAGGCTCCGAAATATTCAATCTCGTAAACCGATTGGCCAAATCCTGAACATCCATGGCTAGTGGCCTCTCTACTGCCGGTAAATATGCCAAACTGTCCATTCTCTCAACCTTCCTACTCAATGCATCGACCACTATATTGGCCTTCCCCAAATGATATAATATGGTGATATCATAGTCTTTCAACAAGTCTAACCATCTTTGTTGCCACAAATTATGTTCCTTCTGCTTGAACAGGTGCTGGAGATCTGACGGTCGGTATAGACCTCACATGGAACACCGTAAAGATATT
The DNA here is from genome assembly GCF_000715075.1 of Nicotiana tabacum. Taxonomy (NCBI): domain Eukaryota; kingdom Viridiplantae; phylum Streptophyta; class Magnoliopsida; order Solanales; family Solanaceae; genus Nicotiana; species Nicotiana tabacum. The sequence continues at coordinate 108,850,774 of NC_134083.1, read as the reverse complement.
ACCTACAAATCTTCAGTGCGTGAACAGTGGATGCCAACTCTAAATCATGCATAGGGTGATTCTTCTCATGAACCTTCAACTGACGAGATGCATAGGCAATCACCCTACCATCATGCATCAATATTGCGCCAAGCCTAATACGCGATGCATCATATTACACAGTGTAAGACCCCAAACGTGTAGGCAATACTAATATTGGGGCTGTAGTCAATGCAGTCTTGAGCCTCTGAAAGCTCACCTCACACTTGTCGGACCATCTGAAAAGAGCACCCTTATGGGTCAACTTGGTCAATGGGGTTAAGATAGATGAAAACCCCTCCACGAACCGACGATAATAACTTGCAAAACCCACGAAGCTCCGAATCTCTGTAATTGATGTAGGTCTAGGCCAATTCTGAACTACCTCAATCTTTTTAGGATCTACCTTAATGCCCTCGGAAGATACAACATGACCCAAAAAGACAATTGAGTCCAACCAGAACTCACATTTTGAAAACTTGGCCTATAACTGACGATCCTTTAGAGTTTGAAGTATAATTCGGAGATGCTGCTCATGCTCCTCTCGACTGCGGGAGTAAACCAAAATATCATCAATGAAGAATAATGAAAGAATCCAGATAAGGCTCGAACACCTAGTTAATCAAATCCATAAAGGCTACTGGGGCATTAGTCAAGCCAAATGACGTCACCGAGAACTCGTAGTGACCATACCGAGTCCGTAAAGCTATCATAGGGACATACGATTCCCTAATCTTCACCTGATGGTAGACCGATCTCAAATTAATCTTCAAAAACACTTTGGCACCCTAAAGCTGGTCAAATAAATCATCAATCCTCAGCAACAAATACTTGTTCTTGATAGTGACCTTGTTCAGTTACTGATAATCTATGCACATCCTCATCGATCCATCCTTCTTCTTCACAAACAACACCGGCGCACCTTAAGGCAAGACACTTGGTCTAATGAATTCCTTTTCATGCAAACCATGCAACTACTCCTTCAAATCTTTCAACTCAACTGAGGCCATATGGTATGGTGCAATAGAAATGGGTTGAGTGCCCAGAACCAAGTCAATGCAAAAGTCAATATCTCTGTCGGGTGGCAGGCTCGACAAGTCTATAGGAAACACCTTTGGGAACTCTTCACCACCGGAACTGAATCCATGGAAGGCACCTCGACACTAGAATCATGGATGTTAGCCAGATACGCCAAACACCCCTTCTACGCCATACATTGAGCCTTCACATAAAAATCTACCATATTAAGTAATAGAAGGTCAACCCTAGTCTCATAACTCCTGATGGTGACCAGACACGAACGATAGACCTAGTCCACCATAATAGAATCCCCAACGGGCGTAGATACACAAATGAGAGCACTCAATGAATCACGAGACTTATCCAAATATGAAGAAAAATAGGATGACACATACGAATAAGTGGAACCCGTATCAAATAAAATTGATGCATCTCTATGGACAACCGGAACAATACCTGTGATGACCGCATTGGATGACTCTGACTCAAGTCTAGCTGGAAATGCATAAAAACGGAGCTTAGACCCACCACTCTGACCTCCACCTCTCGGATGGCCTCTCACTGGTTGGCCCACACCTCCAGCTGCCTGACCTCTACCTCTGCTTGCCTGACCCTCGCCTCTAGCTAGATGAGCTAGTTGTGGAGTAACCGGTGCTACAATTATGGCACGAGTACTCGGCTATAGCTTACTGCTCTGCAGTCTGGGACAGTACCTCCTAACGTGACCCATACCTCCACACTCAAAGCACTCTCTCTACTGACGTGGCTGCTGAATTTGGGACTAACCCTGGCGGTTCGGATAAACACTGTGATAGATTTGAATTAGTGGTACCCTGATGGGAGCTGAAGGTGCACTGTAGGCAAGTTGCTCAGGATGAGACCCATAAGAACCACGACTACCTGAAGCATCATGTGATATGTGAAGCACTAACTGAACCGGCTTGATAGGATGGCCTTTACCAAATAAAACCCTGCCTCCAGACAAGGCACCATTGAAACCACCTAAATTACTAGGCCTCTTCTTAGATGTCGCCTCTCTACCCTGACCACGAATCCTCTCGATTCGCCTAACGATCTTCTCAACTTGAGTGAAAGAAATATCATTCTCAGTCTCCCTGGCCATCTACAGTCTGATGCCGTAAGTAAGGCCATCTAAAAATCTCCTCTCCCTCCCTCTCTCAGTAGGGATCATGATAACTACATGGCAAGACAAATCCACGAATCTGGTCTCATACTGGGTAACAGTCATACTACCCTACTGGAGGCGCTCAAACTGACTGTGGAAGTCCTCTCTCTAAGTGAAGGGGATGAACTTCTCCAAGAATAGCCATGAGAATTAATCCTAAGTGAGAGTAGGTGAACCTACTAGTCTGCCCCGAACACACTCCTTCCACCACCTGTTGGCGGAGCCATGCATCTGAAACATTATGAAGTCGACTCCATTGGTCTCCACTATACACATGTTGCTCAATAACTCATGAAAACGGTCCAAGAAATCCTGGGGGTCCTCCGAAGGTGTACCACTAAAGTGAATAGGAAAAAAACTGGTGAATTTGTCCAACCTCTTCGGCCCTCGGATAACATTGCGGGTCCGTCCCCAGACTGTGTAGCAATAACAGGCTAAACTGCTCCAACTGGCAGAATTGTCGGTGTCTGATATCCGTGAGTTATCTACTCTGGAGTGTGAGTAGTGAGAGTCTGGGCTCCTCCCCTAGCATGAGACACAACTGGTGCTATAGGAAACACACCAGCCCAGGCCATGCTCTCCATAAGACCAACTAAATGGACTAGGGCATCCTGAAGCAGTGGGTAGCAATGAACCCCTAGGACCTGAGCTGGTCCAAGTAGCGCAGTTTGAATAGACACTACTACAAAAATTATTTTTAGTGGACACTATTTAGTGGCAATAAATTAATTGTCGGTAATTCATTTCCTACGCCAAATTATTTCCAGCAAATGAGCATTAGCCAGAACAAAACTCATCTTTACTGGCAATTGAATATAATGGCCTGTAATAGGCAATAGTAGTAGATATTCAATTTATTCTTCCCTCCAAAGCTTTTCATTTTTTCGCCTAAACATTTGGTCATTGTTTACCCGAAAAATCGGATAACGTTAAATTTAGATATGGTTTTAAGGGTATGAAAATTCCTTTGATACAAAATGACAATACAGGTATTTTTGCTATAAAATGGGAATGATAGACGGGAAGACTAAAATGAGTTAGAAAAACAAGCACAATAAAATCTTAATGTATCTTGGAGGCCCCTTGTCTATTGTAGTCTATCTCCCTTTTTATAGTAGAGGGTCACTGCTTTATCTATAACAACATAATAAAATAATACATATAGTGGAGGACCCATGATGGTTTGTCTCTTCCTTGATTCTCGCCAAGATTCTCTCCCTCAGTGCGGTTGTAATGGCTCTTGTCTGCGAGCTTGGCACTGGCTCAAGCTCGGTGTTAGATCGAACCCCCAGTCTTGGTTCGAGCTCGGTTCTGCCTTGGGGCATCGATATTTGGGGCCTGTGTCAATCGGTGTTGCCCCATAGTCTGATTCGAACATGGGCCCGATAATGATATCGAGTTTTTCCGTTGATTGGTCTTATAGCTCGAAGCTCGACGTCCCTACTTCGGAATTCGTCCGAGCTTGTCATGTGGATACCCTTCGATTGAAACATCATTGTCTCGACCGGTCTTTATGACTGAGAATCGGTTTTGACCGTACACAGATAGTCCCTTCGTTTCTCAGAAAGGATGTGGCGAGGAACAATATGATTTCCCTGAGGCTCGATCAAATTTATGATGACGTTTCTATCGAACCCGATCTTGATGTATGTGATAGCTGTCCCATCGACTCGATTTTACCAAAGCATTTAATGTGTGTCAGACGGTGGTCGGCCACCGCTGATACCGAACCGTCATGCCTTAGTCTATAAATAGTCTTTCCATACAACCTTTACCACTTTTGCGCCTTCTCTTCTTCCAAACTTTCTTATTTATCCTCTCTATTTCGCTGCTACGGGGCCGCCCATACCAGAATTTTAGTGCTGTATGTTTCTTCACCTTCCTTTGCACTCTTTCCTTTCATATCAATGGTGAAAACTTCCAAAACCATACCTCAGAAGGAGAAAGCTTCTTCCTCACGGCCGTCTGATGATAAGGCACCGGTGGAGCCGTCAGTTCATGACTATATTCCTGGCCCGTGCACTTTGAAGACCTATTTTAAGATGGAGAATCCTTCCTCCGTTCCGGGTCGATGTGAACACGTATCGATGTATACGTGCTCTATAACGGAGGATCACCTCGAGGCCGTCATAAAAGACTGCAACTGGGGTTCTGAGGTCGTGTTGCAAATTCCATCTTTCGATGAGAGTGTTACCACTTACGTGGAGGGGTTTTTAAGTGTTTATACTTACCCCTTCACACTGGGACCCGTCGACCCGGTGATTATTGATTTCTGCAAAAGGTATCAAGTCACCCTTGGCCAAATTCATCCCTCTCTATGGCGTATAGTGATCTTATTGCGCTTCTTCTCTATCAAAGCCTGGGGTTGGACTTTTCTCTGAACCACCTCATACGACTGTATCGGCCTCAGATCTTTTGAGGACTAATCAGACTTCATCGTCGGGCATCGAAGGATTTGATGTTGAGCATTGATGAAGATAAGGATCGGGGTTGGATGGGTCGTTATATTCGAGTGAGGACCCGTGATCTCATTCCGGAGGAGAAGATGCCGTTCCTTGAAGAATGGAATTTTGACCGTAAGTGATTTTTGTTCACTTTTCATGTCCTTTTCCGATTTTTTCTGATGTCCTTCCCTGATGTTCAGCTGCCCCTTGGATGCCACAAGCAGTGCCTGACCTCGAGGACTGGGTTCGGAAGTTAGCCTCGACCTCCTCTTACGCCGAGCGCGCTTGGCGTGATTTGGCAAAAGGCAGATGGGAGGCCAAGAACCATGGTGAGGTTTGCTTCTTGTTTCCTTCGAAGTATTCTTTGCATTCTATTCGTTACCGATTTCCTTTTGTGCATGCGTAACCAGGGATGCCGCTTTGAGGCCTTCGAGCGGTGAAGAAGGAAACAAGTCCCAAGTCCCTAAACAGGGGGAAGATAAGAAGCGAAGAGCTTCCTCTCGGTCAGAGGACCCCAAGCCCAAAACTCGAAGGGTGAGGAGAAAAGTAATTGCCCTTTCGATTGACTCGGTCCAACAACTGAGAGAAGAAGAAGAAGAAAATAGCTCCTCCGCTTTGGTAGTCCAAAAATAGCTCCCGAGCCGATGGCGGCTATGACTGCCGGGGTTGTTTTCGAAGACCTGAGTCTCGACCAGAGTACTCCGAGTGATTTGCTCGGGGCTATGACAATGGGTCATTCGCCTTCTCTTCCATCTTTTTCTGAGGAGGTGTTGAAGGAAGCTCGAGAGTTAAAGACTCCCGATATCGGCGCGGGCTCTGATGCAGGGGATCCTTTTAGGGATTGTTTTACTGGAGTCGACGATGGTTCCGATATCGGTGACGCTTCTCTTTTATTAGAGGAGGCTCAGTGTTTCATTACTCGGGTAATGATTCTTCCATACTTGACTCGTGTTTCTTACTATGCAGGCCATTAGTAGGTTTTGAGTCGATCTTAGCTAGTGTGAGGCCAAGCTCCGGAAGGTCTCAGGTGAGAGAGATGCCCTGCGGCTTCTTTGCAGCCAAAAGGATGAGGCTATAAAGGACCTCCAAGCAGATTTGGCTAAGGTCCGTGAAGAAGGGGTCGAGCTCGATAAGCAGGTGAGCCTCGTTCTATTAAAGTATGGGTCTGAATCAACCGTGGAAGTTAACCCTTCGTTGTCTCAGTTGCAGCAAAAGATCAAAAAGATCGGGTTACTTCGAGAAGAAGTCGATCAAATCCGAGCTGAATGCAATCGGTGGAAGGAGACCCTCGACCGCCTGGCAGCAGAAAAAGAAACCATCTTAACAAAATTATTATCGGCCGACGTTCAACTTTGAAGTGTCAAGCAAAAGGGGTCGATTCAATCTAAGAAGATCAAGGAGCTTGAAACACGACTTGCTGAGGCTAAGGCGGAGGTTGAGTCGTCAAAAGTCTTGGCAGATAAGTCCATTGTTGTATATCGGGCTGATGCTGAGGCTGCTCATATGGAGGCCCGGGAAGCAGCGAAGACCGCCGATACTCGAGTTCATTGGGTTGCCGAACTTGCTAAGTGTAGGTCTCGGAGGGAGACCCTCGAGGAGATACACGCTCGAGGTTTCGACCTTACCGAAGAGGTAAAAAAGGCAAAAGAGCTCAAAGCGGAAGCTGAAGCCATGGCTTCTGATGATGATGATGATGGTAGCAAAAGCGTATCCGAGGAAGGGGAAGAGCTCGACCAGGAAGCTTAGTTTCTAATTCTTCATGTTTGTAAATTAATCACGTAGGCAATTTTTGTATATATATGTATAACGAGGTCGACTTTTTTTTGTTTTGTGAAAACTTTTAATCAAATGTTGACCTTGTAGTCTCTCTGATCGATCAAATTTGTAGCCCCTGGGTTTGCTTGTTGAGTCGATGATTCAAACTTTGACGGAACATAATCCGTAGGTGTAATGTAATGATCGAGTTAATGTAAACTCAGAGTAAAAGTAGCTTATTAGCCGTCGAGGGAATATTTTGAACTTGAAATATTGCAGCCCGTAGGCATAATGGTCGAGTGAGTGCTTGCTCGAACTTGGAATAACAGGAGCCCATAGGCTTAATAGTCGAGTGAATATTTCGAACTTGAGATAATGTGGCCTGTAGGCTTAATAGTCGAGTGAATGTTTCGAACTCGAGATAATGTGGCCCGTAGGCGCAATGGTGAAGTGAATGTTTCGAACTCGAGATAAAGGTTGCCCGTAGGCTTAATAGTCGAATGAATGTTCCAAACTTGAAATATCGTAGCCCGTAGGCGTAATATGGTCGAGTGAGTGCTTGCTCGAACTCGGAATAACAGTAGCCCATAGGCTTAATAGTCGAGTGAATGTTTCGAACTCGAGATAATGTGGCCCGTAGGCTTAATAATCGAATGCTTATTTCGAACTCGGAATGAAAGTAGCCCGTAGGCTTAATGGTCGAGTGAGTGCTTGCTCGAACTCGGAATAACAGTAGCCCATAGGCTTAATATTCGAGTGATTATTTCGAACTCGGAATGTAAGTAGCCCGTAGGCTTAACGATCGAGTGAGTGCTTCCTCGAACTCGGAATAACAATAGCCCGTAGGCTTAATATTCGAGTGATTATTTCGAACTCGGAATGTAAGTAGCCCGTAGGCTTAGTGGTCGAGTGAGTGCTTGCTCGAACTCGGAATAACAGTAGCCCGTAGGCTTAATATTCGAGTGATTATTTTGAACTCGGAATGTAAGTAGCCCGTAGGCTTAATAGTTGAGTGAATCTTAATTCTGGTTGCACAATAAATCTCAAGTCATTGCACATGTGAGTGATAATTTCGAACTCGGAATGTAAGTAGCCCGTAGGCTTAATGGTCGAGTGAGTGCTTGCTCGAACTCGGAATAACAGTAGCCCGTAGGCTTAATATTCGAGTGATTATTTTGAACTCGGAATGTAAGTAGCCCATAGGCTTAATAGTTGAGTGAATCTTAATTCTGGTTGCACAATAAATCTTAAGTCATTGCACATGTGTTTATGTTTGGGCCAATCCATATGAGCATGGTTCATTTTGACCATTTGGCTCTTACAATTTTTCCTGTTGGAACCCTATTATTGTGAGATGACTTTCTTGCATCTGAACTCGATGTATTTGAGGGCCCTGATGCCCCCCCGGTATTCGAGGTCGGTTGGAAAGAGGCCTCGAATATTGTTAAAAGTTCAGCACGATCGATGGTTGCCTCATTAAAAACCTAGCCGAAAAACCTATTTGGGAGAAAGTCGGTCTAAGGGAAAAAGAGTGCAACGCGTGCTTTTAAGAGAAAGATCTTCTTCAGCTCTTGTTCGACTTCTGCATGGGTCAGTTAGATGAATATGGAAAGGTCGTACCTTAGCGGAGTTTACAGGCATTGAAGGACATATTAATTTCAGCACCGATTCTAATGCTCCCAGAGGGAACCGATGGTTATGCTATCTATTGTGACGCTTCGGGCGTTGGATTGGGTTGTGTACTGATACAACATGCTAAGGTTATAGCTTATGCTTCTAGACAACTAAGAAAGCACAAGAAGAATTACCCGACCCACGATCTAGAGTTAGCCGTGGTGATTCATGCACTAAAGATGTGGAGGCACTATTTGTATGGCATTTATGTTGATATCTATACGGTTCATAAAAGCCTTCAGTATATCTTCAAGCAAAATGAATTGAATTTACATCAAAGGAGATGGTTGGAGCTACTAAAAGACTATGACATTGATATTTTATACCATCCAGGGAAGGCGAATGTAGTAGCCGATGCCCTTAGCCGTAGATCTAGGAGTAGCCTATCATATTTACAGCAAGAGAAGAGGGGGATAGCCCATGAGATTTATCAGCTAGCTAGTCTTGGAGTTTGATTACTAGACTCAGGTGATACCGGAGTTACTATTCAGGACACGACAACATCCTCTTTAGTAACTGAAGTGAAGGAACGCCAGTACGAGGATCCTGTGTTAGCTTATTACAGGGATACAACCCACCAGAAGGAGAAGACACCATTTAAGATTACAGGAGACGGAGTCCTCAGATATCGAGGTCGATTGTGTGTTCGTAATATGGCAGGGCTGCACCAACAGGTTATGGGAGAAACTCACTTTTCTCGTTATTCTGTTCATCTAGGAGCGACGAATATGTATCATGATATCAGGGAAATATACTGGTGGGACAAAATGAAGAAGGATATAGCAGAGTTTGTTGCTCAGTGCCCTAATTATCAGCAGGTTAAGATTGAGCATCAGAAACCCGGTGGATTATTGCAGGCTATAAAGATTCCGACTTGGAAATAGGAAGTAATTAATATGGATTTCATCATAGGCTTACCTAGTACCTAGCGTAAGTTTGATTCTATATGGTTTATTATTTATAGACTTACAAAATCAACCCATTTTCTGCCTGTCAGGACTATGTATTCAGTAGAGGATTATGCAAGGCTTTACATTAAGGAGATAATATGACTTCATGGTGTCCCTATATCTACTATCTCAGATAGAGGTTCTCAGTTTACAGTTAATTTCTGGAGGTCCTTCCAAAAAGGATTGGGGACTCAAGTAAGTCTTAGTACAACATTTCATCCCTAGACAGATGGTCAAGCTACACGTACTATTCAGATACTGGAGGATATGCTACGGGCTTGTGTGATAGACTTCAGGGGTAGCTGGGATGATTATCTTCCACTTATTGAATTCACATATAATAATATCTATCATTCCGGCATTCAGATGGCTCCATACGAAGCTCTTTACTGACGGAAGTGTAGGTCACCTATCGAATGGTTCGAGGTTGGGGAAACTAAGTTAGTAGGACCAGAGTTGGTACAACAGGCAGTTAAGAAGATTAAGCTTATATGGGAAATGATATTAGTAGCTCAGAGTCATCAAAAGTCCTATGCAGAAAATCGACGACGAGACTTAGAGTTTCAGGTAGATGACTGGGTATTCCTAAAGGTATCATCGATGAAAGGCGTTATGAGATTCGGTAAGAAAAGGAAAGCTTATCCCTTGGTACATTGGACCTTATAAGATCATACGCAGAGTAGGCCAGGTAGCATATGAGTTAGACTTGCCTTCCAACTTGGAGTCAGTAGATCCAGTCTTTCATGTGTCTATGCTCCGTAAGTGTATTAGAGATCCTTCTAGAGTCATTCCAATTGACGATGTTCAGGTCATAGAGAAACTATCATATGAGGAGGCTCCCATTGCTATACTAGATAGACAGGTTCGGAGATTGAGAACTAAAGACGTATCTTTGGTTAAAGTACTTTAGAGGAACAATAATGTGTAGGAGATGACTTGGGAAGCAGAAGAAGACATGAAGTCTAGGTATCCTCACTTGTTTCCGCTTCCGGAGGAGGATCGGACTGAGACATCACAGCCTTATGTACGTATATGGTACTCGATTCTTATGTTAGTTATTGTCATTGGTCGTGTGAGGCCATTGGTGTTATTGATGATTGTGGCCCTGTGTGGCTTTGTATTGTTGGGTTTTCTATCTAACAGGTTGGTAGTGGTACCATTACAGAGGAGACTCTGCCAAAATTTCTATAGATCTCTGGGAGTTTAACATTCGAGGACGAATGTTTCTAAGGGGGGAAGATTGTTACACCCTGTGCGTCCCAAGGTGACGTATAATGAATATGGGACTTGTTAATCATGCTTTAAATGAGTTTAAAGTCATAATATTACTATATATGATGTTTGGATATAAAATATAAAGTTTGGAAAAAATCGGATTTAAGTTGCGGAAAAATCGACTAAGGATTTGCCTTGTAACATAGCTTTTTGAGAAATGCATTTCGTGTGCTATATGAGATATTTTTGGGACATATTATATAACAAATTGAAGGTCTTGGAATTTAGTTTCTAACTCACTTAACCGTTCGTTTATACGACATCCTGATAAAATGATATAAGCGTCGGAAGATGGGCCAATGCGAGGGTGCCAAGCTAGCACCTCTTTGACTTTTCAAAAGTTGATATATAGGTCTTAACTCGTCTCTCTCTTCAATTTTACATAGAACCCGACGATAGAACACCATAAAACCTATCCTTGAGCTCTCTAATAGGGTTTCAAGGAATACTAACATCCTGGGTACGACATCGAGAAGCGATAACATAGGAACGATCCCTACGATGTAAGTATCATTATACCGCCTCTCTTTTTTCTTTGTAGTTCGAGTTTTGTAAGGTATTTCATAGTTAAGAAACGTCTAATTTCTGTATTTAAGTATTTAAATATCAAGGAAGGTTGATAAATTGGTTTCCTAAAAGTTAGAACTCACGGGACGGTGATCGGAAGGCGTGAGTTTGACTTTTCTTTTCCCTCTTTTAGTGGACTGTTTTGTAGTCCACCCATGATGGCCTATTGTGCTACAGATTTATGGAGTTTGGAAGGATAAAAGGGCGTGGAGAAATGCCACATGTGGTAGCGTAGTAGATTGGTCGCTCGTCGTTGCAGTTTCAGGCTAATTGATAACTTGTTGAATGGGTGTGTTATGGTATATTTGGGGTTTTTGTTGTATTAAAACTCCCGAATTGTAATTAGGTTGGTTTTGAGTTATTGATTGTATTGTGCTTGTATCTCGCGTATAGTAGGATTGAGGGAGCAGTAAAATCAGGGGAAATGCTACCCGTTTTATTTTAGCTTCGAGTTATCGTTTGAGATACGTAATATACTGGCGCCATCTAAGTCGTACATGTATTTCTTTGTTATAGGGTTGGCGTGCTAGTTATCATAAGTATGTGGTTGAGTTACATTGAAGACTTGAGGTATTTTAAGGCTATAAATTCTATAAATTCTTTCCTTTTGGAATAATCCATATGATATAAAGGAAACGTGCAAACGCTAAACTTTCATAAATGACTCTATTCATAGAAGTACTAGGGGTTCCTATGTTCTAAATTCCCCATATGTCCTACTTTCATATTGTCTGTTCATGGGTCTCATGACATTCCGAGAGATCTTATTGACTTACTTCATTATGCATGCATCCATTTATACATGTATATTGACCCATGACCAGATGACGTTATATACGCGTATATTATATGTATATGGGGATATGGGGAAAGGTTATGGCGTTACTTACACACCACCACCTGATCAGCTGGTATACATTTATGACTTCGCCCACAGAGGCTGAGATGATATGATGGGATGCCTTCACAGGCTTGATGCTGTTATGTACGCACATACATATGCATGATATGATATTTATATTCATATGCATGACATTATAAATGTTTCATGATTCACAGATCTATTCAGACTAACAGGTTGAGTCCTTTAATCCATGTTTCTTTCGTGTCTGTTATATACTAATTTTTATGCCTTACATACTCGATACATTATTCGTACTGACACCCCTATTGCCTGGGGGGCCTGCGTTTCATGCCCACAAGGGCAGGTAGACAGGCTGACGGCTCCCCATCTTAGGATCCCTGGTCAGTGAGAGTTGGTGTGCTCCATTTGATCCGGAGCTGCTATTGAGTTTTGGTACGATACTTTTGTATATATATGGGTATGACGGGGCCCAGTCCCATCCTTTATACAGTTGTACACTCTATTAGAGGTCTGTAGACAGACATATATATATATATATATATATATATATATATATATATATATATATATATATATATATATATATATATGTCTTTTGGGCATGTTTTCCCACGTATGTTGTTCATATGAATTAGTAGTTTATTTCCAAACATTATGCATGACCTAAACTTATTTCATATTTATATCTTAGACGTATGCATAGGGGTGTTCGAGAGGTAGAACTCAAGCACTCGTCACGCCCCATCGGTTTGGGTCGTGACATATACGCCCGTCACCTAGCATGTGCGTCACCTCAACAGCAAACACATAACACGAAATTCGGGGTTTCATACCCTCAACACTAAGTTTAGAAGTGTTACTTACATCGAACAAGCCAATTCCAATACCGAGCAAGCCCAACGATGCCCGATGAAACTCACAAAATGATCCAAAAGCCCAACCTGGGCTCGTGCCTCGAAACCTGATGGAGCTCACAAAATCCAACAACCCATTCAATTACGAGTCCAACCATATGAGTTTCACTTAAATTTGACTCCGAGTCAACATTCAAAACTCAAAAACTCATTCTATGAAACTTTAGGCTAAAATCCCCAATTTTCTCTTTAAAGCCCATAATCCAATTACCAAAAATGAAGATGAAATCACAAAATATAATCAAAACTGAGTGTAGAAAACTTACCCCAATCCTTGTGATGAAAATTGCTTCCAAAGTTACCTCAATCCGAGTCCTACATCTCAAAATATAAACAAAAGAACCAAAACCTTGATATATAGCTTTTGCACAGCATTTTCGCATATGCGGTCACATTGTCGCATATGCGGAAAATTCTCGCTTCTGCAAAGCCCTTTGAAGACCAGACTTCCACACCTGCAGAGCTTTCCCCGCTTCTGTGCACACGCAGGTGCGACAAACAACTCCTGCTTCTGTGCCACACGCCGTTTCTACGGCTAGTCTTACTTTAAGGCCCCGTAAAATTTAGCAAAGGAAAAATAATGTTTCGTGGTACCGAATTGGGATTACGCGTTTGAGGATTGAACAGTGCGCTGGGGAGTTGAAGTAAAATGCTGGGCAGAAATAGGTATTTCTGCGGTCCGTTCTGCGACCGCAGAATGGCCGCAGAGTGGAGCAGTCTTTTGGGCCATTTTAAATATCATTTTTGCGGTCCATTATGTGACTTCATAACCATTTCACGGCCCTCACTCTTGTCGCATATCCCGCTTTGGGATTTTTTTGAGGGAGGTTCTGCGGTACATTATGGGACCGCAGAATAGGTCTGCGGGCTGCATAGTGACCGCAGACCTGGTCAGTTCCTTTCCTGTTTTGGCACCCCAATTTTGTGGTCATTTAGCGGACCGCATTACTATTATGCGGTCGCCTATGCGACCGCAGAACCTGTTCCAGATCTTCATTTTGGATTTTTAAAACCTGACCCTACTTCGTTAAAATAGATGTAAGGGGCAATTTTCGAGCAAAACCTGATACTTTAGAGTGAGAGAGAGAGTCCTAGTGAGAGAAAGTGATCTTCATCAAGTTACTCTTCAATTCTTGCTTAAAACTTTGAAGATTATCAAGAGAAGCACCTTATGTCTTCATCCTAAAGGAAAGAATCTATGCCCTAGCTCTTAATTTCGAAAATCTTCTAAAATGGGGGATAATTAGAAAGACAATTCTTGGGTGTGGGGGTTGTTGTCTTGCATGCATGTATCCTTGAAGTATGTGGGAAGGTCGTGAGCTAAAAATGGTAGAGAATGGGTTGGGGAATGATGGAATCTTTCACAAAAGGGCCTTAAAAATATTAATGCCCACCTAGTGTTTGATTATGTGCTCAAATGAGCTAGGATCATGATAATCTTCTTAATTTTAGTCCAAATTGTCATATTTCTAAAATAGATCGATGTTGCTAAGAATTCTGGAATGCTGTAAAGTTTAAGGAAGCTCAATTGAGGTATGTTGGCTAAACCCCCTTCTTCTTAGAATCGAATCCCATAATGTTCATGTAATTGGAGTAAGTCCTTGATTATTATTGAATTGGCTATTCCTAATGTGGTTGTGTTGAAGGATGTATGTTCAATACTTATTCTAAATGCTTCATCATGTCATCTTGTCATTTGAGGATGTGTTCAAAACGTGGAATATGTGTTAGAAATGTTAAGACTTCATGTCAATATCGAAATAAAGATTGTTATGCCAAATTGTATAAAAAACCTCTATGTGCCTAAGATTTCCCAAATTGCTCATATGTGAATTTAATGACTTGAATGGGAAGCCCTATTGTTGTTGACAATGATAATGATATTTGAATGTGGAAAAGGGAACTGGAACTATGAAATACGTCCAAGTGCCAAGAATGACTTTGTAGTCGTGATCACTAGTGCCAATGAATCAAAAGAATATGAACGAAGTATGATTTGAGATGACTGACTGAAAAGGGTAATGTCTTGGGTGAGACGGCCTAGCCGATCGGGCCGTGATCGGACGTCATGCTGTACACATGGTGGTGACTGTGCTGAAAATGATAATTGAAATTGTGGTTATGGATGATGCCTCAAATGGGACGACCTAGCCGATCGGGTCGAGATCGGACTCAGTGTAAGAATACAGAGGTATTGTGAATTGTGGAATATCGGCACTAAAGATCACCCAACCTAATAATATAGAAATTGACTTGAAAACTTATGTGATCCTTATTTGATGTTTTAGTATTGTTTGAAGCCCTTATTGAACTCATGACTGTTTTCCCCTTGTATTATTATTCATTCTATTGAGAGGGTGTTTAGCTTTACATACTAGTACTATTCGACAGTACTAACGTCCCTTTTTCCGAGGGCGCTGCATCTTTAAATGCATGCAGATGGTTCCATAGTAGGTAGTGTTGATCAGCGATAGCAGTACACCTTCCTCCTAGCAGACTTGGTGAGCCCCACCTCATTCTGGGGTCATGTATCTTTTGTACATTTTGTTATCACGTTTTGAGGTATAGCCGAGGCTTTGTTGCCGGCACTATCATAACTCTCTTTTGTATCTCTTAAAGGCTCCGTAGACACTATGTGGGTTGTACATGGGTGCTAGAAAAGTCAAACAGATTGTGTTCTAGTACTATTTGACAGTACTAACGTCCCTTTTGCCGAGGGCGCTGCATCTTTAAATGCATGCAGATGGTTCCATAGTAGGCAGTGTTGATCAGCGATAGCAGTACACCTTCCTCCTAGCAGACTTGGTGAGCCCCACCTCATTCTGGGGTCATGTATCTTTTGTACATTTTGTTATCACGTTTTGAGGTATAGCCAGGGCCTTGTTGCCGGCACTATCATAACTCTCTTTTGTATCTCTTAGAGGCTCCGTAGACACTATGTGGGTTGTACATGGGTGCTAAAAAAGTCAAACAGATTGTGTTCTAGTACTATTCGACAGTACTAACATCCCTTTTGCCGGGGGCACTGCATCTTTAAATGCATGCAGATGGTTCCATAGTAGGCAGTGTTGATCAGCGATAACAGTACACCTTCCTCCTAGCAGACTTGGTGAGCCCCACCTCATTCTGGGGTTATGTATCTTTTGTACATTTTGTTATCATGTTTTGAGGTATAGCCGAGGCCTTGTTGCAGGAACTATCATAACTCTCTTTTGTATCTCTTAGAGGCTCCGTAGACACTATGTGGATTGTACATGGGTGCTAGAAAAGTCAAACAGATTATGTTCTATTTTGTTCTCTTGTTCCACTTTAGACTATAAAAAGGTGTGTATTTTGAGATATTAAAGATGAAGAAACTAATAGAAAGGTTTTGGTATTATATATATATATGATCTTCCTACTGTCTAATTAATGAAATCATGCCTTCTCTTGATCATGGGTGAGTTGGGTAGAAAGTGTCTAACAGGCTTGCTCGACCGGGTTCACTCGGTTGAGCACCGATCGCGCTCCTCGAGTTTGGGGCGTGACACTTACGCTTCTGCAGACGCGCAGATGTGCCCTTACTTCTGCTTCTACGGTCTTCCTCACCGGCTCACACCTCGCTTCTGCGACTCCTCTGTTGCTTCTGTGACCATCACTCCTGTGCAACCCAGCCACAGGTGCGATCACACCATATTTGCCACCAACAACTTTCGCCAAAAATAATCCAAACAAATCCGAACCTCGTTCGAAATTCACCCGAGCCCCTCGGGACCACGTACGAACATACCAACAAGTCCCATAACATAATAAGGATCTACTCGATGCCTCAAATCATGCATAACAACATGAAAATGATGAATCGCACCTCAAATCGAACTTAATGAACTTTGAACTTTTCAACTTCCAAAATTCGCATCGAAACATATCAAATCAACCCGGAATGAACTCAAATTTTGCACACAAGTCCCAAATGACATAACAAAGCTATTACAATTCCCAAAAACACAATCCGAATCCGATATCCTCAACGTCAACTCTCGGTCAAACTTATGAACTTTCAAAGTCTTCAAATTTCCAACTTTCGCCAATTAGTGACAAATTATTCTACGGACATCCAAATGTAAATCCGGGCATACGCCCGAGTCCAAAATTACCATCCAGACCTAACAGAACCATCAAAACTCCGTTCGAAGGTCAAATTAACAAAAGTCAAACTTGGTCAACTCTTCCAACTTAAAGCTTAAACCATGAAATTTATTCTTCCAAATCGATTTCGAATAACCTGAAAATCAAAACCGACGATTCACATAAGTCATAATACATCATACAGAGCTACTCATACCCTCAAACTACCGAGCAAAGTGTAAAAGCTCGAAAAGACCGGTCGGGTCGTTACAATTACTCACGGTTCCCAAAGGGCATACCAATCAACTAGATTAATAGGGACACTAACATGAATTGGAAGTCTAATTTTAGTCTTTATTTAATCATAATAGACATGGTAACTAATAGTGAAAAAGCACAATCTATCAGACTTTCAGATTAGCAGAACTAAACCATACTTAGATTTATATGTGAGGATTATCCAAACAGTGTTGTCTGATAGTTATGAGATAACAGGTAAAGACAACCATTTTATGGCTATCAAGGCATGACAAGCAGGATACATCAAGTAGGCAAGTTTAGTGCTAAGTCATGCCAACAAGTTTATCACACGATTCCCCTTATTTCAAACTATCATGATAGACACACATGAATCATTCTATCTTAAATGTAAATAACAACATAGAATCATGAACAAGACTACCAACTAAAGTCATTTAGGCAAATAGATCAACATGAGAACATGAGCAGTGATGAGAATCATTCATTGAACTAATGAAATGCAACACAATATCATAGTCATATTGCAGCAGGTATAAAATTTTAACAGGACACCAGGAGAAGTTCAAGAGCATGATTCAATCGACTTAGTCAATATGCTAGTATACATATGGCTATTATTTGATTAACAGGGATGTACCATACATATAATTATTATCATAGGGTTTACTTCATGAAAGCTCAACAAGATTGCTTATAAGAATAACAATAGTGTAGAATCATTTCAACTAGCTAAGTCATGAGAAACACAGTTCAATAACAACAAAGAGATAGCATAACCATCAGAATATTTTATTAACTCACAAACAAGAACAACACAAAAAACATAACATAGCAAGAAGAGTCACATGTTACTGATGTATATCATGAACATCAGGTGATTGATAGGGAAAACATCAAACAAAGAGCTACATAACTAGTTGAAGAATAAAAGAGGGAGGTCAGTGTTCACTGACCTTATTCGGAGCAGCAAACCATGTAGGGATTATTAGTAGCCGTGTAAGAACCCAACCTCACAACAATCAACTTACATCAGTTGAACTCGAGCCAGGAATGAAAAGAAGAAAAGAGAAATTAGATAAGAGCTTCTGAATACTTAACCTAACAGAAAATTCTTAGGTTTTTAGTGTGTGTCTGTGTGTTCATTCAATGCTTCTTTCTTGGTTTTTTGGTGTGTTTGGTGAGAGCATTCAAAGCTCTTATTTATAGTAGCATTGAAGCTTTAGGTCTTCATTTGAATTCAAAGTGATAGTGAGGGATGATGAGTGACCGATGATGATAGAAAAAGGGAGGAAAACAGAGGGGAAATCAAGGTCGTTTTTACCTTGGCGCGAAGATGGTGTAAGAGTTGGTCGTTTAAGAGGTTACACGTTGTACTTCCATGTTAGAATTCGTCTTAAGTGAATCAATATGATCCAGAAAGATGAAGGACCTTTACAAAGATAATGATTGGTTAAAACAAGTTTTAAAGAAGTATCCTGAGGGTTGGAAGGTTAAGAAGCTAATCGAATAGAAGAAAATAAGTTTCGTCGAAAGTCGGCAAGTTGGGAATGTTATAACCCGTACTTGTGGGGTGAGACTAGGGTGCTTAAGATGATAAGAAGGTAATTTTATGAGGTATTTTAGTCGTATGATAGTCATGTGTTAAGTTTTGAAGTTATGCGAGTTGTGAAACAAAAGTCGACAAAAGTCGTCACAAGTTACTGTTGCTCCCAAACGCATATGCAAGTATACGTGGTCGTACAAGTAATAAAATGATAACTCGAGTGTCGAACCCACAGATACTTATGTTAACTACCCACTAGTTTCACTAAGATTATTATTCAGTTAAGTATTTCCGAGTTCAAAAGTGTGATTATACAATTCTAACAAGTAACTAATTTATCAAGCAGCAAAATGGTTGTTGTGTATTCAGTACAGGCGAATATTCTAGGGTTGTGATCGATTCACCAATCCTATTGTGGTATAATTAACTCTCCCTTTCACACAATTCACTCATGATTGCTAATTAATCGAACAATTGCTCTCGTAGTCTTCTCCCGAAGTACTACTCACCTATTCAAAATAGATTAATGCCTATATTCCTATGGAATCAATCTATTAAGAACACATTAAGATTATGATATTTAATTAAGCACGACAACTAGGTATATTCCTATCCTAACCACAAATCCGCCCCCTCCTATGAGTTAAGATCATGCTCTCTTCAATTCTTCTCTAATCTAAACATGGCTTTCCCAAGAATAACATAGATAGTAAATAGAACCTAACTGTTGGCCAGACAATTAAGCAATTAATCACAGAATTGAAGAACCAACCATATATTGGTCAATTGTAATCAAGGTTAAGTCAACTTTAAATGACAATATTCATGGCTAAATCACAACCCAGAACTATGGGTTTAGCCACTCATGATAGTATCAAAACAAATTCACAAGTGTTGAATAATTGAAAATACTAAGAAAAGATGAAGAAAACCGAGATATCCTCACTCCCGGATGTTCCTCGTGTGTATTGTTACTTAAAAGTGGCGTCTCCCCCCTCAAAATAAGCTTAGTCTTGCTTTTATACGCGTTGGGTAAGTCTTGGGCCGAAATAACCTTGTCCCGGGAAAAATTGGAGATGTTTCCTGTCACCAGCGCCCAGGGTAGCGTGGGCACTGGGAAATTAAGCATTTTGGAAATGGCACCACAGGTAGCGCCCCGCGCTGCCCGTGGCGCTAAAATGGCCAATTTTTCATCTTTGCTTCTTTTTGACTCTAATCCCATACCTTTCGCCCCCTATTGCCTCCAGATGATTACTACATATAAAAATACCACGAATTAACATAAATCAAAACATTTTACATCCGAAATCCACGAAACACGAGTAAAGCATGAGGTGATATACATATAAATATATATACTTTAAGCTAAATATCAACACCCCACACTTAGACTCTTGCTTGTCCTCAAGCAATGGGACTATCGACCACACCCCAACAATGTACACATCTCAACTAGAGAGGAGCACTTTAATGTTCAACCATACACTCTACCCTTGACTATGATCGATACCGGCAATCAAGCATGAACATACAATTTTCACATTCTTCCTGTTTTAAACATGCCCAAGTATAACATTTCAATTCAATCAATTCAAACAACGTATCAGTAACCACCCTACCTCAAGAGTCGATTCGTTACCACTAAGTGCCCTCAACTTGCGCACTCACCCAACAAGAGAAGTTTACAACATTACCAATCCTTCATGAGATCATGTGACATCACCAACAAACAAAAGAGTGAATATAGAATAGTCCACACATTCAAGTATGACTTTTAACTTAATTTAAGGACATCACACAATTGAACAAAATTCGCTCACTCTCACAAAGAATTCACGTGCATCCCATGGTCGTACCATAAGCTTATCCGTAGTGTACATCTACACTAATCTAAGCTAGCCAAATCTAGGATCAATTAGGACTTTAAGGTTGTAATATAGGCTAAGGGACGGGTAGGATACATTTAGGAATAGTGACTAACCCTCCTAAGCACTTTAATACACTACACTCACAAATCGAGCACATATTCTTCTCAACCAATTCACTTGCCAAAACCTTATACAACATAGCCCTCTTTTCAATTAAGCACTTCTATATTTCCACTAGCACGAATTAGTAAGATTGGGAGGTGTGTGGTTTTCTACATTATTTGAACTATCATTTTTTTTCTTCTTCTTTTTCTCTTTTTTTTTCTTTTCTACACACCCTCCATACATTAAGGTTCATTGGCTAGTGACCTTTTTCATAACTTTAGTGCACCTTAAGGGCCCTTCCATGGTTCCACTCGAAAGCTACTCCCCAATCTCTCACCTTACATCTTTTAGTGACTAAGTGCCTTAGGAGGTTAAGGTTCAACAATCTCAAATTAAGAACAAAATAGGGGTACGACTTGTAATGTGGGTGCCAAAGAAAAGATCTATAGGCTCAAAGGGGCTAGCAATGGAAAATTTTATTTTTAAGTGACAAGCACATCTATAATCAAGCAAGAAACGCCCATGTCATCTCCTAGACTAGCACAATTTACTAATTTCCCTTTGATTAACACACAAGGCAAGTTCTAGACTACACAGCATAGCACAGAAGATCATAAATCTTCACAAACAAATTGCACATGACTTAATCAAGACGGTTCTGTTTAACTCTCAAGTCAAGCAAACACATATAATTGAGAAATTTTAAGCAATATTGCACTATGCGGCATACAAGTCAAACAACTGAGAAAAAGCATCACAGAATAGGCTATTTATTTTACTCAGGCATCACAATTCAAATCAAATGTATGGGAAGATAGAGCGCATGTCATAGCCTAATGTGCCAACACCAAACACGTCAATAGGTATCTCAGAGCAACTCAATTTCTTCCTAACCTACTCCTAAAAAAAACAAAGTACCCGGTTCGAGCTACACCCTTAGAAAATAACCGGTGCCCAAAGAAAAACCAAGGGATACTACCTAACTATTCTACAAAAAATAAATTTGATCTTTTTCTATCGGACTTTAATCCCTCAAGAAAATTGTCCAAAAGATCCATCGTCGGGAAAAATCCGAGATTTTTCTTAAAGGGTGCATTAGGTAATGTGCTACAACCCCAATGGGGTAATTATGTATTATCCCTTGGAGCCTTTAGATAAGTTTGGATAATGTATCTAAACTTGTTGGCATGATTGGATGGGGTTCCGTGGGGCTCGGGTATGATTCTGGGTAGTTTCAGACCATTTTGGCTGTGTTGCATTGCTAATTTCTTGGGCTGTTCTGATGAGCTCCACGATCACGGCAGGAGCATCGCAATCACGAAAGATGTTTTGGGGTCCCTGGTGATCTCGTTCGCGATGAAGTGGCCACGTTCATAGAGCTTTGTAGTCAGGCGGGGTTTTGGTTATTATGATCGCATGGGCCGCATCGCATTCACGAAAGCTTGGGCATTGTGGACCTTCGCATTCACGTAAGAGGCTTTGCATTTGTGAAGCATAGATGGAGATAGTTTGATCTTCGTGATCGCGAGGGTACTACCGCGATCAGGTAGGGTACTGCTAGGCAGTGCATTTAAGTTGCCAATTTCGGGACTTTGCCCATTATTTCATATTTTGAGCCCTAAACTTTGAGAAGAGGATATTTTGACGAGAAATTTCACTACTATATTGGAGGTAAATAATTTTCACTTGTATTTGGATTTATATCTTGATTACCCATGGATTTCTATACCTAAAACTTGGAATTTTGAAAGAAAATTTAGGGTTTTTGCCTAAACTTTAAGAGAGTATATTTTAGGGATTTGAGTACCGGTTTGGACTCGATTTTAGGAACTAATTACATATTTGTACTCTGCAGGTTATGGATCATTGGATTTTGGTATTGGTTTCAATTTTATGGTACGTAGATCCGAGTTGGCTTTTGGAAATTTCTTCAAAGATCGAAGCTTTATAGATTGGGATCATTTTCTATGGCATTGTTGACTTTCTTGGATGATGTTTGGCGTGGATTTGCACAATTGGAGAGCTAGATCGAGGTTTTGACGCGATTCAAGATTGAAGACTAGCCCGGATAAGGTAAGTATCTTGCCTAAGCTTGGTGTGAGAGTAATTTGCATTGGTTGTGATATTTTTAATATGTTGGGGGTGACGTATATGCGAGGTAATGAGCATATATTTGTGCACTGTGGTTATTCATGATACGGGTAGATCTTAGGCTATTATATTCCTTGTTTTGCTATCATGCTTCTTTAATATCATGTTTTCTCCATTTGTATGAATATGTGAGTTATTATTCCTTCTAGGAATCTTATCTAGACTATTTGCTTAATTGTTTGAGACATAATACGACTATTTTTGCTACAATGAGCTATATCCACATGTTATATCTTAGTCGTAGTCATATTTTTTAGTCATGATATTATATCCACATGTTATATCTCTGTCTCTGTGGACTTTCTATATGTTATCTCTCATGTTGTTGGTGTCCTTATGCATGACACGAGTTTGACTGAATTGTGGCACGTTGGTATATTTCGTGTGGTATATTGAATTATGTTTCTGTGAGGTATTGGAATATGGAGACTTGAGCGGATTGATGACTGGTCTTGGTCTCTGTGAGGTATTGGAATATGGAGACTTGAGCAGATTGATGATTGATCTTGGCCATGTAGTCGATTTGATATTGATAGTGAGGTGATGCATGTGTGTAAGGCTCCGTAAAAATTTTTTCTAATGATTTATGTTTTTAAAGTGCACCAACGGTATTTGGGAATAACGTATTTGAAAATTAAAGGAGACCTATGGGATAGAGCAACATCATTTTGAATTGATAATGTATGTTTAAGGTGTGTTGGAACATACTAAGGAGTTTTGTGAATGGCAAGAACTTGTGTGGAACAAGTTGGATACATTAAGTGGAAAGGAAGTTTTAATTGGCACAAGACCCGACTTCCAATGAGTATAAATCCCTCAATATAATGACTTAGGTGGTGATATACCTATAAATTTAAATCCCTTTGAGTCTAGTTTTCAACACATCAAACCGTTCGGTATTTAGATTTTTTGACAGAAAGATATGGCCATTGTACCGGACCTATGCCATATGCGTGACCAGATGTGCGGCCGCGCATATTAGAGGGTATTATGCTTCAGGTGCGTGACCGCGCACGTAGGAGTCCATTTAATAGGGTAGAGAGAGGGGTTAAGTCATTTTTGAGCTAAAACCTGATATTTTTAGAGAGAAGTGAGAGTGTTCTATAGAGAGGAAGAAGCTCAAGTGCCTTGTTCAGTCAAATCTTGCTCAAGCCTTGAAATCCAACAAGAAATCTCTCAAGTTCTTCATCTAAGAGGTAAGGTTTCATACGCTAGTTTTCAATTTCGGATTTGGGTATAAGTTGGTTGATTAGGAGTATGATTCTTGGGTGTAAGAGTATTATTTATACATGCATGTACCAATAAGGTTTGTGGGAAGATTGTTGAGCTCAAATAAGTAAAGATTTGGTTGTGAAATGAAGGAAATCTTATAGAAGAACCTTGTAGTCAAATTTGCACACCTAGTGTTTGATAAAATGCTCAAATGAGCTAAAACCATGAATATCTTCCTAATTTGTGTTCAATTTTGTAATGTCTCAAAATAGATTGGAATTGCTAGGATTTTTGGAACGTCGTAGTAATTTAAGGAAAGCTCAAAGTGAGGTATGTTGGCTAAACTACTATCTTAAAATTGAATTCCATGGTGTTCCCGTATGTTTCAAGTATGGTTGTCTCAAGTTCCTTATTTTATGTTCCGAGTTGTTCCCAATAAATTCGATTGTCCTGAATAAGCAAAGTGTCAAGAATTATGTATTCAAAACGTGTTCCGAAGGTTCCTATCACATTGTGTGATCCTTTTGGAATGTGTTCAAGAATAATATGTGTATTAAAATGCTATGTCTTTGATCCATGTTTCAAATGAAGGTTATGATGCCAAATTGTGTGACAAAATCCCAATATGCTTAAGACTCCTAATTGCTCATATGTGTACCTAAAGTCTTGATTGGAGATGTCTTATTGTTGATAATCTATAAATATGGTTGGAAGTGAAATAAGTGAATTGGGATATAAAGTATGGCCAACATGCCAAGAATGAAAGTTATACTTGTGGCCAATTGTGCCAATGAAATGAGATGACGTGAGAAAGATTATGAAATGAGCTTTGATTCAACTGTTTTGAAATTGACTTCGAAAATAGAATTGCCTAAAAGCATTATAAACTTAAATGATACCCATATGTGGCTGTTTTAACAAATGCTATGCTTTGTAAGTAGTTTCGATGTGCTTTGCGTTCTTACATATTCGGGAGTTGAAATTGTGTATTGCCCTTTTTGGGAAAAAGTATTTCAAGAATAAATGATGTGTTACTTGTTTATGATTTTAACTTGTGCTTCGATTGCCAATCATTTCACTCCATTTCTTGGAAAGAAATTCATTGTGTTTAAAGCCTTCTTTACTAATGAACCTAAAGTTGTGATTTTCGGAATATTCTATATATTGATATTTATGATGATGATCCATGAAAGGAAAGAAATGAAAGTATGGAATATGAAATACGGCCATTGTGCCATGAAAAAAGAATCGTATGTATGGCCAAGAGAGCCAATGAAATAATGATGTTGTAAGAGGATGAAAATGCCAATGAGGCTATAAATGGTGTGAAAGGTTATGAGATAAATATATATGTATTGTTGTTTCCTTTGTATGCAAATCAAAAATATTTTTGGGATTATCGATAGTCACCGAGGAAGGGTAGGTTGAAATAACCTAACCCCAAAAATACACATGCCAGTGTAGGAGTGGATTGTGATCATTCTCCTTATTTGGGATTAGATTGATGTAATAATATTATTCCCCTTATTTGGGATGAGATTGATGTGATAATATTATTCCCCTTATTTGGGATGAGATTGATGTGATAATATTATTCCCCTTAATTGGGCTGAGATGATTGATAGAAAAGGATGATGTCGATGTGGTGAGATGGCCTAGCCGATCCGGTCATGATCGGACACCATGCCATACACATGGTGGTGATTGTGTTGGAAATTGTAATTGAAATTGTGATTGTGGTTGATGTCTCTAATGAGATTGCCTAGCCGATCGGGTCGTGATCGGACTCCGTGCTAAAGGTACGGTGGTATTGGTATTGAGAGTGATTGTGGTTGATGTCTCTAATGAGATGGCCTAGCCGATTAGGTCGTGATCGGACTCCGTGCTAAAAGTACGGTGGTAATAGTATTGTGAATATTGGTATTTTGAACATTGGTATTGTGAACATTGGTATTGTGAACAGTGGTATATCGGTGCTAAAGATCTCCCAACCAAAAATAATATTATCTTTGTATTTTTGAAATTAATATGTTTTAACTTGGAAATTGGATATCATTGATTGTTGATTGTTGTTTCCATGGTTTTCCCTTTTATGTTGGTATTCTATTTTGAAAGAGGACAATTAGCTTTACATACTAGTACTATTCCATATGTACTAACGTCCCTTTTGCCGAGGGCACTGCATCTTCAATGGATGTAGGTGGTTCATCAGCGGGAAACTTTGGTCCTCATTAGTATTCACTCTCTATTCAGCAGGTTTTGGTGAGCCCTAGTCTATTCCGGGCCAGATGTCATTTGAGTTGTACATTGTACTTTAAGGTATAGCCGGGACCTTGTTACCGGCACTTCCATACTACTCTTGTGTTGTCTTTAGAGACTCCGTAGACAGGTTGTGGGTGGTGTATGATGTTGGGAATTGAACTAGATGTGTTGGTATTTTTGGCAAACATGTTTTTCATTATATCTATAAACTTGGAAATTATAATGAAGCTACTAATGGAAATGAAATGAGAGTTGCTAATGAAATCTTTTCAATGTTTGATTAATGGAGTACATCTCTTCTTCATTCATGGATGAGTTTGGGCAGAAGGAAATCTAACAGGCTTGCTCGGCCAGGTTCACTTGGTTGAGCGCCGGTCACGCTCCCCGAGTTTGGGGCGCGACAAACTTGGTATCAGAGCCTAAGGTTTTAAAGTGTCCTAGGATGTCTCGAAGCCATGTCTTGTAGAGTCCTTCTTATCAGTGTGTTATCGACCACATCTATAATGAGGAGGCTACATGGATATTTAGGAATTTCACACTTCTTTGATACTCCAGATCGTGCGATAGAGCTCAAGATAGGAAGCTAAATTCCTCGTCATGTCTAATTTTCCATATGAGTAACCCACTGGTTTGAAGCATCCAGGAGGGAATGAAAGAACCAATTGCTAGGGGAAGTGTTTAATGTCACCACGCCCCCAGACTATGTGGTGAGAGCACCTAAGAAATGAAAGAGGATTATTGGCATCAATAAGCTGGAATGTTTGTTATGAAAGAAGAGCCACTCAGGTATAGCCACCTCGGGTTTATGTTGGATGATTCTTGAAATATGTTATGGTTGTGGAAAGAGGGGGCATAAGAAGAACAAATGACCTTAGGTTGGATACACCCATCCCAGTCTACCCGATATGCGGGCGAAAATATTTTGCGTCATGTTGTGAGTATGCTCATAGGCGTATTAGGGGTGGTATATTTGGGAAATTCCAAAAGTCCATACAACGAGTTGTGGCAGAGATTGTTACTCCCGCCATGAAGGCTTGGAGGAAGACTAAGGGGAATGCTTAAGATGTATGCAAAAGGAGTAAATAGCAGGTAAGTGGGGCGAGTCAGTTTAGTGGACCCCATCCTCATTGTGTGAAGTGTATGAGATGTCATTCGGGGGTATGTCACTATGGTACTAATGTATGTTTTGATGTGGAGTAGAGGGGCATCAATTAAGGTACTGCCCTGTCAATCTAAAGTCATCAAGTAAGTCACTCCTTAGTACATCATTATGAACACTGCATTATTTTACCTTGTTGTATATGTACATCCATATTTGAGAGGCCTACATAAATATGGTCTTAACCAAAATGTTGAATCACAAAACATTGCATGTTCCTACTCTTTGAACGAGATGCAGTATTCATGAAGCCTCTTGATCACAATTCTCTTATTTTCAACCTCTTGAGGAATTGAGTTTTATAATGATTTCCTTGGAATGAGTTATAACCCTAGGTTAATACTTCCCATTGCTTACCTAAATTCTCAACGAAGGACTATACCTGATGAATTTCTTACAAGTACCTTTTGATTCAAATGGATAATATCTGCTCGCTTATGCTTATGCATGCACCGTCATAAAGTTTACCTATGTGGTATCAAATCCCATGTATAGCGGCCTAGTGTTGAGATCCTTCTTGATCCGCTCTTTTTATCTCCGGTGTATGTGGATCCTATGGTTTGAACAATCACTTTGTTCCTTTGAGTATATTATCATGAATCTCTTTAACCGTCTAGTAACATGAGAGCATATTAATTTGAAAGAAACATTCATCGTATCTCTAGTCCTCTCATATAGGATCAACTATTGGCAAAGGTTAAGTTGTGAGAATGATAATAATCTCACAAGTGTTCAACTTATTTTTCATCCCCATGGGCTTGTGACATAGATTCCTCGTGTCAGCTAATGTTAAGACTGTAATGCAATTTCATGCATTTTGAAACCCATATCACATTCGGGGTGCCAAAATATTCTAATTTTGAGTTGAACTGATTTTCCCTACACTCCAGGAGACGACTAGTGTCATGTACTTGGCCATTTCTCTTTGAGGATTACTAATGCCGAACAAGACACCTATCGAATGAAACAATTGTTGTTGTCCTTTTCATGACTCATGGTCTTCCAAGAATTACTGACACTAATGTCTTTATCCTTCCGATTATGCCTCCCATATGTCACATGTCAAAGAAGAAGCATCATCCTATGATCAAATATATTGGATAGGAAGTTTTATGGTCATATTCATGCTAGCACATCTTAGAGTAATTGCTGGAGGTCGCCATTAGTTTGGGTGTTCAGCATAGAGATTTAGAGTTGAAGAAAGTGAACGGGTTATTCTCAATATTTTCTCCATGAGGATGCTAGGTGAATTGTTAATAAAGATAAAGTATGTGTAGTCACATTAGGCCTTATGAAATCATGAAGGAAATAGGCCAAACTATGAGTATGATGTTTCCCTATTATTGTTCTCCATGTACCTGGTGTTTCATGTGTCTATGTCTAAGAAGGTGAAGTTAATGGATAAGTCTGTAAGTCGAGGAGGCCACCTTGAGGGCCAAAAGTGTTAAGGAAATAAAATGTTCTCACTTGAGTGCATAGTCAAATGATTGTGATTTGAAAGGTACTTTTTATGTGTTATGATTTAAATATGTGCAACTCATGTCTAGATACCACTTCTAATAATGTAATGCCCTTAATGTTGAGATCAGTGTTATTGATATATATCGTGATACTTTGTTAAGTTGTGTATGTGTTGTTAGGAGTTGTTTTGGTGGTCCTCTCGCAAGTGGTTAGGCCCAATTGCAGAGGAGACTCTACCAAAATTCCTGAAATATTTGGGAGTTAGTCAAATTTGGGAGCTTAAGATGTGTGGAAGAAGAAACGAGTGATGTTAAGTGTTTGGGGACGGACTCTACTCCTCATTCGAGGACGAATGATCCTAAGTGGGGGAGAATCTAAGGCCCCGTAAAAAAATTTCCTAATGATTTAAGATTTTTAAAGTGCGCCAACGGTATTTGGGAATAACGTATTTGAGTATTAAAAGAGTCTTATGGGATAGAGACATATCATTTTGAATTGATAATGTATGTTTAAGGTATGTTGGGACATACTAAGGAGTTTTGTGAATGGCAAGAACTTGTGTGGAACAAGTTGGATACATTAAGTGGAAAGGATGTTTCAATTGGCACAAGACCAGACTTCAAATGAATAGAAATCCCTCAATATAATGACTTAAGGTGGTGATATACCTATCAAATTAACTCCCTTTGAGTCTAGTTTCAAACGCATCAAACCGTTCATCATTTGGATGTTTCTATAAAAAGTTATGGCCATTGAACCGGACCTATGCCATATGCGCGACTAGATGCGCGACCGCGCATATTAGAGGGTCTTCTGCCTCAGGTGCGTGACCAGGTGCATGACCAGGTGAGCGATCGTGCATGTAGGAGCCCATTTAATATCCCCAAGGCTAGGTAGAGAGAGGGGTTAACTCATTTTTGAGCTAAAACCTGATATTTTTAGAGTGAAGTGAGAGTGTTCTAGAGAGAGGAAGAAGCTCAAGTGTCTTGTTCAGTCAAATCTTGCTCAAGCCTTGAAATCCAACAAGAAATCTCTCAAGTTCTTCATCTAAGAGGTAAGTTTTCATACACTAGTTTTTAATTTCGGATTAGGGTAGAAGATGGTTGATTAGGAGTATGATTCTTGGGTGTAAGAGTATTATTTATACATGCATGTACCAAAAAGGTTTTTGGGAAGATTGTTGAGCTCAAATAAGTAAAGATTGGGTTGTGAAATTAAGGAAATAATGTAGAAGATTCTTGTAGTCAAATTTGCACACCTAGTGTTTGATAAAATGCTCAAATGAGCTGAAACCATGAATATCTTCCTAATTTGTGTTCAATTTTGTTATGTCTCAAAATAGATTGGGATTGCTAGGATTTTCGGAACGTCGTAGTAATTTAAGGAAAGCTCAAAGCGAGGCATGTTGGCTAAACTACTCTCTTAGAATTGAATTCCACGGTGTTCCCATAAGTTTCAAGTATGGTAGTCTCAAGTTCCTTATTCTATGTTCCGAGTTGTTCCCAATAAATTCGATTGTCCCAATACTTTGTTTGGGTCATGCCAAAAGGAAAGAAGGGATAGCCTTAACATACCTTACAGAAATCTGTCTAATAACAATGCTAAACTCAGCTCACTGTACCTTAATATATAACAACGACAGTGAAGCTATTTTCAAGTTACAAATGACTCTCTCATTTATATAACGAAAGTAACTTAATCCATAACAAAAAAACGGGCTGCATTTCCCATGATTTTACTGCTCTCTCTAGCCTACGATAGGTGAGACAACAACACAATACAATCAGTAACTCAAAAACAACCTAACTACGATTCAGGACCTTTAATACAACAAAAACCCCAAATATACCATAACACACCCAATCAACAAGTTATCAAGTAGCCTGAAATTACAAAGACGAGCGACCAGCCCACTACCCTACCACAGGTGGTGTTTCTCCATGCCCTTTATCCTTCCAAACTCCATAAATCAGCAGCACAAGAGGCCAACACGAGTGGACTACAAAACAGTCCACTAAAAGTGGAATAAATTGAACTCACGGCTTCCGTTCACGCTCCCGTGAGTTCTAACTATTAGGAAACAAATTTATCAACCTTCCTTGATATTTAAAAGCTTAAATACAGAAATTAGTCATTTTCGTAACTATGAAGTACCTTCCAAAAGTCAAACTACAAAGAAAAACAGAGGCAGTATAATGATACTTACGTCGTAGGGATCGTTCTAATGTTATCGCTTCTTGATTTCGTACCTGGGATGTTAATCTTCTTTGAACCCCTTGTAGAGAGATTAAGGATAAGTTTATAGGGGTTCTCTATTCGTGTTCTATAAAAAATAAGGAGAAAGATGACTTAAAACCTATATATATCAACTTTTGAAAAGTCAAAGAGGTGCTAGCTTGGCACCCTAGCATTGCCCCTTATTCAGACGCTCATATCTTTTTATCCTGACGTCGTATGAATGAACAGTTAAGAGTGTTGAAAACTACATTCCAATACCTTTAATTTGGTTTATAATCTGTCCCAAAAGACCTCATATAACATACAAAATGTATTGTTCAAAAAGTTTTGTTACAAGGCAAAATCCTTAGTCCGTTTTTCCGCAACTTAAATCCGATTTTTCCCAAACTTTATATTTTATATCCAAAAATAATATATAGTCATATTATGACTTTACACTCATTTAAATCATGATTAATAAGTCTCATATTCATTATACGTCACTTTGGGATGCATAGGGTGTAACAAATTCCAAGTATATTGGGAGAAAATTGCAGCTACATTTGACCTAATTTTCAGCACATTTATGAATGTAACTTGTGATGACCTTTGCCAAATTTTGTTCCACAACTCGCTTGACTTCAAAATGTAATACACGACTATCATACGACTGAAATAACTTATAAAATAACCTCTTTATCATGTTAAGCACCCTATTCTTATCCCAAGAGTACATGTTATAATATTTCCAACTTGTCGACTATCGACGAAACTTATTTCGTTTAGTATGTTTAGCTTCTAAGTCTTTCAAACCTCTTGGTACTTGTTATCCATGATCTTAAAGATTTGTAACCTCCAAGGTAATATGATTAACTTGCCTGATGTACTTTCAAAAATGATCTCATTTCTGATCTTACATCAATTGTCTTACGACGTACTCTTACGTACGAAAACATGGGGTGTAATATCATTCCATCCTTTGGAACATTCATCTTCGAATGTTAACTGATGTGCTTATAAGTCTCAAAACCTATAGCTTGTGAATACTTTAATATTGTCCTTGCCATCTAGGCAATTGTTCTATGAATAAATTCAAAGGCCAGGGCATTCCCCCCTTTAGGCCTCTTTCTAACACCATAACTTGTGGTCGGAATCCTTTCAATCTCGTAACTGTTGCTACCTTCTATCATACAGCATGTGCGACTATGTCCTTGTAAGTGCACCTATGTGACTCTTCTCTCCTTTTTCCTTCAGCTATTCACCAATCTCTAGGCCTCGCTTTGTGAACATATACAGAACTATGACAAGCTGTCCCTCAGGGAATCTATAGGTGTACTGAAGTTTTTCTTTCGGTACTTTGTCGAACATACGACCATTGCTATATCTTGTTTCATAGCCTCGGTTATCTATGCTTATAGATTTAATACATCTAGGTAGGTTATACCATACCATAACACTTACTTTGATTTTTGTTATTACCGAGGTCTGCTACCCAACTCTAGGTTACTCTCTCGCTGCTTATCCTGTATGTATATATCTAAGTCCTTTAGTTCTTCTTCATTACTGTTCATCTTAATAATGACGGCCTAATCTCATCTCATACATTGTATCTTAAAAGTGGTATCAAAGTAGTTCTATCCTAGGGAGTCTACAAGCCGTGTCTAGTAGAGTCTTGTTTATAGGTGTGTTGTGCACCATACTAGTCATTTATTGCACTCTAATATACTGCACTTTTATTGTGTTTGAGCTTTAATCGCTAGTGTGTTGTACTTATTGCGTGTTTATGCCTTGTAGGAGTTATTCCAAGTGATATAGATGTTATGGAATAAATTTGAGTGATTTGAAGCTTTGACGTCTGAGTAGAGGCCCAAAGGATCAAGCCAAAATCGTGTTCGGTGGTCGAGGACCAAGTCTGGACGTCAAAAAACAAGGAAAAATCTGTGCTTTGAAAAACCTCCAAAGCCACGGCGCGTGGGACGGCGCGTGGCGTGCCGTGCTTGTACAAAATTCCTTCTGCCTATCAGAACTAGCTCTTTGGATTTTCCCACTAATGCCCCGCATGGTGCGTCGCCCCATGCGGCGCGCCTGTGCAAATTTTACAGAGTAATTGTCCTATTTTGCAATGGAAAATGTGATTTCGTTTGGGCCCGAACCTACTTGGTATAAATACATGGAAAAATATTATTTTCTAGAGTTTTGACATTTTTGAGACCTAAGGAGGCTTAGGAGGAGTTAGAGAAGCAAAAGCACAAGGAGTTCATCATTCAATCCTCACTCAAGATCCAAGTTTGGATCATTTTATGTTTTTCTTTACTTTAAACATATTTGTGATGAATTGCTCCATATCTATGGAGTAGTTCTCTTTAGGGTTTGATAGATTTGGTGTATTGATATTTGTTTGTGGATTATAACTCTAGTTTTATGTATTGAAGTATTTGTGGATGATTTAATTATTGTATCTATATTCACATATTCATGTAATCGAGAGAGGCATAACTTTTGATATCTTTGTTTTATATTTTTGGTTGAGTTCATTAATTCTTCATAGTAATCGAAAAAGGCTAGTTGAATCTTTGATTAAACCTAGTTAGGAGGATAATTGAGAGAGGTTCTCCTAAATACCAATCCACTAAGCATTCTTGCATATCTTCACGTGCTTAAATTGGTTCATCTTATGAGGTTAAGACTTAATCGAGAGAGGAGTTTTTACTGAACGTTGAACTAATAATTGAGTGAATTTGAGAGACTCACTTGAACATTAGAAGTGAATTTTCTAGAGTTAGATCCCAACAATTATCTTGCACCTATCCTATCAAAATCCTAGCTTCTCCCATTGATATCTTCCTTTGCTTAGTCCTTGCTTTGATTGTCATTAGTCAATTCGCTCTAGATTCTTAGTTAATTTTAGTATTAATCACACAAATCTAAATTGTCGATCATTTTAGATAGCACTCTAGCTACAAACTACGATTATACTGTTTAACTCTATTCCCTGTGGATATGATATTATATTACACTATATTTGACTAGCGGGCATAATTAAAGAGGTGTTTAGTGGGCATAACTTCTGCCAGAAAGATACTGAGACTGTGTTTGACGCTTGGGAGAGGTTTAAGGAAATAGGTAGGAAGTGTTAACATAGCGGAATTGAACTCTGGATGCAACTCCAGGACTTTTGGGATGGATTGACACAGGCCTCACGTAGAACATTGAGCAATGTAGTTGAAGGCCCTTTGATGAAGAAGACTCCAGAGGAGATAGTCACAATTCTTGATGAGTTGTCTGAAGATGCAAATCAGTGGCCCTCTGAGAGTGTTGAAAGAAGAAGATCAACCAGTGTTCACCAGGTTGATGCTAACACATCTATGCAAGTACAACTTGATGCTATGGCTAAAGAAATACGGAAGATGACCTTAGCTACAATACAAGGTGAGCCTCATGTAGTTTGTGATATATGTGGAAGATGACATCCTACTCATGAATGTCAAGCCTCAACTGAGGAAGTGAATGCTGTGGGAAATTATAATGCAATGGGTCAGAGGCACCGCAGTTTTTCATGGAGTTCACCCGGAGGTACTGCAAATGCATGACAACAAAATAACTCTAGACCTCAGAGACAAGGAGCTCCAGTCTTCCAGAATCAGCAGATGCATCAGTTTGAGCATCAACAGTCAAATCAGCCTGGTCTAGAAGATCTAATGAAGGCCTTCATTATCAAGACATATGAGAGGTTGGACAAGCACGGGGCAGCTATCAAAGAATTGGGAATTGGTTTTCGAAACTTGGAGAGACAAGTGGGACAAATTGCAACAATATTATCTGAGAGGGTCCCAGGCACTCTGCCAGTTGATACTTAGAGAAATTCCAAAGAAACAGTGAATGCTGTAACTCTGAGAATTGGGCAAGTGTTGAAAGATCCCACCCCGGTAAAAAAAGATGTGATACTTGAAAAAGAAAGCGGGGAGTAGAGGAAGAATGATATTGATAAGAAGAAGAAAGTCAAGAATGGAATTGACAAAAAGAAGGAGGAAACTTCGAGAAGGGATGAATCTAATGAGAGAGAGCATACGCCTACTCTACCTTTTCCTCAAAAGCTATATAGAGAAAAGTTGGACATGCAATTTGAGAGATTTATGGATATGCTGAAACAGGTTAATGTAAATTTGCCATTCACAGAAGTGCTCTACCAAATGCCAGCATATGCTAATTTCTTGAAGGAGATCCTGACAAAGAAGCGGAAGATAGAAGAGGCCTCGATGGTGAAGCTCACAAAGCATTGCAGCACGATATTGCAAAACAAACTCCCACAAAACTGTGGCGATCCAGGGAGTTTTACTATACCTTGCTCTTTAGGCTCTATTAAATTTGATAAATCTTTATGTGATTCTGGTGCCTCAATTAACTTAATGCCTCTATCTATTTATCAAGAAACTAGAGAAGGAGAATGGAAAGATAAGGTCAATGCCAATATCTTTGCAGCTGGCAGACCAAACGACTCTAATACCCGTGGGGATAGTGGAAGATGTCTTAGTTCGGGTAGATAGGTTCGTATTTCCTGTAGATTTTATAGTAGTGAATATGGAGGAGAATAAAAAGGGCCCCCTCATCTTAGGAATACCATTCTTAGTAACGGGTAGAGAAATATTAGATATACACGAGAGAAAGCTGATGCTTAGAGTGGGTGAGGAGACTGTAACTTTTGAGATGAATGTAGAAACGGGGGTGAAAAAGGAGAAGCCAACTGCAAGTGTTGAGTAGAAAGTGAAGGGACTAAAAGATAAGGCTGCAGCGAGTGAGAAAGATAAGTTTGGGGTGCACCCCAAGAAGGCGGAGAAGAAGTTGTCTGCATGGATGTGCGCATTAGTTCAAAGGCGAGCAATGGATCCAGACTTCTACTCAGACCCCGACTAGACGTTCAAGGAAGTTTCCTTTACCTTATACTTTTTAATTGTGTGTCATGGGGACATGCCACAACTTAAAGTGTGGGGTGGGGGATATGTTGTATGTTGTATGTATATGTTTAGTTTAGTTAGAGATAGAAAACAAATGGAAAAAACCATAAAAATTGTAAAAAAGTTTGTATTTTCCCGATGATGGATATCATCGACAAGTTTCTTGAGGGATTAAAGTTGAAGGAAAAAGACAAAAAAGATTTTCTTTTGTTAGGTAGTGTAATAATTACCCCTTGGTTTTTCGTTTTGCCACAGTTCTTTTCCAAGGATTTTGTTTGAACCGGGTGTAGTGAGTTTTATTTTTGATAGTAGTAGGAAACCTTGTGCTAGGATTTGAATTGAAAGCAATATTGTCACGACCCAAAAATCACTAGTCGTGATGGCACCTAACTCGACCCGCTAGGTAAGCCAACTAACAGTCAATACAATCCAAATGAAATTGTAGGAAAATAATGAAGAATTATCTGAACTTTTACAAATTAACCCAAGAACCGGTAGTACGAATCATGAGCTTCTAAGACTTAGAATTTACAAAGCTGATACAAATAATTACACGATCTGTTTGAAAGCTACATAAATAGATTAAAAAAATCTAAAGCCACCATGGACAACTGGCAGCTATATCCGGAATGCACGAACATCTTCAGGGTCAGCTCCCGACATCACTAGCAGCTCCGCTCCAAAAGTCTCCACGCAAGGTGCAGAAATGTAGTATGAGTACAACCGACTCCATGTACCCAATAAGTATTTTGTCTAACCTCGTCGAAGTAGTGATGAGGCTTTTTAGTAAGATGTTGCTCACTAATAAAAATCTGTACCAAAATCTAGCAATAGAACTATACTATAGTATAACAGGATAAAGTACACAAAACGAATGTACAAAACAATAACAGAGTACTAGAATAGATCACAATTAAACAGTTTCCAATATCTCAACCAATCGTTTCCTTAGAGCGAAACCAATAAACCATAATAGTCACCCCATAACTTTCATACGTGAGGGATATACTCTGATATCAAGTCAATTGCACGGCAACACCCTTCGTGCATTTATCTCATCCTCACCAAATATGTATACAACAGTACCAACCGGATGGCAGAAATGCCGATAACAGTAATGACAAAGTAGGAAATACGCAAGTAGCAATAATGAACGGAAATGGACATAAGGGCATCAGTAACAGACTAGGCGGAAAGCATAAGGGTGATGACAACAATCAGGAAAAAGGAATGTAACTTCAACTAACTAGCATGGTGGAGGCATAAATACGAATATAACAAATAAGAGAGGAACACATGATCTTTATGCGTTAACAATTAGAAGCATGAATGACTAACACGGTAGAAGGCATGTACTAAGTGCAACCAAAATAGATACGACAAAGATATAATTATGACAGCAGGAAGTAGGCATAGTATTTGCAAGTTTATCAAGTAGAAGACATGAGTGACACAATAACAAATAAGATAAAGAACAAGAACAGGGCATTAACGACAAGTCACATAAGAACCATAAATACAACAATAACAGCTCAATGTAACGGCATGAATGTATAAACAAAGGAAAGATATCACAACATAATGCATATTCCTCGTCCTCACCTGCACGGAAACACCCATCGTGCCATGAACTCATGATAATTTAAAGCGTGATAATATAAATGAAATGGCACAGCATCACCCTTCGTGCTTTACACTGACATAACATGGCAGGCATCACCCTTCGTGCTTTTACTCACAAATGATATGGCACGATATCACCCTTCGTGCTTTACACTCACATAACATGGCACAACATCACCCTTTATGCTTTTACTCACAAATGATATGGCACGGCATCACCCTTCGTGCTTTTACTCTCAATAATATGGCACAACATCACCCTTCATGCTTTTACTCTCAATAACATGGCACGGAATCACCCTTCGTGCTTTACACTCTCCCTCACATGATAATGTATAAACAAAGGCACGACATTACCCTTCGTGCTTTACACTCTTCCTTACCAAGCATATGTAAATCAATGACAAACAAGGCAGGAAGCATAAATAATGTCAAGGAGAGTGTTTAAGCGAATATTCCAAATGAATCCCAATCACAACTTTCCAAGCCAACAATAGTTCAACAAACCTGCAAGAACCTTATTATTCAAGTATTCCAACAAATCTCATAAATGATCTACAACACAAGAATAAAATCTAGTATCTCAAGGATATCGGCCGTAGCAATGTATTAATGATTATGCATATTGATTACCGAATTAAACACACCAGTGTATTCTTATAATTCCATCAAATTTGATCAAGTTATAATAAGCTAAGTCCTAGTTTCTAACCTTTAATACTATGTTCTTAGTTTCTATGAGTCAAGTAAGACATGAAGCAAGAAAGTCATGTAATTCTACAAGACATAATTTATAACATAATTTATCCCCGAGCATGGTTAACCCTGACACATGCATATATGCTCGTCACCTCATATATGTATCACGTTCCATGTAGCAAACAATGTCAAATAGTAGGAAAAATTTCCTAAACAAAGTTAGGCAAGACACTTACCTCAATTCGGCTAACTCAATACTCAATTTAGCTTTTCCCTTTACAAATTAACCTCCGCTCGGCTCAATCTAGCCAAAGACGACTTAAATACATCACACAATGTAAGGGAAAATAATTTTCATTAATAAAGCTGTGATTTTTATACAATTTCTAAAAAGTCAACAAAAGTCAACCCCCGGGCTCGCGCGGTCGAAACACGTTTCCAAGGGTAGGTCTAGACTACCCATAGCTTCACGAGTCCAAATACGTATTTTATTTCCAAATCCGAGTCCTATTCGACTCTCAAATCCTAAATTTTCATTTTTCAAAGTTCTGACAAAATCCCCAAATTTTTCCCTAGATTCTCATGAATTTGATGTTAAATATTATGTAAATTCATAAAAAGTAGTTGAGAATTGATTAGAGGTACTTACCCAATGATTTGGTATGAAAATACCTTCACACAATCGCCTCCCATCGAAGCTAGAGTTCAAAATATAACAAAATGAAGCTAAGTTTCGGAATTCTCAGCATTTAGCAGGTTGCAGATGTCGCATTCGTGACAGGGGGTTCGCAAATACGAACCCCGCAAATGCGGACAACTAATCGCAAAAGCAAAGTTTTGAAATTCTCTGCTGCCTTCGCAAATGCGACCAAAAAGGTCACAAATGCGAAAACTGGTCCTTCGCAAAAGCGACCAGTTGGTCGCAAAAACGAACTAACCCTGCCCAGGACTTTATCGCAAATGTGATACTGAGCCTGCAAATGCGAACTCAACAGGCTTCGCAAAAGCAGAAAATTCTTCGCAAATGCGAGTCCTTTCCCCAGCAGCCCAGCTTCGCAAATGTGAGTCTGCTTCACAATTGCGATAGTCGCATTTGTGACAAAAGCATCGCAAATGCGATAACACCAGTACCGGCAATCAAGGTTCTTACCAAAATACTCCGAAGCTAATTCGAAATACACCCGAACCCCCGGGGCTCCAAACCAAACACCCACACAAGTCTAAAAATATAACACAAACTCTCTCGCGCGACTAAATCGCCAAGATAACACCTAAAACTACGAATTGAGCAAAATGAAAAGAAATTTTCAAGAAAAATTTAAAACTTCTATTTCAACAACCGGACGTCCGAATCACGTCAAACCAACTCCATTTCTCACCAAATTTGACAGACAAGTCATAAATATAGAAATGAACCTATACCGAGTTCCGGAACCAAAATACGGACCCGGTATCAACAATTTCAATCATCGATCAAACCTTTAGATTCATTAAGCCTTTAAACTTTCAAATTTCAATAAAATTCGATAACTTGAGCTAGGGACTTTCGAATTTGATTCCGGGCATACGCCCAAGTCCATAATCACGATACAGATCCATCGGGACCGTCAAAACATGGATCCGAGTCTATTTGCTCAAAACGTTTACCAAAGTCAACTCAAATAGGTTTTAAGGGAAAGATTTCATATTTTTATCAGTTCTTAACATAAAAGCTTTCCGTAAAAATACCCGGACTATGCATGCAAATCGAGGAGGGCTAAAATGATTTATTTGAGGCTCTGAAACATAGAATTAGGTTCTAAAACATAAGATGACCTATCGGTTCATCACAAAATACATCATGCGGGGATACTCGTGCCTCAAACTACCGAGAAAAGTGCAAGTGCTCAAAACGACCAGTCGGGTCGTTACATCCTCCACCACTTAAATATACGTTCATCCTCGAACGTGCCAGGAGTCATTCCAAATCTATCAAATCACGCTGTAACCTTACTATGCATATACCCGGGGGTGATCTCACGTCACCCTGCTCCATATAAGCTTGCCAACGCAACATAACTAGAGATCCTTACTTCAACCTTGGTCCTTAAACCTTAGAACCCAATCTCTAACATCCCGAATTCATTACAAGACCCAAATCTCACATCTACACTCTGTATAAGCCTGGACAAGCTATATTAGGTCATAACTATAACACCGAGATGTAATCACATGGTACACCCCATCACTCAGACACTCACAGCAGGAACTGCTGACCACCATTACTGCCCAAAAACAGATCCGGTGCCAGCAGCAAACCTCATATCGATTAGAGCCTCGTTCAAAACCTTCATACCCTGCTGATGATGAAAGAAACATGCATAACCTCTTAACCACTCATCTGATCAATAAGCCATGAAACTCACTCGTCCGACCAAGGCCATTGCCCAAATCCTCAGCAAAATATAGTATTATTCTTCCAAACCTTCCTCATCCCAATACAATAGTGCAAATCTCAAGTCTAGAAACCTCATCTCAGCCAATACAAGAAGCCTCACCGACAAGTATCAACAATAATCATATGGATCCCCACACAACACGGTCTCGAACACCAACAAGTAATAATTCAGACATGACAGATAATAGTAAGAGAGTTAAATAAGAAAACTACTAAACAAGTTAAGCAGGCGAGGAAATTTTAGCATTTTCCTATGAACTATTTTCAACAAGGTGAAAGCAAAACTACACGAAGTAAGCATCAGGAGTTATATTTCATCATAGTATTGCGGCATTCAACTCGATCCCATCATATCAATCCACATAGGGTACCCATCGAGCCATAATACTCGGGCTCACTAATCACATGTGCGTCAATATCAAGCACAATAGAGTCCACAAAATATAACTGTGGGAAAATTATTAGGAACAAACAATACTGAGAAGGACAAGCATAGCCATGGTGCAATAAGCAAATCAACATCACGAAGGCCATCTCGTCCATAGCGCCATGAGGCCTAAACTGAATTATAATATGCGTGCGAAGAACCATGTAACCCTCACAAACCATCATAGCATAAGAGAGGAACACACAATACAGACTAAGGCGCGAATAACATCAATTCCGCCCGATGATATACCTGTGGTAACAGCTGCACAGGAGAAAGCAAATCCGATCTGATACAGAATACACATCCTTATTGGCCCTACCAATGGGACCCTAAATCAACTCCGGTCATCCCTGAACGGACAAATAGCCCTCCAAAAGTCCACAACGACATAACCATAACACACACTATCATCTGGCTAGCTTTGGCCATATTTCACAGTCCACAACCACGAAACAATCTGCTTCTGAGAACTCCCAGTCTCCAAATCCATAGAACACAGGAATCACCATACCTGATCCTAACTCCACCGCCCAAATGTCTAACACATCTCTCGAATACGATCATTCCACGAGGAATACTTCTATAATTCTTCCGTGTCACATAACAAAATCTGAATCGCAGCAGTCGACTAACTAGGCGAGCACCGCAATATCAATGCTGCACCCATAAGTCAAAACACAATGCGTCTTCTGAAATGCACACCCTTCTAAGGCAACACCAAGCAGTGATAGCATCCATCTAGACATATGAAATCGTCCGTGCTATCTAAGAATTCATGACCTTCCCTTCAAAACTAAACTGTGATCCTGCACATGCAAAACTCAATCCCGATCAGTCAAAAACCTTCTATTTGATTTCATCCGGGAGGAAATCCCAATACGCAACATGTTCCTCACACTAGTAGGAAATATTCACCTCGAACCACGATAGAAATCATCGAGAACTCCTTGGAATCCATTTGCACATAATCAAGCTATCAGAACCGAATCCCTCCAACTCAACCAAGCCATGCAGTTGCCCAAAACCCATGAGCATTGCCATGAAACACTTGTGGAGCCCCACCACATCATAAGTACCCAAATAACCGATCATACCATTACCGTGTTGATCCAATTTACTATCAAACTGCCCTGTTTCCTTCGAGTTCCTTCCAAATTACTCTAAAGTTGATACCCCTCCTTGCGAGAACACCATGATCCTTAACCCAAAGCTCGCCATAAGAGATTCTAGCATAAAAACCACACCGCCCTAAGGCCCATAAGCTGTTGCATTCCCTCTTAGCACCCCAAAGTACCACAACCAAGACACCCACTCTAAAGAGACCTTGTATGAATCTAATGCCATTTCCTCCACCACTTAGTCTTCCTGATACTGAAATTCATAATCCACAATGATATAGAAATACCACGAGCCTCGACACCATCCAATGTAAATCTTATATTCTAGCCACAACTACTATGCCACCACT
The DNA here is from genome assembly GCF_000715075.1 of Nicotiana tabacum. Classification (NCBI taxonomy): domain Eukaryota; kingdom Viridiplantae; phylum Streptophyta; class Magnoliopsida; order Solanales; family Solanaceae; genus Nicotiana; species Nicotiana tabacum. The sequence continues at coordinate 108,808,151 of NC_134083.1, read as the reverse complement.
TAATCTTCTTGAGTCTGAACTCATCAATAAGGCATGAGAATCTAATTCGTCCCATAATTAAACCACATGGAAAACCTTTCAACACACTTATAACTCGGGACTACACGCCACATCGAGACAGAAACCAAGCACCTATCAGTCCTTTTTTTTACCCCTCAAGCAAACTCTTCTCTTCACATTCAGGTCATCTGAACACAACCTAGAGTCACATCCTACTCATCATTTAGTCATCCAACCACTCGCTGACAATAAATTCCACTCATAGGGACACTACCGAACGTATAAGCCTTAAGGCACATGCACACACAATCGAAATTCTCGTGCTCAAGCTGCAGTCAAAACCAGACCTCAAGTTCTCCAGACTAACCCATCACCAGCACACAGAAATCACATCTCGCACCTTATCCATGGAGTCACAAGCCGTCAATGCACAGCCGATACCGAGCGTTAACATGCGCATATAAATGCATGGAGGGAATTCAATGAGTTACACTTTAAGCTGAATCAATGCCGCACGATATGGAAAGAAAGATGGGAAATTTATCCTAAATGCTCTACAGCCTCTCGAAGATAGGTATGGATGTCATCATACCGATCCACAAGACTCTACTAAACATTTGCTCATGACTCGTAGAGCCTATGAACCTAGTGCTCTGATACCAACTTGTCATGATCCAAAAATCACTAGTTGTGATGGCACCTAACTCGAGCCGCCAGGTAAGCCAACTAACAGTCAATACAATCCAAATGAAATTGTAGGAAAATAATGAAGAATTATCTAAACTTTTACAAATTAACCCAAGAACTGGTAGTACGAATCATGAACTTTTAAGACTTAGAATTTACAAAGCTGATACAAATAATTACACGATCTGTTTGAAAATTACATAAACAGATTAACAAAATCTAAATCCACCATGGACAAGTGGCAGCTATATCCGGAATGCACGAACACCTTCAGGGTCAGCTCCCGACATCACCAGCAGCTCCGCTCCAAATATCTGCATGCTAGGTGCAGAAGTGTAGTATAAGTACAACCGACCCCATGTACCCAGTAAGTATTTTGTCTAACCTTGTCAAAGTAGTGACGAGGCTTTTTAGTAAAAAGATGCTCACTAATAAAAATCTGTACCGAAATCTAGCAATAGAACTATACTACAGTATAACAGGATAGAGTACACAAAACGAATGTACAAAACAATAACAGAGTACTAGAAGAGATCACAATTCAATAGTTTTCGATATCTCAACCAATCTTTTCCTTAAAGCGAAACCAATAAACCATAATAGTCACCCCATAACTTTCATACGTGAGGGATATACTCTACTATCAAGTCAATTGCACGGTAACATCCTTCATGCATTTATCTCATCCTCACCAAATATGCATACAACGGTACCAACCGGATGGCAGAAATGCCGATAACAATAATGACAAAGTAGGAAATACGCAAGTAGCAATAAAGAACGGGAATGTACATAAGGGCATCAGTAACAGACTAAGCGGAAAGCATAAGGGTGATGAAAACAATCAGGAAAAAGGAATGTAACTTCAACTAACTAGCATGGTGGAAGCATAAATACGAATATAACGAATAAGAGGGGAACACATGATCTTTATACGTTAACAATTAGAAGCATGAATGACTAACACGGTAGAAGGCAAGTACTAAGTGCAACCAAAATAGATACGACAAAGATATAATTATGACAGCAGGAAGTAGGCATGGTATTTGCATGTTTAGCAAGTAGAAGACATGAGTGACACAATAACAAATAAGGTAAAGAACAAGAAGAGGTCATTAACGACAAGTCACATAAGAACCAGCATGAACGTATAAACAAAGGAAAGATATCATAACATAATGCATATCCCTCGTCCTCACCTACACAGAAACACCCATTGTGCCATGAACTCATGATAATTTAAAGCGTGATTATATAAATTAAATGGCACGGCATCACCCTTCGTGCTTTACACTGACATAACATGGCAGGCATCACCCTTCATGCTTTTACTCACAAATGATATGGCACGGCATCACCCTTCGTGCTTTACACTCACATAACATGGCACGACATCACCCTTCGTGCTTTTACTCACAAATGATATGGCACGGTATCAGCCTTCGTGCTTTTACTCTCAATAATATGGCACGACATCACCCTTCATGCTTTTACTCTCAATAATATGACACGGCATCACCCTTCGTGCTTTACACTCTCCCTCACATGATAATATATAAACAAAGGCATGACATCACCCTTCGTGCTTTACGCTCTTCCTTACCAAGCATATGTATATCAATGACAAACAAGGCATGAAGCATAAATAATGTCAAGGAGAGTGTTTAAGCGAATGTTCCAAATGAATCCCAATCGCAACTTTCCAAGCCAACAATAGTTCAACAAACCCGCAAGAACCTTATTATTCAAGTATTCCAACAAATATCACAAATGATCTACAAAGCAAGTATAAAATCTAGCATCTCAGGGATATCAGCCGTAGCAATGTATTAATGATTATGCATATTGATTACCGAATTAAACACACCAGTGTATTCTCAGAATTTCATCAAATTTTATCAAGTTATAATAAGCTAAGTCTTAGTTCCTAACATTTAATACTATGTTCTTAGTATATAGAAGTCAAGTAAGGCATGAGGCAAGAAGGTCACGTGATTCTACAAGACACAATTTATAATATAATTTACCCCCGAGCATGGTTAACCCTACCACATGCATATATGCTCGTCACCTCATATATGTATCACCCCCGCAAGTAGAAACAATGTCAAATAGTAGGAAAAATTCCCTCAACAGCAAGACACTTACCTCAATTCGGCTAACTCAATACTCAATTTAGCTTTTTTCCTTTACAAATTCACCTCTGCTCGGCTCAATCTAGCCAAAGACGACTTAAATACATCACACAATGCAAGGGAAAATAATTTCAATTAATAAAGCTTTGATTTTTATACAATTTCTAAAAAGTCAACCCCCGGGCCTGCCAGGTCGAAACCCGGGTCAAGGGTAGGTCTTGAGTACGCATAGCCTCACGAGTCCAACTACGCCTTTTGTTTCCAAATCCGAGTCCTATTCGACTCTCAAATCCTAAATTTTCATTTTTCAAAGTTTTGATAAAATTCCCAAATTCTTTCCCTAGATTCTCATGAATTTGATGTTAAATCTTATGTAAAATCATGAGATGTAGTTGAGAATTGATTAGAGGAACTTACCCAATGATTTGGTATGAAAATCCCTTCACAATATTGCCTCCCATCGAAGCTAGGGTACAAAATATAACAAAATGAAGCTAACTCTCGAAATTCTCAGCATTTAGCAAGCTGCAGATGTCGCATTTGCGACAGGGGGTTCACAAATGCAAACCCCGCAAATGCGAATAACTAATCGCAAAAGTGAAGTTTTGAAATTCTCTGTTGCCTTCGCAAATGCGACCAAAAACGTCGCAAATGCGAACATTGGTCCTTCGTATAAGCGACCAGTTGGTCACAAAAGCGAACTCACCCCGCCCAGGCCTTTATCGCAAATGCGAACACAACAGGCTTTGCAAAATTGAAAAATTCTTCGCAAATGTGAGTCCTTTCCCCAGCAGCCCAGCTTCGCAATTGCGATAGTCGCATTTGCGACAAAAACATCGCAAATGCTATGACACCAGTACCAACACTCAAGTTTCTTACCAAAACACTCCGAAGCTAATCTGAAACTCACCCGAGCCCCCGAGGTTCCAAACCAAACACCCACACAAGTCTAAAAACATAACACAAACTCGCTCGCGGGACCAAATCACCAAGATAACGCCTAAAACTACGAATTGAGCACCAAATCACAAGAATTTTCAAGAAAACTTATAAAAATTCTATTTCAACAATCGGTCATCCGAATTATGTCAAACCAACTCCGTTTCTCACCAAATTTGACAGACAAGTCATAAATATAGAAATGAACCTATACCGGGTTCCAGAACTAAAATACAAACCCGATATCAACAATTTCAAACATCAATCAAACCTTTAGATTCATTAAGCCGGGATCATGTTCGGGGGTAAAGGACCAAGTCTGGACGTCAAAAAAAAAAAGGAAAAATCCGTACTCTGAGAAACCTCCACAGCCGTGGCACGTGGCGCATCATGCTTGTACAAAATTCCTACTGCCTGTCAGAACTAGCTCTCTAGATTTTTCCACTAATGCCCCGCATAGTACGTCACCCCATGCGGCGCGCCTGTGCAAAGTTTACAGAGTAATTGTCCTATTTCGCATAGGAAAATATGATTTCATTTGGGCCCGACCCTACTTGGTATAAATACATGGAAAAATATTATTTTCTCTAGTTTTGACATTTTTGAGACCTAAGGAGGCTAAGGAGGAGTTGGAGAAGCAAAAGAACAAAGAGTTCATCATTCAATCCTCACTCAAGATACGAGTTTTGATCATTTTATGTTTTCCTTTACTTTAAACATATTTGTGATGAATTTCTCCATATCTATGAAGTATTTCTCTGTAGGGTTTGATGGATTTGGTGTATTGATATTTGTTTGTGGATTATAATTCTAGTTTTATGTATTGAAGCATTTTTGGATGATTTAATTGTTGCATCTATATTCACTTGTTCATGTAATCGAGAGAGGCATAACTTGTGATATCTTTGCATTATATTGTTGGTTGAGTTCATTAATTCTTCTTAGTAATCAAAAGAGGCTAGTTGAATCATTGATTAAGCCTAGTTAGGAGGATAATCGAGAGAGGTTCTCCTAAAGACCAATCTACTACACATTCTTGCATATCTTCACGTGCTTAAATTGGTTCATCTTGTGAGGTTAAGACTTAATCGAGAGAGGAGTTTTTTCTGAATGTTGAACTAATAATTGAGTGAATTTGTGAGACTCACTTGAACATTAGAAGTGAATTATCTAGAGTTGGATCCCAACAATTATCTTGCACCTATCCTATAAAAATCCTATCATCTCCCACTGATATCTTCCTTTGCTTAGTCTTTGCTTCGATTGTCATTAGTCAATTCTCTCTTTTTATGTTTTGTGTTCTTTGACTGTGCGCAGAAACATGTTAGATTGGTGCATGACTCGAGATTCTGCTAAAGAAGTTCTACCATACAAACCAGAGATTGAAAACAATTGCGATAGCTAAAGAAGGAAAGAAATCTCACCGAGACGTTAGAAAAGGTTGGGCAATCCTCAACCAAAGAACTTATGGCTGGAAACGGTGAAGATAATGTGGATTTGGCTGCGAGAAAAGCAGCCCAACAAAGAGAACAAGCTGCACGTGATGCTGAGGAAGCATCTATTAGAAATGCGCATAACATCTATGAAAAAGAGAGGGGTCTCAGACTTGATCAACATCAACCCTTGCCTGGAGGACCACTTGGCGATTATGCTAGACCGGTCTACAATCAAGGTTTATCGAGTGTTCGACCACCTCCAATTGCAGAATTTCGAGTTGAAGCAAGGGTTGTTCCAAACCCATCAAAACTGTTGTGTCTTTAGGGGGAGATGAACGACGATCCAAACAACCATCTAATGGACTTCGAGGACATTATGAACACCTTTCAATATAATGGTGTGTCACAAGATGCAGTTTACCTAAGGGCTTTCCCCTTCACACTCAAAGATGATGCAAAGCAGTGGCTTTGAAGCTTACCCAATAGATCGATTCGAACATGGGATGAGATGACCAGAAAATTTCTTGATAAATATTTCTCATCAGCTAAGACGGGAAAGTTTAGAATAGAAATCCAAAACTTCTTCCAGAAAGATATTGAGACTGTGTTGAAGCTTGGAAGAGGTTTAAGGAAATAGTTAGGAAGTGTCAAAATAGCATAATTGAACTCTGGATGCAACTCCAGGACTTTTGGGATGGATTTACACCGGCCTCACGTATAACGTTGAGCAATGCAGTTGGAGGCCCTTTGATGAAGAAGACTCCAGAGGAGATAGTCACAATTCTTGATGAGTTGTCGGAAGATGCAAATCAGTGTCCCTCTGAGAGTGCTGAAAGAAAAAGATCAACTGTTGTTCACCAGATTGATGCTAACACATCTGTGCAGGTACAACTTGATGCTATGGCTAAAGAAATATGGAAGCTGACCTTAGCTACAATACAAAGTGACCCTCATGTAGCTTGTGATATATGTGGAAAAGGACATCCTACTCATGAATGTCAAGCCTCAACTGAGGAAGGGAATGCTATGGGAAATTATAATGCAATGGGTCAGAGGCACCCCGATTTTTCATGGAGTTCACCTGGAGGTACTGCAAATGCGTAGCAATAAAATAACTCTAGATCTCAGGGACAAGGATCTCTAGTCTTCCAAAATCCACAGAGGCAACAGTGTCAACGTCAACAGTCAAATCAGCCTGGTCTAGAAGATCTAATGAAGGCCTTCATTATTAAGACAAATGAGAGGTTGGACGCGCACGGGGAAACTATTAAAGAATTGGGCATTGGTTTTCGAAAGTTAGAGAGACAAGTGGGACAAATTGCAACAATATTATCTGAGAGGGTCCCAGGCATTCTGCCAGCTGATACTGAGAGAAATTCCAAAGAAACTATGAATACTATAACTCTGAGAAGTGGGCAAGTGATGAAAGATCCCACCCTGGTCAAAAAAGATGTGATACTTGAAAAAGAAAGCGGGGAGCAGCTGATGAATGATATTGATAAGAAGAAGAAACTCAAGAAGGGAGCTGACAAAAAGAAGAAGGAGGAAACTTCGAGAAGGGATGAGTCTAATGAGAGTGATCATATGCCTGCTCTACCTTTTCCTCAAAAGCTATATAGAGAAAAGCTGGACAAGTAATTTGAGAGATTTATGGATATGCTGAAACAGGTTAATGTAAATTTTCCATTCATAGAAGTGCTCTCCCAAATGCCAGCTTATGCTAAATTCTTGAAGGAGATCTTGACAGAGAAGAGGAAGATAAAAGAGACCTCGGCGGTGAAGCTCACAGAGCATTGCAGTGCGATATAGCAAAACAAACTCCCACAAAAGTGTGGAGATCCAGAGAGTTTTACTATACCTTGCTCTTTAGGCTCTATTAGTTTTGATTAATTATTATGTGATTGTGGTACCTCAATTAACTTAATACCTCTATCTATTTACAGGAAATTGGAGAAGGATATTGGAGAGATAAGGTCAGTGCCAATATCTTTGCAGCTGGCAGACCATACGACTCTAATACCCTAGGGAATAATGGAAGATGTCTTTGTTCAGGTATATAAGTTTGTATTTCCTGTAGATTTTATAGTAGTGACTATGGAGGAGAACAAAGAGTCCCCCCTCATCTTAGGAACACCATTCTTAGCAACGGGTAGAGAGAATATTAGATATACACGAGAGAAAGCTCATTCATAGAGTGGGTTATGAGACTGTAACTTTCGAGATGAATGTAGAAACGGGGGTGAAAAAAGTGAAGCTAGCTGCAAGTGTTGAGTGGAAAGTGAAGGGTCCAAAAGATAAGGCTGCGAGGAGTGAGAAAGATAAGTGTGCGGTGCACCACAAGAAGGCGGAGAAGAAGCTGTCTTCATGGATGTACGCATTAGTTCGAAGGCGAGGAATGGATCCAGACTTCGACACAGACCCTAACTAGATGTTCAAGGAAGTTTTCTTTACCTTATGATTTTTAATTGTGTGTCATGGGGACATGCCACAACTTAAAGTGTGGGGTGGGGGATATGTTGTATGTTGTATGTATATGTGTTAGTTTAGTTAGAGATAGAAAAAAAATGGAAAAAACCATAAAAATTGAAAAAATTTTGATTTCTCCCGACGATGGATATCATCGACAAGTTTCTTGAGGGATTAAAGTTGAAAGAAAAAGATAAAAAGATTTTCTTTTGTTAGGTAGTGTAATAATTACCCATTGGTTTTTCTTTTTGTCGCGGTTCTTTTCCAAGGGTTTTATTGGAGCCGGGTGTAGTGAGTTTTAGTTTTGTTAGTAGTAGGAAACCTTGTGCTAGGATTTGAATTAAAAGCAATATCTCTTGACTTTATTATGCCTTGAGAATAGTGAGTGCTTTAGTGTGACACTTAGGCTCAATTTTTGACTCTTGTATAAGTACCTTAAATTGTATGATCTTAACTTTGCTTAACTGCTTTGACTAGAGTGTCTTGATGAGTCCGATTCTGATTGAGTTATGTGCCATGTGTGTGTGAGGTTTTGTGTTATTCTGTGCAATGCATTTGATGTCTAGAACTTGCCCCGTGTGTTTGCAAAGCGAAATAGTAGTTTTGTTCAGTCTTGGAAGTGATATAGGCGTTTCTTTGTTGATCCAGTTAGATGCTATTACCCACCTAATTGTTATGTATGTTGGTTAACCCCTTTGAGCTTGTAATCTTGTTTCTTTTGCAACCACATTACAAGTCTTACCCATTTGTTCGAAATGACCATCTATTTGAATCATTTACCTCTCATGAGCACTTGAATTTGATATGAACTTTGCAAAAGTTGAAGTGTGGGGTGGTTGGTTTGGCATTTGAGTGGAACTAATTAAATAAGGAAAAAGGTGCACTGTTTTGAAAAAGTAAGAGCCACTTGAATTGAATAAAAAAAATAAAAATAAAAATAATTGTATGATTGGGAAAAACATTCATTGATAATGGTAACTCTAGATGTAATTGTGCTTAAAGAAGTAGAGAGTTAGTGTATAGTGATGTAAAGGTGGAGTTTTGATTTGAAATAAGTGTGGGGTATTAAACAATGAATTGTATGTATTAAAGTGCTTAGGGAGGTGGAGTCACTCTTATATCTAAATGTATCCTACCCATCCCGTAACCTACATTGCAACCGGTGAAAGTCTTATTTGATCCTTGACATAATGAGCTCGATTAGTTGAGCAGTATACTACGGGCAAGCCTATGGTACATCTTTTTGGCATATGAATGTTATTTTTGAGAGTGAGTGAATTCTGTCTATCTTGAGTTCCTAATTGTTCTTAAATTTCATGGTGTGTGTAACTACTCTCTATTGTGGTGTGAGGGCACTTGATTCATGAAGGAAAGGTAATGTCCTTGACCTCTATGTTAGAGTAAGTGAGCGGGTTATAAATAATGCGTGGTGCTTTTGTGTCAATGTGGGGTATTGATGGTAGGCTATAATCTCGTGTTTTAGTCACTTATACACTCTAATTTGCTGCACTTTGATTGTGTTTGAGCTTTAATCGATAGTGTTTTGTACTTATTGCGTGTTTATGCCTTGTAGGAGTGATTCCGAGTGATGTAGATGTTATGGAATGAATTCGAGTGATTTAGAGCTTTGAAGTCTGAGTAGAAGCCCAAAGGATCAAGCTGGGATCGTATTCGGGGGTCGAGGACCAAGTCTGGACGTCAAAAACAAGGAAAACTCCGTACTCTGAGAAACCTCCACAGCCGCGGCACGTGGTATGCCGCGATTGTATAAAATTCCTGCTGTCTGTTAGAACTCGCTCTCTAGATTTCCCCACTAATGCCCCGCATGGTGCGTCACCCCATGCAGCGCACATGTGCAAAATTTACAGACTAATTGTCCTATTTCGCGTAAGAAAAGGTGATTTCATTTGGGCATGACCCTTACTTGGTATAAATACATGGAAAAACGCTATTTTCTCGAGTTTTGACATTTTTGAGACCTAAGGAGGCTAAGGAGGAGTTGGAGAAGCAAAAGCAAAATGAGTTCATCATTCAATCTTTACTCAAGACTCGAGTTTGGATCGTTTTATTTTTTCCTTTACTTTAAACATATTTGTGATGAATTGCTCCATATGTATGGAGTAGTTCTCTTTAGGGTTTGATGGATTTGGTGTATTGATATTTGTTTGTGGATTATAACTCTAGTTTTATGTATTGAAGCATTTTTTGATGATTTAATTGTTTCATATATATTCACTTGTTCATGTAATCGAGAGGCATAACTTGTGATATCTTTGCATTATATTATTGGTTGAGTTCATTAATTCTTCTTAGTAATCGAAAGAGGCTAGTTGAATCATTGATTAAACCTAGTTAGGAGGATAATCGAGAGAGGTTCTCCTAAAGACCAATCCTCTACACATTCTTGCATATCTTCAGGTGCATAAATTGGTTCATCTTGTGAGGTTAAGACTTAATCGAGAGAGGAGTTTTTGCTGAAAGTTGAACTAATAATTGAGTGAATTCGAGAGACTCGCTTGAATATTAGAAGTGAATTATCTAGAGTTAGATCCCAACAATTATCTTGCACCTATCCTATAAAAGTCCTATCATCTCCCACTGATATCTTCCTTTGCTTAGTCTTTTCTTTGATTGTTATTAATCAATTAGCTCTAGATTCTTAGTTAATTTTAGTATTAATCACATAAATCTAAATTGTTAATCATCTTGGATAGCAATCTAGTTACAAACTACGATAATACTATTTAACTCCAATCCCTGTGAATACGATATTATACTATACTATATTCGACTAGCGAGCATAATTAAAGAGGTGTTTTGCGCTTGTCAAATTTTGGTTTCGTTGCCGGGGATTTGCAATCAATAGTTTTTGAAATAGTTTGTAGTGCTAATTCAGGAATTTTCTTTTTTTATGTTATTTTTCTCTTTTTATGTTTGGTGTTCTTTGACTGTGCGCAGGTTATAGGTTAGATTGGTGCATGACTTGAGCTTCTTCTAAAGAACTGCTACCATACAAACCAGAGATAGAAAAACAACTGCGACAATTGAGGAAGGAAAGAAATCTCACCAAGACGTTAGAAAAGGTTGGGCATTCCTCAACCAAAGAACTTGTGGCTGGAAATGGTGAAGATAATGTGGATTTGTCCGTGAGAGAAGCAGCCCAATGAAGAGAACAAGTTGCACGGGATGCTGAGAAAGCAGCTATTAGAAATGCACAGAACATCTATACAGAAAAGAGGGGTCTCAGACTTAATCAACATCAACCCTTTCCTGAGAGACCACTTGACGATTAAGATAGACCAGTCTACCATCAATGTTTATCCAGTGTTCGACCACCTCTAATTGCAGCTAATAATTTTGAGTTAAAGCAAGGGATGATCCAAACCCTTCAAAACTGTTATGTCTTCAGGGGGGAGATTGATGAAGATCCAAACAACCATCTAATGGACTTCGAGGAGATTATGAACACCTTTCAATGTAATGGTGTGTCACAAGATGCAGTTTACCTAAGGGCATTCCCCTTCACACTCAAAGATGATGCAAAGAAGTGGCTTCGAAGCTTACCTAATGGATCGATTCGAACTTGGGATGAGATGACTAGAAAATTTCTTGATAAATATTTCTCATTAGCTAAGACGGGCAAGTTTAGAAGAGAAATCCATAACTTTTGCAAGAAAGATACTGAGACTGTGTTTGAAGCTTGGGAGAGATTTAAGAAAATAGTTAGGAAGTGTCAACATAGCGAAATTGTACTATGGATGCAATTCCAGAACTTTTGGGATGGATTGACACCAGTCTCACGTAGAACATTGAGTAATGCAGTTGGAGGCCCTTTGACGAAAAAGTCTCTAGAGGAGATAGTCACAATTTTTGATGAGTTGTCTGAAGATGCAAATCAGTGGCCCTCTGAGAGTGCTAAAAGAAGAAGATCAACTGGTGTTCACGAGGTTGATGCTAACACATCTGTGCAGGTACAACTTGATGCTATGGCTAAAGAAATACGGAAGCTGACCTTAGCTACAATACAAAGTGAGCCTCATGCAGCTTGTGATATATGCGGAAGAAGACATCCTACTCATGAATTTCAAGCATCAACTGAGGAAGTGAATGATGTGGGAAATTTTAATGCAATGGGTCAAAGGCACCCCTGTTTTTGATGGAGTTCACATGGAGGTACTGTAAATGCGTGGCAACAAAATAACTCTAGACCTCAGGGACAAGGAACTCCAGTCTTCCAGAATCAACAAAGGCAGTTGTTTCAGCCTCAACAGTCAAATTAGCCTGATCTAGAAGATCTAATAAAGGCCTTCATTATCAAGACAAATGAGAGGCTGGACACGCACGGGGCAGCTATCAAAGGATTGGGCACTGGTTTTCTAAACTTGGAGAGACAAGTGGGACATATTGCAACTATATTATCTGAGAGGGTTCCAGGCACTCTGCCAGCTGATACTGAGAGAAATCCCAAAGAAACAATGAATGTTGTAACTCTGAGAAGTGGGCAAGTGTTTAAAGATCCCACCCCGGTCAAAAAAGATGTGATACTTGAAAATGAAAGTGGGGAGCAGCTGAAGAATGATTTTGATAAGAAGAAGAAAGGCAAGAAGGGAGCTGATAAAAAGAAGAAGGAGGAAACTTTAAGAAGGAATGAATCTAATGAGAGCGAGCATATGCCTGCTCTACCTTTTACTCAAAAGCTATATAGAGAAAAACTGGACAAGAAATTTGAGAGATTTCTAGATATGCTGAAACAGGTTAATGTAAATTTGCCATTCACATAAGTGCTCTCCCAAATGTCAGCTTATGCTAAATTCTTGAAGGAGATCCTGTCAAAGAAGAGGAAGATAGAAGAGACCTCGGTGGTGAAGCTCACAAAGAATTGTAGCGCGACCCATAAAAGTGTGGAGATCCAGGGAGTTTTACTATACATTGCTCTTTAGGCTCTATTAATTTTGATAAATCTTTATGTCATTCTGGTGCCTCAATTAACTTAATGCCTCTATCTATTTACCGAAAACTTGAGAAGGAGATTGGAGAGAAAAGGTCAGTGCCAATATCTTTGCAGCTGGCAGACCAAACGACTCTAATACTCGAGGGGATAGTAGAATATGTCTTTGTTCGGGTAGATAAGTTCGTATTTCCTGTAGATTTTATTATAGTGAATATGGAGTAGAACAAAGAGGCCTCCTCATCTTAGGAGGACCATTCTTAGAAATGGGTAGAGCAATAGTAGATATACATGCGAGAAAGCTCATGCTTAGAGTGGGTGAGGAGACTGTAACTTTTGAGATGAATGTAGAAATGGGGGTGAAAAAGGAGAAGCCAGCTGCAAGTGTTGAGTGGAAACTGAAGGGCACAAAATATAAGGCTACGGCGAGTGAGAAAGATAAGAGTGGGGTGCATTCCAAGAAGGCAGAGAAGAAGCTGTCTGCATGGATGTGCGCATTAGTTCGAAGGCGAGGAATGGATCCCAACTTCGACTCATACCCCGACTAGATGTTCAAGAAAGTTTCCTTTACCTTATGCTTTTTAATTGTGTGTCATGGGGACATGCCACAACTTAAAGTGGGGGGTGGGGGATATGTTGTATGTATATGTTTTAGTTTAGTTAGAGATAGAAAAAAATGTAAAAAAAAATAAATTGAAAAATATTCGATTTTCCCGACGATGGATATCATCAACATGTTTCTTGAGGGATTAAAGTCAAAAGAAAAAGACAAAAAGACTTTCTTTTGTTAGGTAGTGTAATAATTACCCCATGGTTTTTCTTTGTGCCGCGGTTCTTTTCCAAGGGTTTTGTTTGAATCGGGTGTAGTGAGTTTTATTTTTGTCAGTAGTAGGAAACCTTGTACTAGGATTTGAATTGAAAGCAATATCTATTAACTTTATTATGCCTTGAGAATAGTGAGTGCTTTAGTGTGACGCTTAGGCTCTGTTTTTGACTCTTGTATAAGTACCTTAAATTGTATGATATTAACTTTGCTTAACTGCTTTGACTAGAGTGCCTTGATGAGTCCGATTCTGAGTGAGTTATGTTCCATGTGTGTGTGAGGTTTTGTGTTATTCTGTGCATTGCATTTGATGTCTAGAACTTGCCCCGTGTGTTTGCAAAGCGAAATAGTACTTTTGTTGAGTCTTGGAAGTGATATAGGCGTTTCTTTGTTGATCCAGTCGTGTCTATGTGAAGTGTAGTTTGGTTGCTCGAGGAAGAACAATGGTTTAAGTGTGGGGTGTTGATGGTAGGCTATAATCTCGTGTTTTAGTCACTTATTGCACTCTAGTTTACTGCACTTTTATTATGTTTGAGCTTTAATCGCTAGTGTTTTGTACTTATTGCGTGTTTATGACTTGTAGGAGTGATTTCGAGTGATGTAGATGTTATGGAATGGATTCGAGTGATTTGGAGCTTTGAAGTCCTAGTAGAAGCCCAAAGGATCAAGCCGGTATCGTGTTCGGGGGTCGAGGACCAAGTCTGGACGTCAAAAAACAAGGAAAAATCCGTACTCTGAGAAACTTCCACAGCCGCGGCGCGCCGCGCTTGTACAAAATTCCTGCTGCCTGTTAGAATTAGCTCTTTGGATTTCCCCACTAATGCCCCGCATGGCGCTTTGCCCCATGCGGCGCGCCTGTGCAAAATTTACAGAGTAATTGTCCTATTTCGCGTAGGAAAAAGGTTATTTCATTTGGGCCCAACCCTACTTGGTATAAATACATGGAAAAAATATTATTTTCTTGACTTTTGACATTTTTGAGACCTAAAGAGGCTATGGAAGAGTTGGAGAAGCAAAAGCATAAGGAGTTCATTATTCAATCCTCACTCAAGACCAGAGTTTGGATCGTTTTATGTTTTCCTTTATTTTAAACATATTTGTGATGAATTGCTCCATATCTATAGAGTAGTTCTCTTTAGGGTTTGATAGATTGGTGTATTGATATTTGTTTGTGGATTATAACTCTAGTTTTATGTATTGAAGCGTTTTTGGATGATTTAATTGTTGCATCTATATTCACTTGTTCATGTAATTGAGAGAGGCATAACTTGTGATATCTTTGCATTATATTGTTGGTTGAGTTCATTAATTCTTCTTAGTAATCGAAAGAGGCTAGTTGAATCATTGATTAAATCTAGTTAGGAGGATAAATGAGAGAGGTTCTCCTAAAGACCAATCCACTATGCATTCTTGCATTTCTTCACGTGCTTAAATTGGTTCATCTTGTGAGGTTAAGACTTAATCGAGAGAGGAGTTTTTGCTGAACGTTGAACAAATAATTGAGTGAATTCGAGAGACTCACTTAAACATTAGAAGTGAATTATCTAGAGTTAGATCCGAAAAATTATCTTGCACCTATCCTATCAAAACCCTATCTTCTTCCATTGATATCTTCCTTTGCTTAGTCCTTGCTTCGATTGTCATTAGTCAATTAGCCCTAGATTCTTAGTTGATTTTAGTATTAATCACATAAATCTAAATTGTTGATCATCTTGTATAGCAATCTAGCTACAAACTACGATAATACTATTTAACTCTAATCCCTGTGGATAAGATATTATATTATACTATATTCTACTAGCGTGCATAATTAAAGTGGTGTTTTGCGCTCGTTAGAGGCCATAGGGCATTTAGGACTGTCACTCTTTCTTCTTACTCTAGATCGTGTGGTAGAGCTCAGTTGTCAGAATTCAAACTCCTAAATTCTACTTTATTCGTAATACAATGATACCTACATCCACAAAGATAGTTGGTAAGAGATTGAATGTAGATGTAGAAGGGTTGAATTAGAGGAACTCGATTTTGCATCATGCTTATGATGAGTAAATGTAAGGTCTTCAGTAGATATGTGTGTACTAAGACATGTAAGCTTCTTGATAAGGAGCCCTAAGGAAAGAATATCTATCTACCCATATGGTAAAAAACAACAAGAGATCGGAAGGTAGATACAAGTTTCAACAAGTAAAAGAAGCAAGGTGAAGAAGGGTACGAGGTACCCAATTAGTGTAGATTATCAGTATTTACTATTCAGACAAAGAAATATAAGTATTCTGTGTTACCTTTAACAGTAACAGGGGTATGTACAACTGGCCACACCCATCACAGTTATGCCCTATGGGAGCTAACAAATATAGTTTAAGAGAAGGATGGGATATCAGGATCCAGCTGGGATTAGAGTTACCCAAAATGGTTGATGGATTGTTAGCATTAGCTAACATTTCCAAAGGATATTGCAAACGTGGTAGTAGTTCTCTTTGTGAGACACCCAGATGGTGCACTCTAGAATAGTACAATTAGATATGAATACTCGAATGTTCTGGAAATTAGGAAGATAGGCACTGGAATCCTAGAAGGAATAAATATTTATCATAGTATGGCTCACGTCCCTAGTAAAGAAAGAATGTTAGGCGACCCAATGAGCCAGTGGATGGAGCAAGGGGAGCTAAAAGCGAAAGAATGTTTTGTTGAAGTTTTCAAAATAAGTTAATAGATGAAATTATTAGTAGGAGAATAAGAAGAGAGTAAATAATGTATTATGAGTAAGATGTAATAAATGAGTGATGACAGTAAATCAAAATATGACAGGATGATAGAGTCTATAGTTAAGTGAAGGAAAAGACAAGAGGTGACTGGCCTTGAGACAATAAAGAGTATAAGACATAAAGTCACATCCGTATTTCGAGAAATGATTTGGTGAATCCAACATGATTTCCGGAAGGAAACGTTAGACCCCCGGAGTAATAGAAATCAACAAGGCTAGTGAACAAGATAAAACCGAACATGAATTAGAGACCGTAGGAGTTTATACTAGTCAACATCGTGATAATTTCAGAGATTGCATTTCGACAACAATAGAATGGACAACAAAAGAATAACCTT
The DNA here is from genome assembly GCF_000715075.1 of Nicotiana tabacum. Taxonomy (NCBI): domain Eukaryota; kingdom Viridiplantae; phylum Streptophyta; class Magnoliopsida; order Solanales; family Solanaceae; genus Nicotiana; species Nicotiana tabacum. Next base: position 108,791,618 of record NC_134083.1, on the reverse strand, counting down.
TAAAGGTCATTCAGGAAGACGCTTCCCTAAAGCAAATACTGTGAGCATCGGTAAGCTTAAGGGACTAAGTGTGCTAGTTACACTAGGTGTCACCTTCGTGCGTAAGAAATTCAGTTATCCTTGGTACAAAAGGGTTACCGCAAGGCAAGTAAGAGTCCGTGAAGATGTGAAAAGATGCCAAAGATGAAGAGGTAAAACATTTATAGGTAAATCTTCATAGCATTAAATGTTAGTACTCCCCTAAAAGGGGAAGATAGTGTGATATGGTATTAAGTCGGAGTTATGTGGTTCAGGTAACTATGGAATAGTAAAGGAAGAATGTGGTAGAAAGGCGAAAGGAATGAGATTGTATTTATTTAGATCCTACGGATATGATATGACTCCAGAACATTATGCAAGCACGACACCGAGGAGAGGCAGTAAGGGTTCTAGCATTAGATGTTATTGATAAATAAGTGGAAATAAGCACTTGATACATAAGGAGCCAGTGCGAGGGGTAAGTTAAGACAAAGGACATAACCCAAGAGAGATTACACAGAATATAGATATGAGAATGGACTAACTATTAGTTGGTAGTTGATTCAGGAAGAGCCTAGTTATGGCTAGACAAGAGGATACAGACAAATCTGTTGACTAACTATTAGTTAGTAGTTGATTCAGGAAGAGCCTAGTTATGGCTAGACAAGAGGATACAGACAAATCAACAGATTGTGCAAGATAAACGTAGTGAATCCCAACATAGTGAATTCTGTCTCGCAAATATGACATCATAATCCTTGAGAAATATTCATATAGGAGTTGGGGTTGTTAAAGGTACTGTATAAGTGTTACAAAAATAAAAGACGATGCCACTGGGAAGACAGTCAAAAATTTCAATTCAGAAGCAACCCTACGAGCACAAAGGTGCGGAGGTAAGTAACTAATGATAATTATAGGCGAGTAAGAACATCAAAAATTCTTTCGGGTATATGATGTAATAAGCTTGCAGCTTTACAGGAGTCAAAGGGTCTCCCTTAAGTACTATAAAGAAAGACCAGCTGGGGAAATAAGGAAAAAGGCTTAAACTTAAGCATAGTGACATAAAAAAGAAATGGTCTTGTAAGAACAACCTCAATACGACATTGTATGTACTCCATAAGAAAGTGGCACCTATCGTGGCTACTGAACGGGAAGAAGAAAAAAATCAAAAGGTGATATTTGAGATCATATGAGTTACAGGAAATTCCAATATCCGTGGGCAATGAGATAAGCCATGTATTCATGCAACAAGTGGCAGAATTACGAGAAAAAGTAATTGCTTATGCTTAAAGACAACTGAGAAGGCATGAAAGGTAATCTATGGTGCTAGCAAGTTAAAGGAAGGTTGCGAGTAGTATGAATAGATATGTGTAGGCTGCAAGCTAAAGTATGGTAGAGCGACAAGGTTTTAGGTGGATAGAAGTAAGGATAAGAAAAGGTGAGTGAGAAGGTGATGAGAATAGGTAAGTCCTCGGGATTAAACCCATCAAGATAAAAGAGCTGATCAATATAGCCTAAATGAACTAAGAGGAGTCTAAGACTATGAGCAATTAGAAGAGATGAAATGCTGCCCTGGTAGTAGAATAAGGTTGTAATGGTGCTAGATAAGCGGATGACGTTTGGGCTTTTGATTGAGTAATGCTTTTGAGAAAAGGGATTTCATGAATTGCACAAGATTAGAACCCATATAATGAATCACGCTGGGATGCTATGAAATACGGTTATTGAAGTATAGTATCATCTCTAGGTGGATTAGGAAAATAACTTCAAATGTTCCCCGATGAGACGTGAGCCCTAGTGACAATGTATTACGTAAGAGGTTTCAAGTTATCAATGGTAGAATATGGATCAACATTAAGGTGAATCAACAATGGATGGATAAAAGTTACAAAGTATGAGATGAGATTAGGTTGTCATTCTTAAGATGAATAGTAATGAAGAAGAACTAAAGGACTTAGATTTATACATACAAGATAAGCAGCGAGAGAGTAACTTGGAGTTGGGTACCAAACCTCGGTAATAATAAACCAAAGTTAGTGTTATGGTATAGTATAACCTACCTAGATGTATTAAAGATATAAGCATAGATAACTGAGGCTATGAAACAAGATATAGCAATGGTCGTATGTTCGACAAAGTACCGAGAGAAGAACTTCGGTACACCTATAGATGCCCTGAGGGACAACTTGTCATATTTCTGTATATGTTCACTAAGCGAGGCCTAGATATTGGCTAACAGATGGAAGAAAAATGAGAAAAGAGTCACATAGGTGCACTTACAAGGTCAGAGTTGTACATGCTGCATGATAGAAGGTAGCAACAGTTACGAGATTGAAAGGATTCCGACCACAAGTTATGGTGTGAGAAAGAGGCCTAAAGGGGGGAATGCCCTGGCCTTTGAATTTATTCACAAGACATTTTCCTAGATGGCAAGGATAATATTAAAGTATTCGTAAGAGCTATAGTTTATGAGACTGATAAGCACATCAGTCAACATTCAAGGACAAATGTTCAAAGGGGGGAATAATGTTACACCCCATGTTTTTGTACGTAAGAGTACGTCGTAAGACAATTGATGTAAGCTCAAAAATGAGATCGTTTTTGAAAGTACATAAGGTAAGTTAATCATGTTACCTTAGAGGTTACAAATATTTAAGATCATGGATTACAAGTACCAAGAGGGTTGAAAGACCTAAAAGAAAACAAACTGAAGAACATAAGTTTCGTCGAAAGTCAACATGTTGTGAATATTATAACATGTACTCTTGGGATATGAATAGGGTGCTTAACATGATAAGGAGGTTATGTGATGAGTTATTTTAGTTATATGATAGTCTTGTATTACATTTTGAAGTCAAGCGAGTTGTGGAACAAAAGTTGGCAAAGGTCATCACAAGTTGCATTCATAAATGTGCTGAAAATTAGGTCAAATGTAGCTGCGATTTTCTCCCAATATACTTGGAATTTGTTACACCATGTGCGTCCCAAGGTGAAGTATAATGAATATGAGACTTGTTAATCATTATTTAAATGAGTGTAAAGTCATAATATGACTATATATGATGTTTGGATATAAAATATAAAGGTTGGGAAAAACTAGATTTAAGTTGCGGAAAAACGTACTAAGGATTTGCCTTGTAATGAAGCTTTTTGAGCAATACATTTCGTGTGTTATATGAGGTCTTTTTGGGACATATTATATACCAAATTGAAGGTATTGAAATTTAGTTTATAATACTCTTAACCGTTTGTTTATATGACGTCCAGATAAAAAGATATGAGCATCTGAATAAGGGCAAATGCTAGGGTGCCAAGCTAGTACCTCTTTGACTTTTCAAAAGTTGATATATATAGGTTTTAAGTCGGCTTTCTCTTCATTATTCATAGAACACGAATAGAGAAACCCCATAAACCTATTAACATCCCGGGTATGAAATCCAGAAGCGATAACATTAGAACGATCCCTACGACGTAAGTATCATAATACTGCCTCTCTTTTTCTTTGTAGTTTGAATTTTGGAAGGTACTTCATAGTTAATAAAATGCCTACTTTCTGTATTTAAGATTTTAAATATCAAGGAAGTTTGATAAATTGTTTCCTAATAGTTAGAACTCACGGGACGATGATCAGAAGTCATGAGTTCGATTTATTCCACATTTAGCTGACTGTTTTGTAGTCTACTCGTGTTGGCCTCTTGTGCTTCTAATTTATGGAGTTTGGAAGAATAAAGGGTGTGGATAAATTCCACTTGTGGTAGGGTAGTGGGCTGGTTGTTCGTCGTTGCAGTTTCAGGCTACTTGATAACTTGTTGATTGGTTGTGTTATGGTATATTTGGGGTTTTTGTTGTATTAAAGGTCCCTGATTGTAGTTAGGTTGTTTTCGAGTTGCTGATTGTATTGTGTTGTTGTCTCGCCTATCGTAGTCTTGAGGGAGCAGTAAAATCACGGGAAATGCATCCCCATTTTTTGTTATGGATTAAGTTACTTTCGTTATATAAATGAGAGAGTCATTCGTAACTTGACAATAGCTTCACAGTCGTTGTTGTATATTAAGGTGCAGTGAGCTGAGTTTAGCATTGTTATTGGAAAGATTTCTATAAGGTTTGTTAAGGCTATCCCTTCTTTCCTTTTGGCATGATCTATATGATACAACAAAACGAGCAAACACACAACTTTCGAAAATGGCTCTATTCTAAGAAGTACTAGGATTGCCTATGTTCTTGATTCCCCATATGTCCTATTATTATATCGTCTGTTCATGGGTCTTAGAAAATACATAAGTGATAAGTTTATTTTGTGATATTAACCGAAGGCATATTGATCTTATGACACCCCGAGAGATATTATTGACGTACTTCTTATGCATTGTATTCATTTATACATGTATATTGACCCATGACCAGATGTCGTTATATACACGTATATTATATGTATATGCGGTATGGCACCACCTGATCAGCTCGCATACATTGATGATTTTGCCTACAGAGGCCGAGATGATATGATGGGATACCCTCAGAGGCTTGATGATGTTATGTATGCATATACCTATGCATGATATGACATTTATACGCATATGCATGACATTATAAGTATTTCATGATTCACAACGCTATTTATACTTACAGGTTTAGTTCTTTACTCCATGTTTCTTTCATGTCTTTTATATACTGCTTTCGTGCCTTACATACTCGGTACTTTATTTGTACTGATGTCCCTTTTGCTTGGGGACGCTGTATTTTATGCCCGTAGGTCCCGATAGATAGGTTGACAGTCCTCCTAGTAGGCTATCAGCTCAACGGAAGGTGTTGGTGCACTCTACTTGCTCCGGAGTTGCCTATTCGGTCAGTATTCTTTGGACATGTATAGATGTGTATGGCAGGGCCCTGTCCTAGCCTTTATGACATTTATGTACTCTTAAAGGGTTGTAGACATTTGTCATATATACAGATGATTGTATGGCCTTGTCGGCCTATGTTTTGAGTGTACAAATGATCATGTCGGTCTTATAGACCCATATGTCACATGTATAAGTTTGTATTCCATGTTGCGTCGTCCTATGTTGAGTATTCTTTTATGTTTAATTCTGATTATCTCATGATGGCCTTTCCGGCTCATTTACCCATGATAGTATGATAAGAAGTATATGTTATGTTGGTACTCGGTTGAGTTAGGCACCGGGTGCTCGTTGCGGCCCTTCGGTTTAGGTCGTGACATGATTTATGGCTTGCCTAGCATATTGTGTTAGGCTTCGTCATGGCTTTGATGGGATTTTGGGTCATGACAAGTTGGCATCAGAGTACTAGGTTGCATAGGTCTCACGAGTTATGAGCAGGCCTAGTAGAGTGTTGCGGAGTGGTACAGAGGTGTCTTTACTTATCTTTGAAAGATAGGAAACTTTCCCTTTCTTTGTTACTTATCGTGCGACTATCTCAGCTTGAAGCTTACATCTTCAGTTCTTTCCAACTTATTTTCTACATAATATTGAGTACTCGATATCCGGTGGGTACCGATGAGCTTTGATGATGATACATATGTGGTACAGGATATTTTCCCCTTGTGTGGGAGGTTATACTACTAATGTTGCTTTGTGGATGATTTGCCGTCTAATTCAGCACTAGTGTTTGTGTTTTCCATGGGTTTGGGGCCTTATACAGTGTATTGTGATGATTCACACATTGGTCTTGAAGTGGTGTGGGAGCAGACTAGTAGGGTGATTGCTTAAGCTTATGACTGTATTAGCCAATGAGAAGGATTACTTGGTTCACGATCCGGAGATTGGCATTTGTTCCATCATAGGCGAGGCATTTGGGCTATGGATGTTAAGGCCCTTGTCATAGATTTATGAGATTGGGTATTTCTAAGTTAGGTAGAGCTCTTGCTTGTGTTATTGTGCAATTATTCTTGTTTGAGCACATTAATGATTGTCGATGTGATGTACTCCGTTTACTTGTCCTTAGGAACTCGGCATTGCCAGGTAGTGCTAAGGAGGTGGTCCTTGGTGGGGATGGTGTGTTGCAACTTCGTAGTCGTATTTGCGTTTCCAATATTGATGACTCGAGGGAGATAATCCTTGAGGAGGCTCGTAGTTGTGGTATTCTATTCGTTCAGGTGTTACAGAGAGGTATTGTGATTTGAGGCAGCATTATTGGGTAAGTTTCACGGTGTTTGATTGTCAGCCAGTCGAGAATGAGCCTTAAAGATCGAGTGGTTACTTAGGAATATGGTTATGAAGAAAGAGCATATCATTGTGGATTTTGTGCTAGGATTTCCACGGATTTCGAAGATGCTTGATGATTGGGGTAATTATGGGCAGTTGAGGGCATTTCATAGTACTGGTGACTTCTCACATTTTGAGAGTTTGAATTTGATGAGAAGGGTTTGCTTGAGCTACTAAGGGATTGTGAATGCTTGACTATCATCATGGTGTGAATATTGTCTTTATTTGGGATGTGTTGAAATGTCTTCTAGTTGTTCATTGATGGAATGAAATAGATTTTGGTACCTTGTGGATGAGTGTGGACTCGAGAGGAGTCATTGATTACATAGCATTGTACCATGGCAGATCATAGAAAATGTGGATATAAGGTCACACAGGTGGGCTATTTCCTGTAAGAAGGTTGGGATTGCCCGATTTCTTATGAGGTTTCTAAGAACAATTTTACCTTGTACCCTATAGGATGCATATGCTATGAAATGGGTTCGGATCGCTTGAGGAAGATGGCACGACTGTCATGAGGGTGAATGTGCATTTGGGTTGATAATTTGGGATGTGTTATGGCTTGTGGGACATGAGCTTATGAGGAATTCATCCGTGTTGCAATATGGGATCATGGCAGTTAACGAGGAGCAGTCATTATGGGTTCTTGGATTATGTGATTGTGGCTTGAAGCCAAGTAGTGGAGTGTAGTAGTGTAGATTGGGTCACCTAGTCGCTTGTTGTAATAGATTCTGGACTCAGGGATGCTTGGGGATTAGATATGATCTTAGGAGGATGACATTGACGATGATTTCAGCAAAGAATTGTTGGGTGCGTGTTGTATTTCACCTTAGTGATATATAGAGATTGTGGAAGGACTCAGGTTCACTAATCTTCCGTGGAGGTAGTGTACAAGGAAAGGATTCACTCAGTTATTTAGTTTTGGTTTATTAATGTGCTAACAGTGCACTAATCGTTCATCCTGAATGGCTACGTATTCGGGACTACGATAGAGTGTGTGACTCTTGAGAAGGATCTAACTGATTCAAGATTTAATATGTAGTATCTAAGGATTTCTAGATTTATGTGTGACTAAAGATTTGAGATTTGTATTGGTTTGTGGCAGAGACTTAGAGTATTTCTGTATCATTATCGATTCTACGAGGCAGTGTTTGTGAGATGAAGGGGACAATATCAGATTCATATAAGGCTTCTTCAGAACAGATACTTGGTTTGGAGGTACTACCAGATGTATAAGAGGGAATAAGTGGCTAGTGAGGATTAGGAAAATGATATTTCACATGGAGATCACATGGGTTGAGTTTTGATCGAGGTCCATAAAATACTTGGGAAGAGTAGCATTGCCTTGAAGGCGGGTCATTAGTAATCTAAAGGAGTAAGGTCTCTTAAGCAGTGGTTTGGTTCAGCATGGTAGTGGAAATAATCGGTGTTGCATCCTATTTTACATAAGTTAAAAAAAAATATAACTTATGGTACTCTACAAATTAGAGTATGGAGTCGCCACCTAATATTTAAGGTACACTAGGACACCCATACTACATTATGTAATGTACACTTTGATTATGGTCTGCAAAATTACTATTGAGATTCTAGGTAAGGGTTCAAGGTATCTTAAGGCAAAGTGGTTAGGCATCCCTAGAGATCCAAAAAGCGTGGTTCCCGGTTGGACTTGATCAAATGAGGGATTAGGTGATGAATTATCAACTTAATATTCAAAAAGAAATTGTAAACTAAAATGACCAATATGACTGTCATTTAATAAATATCCAAAGTAAGAACATTTAGGTGTATGACAAAATATATACAAGGAAGTAGGTGAATGAAGTCATTTACCCTAAAAAACGGATAACAATTAAATTTGTAAGTGGTTTTAAGGATACGTAGATTAATTCGATACAAACGATAAATTGCGTTAGATTAAACAAATAAGGATATAGTAAATTCAAACCATAAGAGGAGGATAATTCTTGCTTTGATGAAATACCCACCCTCGATCCGGACTCACAATGGTCAGCACTGATGAACTAGAATAAGATCTTTTAATAACAGTGAAAATAATAGTATATTGCTTTAGGATGTGTGTTTACAATGTCCTTATTAAATAATCGAACTCCCCTTTATATAGTAGGGGAGTTTTACCCTAAGTACAATTCTATAAAAGGTAAACATCTTCTATTTAACTGATCACTGGTTCTCCATTGATACGTGCCAAGATCCACGCGTGATATCCGGCCGGTCGCGGATATTACGGCTTTCTATTGGTCATGCTTGGTTGCCTGACAACGTTCTACGAACTCCTTTGGGATTTGGACCGATCCTGGATCATGGCCCCGATATTCTCGAGGGTGGGAATTATGCCCTCAGACTCTGATTTGATGAAACCCTTGCCTCAATTCTGGTCCCTTGTCATTATGTCTCTAGCTCGATTTAATTTATTAGAAGCCGGGGTGTACCATGAGCTTGGTTTTACCCATATACAGATAGTCCCCTCGTTTCTCAAAGAGTAAGTTGACGAGAAACGACATGAGCTCCCCGATTCCTTCTTCAATACATCGTGACGGAAACCACAAAAAACCCAAAACGTCTCGCCAGTCATGTCATTATGATCTCAAATGCATGTCAGTCGTCGGTTGGCTGTCCCTGGAAGCGAAACGTCATGGAGCCCCTATAAATATCCCCTCCTTCATTCATTTTCTACTTAACGTTCAAACTTCTACCCTCGTGCCTTCAGGATTTCATTACACTTTTTTATACTCTAGCATTTTTACCTCTATTACTCAAGATTTCTCAGTACGTTGCAAAGACTTTTACTCATTCCATACTCAAGCCAACATATCTGAGCTTTCAACTTTCAACCTTTCTCTATCTTTTTCAAGCTTTTCTAGATAACAATGGCCAAAACCTCCAAATTTGTTCCCCAAAATGTCTCTTCTACCTCCCAACCGACTACCGAAATTAACAAAATCGCTCCCGATGTGGTCGAACTTGAGAGGTCCGCCGCTAACGTGGCTAGTGATGAACCGCCTGCTGAACCTCCATTGAAGATGTTCATTCTTGGGGGTTGTTCGGTCGCTGACGATTTCAAGGTTGAGAAGCCCTCTTTGGTACAGGGTCGGCATGAGGAGGCATCGAGATATATTTGCTCTATCACCGAAGATCACTTCCCCGCGGTCTGAAAGGACTGCAACTGGGCTGACAAGGACATAATGGTCCCTAACTCCGAGGAGGCCATTACTACCCATGTTGAGAGATACCTAAGTGTTTACACTTATCCCGTCACACTGGGCCCAATGGACCCGGTCATTATAGACATCTGTAGGAGGTACGAGGTATGCCTCGGTCAGATCCACCCATCGTTGTTGAGAACGTAATCCTCTTTCGATTTTTTGTGAACAAGATCGACTCCTGTCGGCTCAGCGTGGTTCATCTACTTCGTCTGTACAGTTCCCAAATCTTCTGAGGGAGACTGATAAAGCTCATGCGTCGGACTAGTAAATCCCCATTCTCAAGCATCGATAAAGGCCGGGACCAAGGCTGGCAGGGACGCTTTGTCTGGGTCAAGACCTCGGCTTGATTCTAGCCAAATTTAGGCCATTCCCCGAGAAGTGGAATGTATCACGTAAGTACAACTTTCATTTGAAAGTTGATTTCATGTTCATCTCCCTTTTCCTCATTGGTATTCGCGGAGGTGCAGCTATTGCTTGAGTCTCAAATGCTATGCCTCGATTCAAAGAGTGGATCAAAGGCATTGTCTCACATATGCCCTACTCCGAGCGCTCGTGGCACAAACTCTCAAAGGGCCGTTGGGAGGCCCGTTCCCATGGTAAGATTTCTTTCTGGAATAAGTTGTGTTAGGCCTCTTCTTCTAGCATCACGTTCTTATTTCTTTTATCTCCTTTTTGTAGGTTTGCCTAAGACCGTCAAGTTTAGGCCTCCAGTCGGGGACGAGGACTTGCCTTCTGATTCTTCTGCTTCGGGGCAGCCGGGAGCCACAGCAGGAGAGAGAAAAGGAGGAGGGCCCTGAGTTCCCCGAGCTCGGAGAAAAATAAACCAAGGAGAAGGTTTGTTCGTACGACAAAGGAAAGCTCCAGCTCCCGAGTGCTTGGATCAAACGTACTTTACCGGCTCAGGTACTAGCCTGAAGAGGATGAAATTTTTGTAGTCCACGAGCCGTTTGTTCCTCAAGTGCACGAGGCTGGCACAGGGGCGAGGGTCGAGACTCCTCGAGACACCGGCTCTGCCCCACCCGGTGTCATAGAAATTTCAGGATCGCCCTCGTTCACAGAGTGTATGTTTGACAAAGCCCGAGCGAAGAAGGAGCGATCCAATGAATGGGTCCATGGAGCGGAAGATCCCCTTCGATGCGTTTTTGATGGTGTGGACTCAACTGCCCTAGAAGACTTCACCAGGTTGGGCAATTCAGAGGTCTCGAGGAAAGGTCCATCCTCGAAGGTCGGTGGGTCGAACTTGAGCCCGAGGTTGATCAATCGGTTCCCTGCTCCGAGCACGGATCTTGGTCGGAAGTGATCTGTTATTATCACCATTTTGAAGGATGCTAGGGTTATTTCCGCCCCTGTAGGGATAGCTAGTTACCTCTGATGCCTGGTAACTGAAAGAATACTAGACAAAAATGAACGAGGTGGATGCGCTATGCTTGTTCAATGAAGCACAACAGGCGCTGAACCGGATAAGGTATTATCACACTCTTTTATCTTCAGGTTCAGTTTTTGATGACTCTAATGCCTTTTTCTCTCCTTATTTTGTAAGCCTCGGTGCTTCACCATGAAACCTTTCTCTGGTATTGGGATGAGCTTAGCCAACTCGAGGTCTAAGTCAAAGAGCTTGCTGAGAAGAGGGATATGTTTAAGCTTCTCAGTGAGCAACGCGAAGGTTGAACGGGTTGACCAGCTCCGAGCCAAGATGGACGAGGTTAAGGCCATGTCCGAAGAGTGGAAGGGCAAAATGGACTGATTGGCTTCAGAAGAGGAAACTGCCAAGGAGCAACTGGCCTCGGCGGAAATCCAACTTTGAGCGGCGAGGGAGAAAAATGAGGCCTAGTCCCAAAATATCGAAGACCTCCAGTCCCAATTGGGCTCGGCCATAGCTGAACGAGATGCCCTTGCCGAGGAGCTTAAGCCAGCCAAGTCGGTGGCGGAAATAATCAGGGATGATGCTGAAGAGATGGTGGCCCAGTACAAAGTTGAAGCTCAAGCAGCCTAGGACCGCCAGAAATTTATTGTTGATAATGTGAAATGACAGTCCCGAAGGGAGGATCTCAAAGAAGTTCAAGCCCGGGGTTTCAACTTATCGTCCGAGATCGAAAATGTTAAGATGCTCGAGGCTGAGGCCATGAAGTTGGCATATCCCGAGGACGAGGAAGGCTCTGAGGGTTTTGGTGGATCCGAGGGCGGAGAAGAGCCTAATGGTCCCGGTGATATCGCACCCCAACCTCGGGGAGCACGACCGGTGCTCAACCGAGATACCCCGATTGAGCAAGCTTGCATAATGTCGTCTACCCGACTCACCCAAGAATAAAGAGAAGGTACATTTCATTAATCGGACAGTAAGAAGGTCACGTGAACAACACCATTTCATTACCATTGGTTACTTCATTTATAAGTCTCAAAATACATTACACATTCATAGTTTAAAGTGGAACATGTGATATAAATACAACATTTTTAGTTTAACTTTCCCAATACTAATATACAAACCACACCATGTCTACGGAGCCTCTAACAAAAAATAAAGAGTGTTATGACAGTGCCGGTGACAAGGCCCCAGTTATACCTCAAAATGCTATGTATAAAGGACAAAAGATACAGGACCCCAAAATGAAGTGGGTCTCACCAAGTCAGCTGAGGAGAGGGTGTACTGCTATCACTGCTCAATATTGCCCGCTGTGGAACCACCTGCATCCATTAAAGATGCAGCGCCCCCGGCAAAAGGGACGTTAGTACTTATGGAATAGTACTAGTATGAAAACTAAACTCCCCCTCAATAGAACGAGTAATGGTACAATGATAAAGAAATATGAAATCAATGAGGGCCTCATCAATATTAAGGTACCAAGGTAGGAGAAAGAATAAATTTCAAGCAAGTTTCAATATTATAAGTGGGGAGATCTTTAGTACTGATACACCGCCGTGCCTTTAGTACAGAGTCCGATATCAACCTGATCGGCTAAGCCGTCTCACCCGAGATGTCCACTCACAATACCACCATGTGCATGAGATGGCGTCCGTTCTCAGCCCGATCGGCTAAGCCGTCTCACCACAATATCGTGTGGGTCGACGTCACCTCACATTACACTGGCAATCATCTCATCCCATTTAAGGGGAATTATCTCAACCCATAAATCTCATCCCATATTCGGGGAAAACTCTTGCCACCTCACATGGGGATTTCACCCCTCACTCACTGCTACACCGGCAAGTGTAGTTTCGGGATTAGGTCATTTCAATCTACCCTTTCTCGGTGACTAAACAATACTCCCAAGGAATTTATTATTTAAGGGATTTATAGCTAATTTCAATGCCTTTTACCCTTCTCTTCATTTCATTGTCACTAGAGGTATCTTTTGTAATATCATTCTTGGCACGTTGGCCGTGTTTCATATCTCATTCTCACTTCTTTTGCTCTCAAACACCACAAAGGATTATCAACAATAAGGCATTTCTATTCAAGACTTTAAGTACACATGTGAGCAAATAAGAGTCTTAGGCACAATGGGATTTCTTACACAATTCGACATAATAGCTCTCATTAGAATCACGTCTTGAAGTTATAACATATTAACACACAACACATACTTACATTACATTCCCAAAGGATAACACAATAAGATATAAGTACTCAGAATAGTCATATTTATTATGATCAATTTGGGGCTTACAAGAACAACGTGGGATTCAATTCTAAGAGAGATATTTAGCCAACATACCTCGCTTTGAGCGTCCTTAAATTACTAAAATGTTCCGGAAATCTTAGCGACTTCTATCTATTTGGAAATATAACAAAATTGAACACCAATTAGGAAGGAGTTCATGGTTCCAGCTCATTTGAGCATTTTATCAAGCGCTAAGTGTGCATTAAGGTTTCAAGGTCCTCCTATTGTGGATTCCTTCATCTCACTACCCAAAGTCTACCCAATTGAGCTCAACAATCTTCCCACAAACATTAATACTACATGCATGCATAATGAACAACTCCCACACCCAAGAATTGCTTTTCTCATTACCTAATATTTAGTTAAATCTAGAAATTGAGGGATAGGGAGTAGAATCTTACCTCTAGGATGAAGACCTAGTGAGTTTTCCTTCTTAATTATCCAAGCCTTGAGCAATAATTGATGAACATGTAGTTTAGGAACCCCCTCTCACTCTAGAGCACTTCCTTACTCTTAAAATATCAAATTTTTACTTACCAAATGGTCCTTAACGTCTATATACCGAAGTAGGGTCGGGTTATAAAAATCAGAAAATAGACCCTACGGAGACAGCTCTGCGGTTGCAGAGTGGAACCGTAGACCGGATATGCAGTCCGAAAAATGGGTCGTAGAAGTGATGTCAAGAACTGGGCTGTTCGGGTCAGGTCTGCGGTCCGCAGACCAGTTCTGCGATCACATAATGCGCTGCAGAACTCCCCTCCAAATATTTTCATGCTGGATCTACGATGGATTGTGTGGCCCATGAAAGCATTATGCGATCGCATATTGGAACGCAAAATGACCCTCCAAAATTGGCCATTTTCTGTTGCACTTTGCGGCCGATCTGCGGCTCGCAGAGTGGTTCTGCGGTCGCATAGTGGACCGCAAAAATTGCCTGCTCTGTCAAAAATTTTCTTCAACTCAACAATGCACTGTTAAACCCAAAAAGTCCGTACTACGTCGAAAGTCCACCTTGGCATCACGAAACCCGGGTTCTAGGTGAAATTTTTACGGGGCCTTGAAGGTGACGAGGCGGGCTTCGGCAAAGATCAAGTTTAGGTGCCTTGTAGATTTTTCTTTGTTTTTGTATTTTTGTATATTTTGTTGAGTCCGTTTGGCCTTTGTAAAGATCTTTATATATATACAAGGCTTTTCTTTTTTCCCTTTGGCAATTTTCTAGTTTGTTTCTTTTGGCTTTTTCTTTATGATTGCAAAGATTTCAAATGCCTTAGCACGTAGTAATAAGGTCTTGTTCGGAGGTTCAAACAAGGCTTGTTCTCGATGAGATTTTTTTTAGAACTCGTGCGGGCTTGGTATGACCAGAAGCTTTCCCCAAAGTGCTTACTTAGAAGTTTTTAGATCATACTTTTATCGAGGGTAGCCTTTTAACCGGTTTGGAAATTTTGAAGGCCTTATGTTTTGGTTACGGGTTTCGGACGTCTCCGAGCCATTTCTAGTATAGATGTAGCCTTTTAAGTTCGGGTATTACCCAATAAGCTTTTGTGCCCCCGAGCTTCGACAGCCCGATCCGTCCGAGTATGCCTTGAACGACAGTCCCCGAATGGGGGTGGCCGTAGCCTTTAAAGTTTGGGCACTGCCTAATAGGTTTTTGTGCCCCAGGCTTTGACGGCCCGTGCCGTCCTAGTTTGCCTTGGGCGAAAGTCCCCGAGTAGGATGATCTCTTGGATCAGGATAGAGGTGGCACTTGGGCCCGATGTCATTAAGGAACAAAATGTAGTAGTTTTTAACAGACAAAATATGTATCCGCAAGGTAGAAACTTTCTTTCATTTCTTTGCACAACATACAAGATGGCAAATATGTACAAGCTTCGTGTTATGGCTTAAGTCGTCTTTGTGGGAACAATCCATTTGATCGTTTGTCCCTTACAAT
Source organism: Nicotiana tabacum (assembly GCF_000715075.1). Taxonomy (NCBI): domain Eukaryota; kingdom Viridiplantae; phylum Streptophyta; class Magnoliopsida; order Solanales; family Solanaceae; genus Nicotiana; species Nicotiana tabacum. Next base: position 108,776,560 of record NC_134083.1, on the reverse strand, counting down.
AAATCCTATCCACCAAGCCTAGACTGTTCGAGCACAAAGTTTCCTTCCTTGCTAAAATTATTATCAAGGGTGATGACCCCCAATATTCAAGGCAGATCGTAGAGAGGGCTTAGATACTAATGATGTGACCCTCGATTCCGGTTCGTAGTCAGTCTTCAATTCTAAGTTAGCACGGTCTACTGTTTCCTCGTCAAAAACTTTGTCGGAAAACCCATTTGGGACAAAACAGGTTCAAGTGAAAAAGAGTGCAACGCGTTCTTTCAGGCCTAATAACTGCATCATTATTTGGCTGTTGCCTATAAGTGTTAGTTAAATTCGTAATATAGGTAAAGAAAAGAATGAATGGGGTTGTACCTTAGCAGTAGTACCATTTAAAGTGGGTCATGTTCCAGTTGTTCGGTAGTGGATCACTGTTCCCTGCTTCGAGTTTGTATCCGGTGATCTCAAAAATTCGGTATGGACCTTCCTAATTCGGTCCCATCTTGCATTCATTCGTGTTTTGGGTGTTTAGTGTCACTTTTCTTAACACCAAGTCCCCGATATTGAAGTGTCGGAGGTTGTCTCTACTGTTGTAATACTTTCGATCCATTGTTTTTGGGCGGCCTCGCACCTCTCATCCAACTATTCCAGGCTCATGCTCATGGCCTCATCATTTGACTCTTCGGTCACGTAGCCAAACTTGAGACTCGGTTCCCCTACTTCAAACGGTATTAGATCTTTGGCACTATAGACCAACGAGAATGGGGTAGCCCCGGTACTAGATTTTGAGGTCGTTCGATATGCCCACAGGACTTCGGGCAAAATTTCTTTCCATTTCCCTTTGGCGTCGGCCAACCTCTTCTTAATATTTTGGAGTATGGTTTTGTTCGTAGACTTTGCCTGCCGTTCCCACTAGGGTGGTAGAGTGTCAATAGAATCCTTTTGACTTTATGGTCCTCGAAATATTTACTCACTTTACTGTCAATGAACTGCTTCCCATTGTGGCACATGAACTCGGCCGGCATTTCAAACCGGCATATTATGTGGTCCCAAATGAAGTCAATAACTTTCTTCTCCCTAACTTTCTCAAATGCTTGGGCTTCCACCCATTTAGAAAAATAGTCAGTCATAAATACTATAAATTGAGCCTTAGCGGGTGCCCATGACAGGGGGCCAACGATGTCCATTCCTATTTCATTAATGGCCAGGGTGACAAGACCAAATGTAGTAGCTCCCCGGGCTAATAAATTATCGGTGCATGTCTCTAACATCCGTCGCATTTTTGCACGAACTCCTTTGCATATTTTTCCATGCCGATCCAATAGTATCCGGCTCTGATTATCTTACGAACCAACGATTCGGCACCCGAATGATTTCCGCAGGTGCCTTTGTGAACTTCCCTTAAAACATACTCGATATCTCCCGGTCCTAGACATATGGAGAGCGGGTCATCAAACGTTCTCCTGGATAGGGTGTTGTCTTCGGACAAGATAAACCTGGCTGCCTTCGTACGTAGAGCTCTTGATTCTTTAGGATCCGAGGGCAGTTTTTCGGTCTTCAGGTAATCTATATACTTGTTTCTCCAGTCACAGGTCAAGCTTGTCGAGTTTATCTCGGCATGGACTTCTTCCACTACCAATTTCATGAGTTGTACGACCATTCCCGAGTCGAATTCATCATCATCAATCAACAATCCTAAGTTGGCAAGAGCATCGACTTTGCTGTTTTGATCTCGAGGTACATATTGCAAAGTCCATTCCTTGAACCGATGTAACATCACCTGTAGTTTATCCAGGTACCTTCGCATTTGTTCCTCTTTGACTTCGAACATTCCATTGACTTGGTTCACCACAAGGAGGGAATCACACTTACCTTCAATCACCTCGGCTCCCAGGATTTTAGCCAATTCGAGAACTGCAATCATGGCCTCATACTCGGCCTCATTGTTAGTCAATTTTACAGCTCTAATAGATTGCCTAACTGCATTACCCATCGGTGGCTTTAATACGATGCCAAGTCCGGACCCCTTTGCATTCTAGGCACCGTCCGTAAAGAGGATCCAGATTCCGGAGGAGGTCTCCGAGTTCAGCAACAACTCCTTCTCGACCTCGGGTATACGAAGTCCGCCAAAATTTGTGATTTAATGGCGGTTCCGGGTCGATATTCGATATCGTACCCGCTGATTTCCACGGCCCATTTGGCCAATAATCTCGAGAGCTCGGGTTTATGCATTATGTTCCTCAATGGGTAAGTAGTCACGACACATATGGGATGGCATTGCAAATACGATAAGTAGTCACGACACATAGGTGCTTAGCAAAGCGACACCAATTTTTCCAGGTGAAGATACATAGTTTTAGCCTCGCCTAGACACCTGCTAACATAGTAGAAAAGAAATCGTGTACCTTCCTCTTCCCGGACTAGGACTCCACTTACCGCTATCTCGGATACTGCCAAGTATAGGTACAACTATTCATCTGCCTTCGGAGTATGAAGCAAAGGCAGGCTCGAAAGGTACCACTTGAATTCTTCCAAGGCTTGCTGACACTCCGGTTTCCATGAGAAATTATTCTTCTTCTTCAATAATGAGAAGAACCGATGGCTCTTGTCTGAGGACCTTAAAATGAATCAGCCCAACGCGGCTATGCGCCCAGTTAGCCTTTGAACGGCCTTGACATTGTCCACCATGGTAATGTCCTCTATGGCCTTGATTTTATCGGGATTGATCTCGATTCCCCGGTTAGACACCATGAATCCGAGAAATTTTCCGGATCCGACTCTGAATGCGCATTTCTTCGGGTTCAGTTTTATATTGTATTTCTTCAATATGTTGAAGGTTTTCTGCAAATGTTTCAAATGGTCCTCTGCTCGCAGAGACTTAACTAACATATCGTCAATGTAAACCTCCATTTATTATCCTATTTGTTCATCAAACATTTGATTTACTAGGCGTTGGTAAGTGGCACCGGAATTTTTTTAGTCCAAATGGCATTACGTTATAGCAGTAGGTGGCATACATAGTGATGAAGGATGTTTTTTCTTGGTCGCCTGGGTCCATCCGAATTTGGTTGTACCCGGAGTAGGCATCGAGAAAGCTGAGAATCTCGTGGCCGGCCATCGCATAGATCATGCGGTCGATGTTGGGCAGAGGGAAAAAGTCCTTGGGGAATGCCTTATTCAAGTCTTTGTAGTCTACACACATTCTTAAGTTATTTCCTATTTTAGGGACTACCACTACGTTCCCTAACCAATTCGGGTATTTAACCTTATGGATGGACCCTATTTTAAGGAGTTTAGATACCTCATCTTTGATGAATGCATGCTTGACTTCGGACTGAGGCCTCCTTTTCTGTTTGACCGGGTGGAACTTCGGATCCAGGCTCAGCTTATGGGTAGTTATCTCCGGCGGGATCCCTGTCATGTCGAGGTGGGACCAAGCGAAACAATCTATATTAGCCATAATGAATTTACTGAGTTTTTCCAAAGCTCAGGATTTAACCTCGTGCCTAGGTATACCTTACGATCGGGCAGGTGCTCGATCAATATAACTTGATCCAGTTCTTCGACCTTTAATTTGGTGGCGTTAGAATCGTCGGGGCATATGAAAGATATGGGAACTCCATAGTCGTCGTCCTCATCCGTCCCCTACTTCTCCGGTTCGGTTGGGGCCGGTGTCGGTGATTGCTATTTGGTTCCTTCCTTGGCGACCAAACTAGGACCCTTTGGTGTAGAAAGTGCAGATATCGGGACTACCTCATCAACCGCAAATATCTCCTTTGCGGCTGGTTGTTCTCCGTAAATATTTTTAATCCCTCCAGGCATTGGGAACTTCAGCACCTGGTGCAGTGTCGAGGGCACTGCCCTCATGTTGTGAATCCACGGCCTTCCGAACAGAGCATTGTATCTCATATCTCTTTTGATCATGTAGAACTTTGCTTCCTGAACGGTTCTGGCGGTGTTCACCGGTAGTGTTATCTCCTTTTTAGTGGTCTCGCATGCCATGTTGAATCCGTTTAGTGCTCGCACTGCACGCACAATTTGGTCTTGTAGACCCAACTGCTCTACGACTCTTAATCTGATGATATTGGCCGAGCTGCCTTGATCAATTAACACACGCTTAACTTGAGATCTATTTATGAGTACAGATATTACCAGTGCATCGTTGTGTGGCTGTACGATGCCTTCAACATCCTTGTCATTGAAAGATAAGGTTCCTTCTGGCACATAATCTTGAGTTCGTTTTTCTCTAGTGATGGACACTATGGTGCGCTTTAACATCGGCCCATAGGAGACGTCGACCCCACCGATGATCATGTTAATGACATGCTGAGGTTCCTCATGCTCGATCTGCGTATTAGAGTCCCATTCCTGAAATGGTTTTTGGCTCGATTGCTCAGGAACTCTCAGAGATGTCCATTGTTGAATAGCTGGGCTACTTCCTCTCTCAATTGTTAGCAATCTTCCATTCTATGGCCCTGAGTGTTGTGATACTTACACATTAGGTTGGGGTCCATTTGGGCCAGATCAGACAGTAGAGGTCGAGGCTACTTGGTGTCTTTGATGCATGCGATGGGAGATACGATAGCAGCAACATCAATGTTGAAGTTGTACTCCGATAACTTTGGCGCTTCATTAGGCTCGATGGGCCTGTTGAAATCGCTTTTGCTCATGAGTCCCTAGTTATTTTGACCTCGATTGCTTCTTCTTTCACCTCTCACAGGGTTTCGTCCAGACCCATTACCTCTTCGGTCCCTGGTTGATACCGATCCCTATGTGATCTCGGTTCACAATCAATGTCTCTCTTGGGTCTATCAATGCCTGATGAGATAAACTGACCCGGAAAGGGCCCCAAGTTGATCATCTTTGACCCTAATTTTTGATTGATACCAGTTATGTACGACGGCCCAAGTTACAGTCAAATATTCTACTAGATTTTTCTTCAACAGTTGTGAAGCCAATGAGCTTTGAGTATTGAGTCCTTGGGTGAAGGCCTGAACGGATCAATCATCTGTGACCGGAGGCAGTTCCATTCATTCCATTTGGAACTGGGACACGAATTCCCTGAGTATCTCATTATCTCTCTATTTTACTTTGAAAAGGTCTGACTTCCTAGTCTCGACCTTGATGGCCCTGGCATATGCTTTCACGAAGGAGTCTGAAAGCACAGCAAACAAATCAATAGAATTATAGGGTAAGTTGTGATACTATAACATAGCTCCCTTCGACAAAGTTTCCCCGAATGTTTTCATAAGGACGGACTCGATCTCATCATCCCCTAAGTAGTTCCCTTTGATGGCACACGTGTAGGAGGTCACATGCTCATTTGGGTCAGTTGTTCTATTATACTTAGGAAACGGGGCATGCAGAACTTGTTCAGGATTGTCTTCAGAGCTGCGCTTGGAGGAAAAGGTTTTTGAACAAACTTCTTAGAATCCAGGCCCTTCAATATCGGTGGTGCCCCTGGGATTTGGTCGACCCTGGAATTGTAGGTTTCCACCTTTTTGTCATTGGCTTCGATTTTCTTTTCTCTCGATTCTACCCGTTTTGTCAGTTCCTCGAGCATTTTTATGATCTCGGGGTTAGTCCCGGGTTCGGCATCACTCGGCCTCTCCGTGACTGGTTAATTTTTGCGCGCGCTTTCCCGAGGTGGCTCGGGCTCAACCCTTCTGGAGGCGCAAGTCTGTTTCTGCAGCTGGGCTATCGCTGCCTATTGAGCCTGTTGCATTTCGGAGATCACTCGCAAGTTGATCCCATCTCCTTCACCATCATGTATATTTTTGGGCTACCGATCAGACTCCCCCATTGACGTTATTCTCAAGATCGGTAGGCAAATTAACTTTGATGGCCACATGTGAGTTAGCGTCGATTGGGTTCGCGGCTAGAACTCCGTTGGGATTGACAGGGGGCACCTCGTTACTGGGTATCATATCGTTTGGTGCCAAACTGTTTCCCCTAAAAAATGGATAACAATTAAATTTTTAAGTTGTTTTAAGGATATGCAGATTAATTCGATACAAACGATAAATTGCGTTAGATTAAACAAATAAGGATATAGTAAATTCAAACCATATGAGAAGGATAATTCCAGCGTTGATGAAATACCCACCCTCGATCCGGACTCACAATGGCCAGCACTGATGAACTAGAATAAGAGCTTTTAATAACAGTGAAAATAATAGTATATTGCTTTAGGATGAGTGTTTACAATGTCCTTATTGAATAATCAGAGTCCCCTTTATATAGTAGGGGAGTTTTACCCTAAGTACAATTCTATAAAAGGTAAAAAATCATCTGTTTAACTGATCACCGGTTCTCTATCAATACGTGCCAAGATCTACGTCGTGATATCCGGGTGGTCGCGGATATTATGGCCTTCAGTTGTTCGTGCTTGGTTTCCTGACAACATTCTCTGAAGTCCATTGGGATTTAGACCGATCCCGGATTATGGCGCCGATATTCTCGAGGGTTGGTGTCATGCCTCCGGACTCTGATTTGATGAGACCCTTGCCTCGATTCTGGTCCTTTGTCATCATGTCTCTAGCTCGGTTTAACTTATCGGAAGTCGGGGTGTTCCATGAGTCGGTTTTACCCGTATACAGATAGTCCCCTCATTTCTCAAGGAGTAAGTTGACGAAAAATGACATGAGCTTCCCGATTCCTTCTTCAATACGCCATGACGGAAACGACAAAAAACCTGAAACATCTCGTCAGTCATATCATTATGACCTCAAATGCGTGTCAGCCACCGGTTGGCTGTCCCTGGACTCGAAACATCGCGGAGCCCCTATAAATATCCCTTCCTTCGTTCATTTTTTTTACTTTACGTCCAAACTTCTATCCTCGTGCCTTAAGGATTTCATTGCCCTTTTTTATACTCTAGCATTTTTACCTCCATTACTCAAGATTTCTCAATACGTTGCAAAATATTTTACTCATTCTCTACTCAAGCCAACACATCTAAGCTTTCAACTTTCAACCTTTCTCTATGTTTTTCAAGCTTTTCCAGATAACAATGGCCAATTTTGAACTTTGACCTGAAATTAAAGACACTTCAAAGAACAAGTGTAAAATATGGTGTGTTATGGAAATTTGTATCAAATTGCCACTATTATCTTTAGCCACACGGTGGGCAACAAACTGTTTACCCTAAAAAACGGATAACAATTAAATTTTTAAGTGGTTTTAAGGATACGCAGATTAATTCGATAAAAATGATAAATTGTGTTAGATTAAACAAATAAGGATATAGTAAATTCAAACCACGTGAGGAGGATGATTCCAGCCTTAGTGAAATATTCACCCTCGATCCTGGCTCACAATGGCCAGTACTGATGAACAAGAAAAAGAGTTATGAATAACAGTGAAAATAATAGTATATTACTTTGGGATGCGTGTTACAGTGTATTTAATGAATAATTACACCCTCCCCCTTTTGTATAGTAGGGGAATCCTACTCTAGGTACAATTCTGTAAAAGGTAAAAAAATCTTTTGTTTAACTGATTGCCGGTTCTCCATCAATACGTGCCGAGATCCATGCCGTGATATCCGGCCGTTCGCGGATATTACAGCCTTTCTGTTGGTCTTGCTTGGTTGACTGACAATGTTCTCCGAAGTCCTTTGGTATTTGGACCGATCCCGGATCATGGCCGCGATATTCTCGAGGGTGGGCATCATGCCCCCGGACTGTGATTTGATGAGACCCTTGCCTCGATTGTGGTCCCTTGTCATCATGTCCCTAGCTCGGTTTAACTTATCGGAAGCCCGGGTGTACCATGAGCTCGGTTTTACTCGTATATAGAAGTATAAAAAGAAATGTATTTCAAATGATCAAATAGAATGTAAAGAATACGAGTTAATTTGTAAAGTGTTGGGCAATCAACCAAATAAATTTAAAGAATAAACTTAAAATCTTTTGGTTTAGGATTGAAGTCAAATTATTGCAAATAAAACTTATTTAGGAAATGATTGATCAAAAGAAAGAATTATCTTTGAATGTCCTTTGTATGTAATAAAGTTATTATTAACTTTGGAAGTGAATTTGACAAATAAGGGTAAATAATAAAAATAACTATCAAAATATGTAACAAGTATTATTTTGATGCAAACAATGAGGTTGACAAATGTACACCACTTAATGGAGTATTAAAAAAATAACAATTTAATATAGATACAAATTACTCACAATTGGAGTTGCATAGCTAATGGGTATATATCATGTACAAGCATGAAACATGATAAAGGAAAGAGTAGAAACACAATATCTAATTAACTATGCCAAACTCATTTTTATTCATAAATCTTACCTAATTAGTCAAGTTATATCGAGCCTAGCAAATTAATCCGATTGTAAAAGTATGTCTAAAGGTTTAAGTTTTGATATGACTATATTACTTTAATTATTAACCACACATGTTATTTTAAGTATTATCACTCTAAAATAGCAAGTAAGCAAATAAAATAAGTAAATACTGCATGTCATCTAATACTTCACTATGCATGTAGTTGTGAGGTACGTCGAAAGAATGGGAAGCAATGAAACGGGGGTTTAACAGGGGATATGTCTTTGATCTCCGAGTTTGTACTTCAAAGTGCTTCCAGGTAAGATACCTCGCAAAACATGAGAAGCAAACGTTACTGATAATAAACTAACAAAGTGTGAAATAATTTTTGGAAATGTTTTATGAAAAGTTTTTTATTTTTGAAAATAGTATGAAAATATTTTTGGGAGGCTCGGATTTGTGTATTTGATTTCCGTCTAGACATGAGAATGGGAATCGCCTTGGTTGCGACTATGGTGACCAATCTTGTTGTCGTACCAAGGGGAGATTCATCGCATTCCTAATCTTTTCCTTTTTCTTTTTTAATTTTATTTTCATCGCCTCTTAATTTTCGGGCCTGGTTTGGAGAGTCAATCGGAGGGTCGTGACCTTAATAATTCATAGATTATTTTCATCGGCATTTAATGTAACTCTATTCCAAATTCAATGACATTCATTAAGTGAAACATATTCAACAACTCTCATAACTCATCACACCAAGAATATTTAAAACAGATTAAGTACGATACCGTAACATCCTAGCCTCAAAATTTGACTCAAAAGCACCATGCATTTTTATAACTCGCTCACTTACTCTAATACAGAGGTCAAATATTACCTTTCCTTCATGAATCAAGTGCCCTCACACCAAAATAGAGAGTAGTTCCACACACAATAAAATTTAAGAACAATCAGGAGTTCAAGATAGAAATAATTCACTCACTCTCAGAAACAACATTCATATGCCACAAAATATGTACCATAGGCTTGCCGTAGTGTACTACTCTACTGATTGAGCTCATTCAGTCAAGGATCAAGTAGGACTTTCATTAGTTGTAATATAGGTTGCGGCATGGGTATGATACATTTGGATATAAGAGTGACTATACCTCCCTAAGAATTTTAATACATACCATTTACCATTCAAAACCCCACACATATGTCAAACAAAAACTCCACCTTCACATCAATATGTATTAACCCCTACTTCTTTAAGCACAATTACATCAAAAGTTACCACTATCAAGGAAGATTTTTCCCAATCATACGCTCATTTTTTTCTTTCTTTTTCAATTCAAATGGCTGTTATTTTTTTTAAAAACCATGCACCTTTCTCCTTATTTCAATAGTTTTACTCCAAAGCCAACCCAACACCCCACACTTTAACTTTTACAAAGTTCATAACAAATTCAAGTGCTCACTAGAGGTACAGGTTCAAGTAGATAGTCAATTCGAACAAACTGGGTAAGGCTTGTAATGTGGTTGCCAAAGAAACAGAATTACAGGCTCAAAGGGGTTAACTACGATACATAACAAATAGGTGGTAAAAGCATATAACTGGCTCAACAATAAAATGCATATATCACTTCCAAGACTGAATAAAACTATCAGTTTGCTTTGCAAACACACAGGGCAAGTTCTAGATATCAAATGCAACGCACAAAATAACACAAAACCTCACACACACATGGCACATAACTCACTCAAGATTGGATTATCCAGACACTCTAGTCAAAGCAGTTAAGCAAAGTTAAGATCATACAATTTAAGGTACTTATACAAGAGTCAAAAACTGAGTCTAAGCGTCACAACAAAAGCACTTACTGTTCTCAAGGGATATAAAGTTAAGAGATATTGCCATCAATTCAATTCACCGCACAAGGTTCCCTACTCCTAAAAAATAAAAACTAACTACACCCGGATCAAACAAAACCCTTGGAAAAAAACCGCGGTACAAAGAAAACCCAAGTGGGAATTATGACACTACCTAACAAAAGAAAATCTTTTTGTCTTTTTCTTTCGACTTTAATCCCTCAAGAAACCTGTCGATGATATCCATCATCGGGAAAAATCGAATATTTTTCAATTTTTATGGTTTTCCTCAATTTGTTTCTACTACAACTAACAAAACTAACACATATAAATACAACATACTATCCCCCACCCCACACATTAAATTGTGGCATGTCCCTATGACACACAATTAAAAAGATTAAGGTAAAGAAAACTTCCCTGAACATCTAGCGGGGTTTGAGTTGAAGTCGGGCTCTATTCCCCGCGCCCGAACCAATGCACACATCCATGCAGACAACTTCTTCTCGGCTTTCTTGGGGTACACCCCACACTTATCTTTCTCACTCAGCGTAGCCTTATCTTTTGAGCCCTTCACTTTCCACTAAACACTCGCAACTGGTTTTTCTTTTTGCACCCCCTTTTCTACATTCATCTCAAAAGTCACAGTCTCTTCATCCACTCTAAGCATGAGTTTTCTCTCGTGTATATCTAATATCGCTCTACCCATTGCTAAGAATGGTCTTCCTAGGATAAGGAGGACCTCCTTGTTTTCTCCATATTCACCACTATAAAATCCACAGGAAAAACGAACTTATCCACGCGATCTAACATATCTTCCACTATCCCCTCGGGTATAATAATTGTTTGGTCTGCTAGCTGAAAAGATATGGGTGCAGACCTTATCTCTCCAATCTCCTTTTCCAGTTTCTTGTAGATAGATAAAGGCATTAAATTAATTGAAGCACCAGAATCACATAATGATTTATCAAAATGAATAGTTCCTACAAAGCAAGGTATAGTAAAACTCCCTGGATCTCCACACTTTTGTGGGAGTTTGTTTTGCATTATCGGACTGCAATGTTCTGTGAGCTTGACCACTGAGGTCTCCTCTATCTTCCTCTTCTTTGTAAGGATTTCATTCAAGAATTAGGCATAAGAAGGCATTTGTGAGAGCACTTCTATGAATGATAAATTTACATGAACCTGTTCCCGCACGTCCAGAAATCTCTCAAACTGCTTATCCAGCTTTTCTCTACATAACTTTTGAGGGAACCTTCCCTCCAAATCTGAACTGCCACCTTGTACATGCAAATCTCAATCCCACAGGACACAACACATCTATTATGCCGTTATGTGAAAAGCACGATAATCTCATTATCAACTCTGAGTCACAAGAAGAATACATACTCAATTAGCTAGGAACCTTTCACTTGATCCCATCCAGGAGGAAATCACAATACGCAACATGCTCCCCAAGCCGATAGGAAGTATCCATCTCAAACCATGGTAGAAACCATCGATAACTCTTCGAAATCTATTTTGTAAGGCCACAAAAACTTTTACCGAGAACCCGAGGTTTTGTGGTACTGAGGTAGGCTAACACGTTAAGGACTTTTTAGGTTGTACAGTGCATTGCGTAGTTGGAAGAATAATTTTTTGCAAAACATGGTATTTCTGCGGTCCACTATACGACAACAGAACCACTCCACGAACCGCAGATCTGTCGTAGAGCGCAACAGGAACAAAGCCAATTTTTGAAGGCTATTATGCAGTCCATTATGCGACCACATAATCATTTCGCGAGCCGTACATCCATCACAAATTCAACATGAAAAATTTCGGAGGGAGACTTTTGTGGTGGATTATGCGATCGCATAACTGGTCTGCGGACTGCAAACCTGTCACAGACCAAACCCAATTAACCCAATTTTTGGGTCCATTTCTGCGGTCCATATTGCAGGCCACAGACCTGATCTGTGGTGCACTTTGCGACCGCATAGCTGAGTTCGGAGGGTCCATTTTCTATTTTTACAACCTGACCCCATTTATACTTTGGGGTTGTTTTGGTTGGTTTCAACGGCTATTTTAGAGATAGGGGAATATTTTAGAGAGAGAGAGAGAAGGAAGCCCCAACTCCTTGGTTCATCAATTCTTGCCCAATCTTGAAGATTCAAGGGAATCACTCACTAGATCATCAACTATCCAGGTAAGACCTTGTCCTAAAATCTTCATGCAATTTTTACGGGTTTAAGTAAGTTGTGGAGTTGGAGTTAGGCCATGCATGTTCCAATAGGAGGTAGTATGTGGGATTGTTGAACTACTTCGGGTAGATTCTTGTTGAAATTAGTTGGGGGAGGAAGGGATTACCATTGTACAGCCTTGTAGTCAATTTTGCATAATAGGTGTTTGATTAAATTCCCAAGAGACTTATATCTTGAGAACTCTTCTAATTATGATTTGATTTTTTATCATTTTCCTATAGATATAAATTGCTAGGAGTATTTGGACGTTGTAGTAACCTAAGTAAAGCTCGAGCGAGGTATGTTGGCTAAACGTCTCTTGTTGAGTCAAATTCCATGATGTTCTTGTAAGATTTAAGTGTGATTGGCTCAAGTTCCTAATTCCTATGTACCGATCCATTTCGAGTGTATTCAGTTATTCCGAATAAGCATTGTGTGGAAATTTGTGTGCTCAAAATGTGTTTCATTGGCTCCACTTATATTATGCTCTCCTTCGGGAATATATTCAAGTATGGCTTATGTATCATAATGCTATAACTTCAATTCATGGTTTAAATGCAAAATTTATTATGCCTTATTCTTGGAAGGAAAACTCAATGTGTTTAAGACTTCTATTGCTCATATACATATTTAAAGTCTTGATTACAAATGCCCTTATTGTGATAATCTATGATGATGCTTGAAAGTGACATAAGTGAGTATGAAATATAAAAAGTGGCCATCGTGCCAAGAATGAAAATTACACCTGTGGCCCATGGAGCCAATGCAATGAAAGGAAGTGTGAAAGATAGCAAAATGAGTTGTAACTTCACTACATAATAAGTGTTTTGGCAGTATCGTTTAGTCACCGAGGAAGGGTAGGTTGAAATGACCTAGCCCTGAAACTACACGTGCTGGTGTAGGAGTGATTGAGGGGTAAATCCCCTTGATTGATGTGTTGAGATTATTCCCTTAATTGGGATGAGATTGATGTGTTGAGATTATTCCCCTTAATTTGGATGAGATGATTGCTAGCAGAATGTGATGTCGACCCACACAGAATTGTGGGGAGATGGATTAGCCGATCGGGCCGAGATCGGACGCCATGTCGCGCACATGGTGGTGCTGTGATTGGATGTTTTTGGGTGAGACAACTTGGCCGATCGGGCCGAGATCGGACTCCGTTCTAAAAACACGGTGGTATATCGGTACTAAAGATCTCCCAACTTAAAAATATTGATATTCACTTGGAAAATTATCTTTCTCTTAACCTGATGCTTCGATATTGTTTGAGGCTCTCATTGATTCCATGTTTCTTTCTCTTTGGACTGTTACTTGATTCATTGAGAGGGTGTTCAGTATTTACATACTAGTACTATTCCATATGTACTAACGTCCCTTTTTCCAGGGGCGCTGCATCTTTAATGGATGAAGGTGGTTCCACAGCAGGCGGCATCGATCAGTGATAGCAGTACACCCTCGTCTCAGCATACTTGGTGAGCCCCACTTTATATCGGGGTCTTGTGTCTTTTGTCCCTTATGTATTGTGTTTTGAGGTATAGCCGGGGCTTTGTTGCCGACACCATCATGTTACACTTTTGTATCCATTAGAGGCTCCGTAGACATAGTGTGGGTTGTTTCGTGATTTTGGAAAGCTAAGCTAGAAATATTGTATATGTATCACATGTTCCTACTCCTAAACTATGAATGTGGAATATATTTTTTGAAAATTGTAAATGAAGTAACTAATGGCAATAGAATTGGTGTTGTTCATGTGATCTTCTCATTGTCTAATTTATGGAATACATCTTCACTCCATTCATGAATAAGGTAGGGTAGAAGGCATCAAGTAGGCTTGCTTGACTAGGAGATCTCGATTAAGCGCCGGTTGCGCTCCCCAAGGTCAGGGCGTGACACATTTGCCCATAACCAAGACATCAGAACCGAATCTCTCTAACTCAACCAAGCCACGCAGGTTATCAAGCCTAAGAGTATTGCCACAAAATACATGTAGAGACTCACCATATCATAAGAACCAAAAGAATCAATTATACCCATTACCATGCTGATTTAGCCTACTACCAAGTTGTCCTATTTCTCAGAGTTCCTTCCGAATTGCCCTCAAGTACGCATTTCTCCTTGACATAACACCATGATCCTTACCCAAAGCTCACCACAAGAGATCCTAGCATAAAACCACACTGCCTTAAGGCCCATAAGCTGTTGTATTCCCTCTTAAGCACCCCAAAAGTACCACAACTGAGACACTCACTTTGAAGAGACCTTCTGTGAATCTAAAGCCATTTCCTTTACCTTTCTGATACTAAAATGTAGAATCCACAATGATATAGAAATACTGCGAGTCTCGACACTATCCAATGCAAATCTCATATTCTAGCCATACTTAAATTCTGAAAATTCTCAATTGCCACTTATAAATCTTGAATACGTTAGAACCTTCTCGAGAGTCATCCACTCTGCTCAAATATCAATTGTATCTCTCAAAGAGGTTGAACGACCTGTGCCCCATTAGCACGACAACATCCAAAGAAGTAACCCCGCCTTAATGCAACCGAGCAAATTCCTACTCCATGCACACTACATCCTTCATGAATAACAATTCAAATCATTCCATGATTCCCATATACCCATGAGGTGTAATATCCAGAAATTTCCTTGCTAAGGTCATCCTCAAAGTCAACATCCACAAGTCATAATCGATCCACAAGTATGCTTCACACCGAAACCAAAATGACACATAACTATGCAATCAAATCATCGATAGTGGACTTCCCCACTTGGCTCAAAGCAATAGAATAAAACACCCGATAACTCACCATAGCCAAACTCTATTACTTCCATAATCCTGCAATGAGATTCAACTAAATTCTTCACAATCTCATGCAAGACAAACAATAAAATAACTCAAATCATCTACTAAGCTCACAGTCATCCTTGTGACATCGAATCCAAACTAAAATTGCAACATATATAACCCACTGGTAGAAAAGAAACCCTCCGCACAATCATCATAAGGATCACACATTTGTAGATTACTCTACAGGGGATAACCCACCTGCTTAGCCTCAAACTGACATCTCTCTATGCCCTTTCACGGCCACAACTGCTACGCAATCACTTAATCTTCCTGAGTCTGAACTCGTCAACAAGACAGTTAATCTATTTCGTTCATCAAATGAAATAACATGAAAGAATCTATCAAAACCCCTCATAACTCTAGAGTGTATAACACATCCCCTGAAATCGAGCATCAAGTTGTCCTTTTCATATCTCAATCAAACTCTTCTCGTCACATTCAAACCATTTTAACACATCCTACAGTCACAACACAATCATTATATAGCCATCCAACCACTCACTGAGCCATCAATCCCGCTCCTAGGGGCACAACCGGACATATGAGTCCAAAGTACATACTCACGCAACTAAAACCACCTAGCCCAAGTTGCGGTCAAAACTCGGCCTCGGGTTACTCCACCTAGCCCAACTCTAAAACATAGCAATACATCTCACATCTCTTCCATGGAATCCACAAGCCATCGATGCACAGCTGATACCGAGCTCTCACATACACATCCGAATGAGTGGGAGGAATTCAAAGAGATACGATTCAAGATGAATCAATGACGCACGATAAGGAAAGAAAGATGGGAATATAACACAAACTAGTAAAATCCTACTAGTGGGGTTTGGGGAGGGTAGAATGTATGCAGACCTTACCCCTATCCCGGAAGGGTGGAGAAGCTATTTCTGGGAGACCCTTGGATCGACAGAAGAGACAATAATATCATAAAAGAACAAAAGAATAGATCCGTAACAATAAAAGAAATCAAAAAAATAATAACAACTATTGCACCTTATTTTGCACTAGTCAAAACAAGATTCAACTTGTGGTTTCTCTGTTGTTGATGAAAGAGAGTCGCTACCTAATATTTAAACGTATACTAGGGTACCTATTTAATTACTAAAGTCATATTCTTTATTAGTCTGCTAATCGGTGAGATTACGGGTAAGGGTTCTTGTTCTTCTAAGGGGAAGGTGTTAGACACCCCTTAAAATCTACCTGAGGTAGCTCCATAGGACTGAGACTAGATTTAGAATTAATTATTGGTACTATGCCTTAACTAGTGCTCTAAGGGTATAGCTTACCATATATTAGGACATGATACCTAAAGGGGAGGGTGTGGTTAAATAAGGTTAATTTAAAGAAAAGTTTTAATATATACGAGGTTAAAAAAGAATTTTTGAAAGATGGAAATGTTTGT
Source organism: Nicotiana tabacum (assembly GCF_000715075.1). Taxonomy (NCBI): domain Eukaryota; kingdom Viridiplantae; phylum Streptophyta; class Magnoliopsida; order Solanales; family Solanaceae; genus Nicotiana; species Nicotiana tabacum. The sequence continues at coordinate 108,759,963 of NC_134083.1, read as the reverse complement.
ATAAATGTAAAAAAGACGGAAGCTTTTTTCCCCCTAAATCATGGAGGTTTATGTCATTCTATTGTGGTGAAAATGATTCTAAGATATACCTTTGTCTTGAAGTAGAAAACTATTTGAAAGCCTATGTTTTGGGGTAGCAGCACCTTAATCTTTCAAAATAACTGATTCTTTTTAGAAAGATCAAATTCGCGACAATTCTAATTTTTTGAAAGAGGGACAGCTGCCTTTAACAAAACTTTGGGCCTCAAAAATCTTTAAGAAAAGAGTTAGTAAAGCATGATGAATTAATAACAGCTTACGATTAGCTGATATGAAATTAATCGCTAACTAAGGCTTCTTTTAATCCTAGGTTCTTTAGGCTTGCCTAAGTGTTCACATGATTTAAGGTATACAGTAAGGCATCCAATCCAATAAGATAATTGTTGCATACATGTGCGAGATGAAACAACGAGAGTGCAACAAAAATAACAAGGCAATAAATCTAAGGTGGAGAAGCAGCAACAATAAAGGAGTAAAGGAGAGGATTAGACTCTTGTTTTTGGGCCTCAAAGAGACAGGCCCAACAATAGCAATAACGGGCAACGACGGACTTCGACTTTCTAGAACACAGCAATGCTAGACTTGGGTCTGAGTTCCTTAAGAGCTCGGCAGGCCCAGGCAATTGTACATGATCAAAGAAAAGAGAAAGTCATTACAGATAATACTCGATACACATTCGTACATGAAGAAGAGAAACTTGTAAGCAAAAATAAGAAGAAAGTCACTAACAACATCTAAACATTAGGAAGGTCACACTAATATGGTGTCTATGTCTAGCAAATGATCCATATTGAAAACCTTTCGTTGTCATTAAATACTAAACCCAAAGAGAATAACGAGTGTCAATGAATTAAGGGCTAAGGAGAGAGTCTCACTCAAGGTTAAAGCCCCCTTTGAATTCTCCGACACATCAAAGTTCCCAAGGGTCCCAAGGCCCAGGGCAATGCTTGTGCCGGGGAGAGAAGCCAAACCAAGAGTCAAACTCTACTCCCAAATACCCTTAACCACTAAGAACTCATTCTTCTCTATAGGTTTAAGTGCCAATGAGGCACTTTTAACGTGAATCGGTCACCATAATACCATACCACATAAGTATACCTTTTATCTTAATCAAAATAGCATAAGGAACGTAAAGCAGTTTTATCTAACTATATCTCCAACACTAAGTGAACACATTAAACGGGTCTGAGGGTCAAGGATTCAAACACATAAAGAGGCAGTGGTATTAGCGTACTACTGTTAAAACCAAACACTTGAGATCAAGCAACTTAAGGATAAAATAGTTGCATGATTTAAATCTATGAAGTTCATGAGTATGGATATATTCCATTCATAACTCAGGTCTTAACTTCTAGCATGTATATAAGCTAACAGTCCTTATTGACGACCTCTAAGGGTATTAACAGAGAGACAAGTCAACCACTTAAATTGAGTTCCTTAAAAAGTGATAACAGAGATACTATTACCAATTATCACTTCTAAAGGATATTGACAGGATTACGAATTAACCATTGCAATTAGATCTCCAAAGATATTAGCAAAAGTCACATACTTATAACCTCAATCAGAACTTCTAAGAATATCAATAGATTTGCCAATCCAGAATATCAACAGAGATGCAAACTACTAACCTGGTCAGGACCTTTAAAGATTATTGATATGGTCACAAATTCATATTCCAGATTAAGACCTCCAAATGAGTATTAAACAACCTTTAGCTACTAGCTTTGTTTGTTCTAAAGCTCAAGACCTGACTACTTCTTCCTAAGACTTTTCAACTTCATATTGACAGAGCATGATGTTAAACTCAATCAGTAACAACAGGTAGTTCATCTGAAATTCATAAGCTAGGTCTATTTTGTTCATGCAGGCTTAATGAAGCTCTAAGGACAACGAGGACATGCATATGGTTGTGGAAAGCAAATAAACAAGTATTGAAGAATCATATGAGTGCATTATCCTCAAGAGATGGCATTCAAGTATATTCATGAGATGTTCTAACCACAATTAATACATTACAGACAGGGTTGGATTTCAAGTATCATGAACTCAAGTTAATAATACTATTAAAGGAGCTCAGAACAATGGAGATTTTATATTAAGTAGATCCAGGTTCAGCTGTACAGGTTATGAGTGATGATCTAAACATGATAAAGTTCTATTCATTCTACCAATATAACAGTTAATGCTCAGTCAATAGCAGATACAATTATAGCCTAATTCCTAGGAGATAACTTAAATTGAATGAGTAACAATTGACAGAATACATATAAGAATAATTGCAGAAGTTCATTAGAATTTAGCCTAGCTACCTTAAGGTACTTACTTTCCGTCCTACTTGCTTGAGCTACTTTACACGTGTCATGATTATTAAACGAGGTGGAGAAACATATTTAAATTAACTAGGGCATCACGTGACACACCATAATAAAATAAGTAGGTGACAAGTAGGTGTGTCACCTACTTGCTAAAATGAGAAGCCCAAATTAAAGGGTTGTTTGTGACCCAAATTAAAGGTTAAAGAGAGGGCCATTGGGGCAGTAGTTTGGTCGACCATAAGGGGTTATTAAAAGCAAACATCTGACTATTTTTACCCATCTTCATCCAAAATAAAGTTCACCAACATCCTCTCTTCTCTCCCAAGCGAAACAACCACCCATCTTTTTACTAGGGTTCTAAGTGGAAAGGGCTTCAAGTTTCATTCCTCCCTAATCATGTGAGATGATTTTCATGTATTTTATCTTCTCTCCTAAGATCTCAAATGTTTCTATACCAAACAGCCCAAGGCATCCCCTCGCCTCCAAGGTTAGACCACCAACACTTGAATAAAAGTGTTGTAGATGTGGTGGAGATCACTTGTTTGATGTTGTTGCTAAGTTGTGAGCATTCTCAATGTTGATATCCAATTTTGCCCTTATGTTTTATAAAATATTCTATATACTTTCGAAATAACATTTTGCATTATTACCAAGTTTACAAGAGTCATATACGTATTTTCTATAATTGTTTATAATTTTTAAAGCTTTAAAATTGATTTTCTTGCATGTAAAATTATTCAAATATTTATTAATTATCCTTTCAAATTATTTTGGGATGCTTTAATCATCCAAACTTAGTATTTACACCCACATGTATATTTTATAACATTTTACTTCATTTCATATAATTATATTTTGTATTTTCGAGCTATTTACATAATATTTGCAATAATAGAGTACATTCTATTCATAATTATATTTATAACATTATTTTATGCTAAAACAGCATTTTTATATTTTTATAATATTAAGCTATTATTTTCAATCATTTTACTACATAAGTAATATTTTTACTATTTATTAATTACTTTTTATAAATTATTTTAAATAATTTTCGTGTATTTAATTTATAGCCCAATATAGGGCTACTTTCGGACCAAAAACAGTCCCAAGGCACTTAGCCCATCCCATTTAACCCTTCAACAGCCCAAATCAAACAACCTCTTTATTTAACCCGACCGCGACCCGTCTCATGCCCCGTTTCCCTTTCGATCCTGGCCGTTGATCTTAAATGATCAACGGCCCACAACAGCCCTTCCTCTCTTTTTATAACCCTCGCCCAAACCCTAGAGATCCATTCCCCCGCCCAGCCGCCTTTGTATTCTCTCATCTCTCCATTCTCACACTATTCGGGGCTCATTTGAAGCTCCTGTGAAATTTAACGCACTAGGATTTGGGTCTTTTGGTTGTTCTGTTTGCTGCTAATACTCGAGCTGTTGCTGGCTCTTAGTCTTCTTTTCTATTTTGTTTGTTGAATTTGCAAACTGGTGAGTGTCTCAACTTTTGCAATTCTATCTTCTTTTGCTTGTTTTAGTGCTTCGCATATCCATGTTGTTTGAACCAATATGACTCCAATATTGTGTCATTATCATTGGAAATTTTACTTGCTTTGCAGCTATTCTGCAATTCTGAATCTTCTAGTGACACAACATGCCTAGATTTTTAAACTCCAATATGCTCTGCTTGAATGATTTTGTATCTTTAAGTCTGCTTTGTTATTCGGCTGTTTATTGTGAGTTTTTCTCATGCTTTGTTTTGGATTCTCACACTGAAATTCCTAGGAAATCATCTCCTACCCAGAATTTGCCTTAATGAACTTCTACTGATAATTCCTTTATGTGAACTCTATTTTTACCTACTTACATGAACCATATTTGTTGTCGCGATGTTTTAACCAAACCAATTGCTTTGTTCTGGTGTTTGGTCAATCCTGCATTCTTTGGTATTGCTTATGCTTCTAGTTGAATCCCAATACATTTAGGTTCAATGATCATGCATAGTCGACTGGCTTAAGTTCTGAGTCTGCCTGTTCTATTTAACCTTAAGATAATATGACTTCCTGCCATGGCACCTTTGGACTTTGAGATCTTTATGTTATACTCAGCATTATTAGGCTTCTTATCGATTTTTTGATTGTCTGTTTGCTATGTGTAATTGTCATTCCCTGACTATGACTCTGTTTGACCTTCATGACTTAGACTCCTAGGTTCAAAATACTTTTATTAGGCTAACTATGGATCATGCTTTATTCTAAATTCATTTTGGGAAAACTTGGCATGTTCATTTTATATGTGTCTAGTATGTTTACCATGTTAATTCCAAATGGCATGTCTCCCTAACTCTCCTAGTGTTATGTCTATCTTTAGCATACTATCACCTGCCTAATGGTTTAATCTATATTTCATTTACCATGTTGGAAATCAAGTCTGTTTGCTTTCCTAGTTTCCTATTCTTTGCTTAATCAATCTCGTCATTCTTGCTTCTGAAATGCCAATTTGTTTATGAATCATGTTAAATTTCACACAAACCTGTCTCTATGAGGTATTGCTTTAGGGTTGTTTAGTTAATTTTCATGTGTGGTCCATTAACTTATTTGGTTAAGTGGTCAATATTGTAACTGATGGGCTTGATATGAGTCCCTGTGTGGCTTTGGGTTGTGCAAATGGACATACTCTCCTGTTTTCGAGAAGTGTTTGGATATGGGCCTGCTATTCAAGTAAAAGAGTCTGTTGAAAACCCAGGCAGTGCTGGGTTATCTTTTCTTGGGTCTGCTCTATTTTTTGGGCATGTAGTCATCTAGATTCTGTAACATTTGAGTCTGTTTCTTCTTTTATCTTTGGGCCTGTAATAATCTGTAAGAAAACGATGGGGAAGATTAGTAATTTTGGACAACATAGAAAGTTTCAGGTGATTAGATGAATGTTATTACTACTTGGTATTGCCTGAGAAGGGTGCATATTTCAGAAGGCACACTGTGTTTTGACTTACGAATGCTTCATTGGTATTGCGATACTCGCTTGGTTGATCAACTACTGATGTTCAGATTTTGCTATGTGGCACGGTTATAAGAGTATTCCTTGTGGGCTGATTATGTATGAGAGAGGTGTTAGTAATTCGAGTGGTGGAGTTGGATCGGCTATTATGGATTATGTGTTCTATGGATTTGGAGACTGGGAGTTCTCAAAAGCTGATTGTTTCGGGGTTGTGGACTATGAAGATGTAGCCAAAGTTAGCTAGATAGTGGTACATTGTATGGTTAGGTCATTGTGGACTTAGGAGGGCCATTTATCCATTTGGGGATGACCGGAGTTGATTTGGGGGCCTATTGGTTGGCCCAATGAGGATGTGCATTCTACACCGGGTCGGATTTGTTGACTCAGAACTGTTAGTATTGAGGGGTGTTGCATTTGGTTAGAATTGAGCTTGTTCATGTTCTGATATGTTCAATGTGTTACTCTTCTATGCTATGATGGGTTGTGAGTTGTTGGTTATATGCACAAATGGTGCAGTTTTGTTTGGGTCTTGTAGCGAAATTCGAGCGAGATGGTGATTGGGTGTGGAATGGTTGATCGCGCCTTGTTTATGGTCTTTCCGGGTTGTGGTATATTGTGTTATTTTCTTCTCCATGGTTATGGTCATGCACTTCGTGTACTTGATGTTGAATTGCATGTGGTTGTTGAATTTGAGCATTGTGGCTTGAGGTATTTCATATGGACCGGTGTTTGGATGGGTCACACATTGCAACGGGGATATGATCCTTCATGTTAGATTTGTGTGTCTTTGTCCTACTATGTGTGATAGGTTCATAGGATTGAGTTGTGGTGGTACTTGTTTAGGTTGTAGGACAGTTCTCTTATTTGAGTCATTGTCCATGTTTGAGTACATTTGAATTGTTGCTTATTGGTGCACGGATTTCACAGTTTGTGGCTTTAGTTAGTGTTGGTGTGGCATGTTAGTAGAAAGGTTTTGTATGATAAGATGAGTTCATTGGATCTAGAATGGGTACTATCGGATTTGATTACAGTGTGTATTGAGGAATAATGTTAGAAGTCGACTTAGAATTTGGCTTTGGTTCTTGTCGGACGAGAGATATCTCCATGACTTGTTGATCTGATGAGTGGTTATGAGTTTCTACATGTTTATTTCATCATCGGCAGTGTGCAAAGGTTTTGAACGGGGTTTTATTTGATATGAGGCTTATTACTGGTATCAGGTTTGTTTTGAACAGCTACTGTGATCGGGAATTATTGCTATGAGTATGCGAGTTATGTGGTATATCATATGATTATATCTTTGATTATAGTTACGACTTGATACAACTTGTTCAGACTTATATAATGTGTAGATACAAGGTTCGGGTCATCTAAAATTAGAAGATGAATCTAAAAAACTAACAGCATTTACAGTACCACAAGGATTTTATGAATGGAATGTTTTACCATTTGGATATAAAAATGCACCAGGAAGATACCAACATTTTATGGATAATTATTTTAACCAACTAGAAAATTGCATAGTATATATAGATGATATATTACTATATTCAAGAACACAAGATGAACATATAAAATTATTAGAAAAATTTATACATATTATAGAAAACTCAGGTATAAGCTTAAGTAAAACCAAAGCAGAAATTATGAAAAATCAGATAGAATTTTTAGGAATACAAATAGATAAAAATGGAATAAAAATGCAAACACACATAGTACAAAAAATAATCAATCTTGATGAAAACATAGATACAAAAAAGAAATTACAATCATTTTTAGGATTAGTAAACCAAGTAAGAGAATATATACCAAAATTAGCAGAAAACCTAAAACCTCTACAGAAAAAACTAAAAAAGGATGTAGAATATGAGTTCGATGAAAAAGATAAGGAACAAATAAGGAAAATTAAGATATTGTGTAAAAAACTACCAAAGTTATACTTCCCAGATGAAAATAAGAAATTTACTTATATTGTAGAAACAGATTCGAGTAATCATAGTTATGGAGGAGTTCTTAAATATAAATATGATAAAGAAAAAATAGAACACCATTGCAGATATTATTCAGGATCTTATACAGAACCACAAGAAAAGTGGGAAATAAATAGAAAAGAACTATTTGAATTATATAAATGTTTGTTAGCATTTGAACCATATATAGTTTACAACAGATTTATTGTAAGAACAGATAATACCCAAGTAAAATAGTGGATAACCAGAAAAGTACAAGATTCAGTTACAACAAAAGAAATACGCAGGCTGGTATTAAATATATTAAACTTTACATTTATAATTGAAATTATCACTACTAACAAGAATGTTGTTGCAGATTACTTATCAAGACAAAGCTACCCAAACTGAACCAGATAATACAATGGAAAATCTACTCTTAGCCATGACTACACTTTGTAAGAAAGTGGAAAGTATGGACGAAGAGATACAGCTAATAAAGAAAACAGCTAGTAGTCAGCAGCATGACTCAAAAAATGCGGAGATAAGACGATCGGAAGTCTCTAAAATTCCAGAGCTAGAAGGTGATGTTGAGAAACACCTAAAAACTCATAACAGTTTGTTAAATGCAGTTGCAGGGAGCAACACAGCTAGCAGTTCATCTGCAAAGAAGAAGGAAGAAATTAAACCTAGACACATAAATATAAATATGAACAATTTATTTTCAAAACCGTTCATACAGAAAAATATCCAAAATACCCAGAACGAAATATTCCTACCACCACAGATAAATACCTACAAAGAAAGTTTGAACCAAACCAAAAAGACATACAACCATATAACCCGTACATACATAGACAACATATATAAAATACAAAACTTTCTAAACAAAAACCCAAGATCCCAAACTACCCAGAATCCAAATGAAGATTATATTACCCATTATTTAACAGGATACAATAAACTAATAGCACTACCAAATACAAATGCAAAACTAGTAGCCACTTGCTACAATTACGGATTACTAGATACCGTATATACACAAACAGGACAGGAGATAACTACCATACCAGAGTTACACAGAGCATTTATGCAGTACAAAAGAATAACTAAAGGAACATTATTCTATATACGATTTTATTCAGCTACAGCAGAGATATTATATGAAGAGATAAAGCCTATCATACAAGTTATCAAGATCGGACTTACAAGGGAAATGCTCGTACCAGAAAAAAATAGAAGAACAAGAAGAGATAGAAAAAATAAATATTCCAGACTTTTATTAGACCTATATTTTGATAACACATGATGAATCATATATATCTACAATATTGGCAACAAATTACAGATAATATAGTTTTACTAACAAACCTAGTAAAAAATAATATAGAAGAATATCAAAGAACCCAAGATATAGAATATATAGAATATGTATTAGAATGTATATCAGAAATAATTAGAATAATTCCATTACAAAAAGAATTTTATGAAAAAGCCTTTAACATTTGACTAAATAATAAATGAAATCAAGTAAAAATGAAGGGACCGTAAAAATGGTAAAGGAATAATCTTCGGTTATGTTAAGTTGACGAACTTATATGGGTTGGGGTGATGTGGGATCACCCCCGGGTATGTGCATGGTAAGGTTATACGGAGATTTGATGGCTTTGGAATGAATTTGGGCATGTGAGAGGACGAACATATGTTTAAGTGGGGGAAAATGTAACGACCAGACCAGTCATTTTGAGCATTTGCACTTCGCTCGGTGGTTTGAGGGCACGAGTAGCTCCGTATTATGTATTATGACTTGTGTGTATCGCCGGTTTCAATTTTCGGATGATTCAGAATTAGTTTGGAAGAATGAATTTTATGTTTGAAGCTTTAAGTTGGAAGAGTTGACCAAGTTTGACTTTTGAGTATTTGACCTCGGATTGAAGTTTTGATGGTTCCGTAGACCCAGATGGCGATTTTGGAATTGGGCGAATGCCCGGATTCGTATTTGGATGTTTCGAGAAGGTTTCGGCACTATTTGGCAAAAGTTGGCGATTTAAAGGTTTGGAATGTTCATAAGTTTGACCGGGAGTTGACTTTGATAATATCGAGTTCATATTGTGATTTCGGGAATTGGAATATCTTTGTTATGTCATTTCGGACTTGTGTGCAAAATTTATGTTCATTTCAAGTTGATTTGATATGGTTCGGCACGAGTTTTGGGTGTTGAAAGTTCGAAAGTTCATTAAGTTCGATTTGAGGTGCGAATCATGGATTTGATGTTTTTATGTGTGATTTGAGGCCTCGAGTAGGTCCATGTTATGTTATGGGATTTGGTGGTATGTTCGGATTGATTTCAGACCATTTTCTTCATATTTTCATTGCTAGTTTCTGCTGGTGTCTGGTGCCCCAATTCTTCTTCGCGATCGCGAAGATGGAAGTGCGATCGCGTAGAGTAAAATCTGCAGTTTGGAACTTTCTTCATCGCGGTCGCGATTTGAAGACCACATTCGCGTAGCTTTGTGATGGTCACAGTACGCATTCGCGTAGGAGTCATCGCGTTCACATAGAGCTGAGCTGAGAGCTGGGCGCTGGTGATTCCTCTTCCACGTTGACATGTGTCAGTTCGCATTCGCGGATAGTTGAAATCCGTGCATCTGTGGGCATCGCGTTAGCATGAGGAGGCTCGCGAACACGTAGAGTATTTCAGGGGCAGTGCATTTTTCTTCTTCTCAATCGCGATGGTATTTTCGCGATCGCAATTCATTAATTTGTCCAGTGATTATAAGTACTCTATTTTCGGAGGCTTCGGTCATTTTAGCATATTTTGAGCTATGGAGCTTGGATTGAGGCAATATTTGAGGTGAGTTTTACCACATGGAATGTGGTAAGTGTTTTCTACTTGGTATGGATTTTATTCCATGATTCCATCTTTGTTTTTGGCATTTGATTGATGACTTCAAAAGAGAAATTGAGATTTTTTGTCTAAAATTTCATAAAGTGAATTTTTACATTTCTAACATCGATTCAGATTCGGATTTGAGTGAAACTACTATGGTTGAATTCGTAATAGAATGGTTGTCGGATTTTGTGAATTTTGTTGGGTTCCAATGTACGGGCTCGAGTTTGACGTTTTGGTTGACTTTGGGTTTTTGATTAAAGATTCGACCTTTATCGATTGTGTTTGTTTCCTTTCCCATTATTTGATATACTTAAGTTGCTTTTGGCTAGTTTCGAGCTGTTCGGAGCTCGGTACGCATGAGGTGGCATTTCTAGAGTACTGTTTGTCATGCTCGATTTTGGATTCAGCTTGTTCGAGGTAAGTAAGATATCTAAACTTGGATTTTAGGGTATTTAACCCTGGGAACTGTGTGATAAAAGATTTATTGAGGTGACGCACATGCTAGGTGACAAGCGTGTGGGTGTACACCGAGGAAATCATGATTTGGGTCGACTTTTAGACTATGACCGGACATGTTTTGTTGTTATATCTTGTTACATCCATGTTCTCCTTACTTGTTTGATCGTATGAGATGTGAATCATGTTAGAAATCATGTTTAGGCTATGTGCATTTTCTGTTTGGACCCATTGAGGTCATCTTTGCTATCGAGTTATTTGCTTAAATTGTAATAACATACTCAGTCATATTCATTCATTTGCATATCCTATTATCAGCTGTTATCACATCATGTTATCGTTGTTTGGGCTGATTGACCTGTGATTTGTGAGCCCGAAACTGGAGAGATTGATGACTGAGTTGGGTCATTAGGGTCAGATTGTGAGTGATATTTATAGCATCGGGCTGCATGCCGCAACATGTTTTATTGTTTCATGATGGGATCGGGCTGCACGTCGCTGCAGGTTTTATTGATTCATGATAGGATCGGGCTACACGCCGCAACAAGTTTTATTAATTTATGATGGGATCAGGCTACACGCCGCAGCAGGCCGTGTTGGCTTATATTAGCGTTTGGGCAGGATCCGCCCCTCCGGAATCTGAAATATCAGCAGTGAGCGTAGGTACCGTATAGTGCTGAGTGATTGAGCGTGATGAGTGGGAGTTCAAGAAAGTGAGATTGAGTACTCTGAGGGTGTGAGTACATGAGTTCATCACTGTGATGCATTGCATTTGACATGCATACTTGACATACAGGCATGGAGATGCATTGCCTTATGTTATACGGTTTTGTGACATTCATGACATCATATGCATATTCACATGTATGCATAAAGATGTACTTTTCTCATGCTATCTGAGAATGAAATATATTATCTGTTGTTGAAGTTTTTGGGAAAAATCACAGTTTTATGATATACTCATATTTTGATGATTTCGGTGAAAGATTTGGGTTTTACTCTTATACCTAAGAAACATGCCTATATTCCGTAACTGTGAACGAGCTGAGCACCATATCTTTGAGTTATCACTTGTACTGCTTTTATTATATTGTTATGTGTTGTTCTTGGCTATTGGTATTGGACTCTGACTATTGTCCAAGCTCATCACTGCTTTCAACCTAAGTTTAGGTTTGTTACTTATTGAGTACATGGAGTCGATTGTACTCATACTACACTTCTGCACCTTGCGTGCAGATTTTGGAGTCGATGTTGCTGTGTATGGCAGGAGTTGGCATTGAAGATGTATCTGCGTTCTGGTTATAGCTGCCTCTTGTTCTTGGTAGCTTTAGGTTTATAAATCTGCTTATATATATTTCGAACCGATGATGTATTTATTTCATACCATCTTTGCAAACTCTAAATCTTAGAAGCTCATGATTTGTACTACCAGTCCTTAGGAAGTTGTATAAAAGTTCAGTCGTTTCATCATTTATTTTCTCAGTAAATCTTATTTGAATTTGATTGTTGCTAATTGGCTTACCTAACCGTTTGGGTTAGGTTCCATCACGACTAGTTGGATTTTTGGTCGTGGCAAGCAAGAACTATCAACGATACTCGCTAATAAACTGCTCAGCTCATAAATCACACAAGTACACAACAATAATATGATTAAGTCATGAATCACATATAAAGCAACCTTGGTGAACAAGATAATGTAACATACTCTGCTTAGTTAATAATCCAGCATATAAAAACATATGCGAATAAAACATGTAAACAACCTAGGAAATTGCAAGTAAAGAAGAAATGCAATAACCAAATCAAACACTGGCCAGTCTTTCCTCATACCACGTGTAAACCATCAAGAGAGAAACATGAGAGGGTGACCCTAGGGGGATGGATCCTTATCCATACGCTGCACAGACAACTCACGATACAATAATATCAACTGCATGGGCAACTCACGTGCCAATAATGATATACCACAAGGAACACCAATGGCATCTAGGCCATTCACAATATCTCAAGGCAAGGAACTAAGAGATTTACACCTCTTCACTAAGCATTGCGATATCTTGGAAGCATTGGAAGAAAATGGTGAAAGGCCCTTGAAGGCATACAATGTGTTGAGGGTAGAGATCTTGGAGGAGAATGGAGACCACATAGGCTACGTGGATGGTGATAGGCGCACATGTGAGCCCCCTTGATGACTTGGATGCAAGCATGTGGACCTACGCCATGCTTGCCAATGATTGGAGACTTGTGTTATAAGATTTCCCTTGTGGGCATAGTTGTTAGACCCATTAGGGGTACTTATGTCTTTCTTACCTTATGTGGACCTAGTATATATAACATATGATGAGGTCATTTCTAATTTAGCTTATCTTTGAATATTGAAGAATTGTGAGGAGCATGTGTTTCTAACTTGTTGATTCAAACTCTTGCAAGGTGTATTCACAAGAGCAATTTCATTCCGCTTGAGGGTAATCCTATTGTTTAGGTCTACTAAGTATTGTACTTTGTTGGGTAATTGATTATTTGAATTTTTTGACAATTACTTCTTTGTTGGGTCTATTCTCAATTTCTATCTTGTCTTTAATTTCTTCAATTACGTACTTAGATTCATATCAAATAATCACAATCGCATAGAAAACTCACGTGCCAATAATAACAATATCTCGGATCTGCACCGACAACTCACGTGATATCATCTATCAACCGCACGGACAACTCACGTGCTACCAGTCCAATCTATATCACACAACAAACAGATATACAAGTTTAAATGAACAATGGATATAAAATTTCATCCTCACGGACTGGTATAAGTAACATGATAAAGTGTATGCATGCATGTGCGTAGTGTGCTACCATATCTCAAATCAGGTAATTATATCACGAAAGTAGCAATTATCAGGTTCACTAAGGAGATTAACCTCTATGTAACCTCAAACATGGTTCAAATGGCTCACAAAGGGGTATAAACATAAGAACATAATATCATGAAGCTAAACAATCAATTCAAGGCATAGCATAGCCTAAGCACTACGCATGAAAAATACCCCGGTGCATGCACATGGGCTACTCCCCACACATGTGCACAACCCATAGCACATAGCTATCTCATATAACTTAGCAACTAGTGCCTCAATAAAGTTTAGGTAAGATACTTACCTCAAGCAAGCTAAATCAGTACTCCAAAAAGCCCTTACCGCGTGAATTAACCTTCGAACGGCTCGAATCTAGCCTAAATAACTTAATAATCTCAATAGAAGTCATAGAAAACAACCACAAACAATAAAGCTTATGTCTTTAACTAAAATTAAAAAATCAACCCCGAGCCCACACTCCAGATCCCGATAAAACTCATAAATGTTTAACACCCATTCCAATACAAGTCCAAATACATGTGTTTCATCCAAATCCGACCTTAAATTGACCATCAAATCGTCAATTTTTACTTTAGAAATGTTTTTACCAAAATCCTTAATTTCTTCACTTAGATTTACAAATCAAATGCTTAAATCAAGGTTGGAATCATGAATAATAAAAATATTCGAGTCAGAAATACTTACCCCAATCCAAATCGTGAAAATCCCCTCCAAAATCGCCCAAATCCGAGCTTTATATCTCAAAATATGATAAAATAACCAAAACTCTCAAAATATAATACTTGCGGGTCTGCCCGGGCATATGCATCGCAATCGCAAGACCCACATCGCGATCGCGAAGGCCAAAAACTCACCAGCCTAGAAACCCCTTCGCATTCGCGTCCACACCATCACAAACACGATGAAGAGCTCACCTCAACCTACGGGAACGTGGTCTAGACCTCGCGAAAGCGTAGGCCAAACCACTCCCGCTCCCAGCTTCTTTGCGAACGCGGAGCCCCACCGCGAACGTAATGAAGGAAACCGCTCACCTCTTACCAACTCTACGAGAACGTGATACCCTGTTGAGATGGCGATGAAGAAGACTGGACACCAGCATCAGCAGTCCAAAACAAGAGAAAAAATGATTTGAAACCCATTTGAAACACACCGAGGCCATCGGGACCCCATCCAATCACTCCAACCAACCCCCAAACATAACGCGAACCTACTCGAGGCCTCAAATCACACAAAATAACATCAAAACCACGAATGGCACCTAAATTCAAGCCTAAGGAACTAATCCAAAATTTCAAATTCAAAACTTACGTCGAACATGCCTAGACAACTCGGAATGACCTCAAATTTTACATGCAAGTCCCAAATAACACAACGGACCTATTCCAACTCTTGAAACCACAATCTGAACCAGATATCATCAAAGTCAACACTTGGTTAAATCTATCAACCCTCCAAATCTTCAACTTTCCAACTTTCACCAAATAAAACAAAATCAACCTAAGAACCTGCAAATCAAAATCTGGACATACACCTAAGTCCAAAATCACCATACAAACCTATTGGAACCATCAAAACATCATTCCAGAGTCATCTACACAAAAGAAAAACTACGGTCAACTTTACAACTTAAACCTCCAACCAAGGGACTACATTTTCCAATTCAATCAAAATATTCCTCGAAACTAAACCAACCACTCCTGCATGTCAGATAATGAAAAATACACATATGTGCAACATCAAATTGAGGAAACAGGGCTAAAATACACAAAATGGCTGGTCGGGTCATTAAATTCTTCCCTCTTAGACATGTCACGCCCCGACCTCGGGGAGCGCGACCGGTGCTCAACGGAGATACCCCGGCCGAACAAGCATATACAATACCTTCTACCCAACTTGCCCATGAATAAATAGAAGATACATTTATATCATTAATTAAACATTAAGAGGTCATGTGAATAACACCAGTTCACTTCCATTACGTTAGTAACAAGTCCCTAAACAATACACTATACATTCGTAGTTAAAGTGGGACAAATGATACAATTACAACATGTTTAGTTCAACCTTGGAAATCAGGATATAACCCACACTATGTCTATGGAGCCTCTCACAGAAACAAAAGAGTACTACGACAGTGCCGGCAACAAGGCCCCGACTATACCTCAAAGTACTATGTACATGCAACAAGAGATACATGACCCCGAAATGAAGTGGGGCTCACCAAGTTAGCTGAGGAAAGGGTGTGCTACTATCACTGACCAATACCACCTGCTATGGAACCACCTGCATCCATTAAAGATACAACGCCCCTGGCAAAAATGAAGTTACTACATGTTGAATAGTACTAGTACAAAAATCAAACACCTATGCAAGGACCTGGAAATACAATATGAATATGACGAATCATGGTAACAATAAAAGGCTTAGTTAGCCATTAAATCCATAGCAAATTTATTAAGAGCTTTCAATAACATTTAAAAATTCATAAGTCGGGGATCCTCTACAATGACCTTTACACAAAGCGGCCCTGCCGCCTCACCCCAATGTATGTGGGTGGAGGTGCAATCACAATACCAGAAACTCTACACAAAGCAGCCCTGCCGCCTCACCCCAATGTATGCGGGTGGAGGTGCATTACCATACCACAAACTCTACATAAAGCGGCCCTGCCGCCTCACCCCGATGTATGCTGGTGGAGGTGTATTCACAATACCACAACTCTACACAAAGCGGCCCCACCGCCTCACCCCAATATGTGCGGATGAAGGTTTATTCACAATGCCACACTTCGGATTCCCAAAACAATAATAGTTTGTACAAGAGAGTTCCCTTTTAAATCAACCATTTGGCACCTTTGGACTTAGCAAGTGTAAGTTCACAAGGTCTCATCATATGAGAAATAAGTGTTTAATCACATTGATTTCATACAAGATCTTCTTCCCAAAATGGGGTATAACATAATTAAGTCAAAAATAGAGAATTGTTAACACACGATGGTTCTAACACGTTATGCCAATCAGGAATCAATTTTACTAGTTTGGATTCCCCACATCAATAGCGTTTCAAGTTTGATTACACATGATAGAATTTTACAAGAATTCGAGAATTTCGATACTAGAAGAAGAGTTTAGCCTTCATACCTCGCTTTGAGCTTTCCCTAATTCACTACACAATTCCGAAATTCCTAGCAACCTCGATATATTTAGAGACATGGAAATTAACACAAATTAGGAAGATATTCATGGTTTCAGCTCATTTGAGCATTTAATCAAAAACTAGGCATGCGAATTCGATTACAAGGTTCTTCCACAAGATTTCCTTCACTCCACAACTAATTCAATACCAAGAGTTTACTCATACTGGTTCAATTACCTCCCCACCATCCTCATAGCTACATGCATGCATAAATAACAAATCTCATACCCAAGAATCATACTCACAATTACCCATCTTCTACCTAAACTCGAAATTGAAGAGTAGGGTTAGAACCTTACCTCTTCGATGAAGACCTTGTGAGTTTTTCCTTGTGAATTCTCCAAGTCTTGAGCAAGAATTGATGAACAATTAGCCTAGGTCTTTCTTCTCTCTCTATAGAACACTCTCCCTTCTCTCTAAAATATCAGATTTCTCTTTGAAAACGAGCCTCAAGGGATTTTAATCAAAATAGGGTCTGGTAAAAAAAATTAAAAAAATGAAGCCCCGACATAGATTTGCGGTCACATATGCGACCGCATAATGCTTTTGCGGTCTGCATAATGTCCCTCCAGAACTGGGCACCCCTGCCTCACTTTGCGACCGGTCTGCGGTCCACATACCTATTCTGCGGTCACATATTGCGCCACAGAACTGCCCTTCGAAAATTTTTGTACTGGGTCTTCGATGGGTTATGCAGCCCACAAAATGATTATGCAGCTGCATAATGGACCGCGTAATGGTCCAAAAGAATTGCCCAGATATTTGCCTCAGTCTGCGGCAGATTTGCAGTCCGCAGATCAGTTCTGCGACCGCATAATGTGCCGCAGAAAACACCCTGCACTTCCAAAAATTTTCTTCAACTCCCCAACGTAATGTTCAACCCAAAAGGTCCAA
Organism: Nicotiana tabacum; assembly: GCF_000715075.1. NCBI lineage: Eukaryota > Viridiplantae > Streptophyta > Magnoliopsida > Solanales > Solanaceae > Nicotiana > Nicotiana tabacum. The sequence continues at coordinate 108,742,353 of NC_134083.1, read as the reverse complement.
ACTGCGGCGAGCAAGCTCGCTGGGAAGAAGCCCTACAATCATCGACACATAAGTCTACTTCGGTACCACGAAACCCCAGGTTTTAGGTAAAATTTTATGGGGCCTTACATCCTCCCCCATTTAGGATCATTCATCCTCGAATGAGGGTCAAAATTCACCATTAGCACCCAATGTGACTAAGCTGCTATAACACACACCGGTAGTTTTTATTTTTGACTAACTCCCCAAGTTTCCAAAATTTTTGCCAGAGTTTTCCCTGTAACTGGGCTTATCCACCTGTCAGAGAATCCCAGAAACCAGTCCTAACAACACGTACATGAACCAATGATGTAACATTGTAAGGACCCGTAAATATTTTAACCAAAAACTCGGGGTTTCATGGTGCCAAGATAGATTCCTGCGTTACTATAGTAGAAATTTTTCGGATTGAACAATACCCTACGAACTTAGAGGAAAATGTTTAGCAGAAGAACGTGTTTCTGCAGCCTATTATGCGGCCGCATAATCACTCTGCGGAGCGCATAATGGGCGCAGAGTGAAGCAGAAAGTTTGGCCAATCTGAGGTTAGTTTTACGGTCGATTATGCGACTGCATAATCACTATGCGGACTGCATATTGGTCGTATATTTCCTCTTGGGTTTCTGTGGAGGGAGTTCTGCGGTGCATTATGCGACCGTAGAACAAGTATGTGGACCGCATACTGGTCGCATATCTGGGCCACAAGTTTAGGCCCCTGAGGGCCATTTCTGCGGTCACTTTGCGGACCGCATAACCATTATGCGGTCGCATATGCGACCGCAGACTTATGTCGGGGCACCCTTTTTCTTAATTTAAAACCCGACCCCCATTCCGTTAAAACACCCCTTTAGTCTATTTTGAAGCTCATTTATGATATTTCTAGAGTAAGAGAGAAGTTAGAGGATGCTTAGGACTTCCTAGACAGATGCCAGCAGATCCTTCACACAGGTGGGTATTTTGGAGACTAGTGGAGTCTCATTTACTACTTTTCAGCTATCGAGGGCAGCCTTCAGATGATAGGAGGCATATGAGTTAACCAGGCTAGCTAGCGGTGCACCACTTACGTGGCATCCATTCTCCGTTCTCTTCTTGGAGATGTTTCTTCCACAGACCCACAGAGAAGAGCTACGTAGGTAGTTTGAGCAGCTACGTCAGGAGGGTATGTCTGTGACCCAGTATGAGAAGAGATTTTGAAAGTTAGCTCGTCATGCGATCAAGTTGATTCCCACAGAGAGGGAGAGGTTTAGGAGGTTCATTGATGGCCTCAACTATGGACTACATTTCATCATGACTCGGGAGATTGCATCAGGTGCTAGGTTCAATGAGGTGGTTGATATTGTTAGGTGGCTTGAGAAGGTTTGTAGTCAGGAGCATGAGGAGAGGGAGGCCAATAGGCCTCGTGGTTCGGGTGGTTTCAGCGGTGTTTCTTCTGGGGGCAGACCCATCACAACATGGGACGTCCTTATAGGCTCGCTCAGATGGCTCGTTCAGTTTATCGTGGTGCATTAGTTAGCCATGGTTCCAACAGTACTCATTCGAGTAAGTCATCATTCAGTGCATTACCAGCATAGAGTTATTACCATGATTCATCTTCCTAGGTTTCTACAGGCAGTTCCTCGTGTTATCAGGGGCAGCAGCTCTGTCAGAGGAGAGGTTTTTTCGAGTGCGGGGACTTGAGTCATCTCAAGAGGGATTGCCTAGACTGTTGAGTAGGGTTCCAAAATAGAGTTATCAGCCGATGATACCAGCACCAGCAGCTACACCACTTGCTCAGCCTGCTCGAGGTGGGGCCCAGGAAGCTAGAGGTCACCCTAGAGAGGGAGGCCGATCAGGTTGAGCTCAGGCTCGATGCTATGCTTTCCCTGCTAGGCCAGAGTCCGTTTCATTAGACGTAGTGATCATAGGTATTGTATCAGTATGCCACGGGGATTCTTCCATATTATTTGACCCTGGTTCCATTTATTCATATGTGTCATCATATTTTGCTCGTTATTTGGATATGCCTGTGAGTCCTTAGTTTTGCCTGTTCATGTGTCTACGCCAATGGGGGACTCTATTGTTGTGGACCGTGTGTATCGGTCGTGTGTGGTAACTATTAAAGGATTGGAGACGATAGTTGATCTCTTATTGCTTAGTATGGTCGATTTTGATGTGATTCTAGGCATGGATTGGTTCTCCCCATGTCGTGCTATTATCGATTGTCATGCTAGAACCGTGACGTTGGCGATGCCGGGGTTTCCTAGAATCGAGTGGAGAGGTTTTTTGTACTACATTCCGAGTAGAGTATTTTCATATCCGAAGGACCAACGGAGGGTTGAGAAGGGGTGTTTGTCATATTTGGCTTTTGTGAGGGATGTTGGTGCTAATACTCCTACCAATGATTCTGTTCCGATAGTGCGAGACTTTCCGAAAGTATTTCCTATAGACCTGTCAGGCATGCCACTCGACATGGATATTGATTTTGGTATTTATTTGGTGTCGGCCACGTAGCCCATATAAATTTCTCTGTATAGTATATCACCAGCAGAATTGAAGGAATTAAAAGAGCAACTTCAGGAGTTTCTTAATAAGGGGTTCATTAGGCCTAGTGTGTCGCCTTGGGGTGCACCGGTTCTATTTGTGAAGAAGAAGGATGGTACTATGCGGATGTGTGTCGAATATAGGCAGTTGAACAAAGTTACAATTAAGATCAAGTATCCTTTGCCGCACATTGATGACTTATTTGACCAGCTTGAGGGAGCTAGAGTGTTCTCTAAGATTGATTTGATGTCTGGGTATCACCAGTTGAAGATTCGGGACTCGGATATTCTGAAGACGGCATTCAGGACCTGCTATGGCCACTATGAGTTCCTTGTGAGGTCTTTTGGGCTGACCAATGCCCCAGCAGCATTCATGCATCTGGTGAACAGTGTATTCTAGCCATATCTTGATTCATTTGTCATAGTATTTATTGATGATATCATGGTATACTCACGTATCCAGGAGGAGTATGCACAACATCTGATGATAGTACAACAGATATTAAGGGAGAGGATGGTTTATGGTAAGTTCTCTAAGTGTATGTTTTGGCTCAGTTCGATGGTGTTCTTAGGGCACGTGGTGTCCAGTGATGGGATCAAGGTGGATCCAAAGAAGATCAAGGTGGTTCAGAGTTGGCCCAGACCGTCTTCAGCTAATGAGATTTGGAGTTTTCTTGGCTTGGATGGATATTAACGTCGCTTCGTAGAGGGTTTATCGTTCATTACAACGCGTTTCACCGGGTGACCTAGAAGGGTGCTCCATTCAGGTGGTCTGATGAGTGTGAGGAGACCTTTCAGAAGCTCAAGACTACCTTGACCACAACTCTAGTTCTAGTTTTGCCTTGTGGATCGGGTTCTAATACAGTGTATTGTGATGCTTCTCGGATTAGTATTGGGTGTATCTTGATGCAGGAGGGTAGAGTGATTGCTTATGCTTCACGCAAGTTGAAGACTCGTGAGAATAACTACCCCGTTCATGATTTGGAGTTGGCAGCCATCATTCATACATTGAAGATTTGGAGACATTATCTCTACAACGTGTCTTGTGAGATATTTACGGATCATCGGAGTCTGCAGCACTTGTTCAAGCAAAAGGATCTAAATTTTAGGCAGAGGAAATGGTTGGAGCTATTAAAAGACAATGATATTATCATTTTGTATCATCCCGGGAAGTCCAATGTAGTGGCCGATGCCTTGAGCAAAAAGGCGGTGAGTATGGGTAGTCTTGCATATATTCTCATTGGTGAGAGACTGCTTGCAGAAGATGTTCAGGCCTTGGCCAATCAGTTTCTCGGTCTTCTTTATATGATCGCATCAGAGACGTTAGTATAATGACCCCCATTTGCTTGTCCTTAAGGACATGGTTCAGTATGGTGATGCGAAAGAGGTTTCTATTAGAGATGATTGGGTGTTGCGGATGTAGGTTCGGATTTGTGTGCCTAGTGTAGATGGGAAACGTGTGTTGATTCTTGAGGAGGACCATAGTTCACAGTATTCCATTCATCTGGGTTCCGCGAAGATGTATCAAGACTTGAGGTAGCACTAATGGTGGAGGATAATGAAGAAAGACATAGTGGGGCTTGTCGCTCGGTGCTTGAATTGTTAGCAGGTGAAATACGAGCATCAGCGGCCGGGCGATTTTCTTCAAAGGCTTGAGATTCCTGAGTGGAAATGGGAGCGTATCACCATGGACTTCGTAGTTGGACTCCCGCGGACTTTGAAGAAATTTGATGGTATTTGGGTAATTGTGGACCGGCTGACTAAGTCTACACATTTCATTCCAGTTGGGACTACCTATTCTTTGGAGCGGTTGGCTGAGATCTATATCCGTGAGATTGTTTGCGTTCACGGTGTGCCGGTATCTATTATGTCAGATCAGGGCACGTAGTTCATATCACAGTTTTGGAGGGTAGTGTAGCGAGAGTTAGGCACATGGGTTGAGTTGAGTACATCATTCCACCCTCGGACAGACGGACAGTCCGAGCACACCATTCGAATATTGGAGGACATGCTATGTGCTTGTGTCATGTATTTCAGGGGTTATTGGGATCAGTTTTTACCACATGCAGAGTTTCCTACAACAACAACTACAAATTAAGTATTCATATGGCTACGTATGAGGCCTTGTATGGGAGGCAGTGTCGCTCTCCGGTTGGTTGGTTTGAGCCCTTGAGTCTAGGCTATTGGGTACTGACTTGGTTCAGGATGCTATGGAATTAAGTTGATTCAGGATCGTCTTTGCATAGCACAATCTAGATAGAAGAGTTACACCTATCGAAAATTTCGTGATGTTGCCTACATGGTGGGGGAGAAGGTATTGCTCATAGTTTCACCCATGAAGGGTGTTATGAGGTTCGGGAAGAAGGGCAAGTAGAGACCTCGGTATATTGACCCTTTTGAAGTTCTTGAAAGGATTGGAGATGTGGCTTACAAGCTTGCATTTCCACCTAATCTATCGAGTGTTCATCTAGTGTTTCATGTTTCCATGCTCCGAAAGTATTTCAAGATCCGTATGATGTTTTGGACTTCAGCATAGTTCGGTTAGATGTGGATTTGACTTATGATGTGGAGCCAGTGGAGAGGTCATCCAGTCGAGGAGGATACTTTGGAGACCGAGCGGGAGATGCGGAGCAGCTATGCCCACCTATTTGAGACCCCAGGTATGATCCTAGACCTGTTCGAGGGAAAACGTTTGTTTAAGAGGGGGAGAATGTAACGATCCGGCCGGTCATTTTGAGTATTGCATCCGCGTTCCCCCATTTATCGCTTATTCTATGTTCATTTGTTGTTATGTTACTTGTCGGGGTAGTTGGTTTTGTTTCGGGGATGTTTCAGAATGAATTGGGATACTTAGTCCGAGTGTTGGAAGCCTTAGTTGAAAGAGTTGACCGGATGTTGACTTATGTATAAACGACTCCGGAATGGAGTTTTGATGGTTTCTATAGCCAATTATGATTATTTTTTACTAAGGAGTATGTCCGGATTTTGATTTGGAGGTCCATAGGTCGTTTTGGCTTGAATTGGCAAAAGTTGGAAAGTTGAGAAGTTTGACTGAGAGTTGACTTTGTTGTTAACGGGCTCGGATTTTGGTATCGAAAATTGGAATAGGTCCGTTGTGTCATTTATGACTTGTGTGCAAAATTTGAGATTAATTGGAGTTGGTTTGGTATGTTTCAGCATTAGTTTTAGAAGTTAGAAGTTCATAAGTTCAATAGGCTTGAATCGATGTGTGATTCATGGTTTTAGTGTTGTTGGATGTGATTTGAGGCTTCGAGCAAGTTCGTATCATATTTTAGGACTTGTTGGAATGTTCGGACAAGGTCCCGGGGGCCCCGGGTGTGTTTCGGATTAAGTTCAAACCAATTATTCTTGAATCGGGACTGCTGATTTCTGTGTTCTGGTTCCTTCATCGTGATCGTGAGGAAAGGCCCACGATCGCAAAGGGTCTTTGAGGGCAGCTGGGATTTTACTCTTCACGTTCGCGAAGTAAGGAATACGATCGCGGATGTTTATGAGCTTGTACTTCGTGAACGCGTGATGTGGATCATATTCGCATATAAGGAAAGTGAGGCAGCTGGGGAGGCACATGATGTTCTTCGCATTTGCGTGTTGTGGATCGCGATCGTATAGGCTTGGGAAGGTTGTTCTCCATGTTCGCGATTAGGATCTCACGATCGCGAAAGAGGTTTTGTGATCTAGGGAGAGTTTGTTCTCCGTGATCGCGAAAGTCAATAACTGGGCAGCAGTATTAAGTTTCAAAATCAAGGATTTCAACCCATTTTCATATTTTTGAGCTAGAGACCTCGGTTTTGAGTGATTCTTGAAGGAATTTTCAAGGGGTTGATTGGGGTTAGTGATTCTAACTCAGATTTGGTTAAATTACATGAATCTATCTTTATTTTTACCATTTAATTATTGGTTTGGATTGGAAAATTTGTGTAACTTCATAGACCAAATTTTGGAGATTTGAAAGCCGATTTGTGGTTGGAATTGGATGATTTTAGTATGGTTGGACTAGTTGTTGAATGGGAGTTCGAATTTTGTAAATTTTGTTGAATTCCGAGACGTCGGCTCGAGGTTGACCTTTTGGGTTGACTTTTTTACTTTGGTTAAAGATTTTAGCTTTATCATTTGAATTAATTCCTATAGCTTATTTTGATAATATTACGTTATTTTTGGCTAGTTTTGGGTCGTTCAAAGATCGACACGTATGGGAAGGGCTTGCTAGCGGAGTGATTTGATTTCTTAAGGTAAGTATCTTATCTAAACTCGGTTGAGGCACTAGTTGCCTGAATTGTTGTGATATCTACATGCTATTGGGTGCACACATGCATGGGGATGAACCCATATGCGGGCACCGGAATTATTTATTCATGTTCGGGTTATGCTCGGGCTCTTATAAGCCTAGAAATTTACTATTAAATCTTAAGCTATGATGCTTCGCACTTTTGTGACATTGTTGTGAACTATTTGAGCCATGTTTCAACCTACATAGGGGCTTAATCCCTAAATGAACCAATAAATGATATTCTTTAATGAAATTGCCGGTTTGAGTTATGATATTACACTTGAACATGCCTACTCTTTAGCATGTCATTTATACCAGTCCAGGAGCATGAGATTTGTTATTTACTCATTTCATACATGTATACTTATTTATTTGCTCCTGTATGATATGATTGGACTGGGTGCCTATGACCACACCGGGCGGATTGTATTGTTGGCACGTGAGTTGTCCGTGCGGATCCAGATAATGATGTTATTAGAACGTGAGTTGTCCATGCGGGTTCTATTATAAGCATGTGAGTTGTTCGTGCAGCATGTGAGTTGTCCATGTAGCCTGTAGTTACAGATCCACCCCCTAGGGTCAGCCTCTCATGTTTCTCTCTTTATGATGTACATGCGGTTATTGAGAATACTGCTCAGTGGTTTGGAACATATATGAAAATTTGAGGGAATCTGGCTAGTGTTTTGTTGGATTTTGCATTTCATCTTTACTTGCAATTTCCTTGATCATTAATCTAATTTAAGTGCATATCACCTCTATATGCCAAGATATTGTCTGCGCAGAGTATTTGAGAAATTGTATACATACACACACAAATGTTTTTCTTACTAAACTTTATGAGTTGATTTCAATATTGTTCAGTACCGGTTCAAAGGATGAAACTACACAGGTGATAGCTAGTATCATTAATAATTTGTGCTTCTCTTACATTGCCGTATTTATTTACAATACTTATTGAGTACATTGGGCTGGTTGTACTCATATTATACTCTGCACTTAATTGTACAGATCCAGTTGTGGGGACCAGTTATCAACAGTAGGTTGCTTGCTGGACTATCTGCTAGAGGCGAGGTAGAGTTGCATCCTTGGTCGCACTTTGACTTGTTTTTTCCTTCATACTGTTGGTATAGTTTAGACAGTGTATTTATTGTTCAGTTTCAGACTTGTATTCCATTGTACAAGCTCATGACTCCGTATTTACCAATTTCTGGGAGGATTTACTTTGTATTAGCAATTTTATTATATTGAGACCTCAGGCGTATGATATTCCTATAAATTTTCATTATTCTGTTACCTTCGTTATCATGTTTCGGCTTGCCTAGCCAGTGTGTTAGGCGCCATCACGACGGGTAGGGATATTGGGTCATGACAAGCGTGTACACATGTGCTATATGTGGTTATGACCAGACTTGCCCTTAGTCTTCTAATATGTCACGCCCCAAACTTGGGGTGGGGAGACCGGCACCCAGTGCCTGACTTGATCGAGCATACCAACCTGAGACTGAGAGGCTCTAAACATATAATGTCATACTTTGTCCATGGGCCACATTGCAAGACAATTTGTGAAGCAAAATATAAAATTGAATGGAAAACAACGCTGACTAAACATCAATATAAAGCTGGGCCGGCAAGACCGTCATGACTACTACAGTTGACAAACCAACAAAATATACATACAAGGCCAACATACCGCACTGACTGGCAGGATATGTCTATAAGCCTCTACTGATTATTGTACTGTGGTTGGGAGAGGGCCCCGACTTACCCATATATATGTGTGTTTATACACACACACACACACACACAATATGTACTCAAAACTCTAGACCCGACAACTCCGAATGATGTGGATCTTATAGATCAAGCCAAATTCGGACAACACCTACTGAGGAGGTCTACCTGTCTATCTGTTTAAACCTGCAGGCATGAAATGCGGCGTCCCCGGCAAAGGGGATACAAAATAATGTACTATGTAAGGCAATACAATAACTAAAAGCTGAAACTAACATGATAATATAATAATTGAAAGTAATTTGGAGTCAAATGATCTGAAGATATGTTTACTTGCTAATACTGACTCAACTCTCTCAATATAGCTCGTTACGTGTAACTGCTCGGTCGTAGTAGGATCGTTCATAGGCGCTCGACCATACTAGGCTCAGAGTAGGCTCGATCATAGGCGCTCTGCCACACTAGGCTAGGTATCTAAATCATTACTCGACCATTTTGGGCTCGCTCATAGGCGCTCGGCCACTGTAGGCTCGGTATATAACTTGCCATCTGATCTAATGTTGCCCAATAGGGGCCTGCCCACCGATTATAGCTCGGTGATGGTGAAAATACTATAATACTATATATATATATAGATCCTCTGCTATCTTGCCTGAAATAAGACAATACTTAACTGAATATAAAGTCATGATAAGGGATAATAGTATAACTTATGAGACTAGGATAATGTACATAAATTTAGAAATATGAACTTCTCTTTATGTCTCGTTATCAAACGGGTTTAGTTACGGGATGCCAAAATGAAAGAAATGTTTAGCCTTTAACATACCTTAACCCCGTTGAGTCCTTAATATATTCCAAGAAACTTTTCAAACATCTCAACTCAATCTACAATAGCATAAGGAGATTCATAATCAGTGCTAAGTAAAGGCCAAGTCCATAACTTAAGCTACTAGCTCATTTAAGTAAATTTGGGCAGCATATCCCCAGTAACAAGGGCCTCATCCAATAACATATACCAACAACAACCAAGTCAATCCAGCAACATATAAATATCAATAACAAGACACCGTATAACAACAACAATTCACAACTGCTTCACGACGAGCGGCAAGCTCGGATTGGAATCCGTATACTCCATATCAACCCTAATAAACTTCTTAATTTAACTTAAAAATATCATTAACATGATAATTAATTCATTCATCAATGATTCCAGCCTTATACCATATATTTATAAGAAAGAAAATAGTCCACAACTCCAACTATCCTCAATTAGCAACTTTATTCACTAGTTCATGTCTAATCCATCCATTTAACTCAATCAACATCAAGATAACCTTAAGCACAAGCAAGAATACAATATACTTACCTCCTACAGTAGCTTCAAGTCCAAATACAAGCTATACTTAGCTTACAACAACCCTCAAAGGCAATACAACACCATAGAAGTGCTACTTTTTACTTAGGTTAATCTTCAAGGTTAATCTTGGGTTAAATCATCAAGGTTCACTCTTAATCACTTATGAACTGCTTGGGAGGGTTTTGGGGAGTATGAGGACGAATTTACTTACCTTATACAGCTACTACAACTCTAAATACAAGCGCCTCATGGCTCACAACAACCCTTAACGTCACCATAACACCATAAAAGCTTTATCCCTCACCTAAGCTAATCTTTAGTGTTTATCCCCGATGAAAACACATGGATTCGTTCTTGGATCTTCATGAATTTGTTAGAGAGGGTTTTGGGAGATTTTAGGTAGAGAAATAGTGAAAACTACGAATGAAAACAAGTTTTAGGCATTTGATATATATCTGAATATTTCTACCGCTCTAAGTGGGTCCAATAGGGACTGTCTGTGCAATTGTGCAAAAATAGAAATATCTCGCTACTCTGATATTGTATCAATAAACAGTTTAATGAGTTGGACAATAGACTGATAGATCTTTGATTTTATGGGTGGATCACCTCATAACTCTAAGTATATTGGGATAAAAGCTCAGTGACATTAGACCCAAATTTCAGTATGATTATGAACGTATCTTGCGACAACTTTTGTCGAATTTTGTTTTACAACTTGATTGACTTTAAAACTTAATATATGACTATTATATGATTCAAGTACCTTAAAATACGACCTCTTTAGAATATTAAGAACTCCTAGCTTTATCCCGAAAGTACGGGTTGTAACATCTTTTATGTGTTTAGCCTCCAACCCTCACAATACTTTTGTAACACATGTGTTAACTCATCATTATCTTTGTAAAGATTCTTAAACTCTCCAGCTTATATTGATTCACTTAAAATGCATTCCAACATTAATATACGAGGAGCAACATAATATGCCTTATTCTGATGATATGCTTTATATGAAACGCAGTTAATCACCTTCTGACTACATGAACCTGATTACTACAATTTGTTTAGCCGTGGTCATGCTTTATATGTTGAACACTCATCAGTATTTTTATTATTATCGCGTCTTTGTGCCTCTTGTTGATAAATTATGAGCCTATGTCTTTTGATGATAATTTTGCATGTTTCATTGTTACGATTATGGAACACATGGACATGTTGGGGTAGATATTATTATTATGTCGGGGTAAGAAGAATAAGGGTGGATATTGTTATTGTGTCAGGGAATGGAGCATGAGGGTGAATATTATTATTGTGTCGAGTTATGGAGCATAAGGGTGGATATTGTTATTGTGTTGAAATATGGAGCATAAGGTTTGCATATTGATTAAATGTGAAGCACGAGGGTGACATTTTTTATCATGCACATGTATTCTTTAAACCTTGTCGTGTATTTCAACATGTTTTTAAATCGTATTTAACATACAATCATATGCCTATGTTTTTATTTAATGATTTGTTTGTAAAAAAATTAATTTTCCTATGTTGAGTTGTTGTCACATGTTTTAATGAGATTGTTAGTTTTGTTATATATTCTTGCTGTAAGTTGTTATATATAATTGCACAAGTTATTTTATTAGTGAGTATCATATTACTTTAACCTCGTCACTACTACATCGAGGTTAGCCTTGATACGTACTGAGTACATGTTGGTGCGAACTCATACTATACTTCTGCACATGTTTTTGTGCGGATTCGGGTGATGAAGGTAGTGGAGTTCGAGAGTGAGTGCATGCGCTGTTCACGAGGATTCAAGGTAGTGTTGCATGGCTATTGCACTGTAATAACCTGATTCGTCATTTTGAGTTCTAGTATTTCGGTCTGTGATTCAGACTTCCATTGGCTTATTACGGTGTATTATTTGCATGCATGGTTGGTTTTGGTTTTCCAATGGCTCTATCACTACCCCAATTTTCTACCTTAGGATGTCGTGATGGCACCTAGTGTCTAAAGCTTGGTAATCCTAACATACAGTGAGAGTTAATAGAAATAATAGCTTAGATATCAAATTAAACTATTAAACTATCATAATAAAACCCAAAAAATACCACTGTCGAAAAATTTCCAAAATCTGGTGGAACCGAGTCATAAGCTCTACAGAGAGTGCACTAGTAATCTCTAAATACAATACTGTTTTAAACAAGAAATAAACAGTAATACAACTAAAAGGAGAAGGGGACTCCGAGGCCTGCGAGCGTCAATCACTACGTCCAACACGAACGGATGTACCCGGATCTGCACAAAAATGTGCGAAAGCGTAGCATGAATACACCATAATGGTACACGGTAAGTATCAAGCCTAACCTCGGTAGATTAGTGACGAGACCAGGTCAAGACACCTATTAGGATAAGAAAAACTGAACAGAATAAAATATATACTAATAATGGAAAGTGAGGAAATAAATGATAACAAAACAGTAAAATAATGTAGACTAACAACAAAATTTAAGGCAATAAAGACAACATGGAGTGAACACATGATAAGAATAACAAGTAATTCAATGTGGACAAATACAAGTAAGGCAAACGAGGAAATAACCAAACTGTTCAACCAAAAGCCTTTTTAGCAAAGAATGTACATGAAGAATCACAACTCAGGCACCACAACTCATATCCACATTTCAACACTTTACAATCACAATCACAATCTTCCTTATATCACCGCGTGAGCCTCGCATCTGTATTTTGAAATGTTTTTCCGAAATAGCTACACGCGCTTTAGCCCCCTTATCTCGCCATGTGGCTTCAAGTAATTCCCTTACTAGCAACACGCGCATAAATCCCACCTTATGTCGCCAGATGCATATCAACCCCTATCCTTATACCGCCGCATGAGCATGAATATCACAATACAATAACAACTCGCACCACACGTGTTCATATGCACAACTAGCCAAAATTAATAATATCAATGTTGCCATAACACATAGCCCACGACTCAACCACAATGTGTACAAGAGTCTCAATAACAACAAATAAATGAGAAGCGACTCGACCGGGAAGGATATATCAATAGTCACAACTTTAACCTCAATGTGCTAATAGCCTTCACAACAACAACTTCAATAACCCACAATTTAAGTAATTCCCATAAAATGGAAACTTTCAAATTCAAGTGCAAAACATAAGCTTAACAATGAAGAGACAGCATGAAATAGCAACTAAGTTTAATGCATGAGAACAAATCAACAATGGAATAATTGCATGTAACAACAACTATAATAAAATGCATGTGAGAGTAACTTTAACAATAGAAGCTAGAACATGTAACAATAATTTCAATTAAAGCATGCAAGAAAAAGATTGACAACAAAAGATAGGACAATGAATAATAACTACAATTAAGTGTTTATAAGAATCCTAAGAATCTAATTCGGTCAAATAACACATATAATCTCGTATACATACTCGTCATCTCATGTACACGTCCTTCACATACTTCCATTAGTACAATCAACCCAAATCCTAAGGGGTAGTTACCCCACACAAAGTTAGAAATGATATTTACCTCAATTAGGCCAAAACAACCCTCAAAAATAGTTTTTCCCCTGAATTTCGCCTCTGCACAACTCAAATCTAACCAAAAGCGACTTAATAAAATCAAACAATGCTAGAGAAACCAATTACGGTAGATAAAGCCATAACTTTATACAATTCCCCAAAAGTCAACCCCGGGCACGCTCGGTCAAAACCCGAGTCCAAGGGTAGATTCCGACTACTCATAATCCATAAGTCTATATATGTATTTTGTTTTCAAATTCGAGTCCAAATCGATTTTCAAAACCCAAATTTTCTTTTTTCAAAACTTAGACAAAATCCCCACAATTGCTCTTTGATTCTCATAAATGTGATATTAAATCCCATATATAATCATGAAATACAGTTGGAAATTGATTAAAACTACTTATCCAGTGATTGTAGGTGAAAATCCCCTCTCCAAATTGCCTCCTACTGTGTCTAAAGTTCTAAAATGAGATAACATGAGATGAAATCCCAACTCCCAGCCCTTTTGTTCAGTTGCAAATGTCACAATCGCGACACTGGGTTCAGAATTTTGAACCCTCACAATTGCGAAGAATGCTTCGCAAATGCGGCACTGATAGCCTATGTGGGAAGTCGCAAATGCGACATTAGTTTTGCAATTACGAAGCCTGCTCCCTTCGCAAATACGACTAAGGTGTCTCAAATGCAAACCTGCCCAGTATAGCCTACACTTTGCAATTGCGAGTGGGGCATTGCAATTACGATACCTGACCCTCACATGTTCACTTTGCAATTGCGAGGCTGACGCTCGCAATTGTGATAACTCCAACACCAGCACACCAACAACCCAACATGAGTTCAATCCAATCCAAAACGCGTCTGAAACTCACCCGAGAGCTCAGGGCTCCAAAACAAACATCCACACAAGTCTAATAATATCATACGAACTTGCCCGCACGATCTAAACACATGAATTTCAAAGGAAAACTCAAGAATCTCTAGAATTGCAACCAAGCGTCTGAATCCTATTAAACCAACTCCAAATGACCCCAAATATTGCAAACAAGTTTCAAATAGAAAAATGGACCTATTCCAAGTTCCAAAACTAAATTCTTAACCTGATAGCCAAAAAGTCAACCTACGGTCAAACTTGGGAAAACTTCTAAATCTCAAATTGCCAACTTTTGACAAAATAAGTCAAATCAATCTAGGGACCTTCGAATTCGATTCCGGGCATACGACCAAGTCCAAAATCATGATATGAACCTATTGGAGCAATCAAAACACTGTTCCGGGGTCATTTTCACTAAAACCAAACTTTGGTCAACATTTTAAACTTAAGCTTCTAAGCCAAGAGCTAAAGGGTCCAATCAACCCAAAACTTTCCCGGAATGAAACTAATCATTCCCACAAGTCATAAAATTACAAATACTCATGTGTGAAGCATCAAAGGAGAAATGTGGCTCAAAAACACAAAATCAACGATCGGGTCGTTATATTCTCCCCTCTTAAAACAAATGTTCATCCTCAAACGTGCATAGAGACATACCTGAAGTGATGAAAAGGGGAGGATAACGAATCTGCATGTTGTGCTCGGTCTCCCAGGTCGCCTCCTTGACCGGATGACCCCACCATTGAACCTTCACTGAAGAAATGTTCTTTGACCTCAACTTTCAGACCTGCCTGTCCAAGATGGCCATCGGTTCCTCAAAATAAGTCAAATCCTTGTCCAATTGGACTGAGCTGAAATCTAATACATGTGATGGATCACCATAATACTTCTAAAGCATGAAAACATGGAACATCTGGTGAGCTGCCTATAGGTTGGGTGGAAATACAAGTCTTTAGGCCACCTCACCAACTCTCTCAAGGATCACAAAAGGACCAATATACCTAGGGTTCAATTTTCCCTTCTTCCCGAACCTCATCACACCCTTCATAAGTGAAGCCCGAAGAAAAACCCTATCTCCCACCATAAATGCTACATCACAGGCGATATGACCAGCATAACTCTTTTGTCTAGATTGTGCCGTATGAAGCCGATCCTGAATCAACTTGACTTTTTCCAAGGCATACCGAACAAAATTAGTGCCCAACAACATAGCCTCTCCCGGCTCAAACCAACCGACTGGAGAACATCACTGTCTCCCATATAAGGCCTCATAAGGAGCCATCTGAATACCTGATTGGTATTAGTTGTTATTATTGTTGTAGGAAACTCTACAAATGGTAGAAACTGATCCCATGAACCCCTGAAATATATAACACAGACACGTAGAATATCCTCCAAGATCTAAATAGTGCGCTCGGACTGCCCGTCCATCTGGGGGTGAAATGGTGTACTCAACTCAACCCGTGTGCCTAACTCACTGTGCACGACTCTCTAGAAATGTGATGTAAGCTGCGTGCCTCGATCAGAGATAATGGACACCGGCACACCATGGTGACGAACAATATCACGGATATAGATCTGAGCCAGCAGCTCTAAAGAATAGGTAGTCACCACCGGAATGAAATGTGTCGACTTGGCCAGCCTAACCCATACTGCGTCAAATTTCTTCAAAGTCCATTGGATCCCAACAACGAAATCTAGAGTAATATGCTCCCATTTCCACTCGAGAATATCAAGTCTCTGAAGCAAACCGCTCGGCCTTTGATGGTTGTACTTCACCTACTAACAGTTCAAGCACTGAGCTATATATTCTACTATATCTTTCTTCATTCTTCTCCACCAATAGTGTTCTCTAAAATCCTAATACATCTTAGTGGCACCCAGATGAATGGAATACCGCGAACTATGGGCCTCCTCAAAGATCAACTCACGCAACCCATCCACATTGGGCACATATATCTAGCCCAGCATTTACAACACCCTATCATCACAAATAGAAACCTCCTTGGCATTTTCGTGTTGTACCGTGTCCTTAAGGACAAGCAAATGGGTGTCGTCGTACTGACACAATCTAATGCGCTCATACAAAGAAGATCGAGAAACCATGCAAGAAAGAACCCAGCTAGGCTCCGAAATGTCCAATGTCACAAATTGATTGGCCAAATCCTGAACCTCCACGGCTAGTAGCCTCTCTGCTGCTGGTAAATATGCCAAACTGTCCATACTGTCCGCCTTCCTACTCAATACATCGGCCACTACATTGGACTTCCCGGGATGATATAGTATGGTGATACCATGGTGTTTCAACAACTTTAACTGTCGCTCCCAAACACACACGCAAGTATACATAGTGGTACAAGTAATAAAATGATAAGTCGAGTGTCGAACCCACAAAGAGTTGTATTAACTACCCACTAAATTCACCAAGATTATTATTCACTCGAGTCACTCAGAGTTCAAAAGTGTGATTATACTAAACAATAATTCTAACTAGTAACTAAATTATCAAGCAATAAAATGGTTATTGTATATTCAGTGGAGATGAATATTCGAAGGTTGTGATCGATTCACCAATCCTATTGTGTTCTAGTTAACTCACTATTTTATACAATTCACTCATGGTTTCTAATTAATCGAACAATTGGTATCATAGCCTTCTCCCAAAGTACTACTCGCCTATTCAAAATAGATTAATGCCTATATTCCTATGGAATCAATCTATTAAGAACGCATTAAGATTACGATATTTAATTAAGCACGGTGACAAGGTATATTCCTATCCTAACAACAAATCCCCCCCCCCCCCTCAGAGTTAAGATCATGCACTCTTCAATTCTTTTCCAATCTAAACATGGCTTTCCTAAGCATAACATAGATAATAAATAGAACCTAACTGTTGGCCAGACAATTAAGCAATTAATCACAGAATTAAAGAAACAACCATATATTGGTGAATTTTAATTAAGGTTAAGTCAACTTTAAACAACAATATTCATGGCTAAATCACAACCCCAGAACTATTGATAGTATCAAAACAAATTCACAAGTTTTTGAATAATTGAAAATACTAAGAAAGATGAAGAAAAATTGAGAATCCTTGCTCCCGAGTGTTTTGTGTCTTGTTCTCGCCTACAAAGAATGTTCAACCCCCCAAAAATAGGTTTAGAACCCCTTTTATACATGTTGAGGGCGTGTAGGGTTGAAATCACCAAGTCCCAGCCGAATTAGGACAAAATCTGCCCTTTGGCGTCTCGCTTGGCACTTGGCACCAACCTGGACATCAAGCTTTTTGGTCTTCTGTAAATGGCGTTTTGGTTGGTGCGTAGCGCCAACTTGGACACCAAACTCGTACTTCCTCCAAATTCATCCATTTTTGCTTTAATTTAAATGCCAATTTTCCAAATCACTTCCATTTGACTCCTACACATAAAAATACCACGAATTAGAACAAATCATTGCATTACACATACAAAACTCACGCAATATGAGTAAAATGCGAGGTGATATTCATATAAATATGCATACTTTATGCTGAATATCAACACCCCACACTTAAACTCTTGCTCATCCTCGAGCAATGGAACTCTCAACTACACCCCAACAATGTACACATCTCAACTAGAGAGGAGCACTACAATTTTTAATCAGACACTTTACCCTTAACTATGATCGACACCATCAATCAAGCATGACATATGACTTTCACATTCTTCCCGTTTTAAACATGTCGAAGTATAAACAGTTCAATTCAATCAATTCAAACAACCTACCCATAACCACCCTACCTCAAGAGCCGACTCGTTACCACTAAGCACTCCCAACTCGTGCACTCGCCCAATAAGAGAAATTCACAACATCACCAATCTGTCATGAGATCATGTGCCCTCACCAACAACTAAAAGAGTGAATATAGAATAGTCCACATAGTCAAGTATGACTTTGAACATAAATTAAGGACATCACATAATTTGAACAAAGAATCGCTCCCTCTCATAAAGAATTCATGTGCATCCCGTGGTTGTACCATAAGCTTGTCTGTAGTGTACATCTCTACTAATCTAAGCTAGCCAAATCTAGGATAAATTAGGACTTTAAGGTTGTAATGTAGGCTATGGGACGAGTATGATACATTTAGGAATAGTGACTCACCCTCCTAAGCACTTTAATACACTACACTTAAAAACCGAGCACATACTCTTCTCAACCAATTCACTTGACACAAACCATATATAGCATAGCCCTCTACTTCAAATAAGCACTTATGCATCCCCACTGGCACAAACTAGTAAGATTAGGAGATGTATGTTTTTCTACATTATTTTAACTATCATTTTTTTTCCTTGCAATTATTTTTTTCTTCTTTTCTACACACCTGCCACACATTAAGGTTCATCGGCAAGTTTTCTTTCTCCACAGCTTTAGTGCACCTTAAGGGCCCTTTCATGGTTCAACTCGAAAGCTACTCCCCAATCTCTCATTGTACTTCTTTTAGCGCCTAAGTTCCTTAGGAGGTAAAGGTTCAATAATCTCAAATTAAGAATAAAATAGGGGTTCATCTTGTAATGTGGGTGCTAAGGAAAAGGTATATAGGCTCAAAGGGCTAGCAACGGAAAATTTTATTTGTAAGTGAAAAACACATGGATAGCACAGAATACTACAATTCCTTACACACACCTTGCACATGACTCAATATAGACGGTTTTGTTCAACTCTCAAGTCAAGAAGGCATATATAATTGAGAAATTTTAAGCAATCTTGCCCTATGTGGCATACAAGTCGAACAACTGAGAAACGACGTCATAGAGTAGGCTATTTAATTTACTCAAAATCAATATTCAAATCAAATGTACTGGAAGACAGAGCGCATGCCATTAACCTAATGTTCTAGCACCAAACACGTCAATAGGTCCCTTAGAGCTACTCAATTTCTTCATAACCTACGCCTTAAAAGAAACACAAAGTACCCGGTTTGAGCTACACCCTTGGAAAAGAACCGGCGCTCAAAGAAAAACCAAGGGATACTACCAAACTATCCTAAAATAAATCATTTTGGCATTTTTAATTGGACTTTACTACCTCAAGAAAATTGTCCAAAAGATCCATCGTCGGAAAAAGTCCGAGCTTTTTCTGATTTTTTCTTCATTTTTTTATAATTTGTCTACTACTCTATGCTAAAAGAAAATTAATAACAATGTTTATACAATTACACTACACAAAAACTAATTCCCCCACCCCACACTTATATTATGCATAGTCCTGGATGCATGATCGCAAAGAAAAATATTAAACAAGGGTGAGGGAATGACCCCTAGCTCGCACATGATCCTCAATATTAAGGGTCGGAATGACCCCACACTTAAGTTCAAACATGCTCCTCGGCTTCAACTTCAGGTACTCAGACTTCCCTTACTCTGCAAAACAAAAACAACACAAAACTTGACACTATAAAAAAATAAATAAAACAACACAAGTGCCTTATTTATAGTCGCAGCACGACGTAGGGCCTCGCTCATGATGGGCACTTTCTCTTCTTCTTCTTTCTCCCATGAAGTCTAGCCTTTTTGAACGCTCTTGGAAGGTCTCCTTTTTCATCTCTGGCTCTTTTCTCTATCATCTTCACACACTCAGCTTGCAACACCACCTCCTCTAACTCAGTTGTCCCATATGGTCCACTACAATTCACATAAGGACTATGCTCTATCCCCTTCAATTCTATAACAGTAATCACGCACAACTCCTCATAATGCTTAGGGAGCTTAAGTGCCTTGTACACATTAAAAGTGATTTCCTCATCGTCAACTCTCATCTTCAACTTCCCTTCCCTCACATCAATAATCGCTCCACTAGTAGCTAAGAGTGGTCACCCCAAAATAATGGGCACTTCCTCATCTGCCTCGTAATTAAGAACAATAAAATCAATAGGAAAAATAAAGTTTCCCACTCGAACTAACACATCCTCAACAATTCCTTCTGGCATAACTAGTGACCTATCTTCCAACTGTAAAGTGATTGTAGAAGGTCTAAGCACCCCAATCCGAGTTGCTTGAACAAAGATGATGGCATCAAATTTATACTAGCCCCTAAATCACACAGGTCTCTACAAACTTCTTATTTTCCAAGAGACAGAGGAATTGTGAAACTCTCAGGATCCTTCAACTTAGGAGGAAGTTTAATTTGAACTCTAGCACTGCACTCTTCAGTAAGTGCAACGGTTGCAAACTTTGTATGTCTTCAGTTGTTTGCCACAATATCTCTGAGATACCTTGCATACTTATGTACTTCCTGCAAAATCTCCACCAAAGGCAAATTCACACCCACTTGGCTCAAAATATCTAAGAATTTCTTGTACTTAGCATCATCTTTTTGCTTCTGCAGTCTTTGTGGAAACGGAGGTGGTAGCCTTGTCACAATTACTGGCTTTGGTCCTTTTCTCTCTTTCCCATTCTCCTCAACTTGTTTGGGAACTAATTCTACTTCAAGAATAGCTGTATACTTCATTTTCCTTGGAACTTCTTCTAATACTCTTCCATTTCTCAAGGTAACCACATTGACTTGAGGTTTAGGATTAGGCTCAGTATCACAAGGAAGAGCTCCAACTGTTCGAGTGTTTTGGGCACTAGCAAGCTGCCCCATTTGTCGATCCAAATTTCTCATCGCTACTGCTTGAGCTTGCTGGTCAGCCATTAATTTCTTCATCATCTCCTTAAGGTGACTCATCGGGTTTGTAGGTTATTTAACCTGAGGTAGTCTATATTGCTGTTGAGGCGCTTGTGGCCTGTACTGATTCTGAGCACCTTGGTTTCCACCCCAAGAGAAGTTTGGGTGGTTCCTCTAGTTAGGATTGTAAGTGTCCCCATATTGATTTGCATGCCCTCGATTTGCATTACCCATAAAATATACAGACTCTGGATTTGCTGGGCATAGATTGCTCATGTGACCTTCTCCACATACTTCACAAAATATTTGAACCTGTTGCACTGGCTGGGCTTGTTGCTTGTTAATAACCATTGTCATCTGATTGACTTGGTTGGCCAATGTGGCAATTTGTGATGATAATGCAGACACTCCATCTAACTCGAGAACCCCTGCAGATTTTTGCACTGTGTGTCTGCCCATCTATCCTTACCAATCAGAATTGCTTTTGGAGAATTTGTTCAATAATGCATATGTCTCATTGAAGCTTTTCTCCAACACTTGACCTCTCGCTGCAACATCTACCACAATCTTTGTCTCAGGATGTAGCCCTTCTATGAAAGTGTGAGCTAACACTTAATTTATCTAACTATGATGAGGACAGTCACTAAGCAGATCCTTGAACCTTTCCCAAGCTGAGTATAAAGACTCCCCCGATTTCTATTTGAAAGTGACTATCTCACTTCGGATCTTTGCAGTTTTGCCTGAAGGGAAGAACCTTGCCAAAACTTTCCTCGCTAGATCATTCCATGATGTAATAGAATTAGTTGGTTCTGCCTTCAACCATCGCTTTTCTTCGCCCAACAGAGAGAACGGGAGCAGTGTGAGCCTCAAATAATCTGGAGTGACTCCGTTAGTAATATAAATATCACTAATCTCCAATAAGTTTAGGATGTGTTGTTATGGATCCTCGTGTGGAAGACCCATAAACTGCCCATTTGCATGTAGTAGTTGGATCATGCTCTATTTTAGCTTAAAGTGCCTAGTGATTTTGGTGTTCATAATGCTGAAGGTGACATTAGAAATGCTGGGCATTGCCACCTCCTGAACCGCCATAGGTTGCTCCTCTACCATGTCCACAGGAAATTGAACAAGTGCTTGAAGATTATTTGTGTCCCTTGCTTCCCTCAACCTCCTGTGAAATGTTCTCTCAGGTTCGGGGTCAAATCCTTGAAGTCTATGCTGGCTTCTAACCGTTCGCATTCAATCAAGGCTCATAAGAGCAGAGCAACAATTAAGTAATGTTAGACTTGACGAAATAAATAATTAAAGCAATTAACTAGAAAGTAGTCAATATTCAAGTACCCTGTAACGGCGCCAAAAACTTGTCGCTCCGAAATGCACACACAAGTATAAGTTGTTGTACAAGTAATAAAATGATAACTCAAGTGTTGAACCCACAGAAACTATCATTAACTACCCACTAAATTCGCCAAGATTGTTATTCAGTCGAGTCACTCAGAGTTCAAAAGTGTGATTATGCTAAAAAATAATTCTAACTAGTAACTAAATTATCAAGCAGCAAAATGGTTATTCTGTATTCGGTAGAGACGAATATTCTAAGGTTGTGATCGATTCACCTATCCTATTGTGTTCTAGTTAACTCTCCCTTTCATACAATTCACTCATGGTTGCTAATTAATCAAACAATTGCCCTTGTAGCCTTCTCCCGGAGTACTACTCGCCTATTCAAAATAGATTAATGCCTATATTCCTATGTAATAAATCTATCAAGAATGCATTAAGATTACGATGTTTATTTAAGCACGGTGACTAGGTATATTCCTATCCTAACCACAAATTCGGCCCCCTAGAGTTAAGATCGTGCTCTCTTCCATTCTTCTCTAAACTAAACATGGCTTTCCCAAGCATAGCGTAGATAGTAAATAGAACCTAACTCTTGGCAAGGCAATTAAGCAATTAATCACAGAATTGAAGAAACAATCATATATTGGTGAATTGTAATTAAGGTTAAGTAAACTCTAAACAACAATATTCATGGCTAAATCATAACCCCATTACTATGGGTTTTAGCCACTCATGATATTATCAAAACAAATTCACAAGTGTTTGAATAATTGAAACTACTAATAAAGATGAAGAAAAACTGAGGAACCTTGCTCCCGAGTGTTCCGTGTCTTGTTCTCGCCTCTAAAGAATGTTCAACCCCCCCCCCAAACAAATAGGTTTAGAATCCCTTTTATACATGTTGGGGGCATGTAGGGTTGAAATCACCAAGTCCTAGTTGAATTAGGACAAAATCCGCCCTTTAGAGTCTCGCTTGGTGCCTGGCACCAACCTGGACGTCAAACTTTTTGGTCTTCTGTAAATGGCATTTTGGTTGGTGCCTAGCGCCAACGTGGACACCAAACTCATACTTCCTCCAAATTCTTCCGTTTTTCTTTTAATTTGCATGCCAATTTTTCAAATCACTTCCATTTGACTCCTACACATAAAAACACCACGCATTAGAAAAACACTTTGCATTACACATACAAAACTCACGCAATATAAGTAAAATACGAGGAGATATGCATATAAATATGCATACTTTATGCCAAATATCACTAACTATCTTTGATGCTGCAAATTAAGGTCCTTCTACTTGAATAGATGCTGGAGGCTTCGATGGTTGGCATTGACCTCGTATGGAACACCATACAGATAATGCCTCTAAATCTTCAATGCATAAACAATAGACGCCAACTCTAAGTCATGCATATGGTAATTCTTCTCATGAACCTACAAATGTCGAAATGCTTAGGCAATCTCCCTATCGTCTTGCATCAACTCTGCGCCAAGCCCAATACGTGACGCATCAGAAAACACGGTGTAAGACCCCAAACCTATAGGCAACACCAACATTAGGGTTGCAGTCAATGCAGTTTTGAGCTTCTAAATGCTCTCCTCGCACTCCTCAAAACATCTAAAAGGAGAACCCTTCTTATTCAATATAGTTATAGGTGCAGCAATGGATAAGAAACCGTGTACAAAACAGTGATAATATCCGGCCAAACCAAGAAAACTTCGTATCTCAGTAGCTGAAGATAGACTGGGCAAAATCTGAACTGCTTCAATCTTCTTCGATCTACCTTGATCCCCTCACTAGATACCACGTGACCCAAAAATGCCATCGAATCAAGCAAAAACTCACACTTGGAGAATTTTGCATATAACTTCTTCTCCCTCAAGGTCTGTAGCATGATCCTCAAGTGTTGCTCATGATCCTCCCAGCTGCAAGAATACACCAAGATGTCGTCAATGAACACGATGATGAATGAATCAAGATATGGTTGAAATACACTGATCATCAAGTTCATAAAAGTCTGTTGGGGCATAGGTCAACCCAAATGACATCACTAGAAACTCGTAGTGACCATACCAAGTCCTGAAAGTAGTATTCAGATTATCTGAATCCCGAATCTTCAGCTGATGATGCCCTGACCTCAAATCAGTCTTTGAAAACATTCTAGCACTCTAAAGCTGGTCAAACAATTCATCAATATGTGGAAGTGGGTACATGTTCTTGGCAGTAACTTTGTTCAGCTACCTATAATCAATACACATTCGCATAGTACCATGCTTCTTCTTTACAAATAAGACTGGAGCACCTCAAGGAGAAACACTCAGCCATATGATACCCTTATCAAGAAACTCTTGAAGATGTTCCTTTAACTCCTCCAGCTCTACTGGTGCTATATGATATGGTGGAATAGAAATGGGCTGAGTGCCCGGTACCAGGTCAATACCAAAATTAATATCCCTATCGGTCGTCATGCTCGGTAGGTCTGCTGGAAGCACATCTGGGAAGTCTCTCACCACCGAAACTAACTCAACAGTAGGAGTATCAGCACTAGCATCCCTCACAAAGGCTAGATACACTTTACACACCCTTCTCAACCATCCAATGTGCCTTAAGAAAGGACAAAATATATAATCTAATGTACCCCTCCACTCTAGCTGCGGCAACCCTGGCATAGCCAGTGTCACAGTCTTGGTGTAACAATCTAGAATAGCGTGATAGGGTGACAACAATTCCATGCCCAAGATCACGTCAAAGTCCACCATACTGAGTAGACAATAGATCAACTCTGGTCTAAAAACCACCAATAATAACTAAACACGGCTGATACACACGATCCACAATAATAGAATCTCTCACAAGTATGGACACAAAAACATGAGAACTCAAGGAATCACGAGATATATCCAAATACGGAGCAAAGTAAGATGACATATAGGAATAAGTGGATCCCAGATCAAATAAGACTGATGCATCCCTACGACGGACCGGATTCGTACTTGTGTGATGACAACATACGATGCAACCACATCCGTCCTACCAGAAAAAATAGAAATGATCCTTACCTCCCCCTCCAGGGCAACCTCTACCCGTCTGACCTCCACCCCTAGCTGGTGGTGCAGGTGGAGCGGTAACTAGAGCAACAACCATGGCCTTTGAACCCTGTGGACCCTGTGGAATCCGTGAAGCTTCTGTATTCTATGGAGGTGCACCCTTTCTGAGTCTGGGGCAGTCCCTCACAATATGTTTGGTATCACCACACTGAAAACAAGCTCTCGATGGGCGTGGCTGCTGAAACAGACTCTGGCCTGGTGGCTAGACTTACCATTGAAGGCACTCCGTGTAGGAGGTGCATTGGAAAGTGCTGTGCAATATAGGCAACCTGCAACCCGGAATATCCGGAGCACTGCTAGAAGATGGAAGTGCGACTCACATAGCCTCTTCCATGACGGGCTGAAACTGCAGCATGGCCACCACTAGATCCTCCAGTACCTCGAGGCCTCTTAGCCTCCATGTTCTCTCTCTTGGACCCGCGATCTCTACAATATGCTGAAACGGAGTATCCGTCTCCAACTCCCGAGCCATATTGAACCTAAGACTATAACTGAGCCCCTCGATGAATCTTCGAACTCGCTCTCAGACTGTAAATACCAAGGTAGGTACATGTGGGGATAATTCATTGAATCTGATATCATACTCTGACACTGACAAAGTCCATTGACATAGCTACTCAAACTCTATGCGCCATGCATCTTGAAGGGTCTAGGGAACAAACTCTCACAAAAAAAACTCTAACAAGTGAGCCCAAGTGAGTAGGGCTGCCCTAAGTGAGTGGGGATACATCAACTGGCCTACCCTCCTCGTAATCTTGCCACCACCATACACTGTTCCAGATAGTTGAAATATAGTAAAAGCAACTCCGTTCACCTCCACAATACCCATGGTGCGGAGAATACTGTGGCACTTCTCTAGAAAACCCTGCACATCCTCGGCAGCTGTGCCACTGGAAGTAGGAGGATCATACTTCTTGAACTTCTCAAGTCTCATCTACTCCACTTCAGCTTCTTCTAGACTGACCTCAGGCTGAAACCTGATCAATGTGGACCCGCTGCTCTGGGGTACTAGCCGTGAGAACCTGAGCTCCTCCCCCAACCTGAGATATAGCTTGTGCAGGGGGAATCAATCCAGCCTAGCTAGAGTGTCGAACATGCTCAAAACCTATGCTAGGGTCTCCTGAAGCCCAGGGGCAGTAACAGGTGCCTTGGATATCTACCCCCCCAACAGGAGCTACTGGTGGCTCCTTAGTCGCTACTCGGGCAGGTTCTTTGGCTGCAGCATATGCCCCTCCTCGGCCCCTACCTCAGCCCCTACATCGCGTGGCTCTAGCAGAGGGTGTGGGCGTCTGATCATCTTCACCAACAGCATGTGTCCTCACCATCTATGAGATAATATAAAGACAAACTCAAATTTCGAAATCAACATATTCGCATGATAAGGAATATGTTTCACCCTGTGCGTACCAATATGACGTATAATGAATATGGGACATGTCAATCATGATTTAAATGAGTGTAAAGTCATAATATGACAATATATGATGTTGGGATATAAAATATAATGTTTGGGAAAATCGGATTTAAGTTTGCGGAAAAACCGAATAAGGATTTGCCTTGTAATGAAGCTTTTTGAGCAATACATTTTGTGTGCTATATGAGGTCTTTGTGGGGAATATTATATACCAAATCTAAGGTCTTGGGATGTAGTTTCCAACACTCTCAACCGTTAATTCATATGACATCCGGATAAAAAGATATAAGCGTCTAAAGATGGGCCGATGCAAGGGTGTCAAGCTAGCACCTCTTTGGCTTTTCAAAAGTTGATACATATAGGTTTTAAGTCATCTTTTTCTTCATTTTTCCATATAAAACGATCATAGAACACCCATAAACCTATTCTTAAACTCTCTACAAGACTTTCAAAAAATATTAACATCTCGGGTACGAAATCAAAAAGCGATAACATTAGAACGATCCCTACGACGTAAGTATCATTATACCACCTCTCTTTTTCTTTGTAGTTTGAGTTTTGGAAGCTACTTCATAGTTAATAAAATGCCTAATTTCTGTATTTAATCTTTAAATATCAAGGAAGGTTGATAAATTCGTTCCTAATAGTTAGAACTCACCGGACGGTGATCGGAAGTCGTGAGTTCGATTTATTCCACTTTTAGTGAACTATTTTGTAGTCCACTCATGTTGGACTCTTGTGCTGCTGATTTATGGAGTTTGGAAAGATAAAGGGCGTGGAAAAATGCCACATGTGGTAGGGTAGTGGGCTGGTCGCTCGTCGTTGCAATTTCAGGCTAATTGATAACTTGTCGATTGGTTGTGTTATGGTATATTTGGGCTTTTTGTTGTATTAAAGGCCCCGAATTGTAGTTATGTTGTTTTTGAGTTTCTAAATGTATTGTGTTATTGGCTCGCCTATTGTAGTCTTGAGGAAGCAGTAAAATCAGGGGAAATGCTGCCCGTTTTATTATAGATTAAGTAACTTTCGTTATATAAATGAGAGAGTCATTCGTAATCTGACAAAAGCTTCACTGTCGTTGTTGTAGATTAAGGTGCAGTGAGCTGAGTTTAGCATTTTTATTGGATAGATTTCTATAAGGTATGTTAAAGCTATCCCTTCTTTTCTTTTGGCATGATCCATATGATACAACGAAACGAGCAAACATGCAACTTTCACAAATGGCTCTATTCTTAGAAGTACTAGGGTTGCCTATGTTCTTGATTCCCCATATGTCATATTATCATATCATCTGTTTATGGGTCTCAGAATATACGTAAGTTGATAATATTTATTTTGTGATATTAACCGAAGGCATATTAATTTTATGATCGGAGAGATTTTATTTGTCACGCCCCAAACTCAGGGAGCGCGACCGGCGCTCAACCGAGAGAACCTGGCCGAGCAAGCCTATTAGACTTCCTTCTACCCAAACTCATCCATGAATAAAGAGGAGATGTACTCCATTAATCAATCACTGAAACAATTTTATTAACAACTTCCTTTTCATTCCCATTAGCAACTTCATTCATAATTTCCAAAACATTACGAGTTTATAGAATTAATGAAAAACATAATTTCTATGTACCAACATTTCTAGTTCAATTCCCAACATCAACCATAACCCACAACCTGTCTACGGAGCCTCTAAATACAATAGAAGAGTAATATGGAAATGCCGGCAACAAGGCCCCGGCTATACCTCAAAACATTGTGCATGATAAACAAAAGATACATGACCCCGAAATGAAGTGGGGCTCACCAAATCAGCTGAAAAGAGTGTACTGCTATCATTGATCAATGCCGCCTGCTGAAGAACCACCTGCATCCATTAAAGATGCAGCGCCCCCGGCAAAAGGGACGTTAGTACTGTCGAATAGCACTAGTATGTATAGCTAAAAATCATCTTTTAAAATATAATGCCCATATAAGAAAAGGCAACACATAGAAACGGCAAGTAACAATCAACAATATCCAAACGTCCAGTTAAAACATAATAATTTTCAAAATACGAACTTCATATATAATTTTTGGTTGGGAGATCATTAACACCGATATACCACCGTATTTGTTAGCACGGAGTTCGATCACGCCCGATCATCTAGGCCATCTCCTCACAAACAATGTAGTTTGACATGTGATGCGAAGGAAAGTTGTTACCAAGAGTAGTACCACCATATGCGCAAAATGGCGTCTGATATCCACCCGATCAGCTAGGCCGCCTTCCCACATATGCTGTGTGGGTTGACTTTTCCACTCCACAAAGGTTCCAGTTTCATCCCAATTAAGGGGAATAATATCACAATTTCCAAGAGTTCCAATTTCATCCCAAATAAGGGGAATAATCCCCATCCACCCCTACACCGGCACGTGTAGTTTCAGGTGTGGGCCTTATGACCCACCCTTCCTCGGTATTGCTAATGATTCTCCCAAAAATAGTTTTGATTTGATTTGCAAACAGAAATATCATATATACAATTGTACTCACCTCAACATCTTTCACATTGTATGGATTCTCATTAGTATTTCCAGTCATTCACAACGACAATATTTTCTTGGCTCATTAGGCCATTCCCAAGATTCTTTATTCCTGGCACGATGGCCGTATTTCATATTCCACACTTTCACCTTTTTCAATTTCAAAAAAATCACCATCAAGTATCAACATATAGGATATTTCATAAATCATATACTTCAAATCCATTTTAAATGGAAACTTCAAACACAAATGGTTTCTTCCCAAAGAATGAGGCATACCAACCAACAATAGAAACACACATGAAAAATCATAAACAGTCAATATATCATTTACTCTTGCAATACTCTTCCCTAGAAATGACAATGTACAATTTAACACATTAGTATATAGAACTCGAATCACACTGGATATATTTATAAATCAAAGCATTAGTTAAAGCAGCCACTAATGGGCATGAATTTAGTACAAAAGCTTTTAGACAATTCTATCTTCGAAGTCATTTTTAAACAATTGGGTCGAGGCTCATTTCACATTCTTTATCGCATCTTCTCAAATCATTTGCATTACTAGACACAATCATAACTTAAATTCTCGGCACGTTGGCCACACTCTATATCCCCAATTAACTTATTTCACTTCCAACCATCTTTATAGATAATCAAATAAGACATTTCCAAATCAAGACTTTAGGTACACATATGAGCAATTAAGAGTCTTAAGAATATTGAGCTTTTCTCACACAATTTGGCATACTATCTTTCATTGAAACACGACTCAAAGCCATAACCTTTTAATACGTAACCCATACTTTGAAACTTACGGAAATATTATGGAATTCGATTCCAAGAGAGAAAGTTTAGCCAACATACCTCAATCGAGCTTCCTTAACTCTAGAATGATCCGGAATTCTTAGCAATCCCGATCTATTTTGAGACATAAAAAAATTGAACCATAGTTAGGAAGATATTCGTGGTCTCAACTCATTTAAGCATTTTATCTGACACTAGGTGTGCAAATTTAACCACAAGGTTCTTCTACGAGATTTCCCTCACTCCACAACCCAATCCTTACTTATTTCAGCTCAACAATCTTCCCACAATTCTTATTGGTACATGCATGTATAAATAATAATCTCATACACATGAATCATACTCCTAATCAACCATCTTCTACCCAAATTCGAAATTGAAAACTAGGGTATGGAACCTTACCTCTTAGATGAAGAACTTGTGGGTTTTCCTTGTTAATCTTCCAAGATTTGAGCAAGACTTGATGAATAATTAGCCTAGGGTTTTCCTCTCTCTCTCTCTCTAAAACACTCTCCCTTCTCTCTAAAACATCAGATTTTTGCTCAAAAATGACCCAAAGCGTGTATTTAACGAAGTAGGGTCGGGTTTTAAAAACCCAAAAATAGAACTCCGAAACAGGTTCTGCGGTAGCATATGCGACCGCATATCGGTCGCATAATTACAGACCAAAATGATCAAAAAGCTGTCTGTGTATGAGATCTCTATGCGGTCCACATAACTGTTATGCGATCGCATAATGCACCGCATAACAGTTATGCGGTCGCATAGCCGACCGCATAATTTCCCCCAGGCTGGCCATTCTCCTGCTCACTTCTGCGGCCATTATGCGGCCCGCAGAGTGATTATGCGGTCGCATAATGGACCGCATAAATGCGCTTTTTCGCCAAAAATTTTCCTTTACTTTCCGGTGCATTGTTCAACCCAAAAAGTCCGAACCGTGGCTAGCAAGCTTGCCATGAAGATTTTATACCATCCTCAAACACGTAAGCCTACTCCGGCACCACAAAACCTTGAATTCACTTGCGAAATTTACGGGGCTTTACACTGAAATACTTCAAAATTTTACGGGGTGTTACAGATACTTGGTCACCATTTCGTCCTCGAATGAGGGTCAAAATCCGTCATTAGCATTCAATGTGGTTCAACTGTTGGTTCGCACACACTAATAGTTTCAAAATTTGGCTAACTCCCTAAATTTCCAAACATTTCGCCAGAGTCTCCCCTGTAACTGGGCCTATCCACCTGCCAGAGTAACACCAAAACAATTCCTAACAACACATCCACAACTTGGCAAAACATCACCATGTATAACAACGTCACTAATCTCATCATTACAGGTATTATACTACCAAGAGTGGTATGTGAGCATGAGCTGTACATATTTAAATCATAACACAAAGAAGTACCTTTCAAATCACAATCATTTAAATATACACTCAAGTGAGAACATTTTATTTCCTTAACACGTTTGCCCCTCCATGTGGTCTCCTCGACTTACAGACATCACCATAACAAATTAACGAAGAAAATCTCAACTCCCGGACTTTTCTAACAAGGATAGCAAATAGTTGCTCCTCATAATCCCATTATCCCTTGTCTTCACTTTATTAGACATAGACACATGAAACATCGGGTACACGGAGAACAATAATAGAGAAACATCATACTCATAGTTTATCCTATTTCCTTTCAAAATTTCATAAGGCCTAATGTGACTTCACATACTTTACCTTTATTGACAATTCACATAGCATCCTCATGTAGAAAATATTTAGAATAACCCATTCACTTTCTTCAACTCTAAATCTCTACGCCGAACACCCAAACTAAACCTTTGGCAACCTCCAACAATTTCTCTAAGATGTGTTAGCTTGACTATGACCATAAAATTTCCTATCCCATATATTTGATCACGGGATGATGCTTCTTGTTTGATATGCCTGAACCTACAATACTCGAAAGATTTGCTACAAACGGGAACAACGAGGTTCGAGATTTTGCTAGAAATTTTCAAGAATCTATCAACGTGCTAAGAACGGCATTTCAGGAGGTTATATCCTAAGAGACATGAACGTCACTACCAAAAGCGTTGACATGGTGATTCGTTGTGGTGACATCATCAGTTGAACAAACGAGTCATAGAGTTGCCTAGTAGGCATTGATAATGTAGGGAAAATGTTCATGATTCTGAGATTTAAAAGAAATGAGTCATGAAAAGGACATCAACAATTGTTTCATTCCATTCGTGCCTTATTTGGCAATAGTAAGTCTCAAAGAGAGCTAACACTTATGTGACACCAGTCGCCTCTTGGTATGTAGGGAAAAATCAGTTTAACTCAAAATAAGAATATTCTAGTACCCTGAATATGATATGGGTTTCAAGATACACAAAGTTGCATTACACTCTTAACAGTAACTAGCACAAGGAATCTATGCCACAAGCTTACGAGGATGAAAAGAAGTTGAACACTCGTGAGATTATTATCATTCCCACGGCTTAACCTTTGCCAATATTTGATCCTATGTGAGAGGACTAGAGATATGATGAGTTTTTCATTCAATTCAATATGCTCATCATAAGGCTGCTTAACTTTAAATCTCACACAAGTGGAATCATGTAACACTTTGCCGTGAGCTAGACATGTTTTTTCCATAACAACTCTCAAGTTGCCATATCAGGCCAATTCACGGGCAACCACAATACTGGGAACAAGGTGAGTTACTCACTGAGGCATGATCTAGGTGGACATAAAAGTCATACTGAGATGGGTAAACAACAAGACCTCCCTATGACGATTTTGTGATAAATCTCATGTTGCTCAGAAACTTTATGCGGATAAGTGGCCCCTTTCAATTGGCATGTACGCACATGATAGGTGCTAAGATATACTCTCATGTTACTAGACAATGAAAAAGATTCATGATACTATTCATAAAGGAGTAGAATAATTGTTCCAACCATAGAAGTCACATATACCGGAGAGGAAAACATTAACTCAAGAAGGATCTCAACACTAGGCTGCTTTCCATTGGATATGATACCGCATAGGTAAATATTATGGTGATGCATGTATAGGCACAAATGAGCAGATGTTATCCATTTGAATCAAAAGGTTTTGTATGTAATTCATCAGGTATTGTCCCTTGTTGAGAATTTAGGGAAGCAGTGGGAAGTATTAACCTAGGGTTATAAGGCAATTCAAGGAACCCATTATAGAACTCAATTTCTCAAGAGATTGTAAATATAAGGAATTGTAATAAAGAGGCTTCACGAATACTGTGCCTCGTTCTAAGAGTAGATACAGAGAACGACTCATAAAGTTGTTTCGGTTCTATCCCAACTTCCATAGTAAAATAAGAAGTGACATATGACAAAGTGGAACCGGGATCAATAAGAGCATTCACATCATGAGATCAAACAGTCAATATACTCGTAACCACATCTGGAGAAGCCTCAAACTTTTGACGTCTCCTCATAGCATAAAACCTGTTGGGCCCTCCTGAGCTCTGAATACCACCCCTAGCTGTTCCACGACCTGCAGGCGTTATAGTGCCTCTAGCTGGGGGAGGCTTTGTGGATGTTGTAGCTACAGAACTGGCTGGTTGTGCCATACTCTTGCCTATTCTCTAGCGAGACCAATAACAATCTCTTTGAAAGTGGCCCGTCATACCACACTTGTAGCATACCTTTATACCATAGTGACACACTCCCGGATGGCATCTCTCACACTTCACATAACGGGGATGAGGTCAGTTGAACTGACTCGTCTCACTGACCTGATATTTACCCATTTTGCATACATCATAAGCATAACCCTTATCCTTCCTCCAAGTTTTCAATGCGGGATTAACAATTCCAGCACCGGATTGTTGTGTGGGCCTTTGGAATTGCCCAAATATACCACCTCTAATGCGCTGCTAAGCATACTCACAACACGACGCCAAATGTTCCTTCCCGCATGACGGATATAACTGGATGGGTGTACCCAACCTAGGGCATTTGTTCTTCTTGTGCCCCCTCTTTCCATAGCCATAACATATTTCAAGGGTCATCCAACATGTTCCCAAGTGTCGCTTCTTGCAAATCACACAATCTGGTTCATTAGCACCAACAACCCTCTTTCGTTTCTTAGATTCTCTCACCACACGATCCGGTGGTGCGGTGACAGTGGTAGGAATAAGGACACTTCCCTTAGCAACAAGTTCTTCCAACCCCTCCACGGCTCGACGCATTCTCCCAACGAACTCTTGTGTAATCTCCCCCAGATTCAATGGAGCGGTCATTCCCTCCTCGTTGTTTTGAACTCGTGGATTACTCATCTGAAAAATATCATGAGACATAACGAGGAAATTAGCTTCCTATCTTGAGCTATATCGCACGATCTAGAGTATCAAAGAAGTGTGAAATTCCTAAATGCCCAAGTAGCCACCTCATTATAGATGTGGTCGACAACACACTGATAAGAAGGACTCTACTAGATACGGCTCCGAGACATCCTAGGACACTTTAAAACCGCAGGCTCTGATACCAAGTTTGTCACTCCCCAAACTCAGGGAGCGCGGCCGGCGCTCAACCAAGAGAACCCGGCCGAGCAAGCCTATTAGACTTCCTTCTACCCAAACTCATCCATGAATAAAGAGAAGATGTACTCCATTAATCAATCACTGAAAAGATTTTATTAACAACTTCCTTTTCATTCCCATTAGCAGCTTCATTCATAATTTCCAAAACATTACGAGTTTATAGAATTAATGAAAAACATAATTTCCAAGTACCAACATTTCTAGTTCAATTCCCAACATCAACCATAACCCACAACCTGTCTACGGAGCCTCTAAGTACAATAGAAGAGTAATATGGAAATGCCGGCAACCTCAAAACACTGTACATGATAAACAAAAGATACATGACCCCGAACAAATCAGCTGAAAAGAGTGTACTGCTATCATTGATCAATGCCGCCTGCTGAAGAACCACCTACATCCATTAAAGATGCAGCGCCCCCGGCAAAAGGGACGTTAGCACTAGTATGTATAGCTAAAAATCCTCTTTCAAAATAGAATACCCATATAAGAAAAGGCAACACATAGAAACAGCAAGTAACAATCAACAATATCCAAACGTCCAGTTAAAACATAATAATTTTTAAAATACGAACTTCATATATAATTTTTGGTTGGGAGATCATTAACACCGATATACTACCGTCTTTGTTAGCAAGGAGTCCGATCATGCCCGATTGGCTAGGCCATATCCCCACGAACAATGTGGCTTGACATGTGATGCAAAAGAAAGTTGTTACCAAGAGTAGTACCACCATATGCGTAATATGGCGTCTGATCTCCGCCCGATTAGCTAGGCCGCCTTCCCACATATGCCGTGTGGATTGACTTTTCCAATCCATAAAGGTTCCAATTTCATCCCAATTAAGGGGAATAATATCACAATTTCCAAGGGTTCCAATTTCATCCCAAATAAGGGGAATAATCCCCATCCACCCCTACACCGGCACGTGTAGTTTCAGGTGTGGGCCTTATGACCCACCCTTCCTCGGTATTGCTAATGATGCTCCCAAAAATAGTTTTGATTTGATTTGCAAACTGAAATATCATAAATACAATTGTACTAACCTCAACATCTTTCACATTGTATGAATTCTCATTAGTATTTCCAGTCATTCACAACGACATTATTTCCTTGGCTCATTAGGCCATTCCCAAGATTCTTTATTCCTGGCACGATGGCCGTATTTCATATTCCACACTTTCACCTCTTTCAATTTCAAAAAAATCACCATCAAGTATCAACATATAGGATATATCAAAAATCATATACTTCAAATCCATTTTAAATGGAAACTTCAAACACAAATGGTTTCTTCCCAAAGAATGAGGCATACCAACCAACAATAGAAACATA
The DNA here is from genome assembly GCF_000715075.1 of Nicotiana tabacum. Taxonomy (NCBI): domain Eukaryota; kingdom Viridiplantae; phylum Streptophyta; class Magnoliopsida; order Solanales; family Solanaceae; genus Nicotiana; species Nicotiana tabacum. Next base: position 108,706,232 of record NC_134083.1, on the reverse strand, counting down.
CATGAAAAATCATAAACAGTCAATACACCATTTACTCTTGCAATACGCTTCCCAAGAAATATCAATGTACAATTTCAACACATGAGTATATAGAACTCGAATCACACTGGATATATTTATAAATCAAAGCATTAGTTAAAGCAGCCACTAATGGGCATGAATTTAGTACAAAAGCTTTTAGACAATTCTATCTTCGAAGTCATTTTTAAACAATTGAGTCGAGGCTCATTTCACATTCTTTATCGCATCTTCTCAAATCATTTGCATTACTAGACACAATCATAACTTAAATTCTTGGCACGTTGCCCACACTCTATATCCCCAATTAACTTATGTTACTTCCAACCATCTTTATAGATTATCAACAATAAGATATTTCCAAATCAAGACTTTAGGTACACATATGAGCAATTAAGAGTCTTAAGAATATTGAGATTTTCTCACACAATTTGGCATACTATCTTTCATTGAAACACGACTCAAAGCCATAACCTTTTAATACGTAACCCATACTTTGAAACTTACGGAAATATTATGGAATTCGATTCCAAGAGAGAAAGTTTAGCCAACATACCTCAATCGAGCTTCCTTAACTCTAGAATGATCCGAAATTCTTAGCAATCCCGATCTATTTTGAGACATAACAAAATTGAACCATAGTTAGGAATATATTCATGGTCTCAGCTCATTTGAGCATTTTATCAAACACTAGGTGTGCAAATTTAACCACAAGGTTCTTCTACAAGATTTCCTTCACTCCACAACCCAATCCTTACTTATTTCAGCTCAACAATCTTCCCATAATTCTTATTGGTACATGCATGTATAAATAATAATCTCATACCCATGAATCATACTCCTAATCAACCATCTTCTTCCCAAATTCAAAATTGTAAACTAGGGTATGGAACCTTACCTCTTAGATGAAGAATTAGCCTAGGGTTTTCCTCTCTCTCTCTAAAACACTCTCCCTTCTCTCTAAAACATCAGATTTTTGCTTAAAAATAACCCAAAGCGTGTATTTAACGAAGTAGGGTCGGGTTTTAAAAACCCAAAAATGGAACTCCGGAACAGGTTCTGCGGTCGCATATGCGACCGCATAATGGATATGCGGACTGCATATCGGTCGCATAATTACAAACCAAAACGATCTAAAGTTGTCAGTGTATGCGATCACTATGCGGTCTGCATAACTGTTATGCGATCGCATAATGCACCGCATAACAGTTATGCGGTCGCATAGCCGACCGCATAATTGCCCCCAGACTGGCCATTCTCAAACACGTAAGCCTACTCCGGCACCACGAAACCTTGAATTTACTTGCAAAATTTACGGGGCTTTACACTGAAATACTTCAATTTTTTTTTTGGGATGTTACATTATTAACTTACTTTCCATGCATTGCATTCCTTTATACATGTACATTGACCGATGACCAGATGGTGTTATATATGCATATCTTATACGCATATGGGGTATGGGGAAAGGTTATAGCATTATATATGCACCACCACCTGATCAGTTGGTATACGTTGATGATTTCGCCCACTGAGGCCGAGATGATATGATGTGATGCCCTCAGAGGCTTGATGATATTATGTACTCATATACCTATGCACGATATGACATTTATAAGCATATGCAAGACATTATAAATGTGTCATGATTCATAGAGCTATCCAGACTTACAGGTTGAGTCCTTTATTCCATGTTTCTTTCATATCTTTTATATACTGATATTTATGCCTTACATACTCGGTACATTATTCGTCCTGACGCCCATATATCCTGGGGGACTTCATTTCATACCCGCAGGTGCAGTATATAGGCCGAGGGTTCCCCTTCTTAGGATCCTTGCTCAGCGAGAGTTGGTGTGCTCCATTTCATCTAGAGCTGCTATTGGGTTTTGGTACGATATTTTTGTATACATATATGGGTATGACGGGGCCCAGTCCCGTCCTTTATACAATGGTACACTCTATTAGATGTTTGTAGATAGTCATGTATAGTTGGATAGTATGTGGCCTTGTCGGCTTCTATTTTGATATATAGTTGTCCATAGCAGCCTTGTCGGCTCGCCCTACCGTATTCCGCATGTATATGTACATATGTCTTTTGGCCATGTTTCCTTAGGTATGTTATTCACATGATTCAGCAGTTTATGTCATTCACATGATTTGGCAGTTTATTGACAGATGTTATGCATGACCTACCCCTATTTCATGTTTATATATTAGACGCATGCTTAGGGGTTGTTTGACAGGTAGAACTCGGGCACTCGTCACAGCCCATCGATTTGGGTTGTGATAGAATCAAAGGAGTAAAATTTCCTAATAGTTATGTAGCCTCTCGAAGATAAGTACAGACGTCTTCATACCGATCTGCAAGACTCTACTAAACATGCTTATGAATCATAACACCTATGACTCTAGAGCTCTGATACCAACTTGTTATGACCCCACTTTTCCACCTTAGGGTGGCGTGATGTCTCCTAGTATTTAAAACTGGGTAAGCCTAACATACAATGAGAGTTAACAGGAATAACAGCTTAGATATCAAATTAAACTATTAAACTATAATAATAAAACCCAAACAATACCACTGTTGAAAAATTCCCAAAACCTGGTGGAACCGAGTCATAAGCTCTACAGAGAGTGCATTAGTAATCTCTAATTACAATATTGTTTTGAACAGGAAATAAATAGTAATACAACTAAAAGTAGAAGGGAACTCCGAGTCCTACGAGCGTCGGATAGGTGTACCTTAAAGTCTCCGAAAATAACTGGTAAATCATTGGCATCCAGTACGAATGGATGTACCTGGATTTGCATAAAATTATACAGAAGCATAGCATGAGTATATCACAACGGTACCTAGTAAGGATCAAGCCTAACCTCGGTAGAGTAGTGACGAGGCTAGGTCAAGACACCTACTAGGACAAGAAAAATTGAATAGAATATAATATAGACTAATAACGGAAAATGAGGAAAGGAATTTTAACAAAGCAGTACAAAAATATAGACTAACAAAAGAATTTAAGGCAATATAGGCAACAAGGAGTGAACATATGATAAGAAAAAAAAGTAATTCAATGCGGACAAATACAAGTAAGGCAAATGAGGAAATAACGAAACTATTCAACCAACCAGCCTTTTTAACAAAGAATGTACAACAAGAATCACAACCAAGGCACCATACCTCATATCCACACTATCACAATTTGCAATCACAATCTTCATTTTATTGCCACGTGAGCCTTGCATTTGTATTTTTGAAAACTTTTTTCCAAAATGGCTACACGCGCTTTAGCCCCCTTATCTCGCCACATGGCTTCAAGTAATTCCCTTACTAGCAACACGCGCATAAATCCCACCTTATGTCATCGCATGCACATCAATCACTTTCCTTATACTGCAATTAGTGAGTTGGCGTACTCACGTTACTCCCTGCATCTTGTATGCAGATTCAGGTGTAGCTGGTCACGGTAGCGGTTATTGAGTGTTCTGGTTGTAGATTTTCTTGGAGATAGCAAGGTAGCTGTTTGGCGATCGCAACCCCTGCTCTTCTCCCTCTTATCTTCCTCTAGTTGTATTTAGCTATTTTCCAAGCTGAGTTAACCTTGATATTGTTAGACAGATTTTAGTAGATGCTCATGATTAGTGACACCCCGATGTCGGGCTTTTTCTTCTGCACTTTTATTTTGATTCGAACTCCTTTGCGAAGGTTTTTATGTTAAATAACCTTGAAATTATCTTTAAAATGAAAATATCGGTTTGTTTTGGAAATGAGTCGGCTTGCCTAGTTCCACGATAGGCGCCATCACGACAGGGGTTAGTTTTGGGTCGTGACAGATTGGTATCAGAGCCTAGGTTACATAGGTCTCATGAGTCATGAGCGGGTTTAGTAAAGTCTTGCGGATTGGTATGGAGACGTTTGTAATTATCTTTAGGAGGCTGCAGAACCTTTAGAAAACTCCACATTCTGGAATTCTTGTCGTGCGAATCTGTTGATTCTAGTAACTAAACATCTGTTGTTTCATTCTCTCACAAATGGTGAGGACTCGTACTACCGGTTAGGAGGGCCAGCCACCAGTACTACTAACCAGGGCCGCGAGAGGCCGAGGCCGCGGTAGAGGCCATAGTAGGGGCATAGGTGCAGCCCGTATAGCACCTGGGGCAGTACCTGCAGATCCACCGGTTGTCCTAGATCAGGACCAGGTTCCAGTTGTTGATGCACCAGCTCAGGCACCACTTGTGCCTATTATGATTCCAGGCCTTCAGGAGGTCCTAACTCAGATTCTGATAGCATGTACTGGCCTTGCTCAGGCAGTCTCTATTTCGACGGCCGTAGCCACTTCTCAGGCCAGGGGAGGCACTCAGACTCCCATCGCTCGCACACCCGAGCAGGTTATTCAGGGACTTCAGACACCGGAGGCACCACCAGACCAGCCGGTTGCTGTTGCTAAGGATTATGTGGTTCCTGCTATGCCTGAGGATGATCAGCGTAGGTTGGAGAGGTTTGGGAGACTTTAGCCACAACCTTTCATTGGCACAGAGAGAGAGGATGCTCAAGACTTTTTGGACAAGTGTCAGAGGATACTCCATACTGCTGGTATTCTAGAGACTTGTGGGGTCTCATTCACTACCTTTCAGTTTTCTGGGGCTGCACTCAGATGGTGGGAGACTTACGAGAGGCGTAGGCCTTTTGGCGCAGCACCCCTTACTTGGCAGCAGTTCTCTGTGGTCATTTTGGAGAAGTTCGTGCCTTGATCCCGTAGAGAGAAGTTGTGCAGACAGTTTGAGCGGCTTCGCTAGGGTGATATGTTTGTGACACAGTATGAGATGCGATTCTCTGAGTTGGCCCATCATGCTATCTAGTTGGTTCCCACGAACAGAGAAAGGATCATGATGTTTATTGATGGCCTCACTTATCAGCTACAGTTGCTCATGACCAGGGAGCAGGTTTCGGGTGCTACCTTTGATGAGGTTGTCGACATTGCTCGGTAGATTGAGATAGTTCGCGGTCAGGAAAGGGTTGAGAGGGAGGCCAAGAGGCCTCGTGGTCAGGGTGGATTCAGTGGTGCTCCTTTTGGGGGTCAGTTCCAGCACGGTAGAGGTCGTCATTTCAGGCAGGCTCAGTCAGCTCGGCCATTTCATCGGGGTGCATCATCTGGCCATGGTTCTCACAGTTCTCATCAGGGCCACTCATCACTTAGTGTCCTTCCAGTTCAGAGTTTGTCCCGTGCTCCACCTGTTCAGGGCTCTTCCATGCTAGGTTCTTCTACTAGTCATCCTGGTGCTAGGGGTTCCCTTCATATTCCGCCGCCAGCACCAAGGAGTTGTTTTTAGTGTGGGGAGCTTGGGCATATGTGGAGGCAGTGTCCTCATCATCATGGAGGTCTATCTCAGCAGAGGAGTCAGTCTCCGACTACAACACCAGTTACCTCACCACTCGCCCAGTCAGCTCGGGGTGGAGGTCAGTTAGCTAGGGGTCGCCCTAGAGGGGGAGGCAGATCAGGGGCTGGTCAGGCCCGTTTCTATGCTCTCCCTGCCAGACCAGACGCTATTGCTTCAGATGCTGTGATTACAGGTATTGTCTCAGTTTGACACCGAGATGCCTTAGTATTATTTGACCCTGGTTCCATGTATTCATATGTTTTCTCGTATTTCGCCCATTTTTTGGATATGCCCCGTGAGTCCTTAGTTTCATCTGTACATGTATCTACTCCTGTGGGTGATACTATTATTGTGGATCGCGTATATCGGTCATGTGTGGTGATTATTGGGGGTCTGGAGACCCGAGTGGATCTATTGTTGCTCAGTATGGTTGACTTTGATGTGATATTGGGTATGGATTGGTTATCTCCATGTCATGCTATTCTAAATTGTCACGCTAAGATGGTGACGTTGACTATGCCGGGAATTCCGAGGTTTGAGTGGAGCAGTTCTGTAGATTATGTACCAAGTAGGGAGATTTCATATTTGAAGGCTCAGCGCATGGTTGAGAAGGGTTGCCTATCTTATTTCGCTTTTGTGAGGGATGTTAGTGCAGAGACTCTTGTCATTGATTCTGTTCCGGTGGTACGTGATTTTCCGGATATGGTTCCTGCAGACCTTCCAGGCATGTCGCCTGATAGGGATATTGACTTTAGTATTGATTTGGTGCCGGGCACTCAACCCATTTCTATTCCACAGTATCATATGGCACCGGCGGAGTTGAAGGAATTGAAAGAACAACTTCAGAAACTCCTTGATAACGGGTTTATTCGGCCTATATGTCAACTTGGGTTTATTGAAAAAGAAGGATGGTTCCATGAGAATGTGTATTGATTACAGGCAGTTGAACAAGGTCACAGTCAAGAACAAGTATCCTTTGCCTCGTATTGATGATTTATTCGACCATCTTCAGGGAGCGAGGGTGTTCTCTAAGATTGATTTGAGGTCCGGTTATCATCAGCTGAAGATTCGGGATTCAGATATTCTTAAGACAGCTTTCAGGACCCGATATGGCCATTATGAGTTCTTGGTGATGTCTTTTGGGCTGACCAATGCCCCAGCAGCGTTCATACATTTGATGAACAGTGTATTCCATCCCTATTTGGACTCATTCATCGTTGTATTCATTGATGACATCCTGGTGTACTCTCGTAGCTAGGAGGAGCACGCTCAGCATTTGAGGATTGTATTACAGTGTTTGAGGGAGGAGAAGCTTTATTCAAAGTTCTCCAAGTGTGAGTTTTGGCTCAGTTCAGTAGCATTCTTGGGACATGTGGTGTCCAACGAGGGTATTCAGGTGGATCCGAAGAAGATAGAGGCGGTGCAGAGTTGGCCTAGACCGTCCTCAGCCACGGAGATTAGGAGCTTTCTTGGTTTGTCGGGTTACTACCGTCACTTTGTGGAGGGATTTTCATCTAATGCATCGCCTTTGACCAAATTGACCCAAAAGGGTGCTCCATTCAGGTGGTCGGGTGAGTGTGAAGAGAGCTTTCAGAAGCTCAAGACTGCTTTGACCACAACTCCAGTGTTAGTTCTACCATCAGTTTCAGGTTCTTACACCGTGTATTGTGATGCCTCGAGGATAGGCATTGGTTGTGTTTTGATGCAGGAGGGTAGGGTGATTGCCTATGCCTCGCGCCAGTTGAAGACCCATGAGAAGAACTATCCTGTCCATGATCTTGAGTTAGCTGCCATTGTTCACGCCTTGAAGATTTGGCGTCATTATTTGTATGCGGTTTATTATGAGATCTATACAGATCACTGGAGTTTATAGTATTTGTTAAAGCAGAAGGATCTTAATTTGCGTCAGCGGAGATGGTTGGAGCTTCTTAAGGACTATGATATCACTATTTTGTACCATCCGGGGAAGGCCAATGTGGTGGCCGATGCTTTGAGTCGCCGGGCAGAGAGTTTGGGGAGTTTAGCATATCTTCCAGCAGCAGAGAGACCTTTGGCATTAGATGTTCAGACCTTTGCAGGCCAGCTTGTTAGATTGGATATTTCGGCACCTAGTCGGGTATTGGCTTGTGTGGTCTCCAGGTCTTCTCTTTATGACCGTATCAAGGAGCGTCAGTATGATGAGCCTCAGTTGCTCGTTCTTCAGGATAGGGTTCGGAGAGGTGATGCTAGGGATGTGACTATTGGTGATGATGGCGTGCTGAGAATGCAGGGCCGGATATGTGTGCCTAATGTAGATGGGCTTCGAGAGTTGATTCTTGAAGAGTCCCACAGCTCGCGGTATTCCATCCATCCGGGTGCCGCGAAGATGTACCGGGATTTGAGGCAGCACTATTGGTGAAGGCGGATGAAGAAGGATATAGTTGGGTTTGTGGCTCGGTGTCTCAACTTTCAGCAAGTTAAGTATGCGCATCAGAGACCGGGTGTCTTGCTTCAGAGGTTAGAGATCCCAGAGTGGAAGTGGGAGCGGATCACCATGGACTTTGTAGTTGGGCTCACATAGACTTCGAGGAAGTTCGATGCTATTTGGGTTATTGTGGATTGGCTGACCAAGTCCGCGCACTTCATTCCAGTTGGTACTACTTACTCTTCAGAGCGGTTGGCTGAGATTTACATCCGAGAGATCGTTCGTCTGCATGGTATCCTAGTTTCCATCATTTCAGATTGGGGTACTCAGTTCACATCAGAGTTTTGGAGGGCCGTGCAGCGAGAGTTGGGTACTCAGGTTGAGTTGAGCACAGCTTTTCACCCTCAGACCGCACTATTAAGACATTGGAGGACATGTTGCGTGCTTGTGTCATAGACTTTGGGGGTTTATGGGACCAGTTTCTGCCACTCGCAGAGTTTGCATATAACAACAGTTATCAGTTGAGTATTCGGATGGCTCCGTACGAGGCTTTATATGGGAGGAGATGTAGATCTACGGTTGGATGGTTTGAGCCAGGTGAGGCTAGGCTCTTAGGTACAGACTTGGTCCAGAACGCATTAGATAAGGTGAAATTGATTCAGGAGCAGCTTCGCACGGTGTAGTTTAGGCAGAAGAGCTACGCGGATAGGAAGGTCCGTGATGTGTCTTTTATGGTTGGGGAGAAGGTTTTGCTGAAGGTATCACCCATGAAGGGTGTTATGAGGTTTAGGAAGAGGGGCAAGTTGAGCCCCCGTTCATTGGGCCTTTTGAGGTGCTTAAGAGGATATGAGAGGTGGTTTATAAGCTTGCCTTGCCACCCAGCTTGTCGAGTGTGCATCCAGTGTTTCATGTTTCCATGCTCCAGAAGTATATTGGAGATCCGTCCCATGTTTTGGATTTCAGCACGGTTCAGTTGGAGGGTGATATGACTTATGATGTGGAGCCGGTGGCTATTTTGGATCGGCAGGTTCAAAGGTTGAGGTCAAAGGATATAGCTTCAATGAAGGTGTAATGGAGAGGTTAGTCTGTGGAGGAGGCCACCTGGGAGACCGAGCAGGAGATGCGGAGCAGATATCCATGCCTATTCAAGACTCCAGGTATGTTTCTAGACACGTTCGAGAACAAATGAATGTTTAAGAGGGGGAAGATGTAACGACCCGGCCGGTCATTTTGAGAGTTATAGCCTCGTTTTCCCCATTTCTACTTCTTTTTGTGTTATTCAGCTATATTATGTTATGTCGGGTTAGTTGGTTCAGGACCGGAGTGGTTTCAGAGTGAATTGTGACACTTAGTCTCTTAAGTAGAAACTTAAGTTGGAAAAGTCAACTGGATGTTGACCTATGTGTAAACAATCTCGGATTTGAATTCTGATGGTTTCGTTAGCTCCGTTAGGTGATTTTGGACTTAGGAGTGCGTCCATAATGTGATTTGGAGGTCCGTGGTAGAATTAGGCTTGAATTGGCGAAATTGGAAATTTAGCGATTTCGGTCGGCTGTGGAAAATTTGATATTGGGGTCGGAATGGAATTCTGGAAGTTGGAGTAGGTTTGTAGTGTCATTTGTGATGTGTGTGCAAAATTTGAGGTCATTCGGACGTGGTTTGGTTGGTTTCGGCTTCGGTTGCCGAATTTAGAAATTTAGAAGTTCTTAGGCTTGAATCCGAGGGTAATTTGATGATTTGATATTGTTTTGAGTGATTCAAAGGTTCGACTAAGTTGGTATGTTGATATATGAATTGTTGATATTTTTTGTTGAGGTCCCGAGGGCCCCGGGGTGGTTAACGGATTTGTCGAAGTTGGAATTTGCAGTTGGAGCTGCTGCTACTGCTATTTTTGCACCTGCGAAAGAAAGCCTCGAAGGTGCGAGGCCGCTGGTGCGCATGGGGAGTGCGCAGGTGCGGGCAACGCTGGGCCAAGGCTGGGAACGCAGGTGCGAAGAATTGGCCGCATCTGCGAGCCTGTAGGTACGAGGCCTTGAGCGCAGATGCGGAGATGAGAATTTTGGGCTAGTTTCGTAGATGCGCACCAGGGACCACAGATGCGAGTCCGCAGGTGCGAGAAAGGTGTCCGCAGGTGCGGAAGATGGGGGATTAAGCGAATTGCGCATGTGTGGCTCCTTGGACCACAGGTGCAGTCGCGCGGGTGCGAGAAAATGGCCGCAGGTGCGAAAAACCTGGGCAAAAACCATAAATAGAACCCTTCGCGATTTTGGTGCATTCTTCACCATTTCTATTCGGATTTTGGAGCTTTTGGGAGAGGTTTGAAGAGGGAATCAAGCGGGTTTCATTGAGGTAAGTTACTTCAGCCCTAATACTTGTATATATATGGTGATTTTCCGTTGTTTAATCATGGTAATTAGTGAAAATGAGAGGTTAGGGCTTGGAATATTTGGAAAGTAATTTAAGGATTTGAAGGACCAAACGATGTCAGATTTTGATGAATTTAGTATGGTTAGACTCGTGAGTGAATGAGCTTTCTAGTTTTGTAAATTTTGTCAGATTTCGAGAGGGCCGGGTTTGAGCCAATTTCGGGTTTTGGTCTAATTTTGAAGTTTTTCTTCTGGAATTCATTCCATTAGCGTATATTGATGGTATTGTACTGATTGTGAATAGATTTGGAGCATTTGGAGGCCGAGTCTAGAGGCAAGAGCATTGCAGGGTAGAGATTTGACCGGTTTGAGTTAAGTAACGATTATAAATCTAGTCCTGAGGGTATGAAACCCCGAATTTTGTATCATTCTACTATTTTTAGTGAGGCACATAATAGGTGACGGGCGTGTGGGCGTGCACTGTTGGGGATTTGTGACTTGATCCATCCCGTAGCAACTGTAAAGTTGCATACTTTGTTGAAACCATATGATGCTTATATGTTTTAGAAAGAATTTCTGTAAATTGGGTTGAATGCCATGTTTGGGCCTTGCGACAATGCTGTTTGGACTCTTAGGGACTGTTTCTTACCATCCTCTCATTGTTTTCAATTGAAAATCTATACTTAGTCATGTTTATACTTGTTTACTGCATAACTCAGTTTTATGACTTTATTTTGATGCATATAAATGTTTTGGGCCGAATGCCCTATTTTACTGAAATGCCTGAGTGGCTTGAGAGGTTTATGACTGAGTGAGGCCGAGGGCCTGATTTGTGAGGATGAGTGTGGATCGGGGCTGCCCACCTGCAACATACTTGATTATTATGGCACGTGAGTTGTCCGTGCAGATTATAGCGCTTGGGCTGAAGGAGCCCTCTTTGGAGTCTGTACACACACCCAGTGAGCGCAGGTACCTACTGAGTGTGAGTGCCGAGTGCTGAGTGACAAGTGCTGAGTGACTGGGAGGCATGAGTGATTGTGAGGTATGACCGAGTGGCACGACTGACTGTGAGGTTTGTCCGAGGGGTTGTTTATGAGTGATGTTTTGCCCGAGGAGTTGTTTATGATTTCATCATCTTTGCTCACCTTTGCATTTTTCCTCTGTATGAAAACTGTTGAACAATATCTTTAAATGAGTTTTACTGGAACTGGGTTAAACGAGATGTTTTGAATCAAATCATGATTTTTAAAAGCATGTGATATTTTACTGAGATTTCCCGATATGAATGTTATATTCTTTATTGCTCGTCACTACTGCTCAACCTTTATTTATTGTTGTTACTTACTGAGTTGGCGTACTCACGTTACTTCCTGCACCTTGTGTGCAGATTCAGGTGTAGCTGGTCACGGTAGCGGTTATTGAGTGTTCTGGTTGCATATTTTCTTGGAGATAGCAAGGTAGCTGTTTGGCGATCGCAGCCCCTGCTCTTCTCCCTCTTATCTTCCTCTAGTTGTATTTAGCTTTGTTCCAGGCTGAGTTAGCCTTGATATTGTTAGACAGATTGTAGTAGATGCTCATGATTAGTGACACTCCGATGTCGGGCTTTTTCTTCCACACTTTTATTTTGATTGGAATTCCTTTGCGAAGGTTTTTATGTTAAATAACCTTGAAATTATCTTTAAAATGAAAATATTGGTTTGTTTTGGAAATGAGTCGGCTTGCCTAGTTCCACGATAGGCGCCATCATGACAGGGGTTAGTTTTGGGTCGTGACAGTAGATTTCCACGATACAAGAGAACTGTGATTCAATTTAGATGATTGAAAATAAGGCTGGGGTTGAGTGCGAAGCAACGGAAGAAGAGGTTAAAACCCCATCCACCTTTCCACATTTGCAACCTGTAGTAGAAGAGAATGAGAAACAAATGGTCTTGGACATACCAGAGGAATATTCATTTGACCTTTCTTCTGTGTTATCTTATTCTAACCTTGATCATGTGGATTTTATTTTTGGGAATTTACAGGAATATGTATGGATTGATCTTGTGAAAGAATGCAGGAACAAGTTGAGGATGATCATGAACGAGCAATTCACCGCTCAAGATGAGGACAAGAAAGAAAGAAAAGAGGGGGTCTTGTAGGTATCCTCAGAAGAATTGGACTTAATGAGCTCCATAATGAATCCCAAGGAGCGAAAACGAGGAATAAACTCAGAATTAGGGGTGGAGTTCATAAGTTTTCGGAAAAGAAGAAAATTCAGCGTAGTTTCCTTTACCTTATCCTTTTTAATTATGTGTCATGGGGACATGCCAGACCTCACATTCCATACTAATGCATTATCTATAGATATTATTTGGAATTAGAGACCCACTCCTCTTTGGTTGTACCCTAACAGGTACAGTTTTCTCCTTTTGTTTCCTTTTTTTTCCCGCTAATATATAAATAAAATCCCAAAATGGGTCCAATGCTTACAAGATGTCCAAACCAAAATAGAAGTTGCATGAAGCTACTAGCTATTAAAAAATATAGAAAAGCTAAAATCTAATGAACTAACTATTACAACATGATAAGTTGAATGCTTCCTTCTCCTATTAGTGTATGTGAATCCAATTGTCATTGGCAAATACCAAGCAGCACCTATCAAGCTCTCACCAGGCGCCAGGGTATATTGTCCATAGGCTAAAATGAATTTCAAATATCTCCACCGCAGAGTTGAAGTCCGCATCATCCTCCAAGTGTCACTACTATATGATCTCCATATGCAGTGAACTGATTTTGTTCAAGTATTAATCATGTGCTCACTCATCAAGATTAATGTGTAAAAGAGGAGCCTGGCTTTAGGCAGGCTTTGCAAGGCAAAAACCAGGCTTGAGCTGGCTTTAGGCAGGCTTTACAAGGCAAAGGCCAGGCATGCCCTGGCTTTAGGCAGGCTTTGCAAGGCAAAATCCAGGCTTGAGCTGGCTTTAGGCAGGCTTTGCAGGCCATAGGCCAGGCGTGAGCTAGCTTTAGGCAGGCTTTACAAGGAAAAAGCCAGGCATGAGCTGGCTTTAGCCAGGCTTTACAAGGCAAAAGCCAGGCATGAGCTGGCTTTAGGCTGGCTTTACAAGGCAAAAGCGAGGAATGATCTGGCTTTAAGAAGACTTTGCAAGGCAAAGGCCAGCCTTTGAGAATGTGCCTTTTTGTGATCTTATAAGCTCAGATCCTTCCCTACTGGAACCTTTAATGAATCCATCATTCAAAACATTGCTAAACCATCCTCAGATTGAGCTTGAAAGCATGCTAATACCACTGAGAAATGATTCAACAATCTCAAAAAATACCATATGATGGGTTCAACATTTTCCTTAGCATTTGGACATATCAGTTTGTGCAGAGTCCAATCTTGTGAAGCCATCAGTCTGGGGTTCTTCTCTTTGCTATCCTAATCCTAAGGTTAGGTGATTGAGATTTGTCTAGATTGATCAACCTCCTCCCTACACTAGGAAGTTCAGAGAATGAATGAAACTCAGATGTACCTGCAAAAGAGAACGCAATGTTAGCTATAAAATTCGCCACTGAGTTGCCTTCTCTGAACACATGTTGAAAGATCACATTGAAGTTGTCCTTCATATCTATAATTTTCTTCACATCTTGTGAAATTACCCAAGGAGGATCCCATTCCCCTTCTATCACCTTCTTCATCACCAATGAATCAGTCTCCAGTATAAGAGGGTGAAAATCATGCTCCACACAATATTCCAACCCTTGAAGAATAGCCTTAGCTTCAGCCTCCACATTAGTTGTCACTCCCAGGTCTACTGCCCTAGCATACACCACATCACCTTCATCATCCCTCACACAAAATCCTAGGGAGCTAGGTCTAGGATTGCCCTTTGTAGCTCCATCAGTATTACATTTGTACCAACCATGACAAAGAAGCTGCCATGTTACTCTTATAGTGATCAATATAGGTTTATATCCTTCAAAGTATTGAATCATGTCTCGCCATAACAATGGAATATTAGGGATCTAATCATACCTCACCCTTGCCAGTTGATGCAATGTCCTATTTATCTCATGAATCACCCTATTTGTGGACATTGAATCACCATGTTTACCTGCATTTCTTCTCTTACAAAGCTTCCAAATGATGATAGCTGGTACTGCTTGAAATAGTGGCTTTAAGTTTGGACAACACTAAGCATACCACCAATGCCTTATAATCTGCTTCAATTGAATAAATTGCACAGAAATTCCAGCAGCCCCCATGAACAAGTTCCATACCTTAGAGGCAGTAGGAATTGTGACAAATATATGCTCAATGGATTCCTCTTGGGGCTGCTGACAACACCAATACCTAGACATCACCATTTGCCCTTGCCTCCTCCACATGTCATCGGTGGCTATTTTCTGCCTCCACAATCTCCACAAGAAGAAGGATATCTTGAATGGCAAACTTTTAATCCACATTAACTTGAATTCCTGATTAGGATCAGCCCTATGCCTTAATATTTGCCAAGCACTCCTAACACTGAACTTGCCTGAAGGAGTTGGCATCCAGTATGGCTTATCCCTATATCCCTCACTGCCTTCATAGTGCACATTTAGCCTTATATGTTCTGCAATTTCCTCATTGAAAGTTTGATCTAGCAGCTGATCATCCCATGTTTTCCCTTGCCGCAGTTCTGCCACCTCCTGAAGACCTTCATTGATTGGAAAGTCTTCAGGTAATACATGATAAAGTGCACCCAATCCATTCCAATTTTCATGCCAAATATTAGTTGTTCCAATCTTCAATTCCCATACGATCTCATGTTCTACTTCTTCCCTAGCATTCAGCATTTGTCTACAAACATGAGACCCTCCCCTAAAACGCACCACAGTTGGTGGCTCCTTCTTGCAATACTTATTCCATATGAAATTAGACCACAAATATTTTGTGGTCCTAAACCTCCACATAGTTTAGCAAACAGTGCCCTTGAGACATCATTTAAGGACCTAAAACCTAGCCCCCCTTCCTCTTTAGGAAGGCAAAGATTTTGCCATGAAGCCCAATATTTGCTTCTCCCTTCTTCCTTTGTGCTCTAAAAGAACCTAACAAAAGTCTTATATAGATGCCCCAGGATGCTCTTTGGTGGATCAAGGACTGATAACATGTGAACTGGCATACTTTGCAACACACTAGAGATGAGTGTTGCCTTTCCTCCAAATCACAACAGTTTTCCTTTCTATGAATGCAATTTAGCCTTCACCTTCTTAATAAGATCCTCATAATAGTTCTTCCTCCTTCTAGTGTAAAAAATAGGACACCCTAGATATGTGAAGGGGAATTTACCTCTTGCAAATCCTGTAATAGCTCCAACTACCTGAAATAATCCATTAGCGACCTTTGAATACATGTAGTATGAACTCTTATCTTTGTTGATCATCTGACCTGATATCTTCTCATAGTTCCCCAACACTGCCATAATCTTGCTCAAAGAGGGAGGATGAGCAGATGCAAAGATTATCGTATCATCAGCATACGCCAAGTGGTTTAAAGAATCAGACCACTTAGGCATTCCAAATCCCACAAATGACTTGTCTTCAAAAAGCTTATTCAAAGACCTGGAAAGTACCTCAGCTGACAGGATGAACAATGCTGGAGACAGGGGATCCCCTTGTTTCACACCCCTTGTCGACTTACAGAACCCTGAGGACTGCCCATTCACCAATACTGAATACCAGTTATTTGACATCAAGTTCCACACCATGTTGATGAAGTGTTCAGAAAATCCCATCTTCCTTAGCACATGCAATAAGTACTTCCATGAGACCCTATCATAGGCCTTAGCCATATCAAGCTTGATCACCACATTAGCTGGTTTTCCCCTTAACCTTATGTCAGTGACAATTTCTTGAGTCAATAAGATATTCTCAGATATACTCCTACCCTTTACAAATCCGGATTGATTAGGAGCTATTAGAGATGGCAAAAAACTCTCCAATCTGTCATGTAACACCCTACACAAAACCTTGTTAATGAAGTTGCTCAAACTAATAGGTCTTAAGTCAGAGAAAGTCTCAACTCTAGGTTTCTTGGGCAGCAACACTAGATTGGTGTGAGTGATGGATTTAGGCAATGCAGCTCCTCCATAGAAGTGTAGCACCATGTTGTGTATATCAGCACCAATAACATCCCAGCATGTTTGATAAAACAAGCCAGTGAATCCATCAGGGCCACTAGCACTCTCCCCACTAAGCTCAAAAACTGCTGCCCTTACTTCTTCAATTGTTGGCAATCTGCTAAGTTCCAAATTTTGATCCATAGTGACCATTGAAGGTACATTATTGAGCAAGGGAAATTCAGAAGCATCACCTTCATTTGTGAACTATTTTTAATAGAAGTCCACTGCAACTGTAGCCAATTGCTCTTGGTCTTCAATCCATACCCCACTACCACTTTTGATCCTCTTCAGTTGCAATTTCTTTCTTTTGCCATTGACATGGTTGTGAAAGAAACTTGTATTCCTATCTCCTTCAGCAAACCAAGTCATCCCAACTTTTTACTTCCAATACTGCTCCTCAATATTCAAGTATTTCTTTAATTCAGATTGAACCTTTTGAAGCACAATCCTATTCTCAGTTGTAGGCTTTTCTTCAAACAACATCTCCTTCACCCTAACAATGTCCTCCAAAATAGCCAATTACTTGAAGATATCACCAAATGTTTCCCTATTCCATTTTGAGAGTGCTGCCTTCACCCTCTTGATATTTTGCTTGAACATCAAAAACTGATCCCCTATGAAATCTGCTTCCCAATTCTGCCTCACCACATCCATAAATGTAGCATGCTTTGTCCAAAAGTTCAAAAATCTGAAAGGCTTGAAAAAATTAGTTGTCTGCACCCCACATGTCATTAGCAATGGTGCATGATCTGATCCAGTTCTGATTAGATGCTCAACTTCAATAGTTGGCAACATGTTCTGAAATGGCAAATTCACAAAAATCCTATCCAATCTCTTGAATATACACTCAGCATTGGATCTCCCATTCCACCATGTGAATGGACTTCGGGATATATTTGTATGTATGTTGTATGTATATTAATTTTGTTAGTTTCTTTTGGTTAGTTGTAGTAGTTTGATAGAAAAATTTGGAAAATCACATAAAATTTTTAAAATTTTTGATTTTTTCCGACGATGTATATCATTCGCCCATGTTTCTTGAGTGATTAAAGTCGAAAGAAAAAGACAAAAAGATTTTATTTTGTTAGGTAGTGTATTAATTTTTCCTTGGTTTTTCTTTGTACCGCAGTTCTTTTCCAAGGGTTTTGTTTGAACAGGGTGTAGTTAGATTTGTATTTTTAGAAGTAGGAAACCTTGTGTTATAATTTGAATTGGAAGCAATCTCTCTTGACAATGTTATGCCTTGAGAATAGTGAGTACGTTAGTTGTGACGCTTAGGCTCAGTTTTTGACTCTAGTGTAAGTACCTTAAATTGTATGATCTTAACTTTGCTTAACTGCTTTGACTAGAGTGTCTTGATGATCCAATCTTGAGTGAGTTATGTTCCATGTGTGTGTGAGGTTTTGTTGTATTTTGTTCATTGCATTTGATGTCTAGAACTTGCCCCGTGTGTTTGCAAAGCGAATTAGTAGTTTTATTCAATCTTGGAAGTGAGACATGCATTTCTTTATTGAGCCAGTTATATGCTTTTACCCACCAAATTGTTATGTATCGTAGTTAATCCCATTGAGATAATAATCCTATTTCTTTGGCAACCACATTACAAGCCTTACCCATTTTTTTGAATTGACCATTTATTTGAACCATTTACCTCTCTTGAGCACTTGAAATTGTATGAACTTTGAAAAGGTTGAAGTGTGGAGTGGTTGGTTTGGATTTGAGTGGAAATATTGAAATAAGGAGAAAGGTGCATTGTTTTGAAAAAGAAAGAGCCACTTGAATTGAAAAAAAAAATGATTAATTATATGATTGTTAAAAAATATTCTTGATAGTAGTAACTCTGGATGTAATCGTGCTTAAAGAATAAGGGAGTTAATGCATATTGATGTTAAGGTGGATTTATGTTTTGACATAAGTGTGAGGTTTTGAATGATAAATTTTATGTATTAAAGTGCTTAGGAAGGTGTAGTCACTCTTATATCTAAATGTATCATACCCGTCCCGCAACCTACATTACAACCAATTAAAGTCCTACTTGATCCTTGACTGAATAAGCTCAATTAGTAGAGTAGTTCACTACGGGTAAGATTATGGTACATCTTTTGTGGCATATGAATATTATTTCTGAGAGGTAGTGAATTCGTTTTATCTTACATCTTTTGTGGCATATGAATATTATTTCTGAGAGGTAGTGAATTCGTTTTATCTTGAGTTCCTGATTGTTCTAAATTTTATGGTGTGTGGAACTAATCTCTTTTGTTGTGAAGGCAATTGATTCATGAAGGAAAGGTAGTTCTTGACCTCTATGTTGGAGTATGTGAGCGAGTTGTAAATAGTGTGTGGTACGTTGAGTCGATTCTTGAGGTGAAGATATAACACTATTGTGATTAGTCTATTTTAAATATTTTTGGTATGATGAGTTATGAGAATTGTTTAAAAAGCTCGTGTCATTATGAAGTGTAGTTTGATTGCTCGAGGACGGGTAATGGTTTAAGTGTGGGGTGTTGATGGTGGGCTACAATCTCACATTTTAGTCGCGTATCACACTCTTATTTACTGCACTTTAACTGAGTTGGAGCTTTAATCGCTAGTGTTTTGTACTAATTGTGTGTTTTATGCCTTGTAGGAGTGATTCCGGTCTATGTAGATGTTATGGAATGCATTCAAGCTATTCTGGAGCTTTGAAGTCTGAGTAAAAGCCCAAGGATTAAGTTGGGATCGAGTTCGGGGATCAACGGATGATAGTGCAACAAAATGAAGAATCGAGCAGGCATATTGCACAGTGTCCAGTAAAATGCACATAACATTTAGCTCAGAACTCCATTTGGGCTCCACAATATATCGTTGGAAATCTATTTGACAGGGCTACAACTTTCATGTTATTCATTTTCCCAAATTCCTAACATAAAGACCCACACATGAAAGGCCGCGCACTGGGTGCGCATTGGGCACTCATTTGAGACAGAATAGGGTGAAAACTGTGCAGCCAAGTGCGTGGCCGTGCACGTCCTATCCGGGAAAAGTGTCCTATTTCGCGTAGGAGAATGTGTATTTGTTTGGGCTCGACCCTACTTGGTATATATACATGGAAAATGGTATTTTGAGGACTTTTGACATAATTAAGACCTAAGGAAGCTAAGGAGAAGAGGGAGAAGCAAGAGCATAAGGATTTCACCATTCATCCTCACTCAAGACAAGGGTTTAGATGTTTTATGTTTTCCTTTGACTTAAACTTAATTGTGATGAATTTCTCCATATCCATGGAGTAATTATCTCTTAGGGATTGATGGATTTAGTGTTTTGAGAATTGTTTGTGGATATTAACTCTAGTTTTATATATTGAATCGTTTTTGGTATTTTATTGCTGCATATATATTCACTTGTTTATGTAATCGAAAGAGGCATAATTTGTGATGTTTTACATTATCTTGGTGGTTGAATTCATTGATTCTTCTTAGTAATTGAAATAGGCTAGTTGAATTATTGTTTAGACCTAGTTAGGAGGATAATCGAAAGAGGTTCTCCTAAGGATCAATCCACTACAAATTCTTGCATATCTTCACCAAGCTTAACTTAGTTCATAACGTGAGGTTGAGACTTAATCGAGAGAGGAGTTTCTACTGAACGTTTGAACTAATAAAAGAGTGAATTCGAGAGACTCACTTGAACCTTAGAAGTGAATCAACTAGAGTTAATTCCCAAATAAGTATATTACACCTATCCAATCAACCCCTATTTTCTCACTATGATATCTCCTTGCTTACTCTTGTTGCGATTGTCATTAGCCAATAGTTTAGACTTTTAGTAAATTTTAGTTTTAAATCACACAACTCTAAATTGTTGATTATCTTGGATAGCAATTAAAACTAGAAGCTACAAAAATACTGTTTAAATCCAATCCCTGTGGATACGGTATTTTCTATACTATATTCGACTAGCGAGCATAATTTTGTGTTGTGTTTTGCGCTCGTCAAATTTTGGCATCGTTGCCGGGGATTAGCAATCAATAGTGTTTGAAATAGTCTGTAGTGCTAATTCAGGAATTAGATTTCATTTTTTTTCTTTTTTCCTCTTATTTTTAGTTTTGTTTAGTTAACATCTCTTCAAGATTTCTTTTGTTGAAGAACTCTTGAAGAAAATATTATTGATATTGAACTCTAAATGCTATAAAGATGGAGTACAACTAGCTAAAAAAATGGTTGAAGAGTTAGCAGCTGAACATTGTCAGCGGTGTGCTATGTGTTTTAAATGCGGTGAAAATCATCTATGGGTTGACTATCAAGCAGGTATGTATTCTTCCTATAGTTTGTATTTTGAATAGTCTCACTCTGTTTCTAGTCCGTACAGGTATGAGGATTCATATGGGCACAATCTTGACTCTGGTTGGGATGAATACCCTTATTATAACTGGAATGGAAGCGAAGTGAGATAACCACCTCAAGGGGAGACTGGTAGTTTAGAAGAGCTTGTGTATAAGTTCATAAATAAGGTGGAAGAGAGATTTACACAAGATGATGAGGCAATTAACAACCTAACAATGCAAGTAAGTCAAATAATAAGTACACTTTCAGAAAGCTCAATGCGTTGTGATGGTGAATATATGGAGGAGATACCCTGCGAGGATGAACATACTCAAGAGGATGAGTGTCTATAGAGGGAGATTTCCACGATACAAGAGAACTCTTATTCAACCGAGATGATTAAAAATAAGGCTGGGGTTGAGTGCGAAGCAATGGAAGAAGAGTTCAAACCCCCATCCACCTTTCCACATTTGCAACCTTCAGTTGAAGAGAGTGAGAAACAAATGGTCTTGGACATACCAAAGGAATATTCACTTGACCTTTCTTCTGTGTTATCTTATTCTAACCTTGATCATGTGTATTTTATTTTTGGGGATTTATAGGAATATGTATAGATTGATCCTGTGAAAGAATGCAGGAACAAATTGAGGATGATCATGAACGAGCAATTCACCGCTCAAGATAAGGACAAGAAAGAAAGAAAAGAGCGGGTCTTGCAGGTATCCTAAGAAGAATTGGACTTAATAAGCTCCATAAAGAATCCCAAGGAGAGAAAATGAGGAATGAACTCAGAATTAGGGGTGGAGTTCATAAGTTCTCGAAAAAGAAGAAAATTCAGGAAAGTTTCCTTTACCTTATCCTTTTTAATTGTGTGTCATGTGGACATGCCACAACTTAAAGTGTGGGGTGAGGGATATATTTGTATGTATGTTGTATGTATATTAATTTGGTTAGATTCTTTTGGTTAGTTGTAGAAGTTTGATAGAAAAATTTGGAAAACCACATAAAAATTTTAAAGTTTTTGATTTTTCCCGACAATGGATATCAT
The DNA here is from genome assembly GCF_000715075.1 of Nicotiana tabacum. Classification (NCBI taxonomy): domain Eukaryota; kingdom Viridiplantae; phylum Streptophyta; class Magnoliopsida; order Solanales; family Solanaceae; genus Nicotiana; species Nicotiana tabacum. The sequence goes on along the minus strand of NC_134083.1, from coordinate 108,684,573 downwards.
TCGACAGGTTTCTTGAGGGTTTAAAGTCGAAAGAAAAAGACAAAAAGATTTTATTTTGTTAGGTAGTGTATTAATTTCCCCTTGGTATTTCTTTCTAGCGCGGTTCTTTTCCAAGGGTTTTGTTTGAACCGAGTGTAGTTAGATTTTTATTTTTAGAAGTAGGAAACCTTGTGTTATGATTTGAATTGGAAGCAATCTCTCTTGACACTGTTATGCCTTGAGAATAGTGAGTACGTTAGTTGTGATGCTTAGGCTCAGTTTTTGACTCTAGTGTAAGTACCTTAAATTATATGATCTTAACTTTGCTTAACTGCTTTGACTAGAGTGTCTTGATGATCCAGTCTTGTGTGAGTTATGTGCCATGTGTGTGTAAGGATTTGGTGTATTCTGCGCATTGCATTTGATGTCTAGAACTTGCCTCGTATGTTTGCAAAGAGAAATAGTAGTTTTATTCAATCTTGGAAGTGATCTAGGAATTTCTTTGTTGAGCCAGTTATAAGCTTTTACCCACCAAATTGTTATGTATCGTAGTTAATACCGTTGAGCTTATAATTTTATTTCTTTGGCAACCACATTACAAGTCTTATCCATTTTTTTTTGAATTGACCATTTATTTGAACCATTTTACCTCTCTTGAGCACTTGAAATTGTATGAACTTTGTAAAAGTTGAAGTGTGGGGTGGTTGGTTTTGATTTTGAGTGGAACTATTGAAATAAGGAGAAATGTGCATTGTTTTGAAAAAGAAAGAGCCACTTGATTTGAAAAAAAAAAGATTAATTGTATGATTGTTAAAACATATTCATGATAGTGGTAACTCTGGATGTAATTGTGCTTAAAGAAGATGGGAGTTAATGTATATTGATGTTAAGGTGGAATTATGGTTTGACATAAGTGTGAGGTTTTGAATGATAAATTGTATGTATTAAAGTGCTTAGGGAGGTGTAGTCACTCTTATATCTAAATGTATCATACCCGTCCCACAACCTACATTACAACCAATTAAAGTCCTACTTGATCCTTGACTGAATAAGCTCAATTAGTAGAATAGTACACTACGGGTAAGCTTATGGTTCATCTTTTGTGGCATGTGAATGTTGTTTCTGAGAGTGAGTGAATTCGTTCTATCTTGAGTTACTGATTGTTTTAAATTTTATGGTATGTGGAACTACTCTCTTTTGTTGTGAGGGCACTTGATTCATGAAGGAAAGGTAGTGCTTGACCTCTATGTTGGAGTAAGTGAGCGAGTTGTAAATAGTGTGTGGTACATTGAGTCAATTCCTGTGGTGAAAATGTAACACTATTGTGATTAGTCTGTTTTAAATATTCTTGGTATGATGAGTTATGAGAATTGTTTAAAAAGGTCGTGTCATTATGAAGTGTAGTTTGATTGCTCGAGGACGAGCAATGGTTTAAGTGTGGGGTGTTGATGGTAGGCTATAGTCTCATATTTTAGTCACTTATCGCACTGTAATTTACCGCACTTTAATTGAGTTGGAGCTTTAATCGCTAGTATTTTGCACTAATTGTGTGTTTTATGCTTTGTAGTAGTGATTCCGATCTATATAGATGTTATGGTATGAATTCAAGCTATTTTGGAGCTTTCAAGTCTGAGTAAAAGCCTAAGGATTAAGTTGGCATCGAGTTCGGGGAGCAACGGATGATAGTGCAACGAAACCAAGAATCGAGCAGGCATATTACGCAGTGTCCAGTAAAATGCACATAACATTTCGCTCGGAACTCCGTTTGGGCTCCACAATATATTGTTGGAAATCTATTTATGTCACGCTCTAAACTCGGGGAGCGCAACCGGCGCTCAGCCGAGTGAACCCGGCCAAGCAAGCCTATTAGATTTCCTTCTACCCAAACTCATCCATTAATAAAGAGGAGATGCACTCCATTAATCAAACATTGAAAATATTTTTTAAATAACAACTCCCATTTCATTCCATTAGCAACTTAATTCATAGTTTTCAAATTATTATAGATATAATGAATAACATGTTTCTCAAATAGCAACATTTCTAGTTCAATTCCCAACATCATACACCACCCACAACCTGTCTACGGAGCCTCTAAGTACAACTGACGAGTAATATGGAAATGCCGGCAATAAGGCCCCGGTTATACCTCAACCACAAAGTACATAAGAAACAAAAGATACATGACCCTGAAATGACGTGGGGCTCACCAAATTGGTTGAAAAGAGCGACTGTTATCACTGATCAATGCCACCTGTTGTAGAACCACCTGCATCCATTAAAGATGCAGCGCCCCCGGCAAAAGAAACATTAGTACTGTCGAATAGCACTAGTATGTATAGCTAGAAATCCGCTTTCAAAATAGAATTCCCATATGATCTATATGTGGAACACATAACATAATGTAATTGAAACCACCTGTCCAAATAAGGACACAAAAGTGGCAACTATTGTCTGCATTAATAATATGTCTCATTAGACCGTTCTTAGTGTTCACATATCATATTATACACTTATGCGTTTCATAGACCTTCCATAGTGTTTACTCATACCGTACACCTATACTTATCTCACACCATGCACCGATGTGTTTCATAAATCATCCACAAGATTTCATAAAACAATATACATATGTGTTTCATAAACCGTCCACAGGATTTCGAAACATAATATACCTATACGTTTCATAGACCGTCCACAGGATTTCATAACACAATATACCTATGCGTTTCATAGACCGTCCACAGGATTTCATAACACAATATACCTATGCGTTTCATAGGCCGTCCATAGGATTTCATAACAAAATATACCTATGCGTTTCATAGACCGTCCATGGGATTTCATAACACAATATACCTATGCGTTTCACAGACCTTTTATAGGATTTCATAACACAATATACCTATGCGTTTCATAGACCATCCACAGGATTTCATAACACAATATACCTATGCATTTCATAGACCGTCCATAGGATTTCATAACACAATATACCTATGCATTTCATAGACCATTCACAGGATTTCATAACACAATATACCTATGCGTTTCATAGAACGTTCACAATATTTCATAACACAATATACCTATGTGTTTCAAAGACCGTCCATAGATTTCATATCACATTGGAAACAAAAGTACAAATATGTACATCTCATAACCTTTCACACCATATATCACTTAATTCGTACTTTCAACCACATACAACATTATTATTTCATTGGCCTTCTTGGCCATACATATGATTCTTTATTCATGGCGCAATGGCCGTATTTCATATTTCACACTTTCATTTCTTTCCTTTCATAGATCATCATCATAATTATCAATAAGTAGAATATTCCGAAGATCACAACTTTATGTTCATTAGTAATGAAGGCTTTAAACACTATAGATTCCTTTCCAATAAATGGAGTAATATGATTGGCAATCGAAACACAAGGTAAAATCATATACAATTTGCACTCACGAATATGTAAGAACGCAAAACACATTGAAAAATACTTACAAGCATACCATTAGCTAAAACAGCCACATATGGGTATCACTTGAGTTCATAAGCTTTTAGCCAATTATATTACTGAAGTCAATTTTCGGAATAGTTGAATCAAAGCTCGTTTCATAATCTTTCTCACATTTAATTCATTTCATTGGCATCATTGGCCTCAAGTATAACTTTCACTATTGGCACGTTTGCCACACTTTATATCCTCAATTCACTTATTTCATTTCCAACCACCTTTATAGGTTATCAATAATAATACATTTCCAATCCAGACTTTAGGTACACATATGAGCAATTTTGAGTCTTAAGAATATTGAGATTTTCTCACACAATTTGGCATACTAGCTTTTGTTTGCAATACGATTCCAAGCCACAACATTTTAATACGCAACCCATACTTTGAAACTCACGGGAACATTGGGGAGTTCGATTCTAAGAGAGAAGGGTTAGCCAACATGCCTTGCTTTGAGCTTTCCTTAATTTACTTCAACGTTTCAAAAATTCTAGCAATCCCAATCTATTTTGAGACATAACAAAATTGAACCATTATTAGGAAGATATTCATGATCTCGGTTCATTTGAGCATTTTATCAAACACTAGGTGTGCAAATTTAACTACAAGGTTTCTACAAGATTTCCTTCACTCCAAAACCCAATCTTTACTTATTTGAGCTCAAGAATCTTCCCACAAATCCTATTAGTACAAGCGTGTACAAATAATACTCTTATACCCAAGAATCATATTCCAATTCAACCTTCTTTTACCAAACTTTGAAATTGAAAACTAGGGTATGGAACCTTACCTTTTAGATGAAGATCTTGTGGGTTTTTCTTGTTAATCTTCCAAGATCTGAGCAAGACTTGATGAATAATTAGCCTAGGGTTTCCTCTCTCTCAAAAACACTCTCCTTTCTCTCTAAAACATCAGATATTTGCTCAAAAATGACCCAAAGCGTGTATTTAACGAAGTAGGGTCGGGTTTTAAAAACCCAAAAATAGAGCTCCGGAACAGGTTATGCGACCGCATAATGGTTATGCGGACCGCATATCGGTCGCATAATTGGTGTCCAAAATGACCAAAAAATCTGTCTGAGTCTGCGATTACTATGCGGTCCACATAACTGTTATGCGGTTGTATAATGCGCGCAGAACAGTTATGCGGTCGCATAGTTGACCGCATAATTGCTCCCAGATTAACCTGCTCATGCCTCACTTCTGCATCCATTATGCACCCCGCAGAGTAATTATGCGATCGCATAATGGACCGCATAAACACGCTTTTCAGCAAAATATTTTCCTTTACTTTTCGGTGCATTGTGCCATTTGTGTGTGAGGTTTTGGTGTATTCTGTGCATTGTATTTGATGTCTTGAACTTACCCCGTGTATTTGCAAACCGAAATAGCAATTTTATTCAGTCTTGGAAGTGATATAGGCATTTCTTTGTTGAGTCAGTTATATGCTTTTACCCACCAAATTGTTATGTATCGTTGTTAATCCTGTTGAGCTTATAATCATGTTTATTTGGCAACCACGTTATAAGCCTTATCCATGTTTTTTGAATTGACCATTTATTTGAACCATTTACCTCTCTTGAGCACTTGAAATTGTATGAACATTCCAGAAAAGCCGATCAACATCGGAACACTTAAGAAAAAGTACCCAGAGTTTCTAAAATCAATTCGAGAGGTGAAATAATGGGGACCTATCTTGAAGGGTCACGGCAAAGCCAACCTCATTATCGTCAGAGAGCTTTACACCAATTGGCATCATTCCAGGGGCATCATTGTGAGAGTACGAGGGGTGGATATTAATGTCTCAGCTGAAGATCTGAATAATTTCTTAGGGGTGCCACACACACTAACAGATAGGTTTTACTCCATATGCACAGCACCGGATTATGCACACATTCGGTCGGTCCTACGCCTTACCAGGAAGGATGCAAATTGGAAGCATGGGAGTATGGAGTACCATTCTCTGGCCAAGGAATTCATGAGTGCGTTAGCACGTGTGGCTCTAAATTTCATATTGAACCGCTTGATGCCATGCCAACACAAAACTGATGTCCCTCATCACCGCGCACTAGTATTGTATGCTTTATTGGAGGGGATACCGCTTAACTTAGAAGCCATCATGCATGACCAAATGCAACGCACCAGGATGAATTACAAGTGGAGGCTGTTCTTTGCATATACCCTATCGGCTTTCTTGACAGAGATGGGAGTACTATGGGACAAGGAGAATGACGACATTAAGGCTAAAGCTCCAGGACCATATGATGTTACTCATGTTCTAGAGCCGAACAAGGGAAGGACTTCTAAGCTCACCATTCAACAGTTGTTTGAGCAGATGCAAGCTGATATGCAAGAGAACAGGGCTGAGTTGATAGCGACTCGTGTAGAGTTGAGTGCCACCAGGGATGAGTTGAGTCAGACTCGTGCGGATCTAAGCCGAGTTCAGACTGAGCAGGCCATGATGATGAGGGAGGTATCATTACTCCTCTGTGCTCTGGTTCAACGTGCAGATATAGACATCTCAGAGCTGCTTGCATCGTCCACTGCTGGACCATCCACTTTTGCTTCTCCGACCCTGAGGCCCCACACACCATGCCTGCTGAGGCCGATGTCCCACCTACTATAGACTCAGCTTTAGTTGGTGATGATAGGACTGTGACAGCTCCCCATATTTGTGAGGATGCTATCGCCAGGCCGGAGGGGGTCTTAATGAATGCCATGGATGCTGATGCTCTTCCACAGACTGCGGATGAGCCTTCCACCTTGACTTGAGGGGAGTTTCTTCTCATCCCACTTTATGTTATTTGTGTGCATTGGGGGCAAAGCACGGTTTTAAATGTGGGATGGGGGTTATCCTTATGCTTGTGGATGAATGTACTTAACTGTTACAATTTTTGTTGATTTTGATACTGTTGAGGGCTGTAATATTCACTGGATTAATGGCCTATAATAGTTAGTAAATGTCATCTATATGGAGTAACTCTCAGTTCATTGTTATGTGTAGTCGTAGAAAATAAAGGACTTTTCCCGACGACGGACTACCTGGACAGTTCTCTCGAGGGATTAAGGTCCTTAGAAAAACACAAAAACATTTTCATTTGATTTTTGAAATTAGTGTTAGTATTAGAAGATTGACAGAAAACTAAAGAAAAGCAGAAAAGTAGTTAGTAATTTTTTTTTTAGGTAATAATAATCTCCTGTGGTTTTTCTTTGTGCCTCGGTTCTTTTCCATGGGATGTATTTTGAACCAGGCAGTTATAGTTTTTTTTTTAAGAATAGATTAGGAATTTAGGAAATAAAAGGAGGAAGAATGATGAACCTAAGCGCCCTTGACTTGTTTCATAGTAACATACTTATGCTTTGGCATGTGTAGTATCTCCCCTATATTATGATGTTAATCTTGATGCCTTTATATATTAGATAGCATGTTTTGTGACGACTATTTCTCATTTTCTTGACTCGTGTTCACTTTGCGCTTAATGCTTAATATCTTGTGGCTCCGTGAATACTTGCATTGCTTGAGAGTTGGAATGTGATCGTCCTTAGTGAGTCATGTGCCATGTGTGGTGAGGTTTTTGTGTAGTCCATGTATTGTACTTGTGTCTAGAACTTGCCCGGTATGTGAGTTGAAGCGAAATTTGAGGTGATGCTCGATTTGAAAAATGATTTTACACTTTCTTTGATCTTTTTGAGATTATTGTTTATCACAAATAAAATTTATCCCTAATTAACCATTTTGAGCCTATTGACTTTTATTTGGTACCCATATTACAAGCCTATACCCTTTTTATTCTTAATTGACATTGTTTTGATCCTTTTACCTCTTAAAGCACTTTAATTGTTAGATGAGCGTTAAAAGAAGTAAGAAGGGACTAAGTGTGGGGTGACTTTTGAGTGGAACCAATGAAAGGAAGAAAGGTGCACTTGTTTTGTAAAATAATACAACACTAGCGGAATTTATCAAAAAAAAAAAAAAGAAAGAAAGAAAAATATAGATGAATAAATTGTTGTCTTGTTCTTGCTAGTGGGTATGAATTAAAGTAGTTCTTAAAGAAAGAGAAAATATTGTTGGGGGTGATATTATTTGTGAAATTAAAGTGGTGTTGAAGAATTTGCGCTTAAGTTATTTGATGATGTGTTAAAGTTCTTAGGAGGTTGAGTCGCTATTCCTAAAATATATCCTACCCTTCCCTTAGCCCACATTACAACCATGAAAAAGTCCTAATTGATTTTAGATCGAGCGAGCTTACATTAGTAGAGATCTACATTAAGGGCAAGCCTATGGTACCAATTGCATGCATGTGACTTCTCTGTGAGAGTGAGCGATTTTCTTTAATATATGTGAGTCATTAAAATATATTTGATCATGAGATTTGAATGTGTGGATTGAACTCGCTCTCTTGTTCTTGTTGTGAGGGCACATGGTTTCATGAGGGATAGGTAACGTTATTAGACTTCTCTATGATGTTGGGTGTTCAAGCCATGAGTGCATTGTGACATTGAGTCAGTTTTTGAGGTTAGGATTGTTGTGAGCATGTTGTCTTTGTTTCAAAATTTTTAAAAGAATGACACAAGTAAAGGGAAGTGCATATGATGCATATTCTAGAGCCTAATTTTGGCAAATGACCATGGTCATAGCTGTAGTATGCTTTGAATAATAAGAGCTTAATTTTGTTTCGTCTACTATAGTGATGGTTTGTTCGAGGACGAACAAAGGTTTAAGTGTGGGGTGGTGATGTTGGGCATATTTCGATATGTGTTGATGTTACTTTACCCATGTTTTAACCGCTTTTTGATGCTATTTGATCCTTAAAATGTCCAACATGGTTTAATTATTGGTTTTATGACTAATTGAGTCGTGTGTGATGAATTAGGGTGTTTGGAGTGCAAAAATATGAAGAAAATGTGCTCTAGGTAGAGGAAGAGGGATTGGATGCATCGCATCCAATCTAGAGAAAAAAATCAGATTTCGTGCACCCTTAGCAGTGAAGTCGGCCCATAGCATCCGCCATAGCATCCGCACCTGGGCAAAGCTGAGAAGGAGGAACAAAGGGTGGATGCGACGCATCCACCCTAGCATGCGAAGCTGAGAAGTGGAGGACGAGGTGGATGCGACGCATCCACCCCAGCATCAATCCCTGTAGCCAAGTCGGATTAGGAATAGGAGAACTTTGGCCCACGACTTTTGTACGCAATATATAAGCCAAAAACGCCTCTTTTAGGGCATCTAACATATTGGGAAGAGGAGAAAAGCCACGACAAAGCTGGGGAACCATGGCCCTTATGATTTCATATCATATACCTATGTGTTTCATAGACCTATGCGTTTCATAGACTGCCCTTATGATTTCATAACACAATATACCTATGCGTTTCATAGGCCGTCCATAGGATTTCATAACACAATATACCTTTGCATCTTGTAGACCGCCCACAGGATTTCATAACATAATATACTTATGTGTTTCGCACACCGTTCACAGGATTTCATAACACAATATACCTATGCGTTTCGTAGACCATCCACATGATTTCATAACACAATATACCTATGCGTTTCATAGACCGTTCACAGGATTTCATAACACAATATACCTATGCATTTCATAGACCGTTCACAGGATTTCATAACACAATATACCTATGCGTTTCAAAGACCGTTCACGGGATTTCATAAAACAATATACCTATGTGTTTCATAGACCGTCCATAGGATTTCATAACATAATATACTTATGCGTTTCATAGACCGTTCACAGGATTTCATAACACAATATGCCTATGCGTTTCATAGACCGTTCACAGGATTTCATAACACAACATACCTATGCGTTTTATAGACCGTTCACAGGATTTCATAACACAATATACCTATGCATTTCAACGACCATCCACATGATTTCATATTACATTGGAAACAAAAGTACAAATATATACATCTCATAACCTTTCACACCACATATCACTTAATCCGTACTTTCAACCACATACAACATTATTATTTCATTGGCTCTCTTGGAAATACATATGATTTTTTATTTATGGCGCAATGGCCGCATTTCATATTCCACACTTTTATTTCTTCCCTTTCATAGATCATCATCATAATTATCAACAAGTAGAATATTTTAGAGATCACAACATTAAGTTCATTAGTAATGAAGGCTTTAAACACAATAGATTCCTTTCCAATAAATGGATTAAAATTATTGGCAATCGAAGCACAAGTTAGAATCATACACAATTTCCACTCACGAATATGTAAGAACGCAAAACACATTGAAACATACTTACAAACATAGCATTAACTAAAAGAGCCACATATAGGTATCACTTGATTTCATAAGCTTTTAGCCAATTATATTATCGAAGTCAATTTTTGGAATAGTCGAGTCAAAGCTTGTTTCATAATCTTTCTCACATTTAATTCATTTCATTGGCACCATTGGCCTCAAGTATAACTTTCACTATTGGCACGTTTGCCACACTTTATATCCCCAATTCACTTATTTCATTTCCAACCACCTTTATAGGTTATCAACAATAATACATTTTCAATCCAGACTTTAGGTATACATATGAGCAATTTCGAATCTTAAGAATATTGAGATTTTCTCACACAATTAGGCATACTAGCTTTTGTTTGAAATACGATTCCAAGCCACGACATTTTAATACGCAACCCATACTTTGAAACTCACGGGAACATTAGGGAGTTCGATTCCAAGAGAGAAGGTTTAGCCAACATACCTTGATTTGAGCTTTCCTTACATTACTACAACGTTACAAAAATTCTAGCAATCCCAATCTATTTTGAGACATAACATAATTGAACCATTATTAGGAAGATATTCATGATCTCTGTTCATTTGAGCATTTTATCAAACACTAGGTGTGCAAATTTAACTACAAGGTTTCTACAAGATTTCCTTCACTCCACAACCCAATATTTACTTATTTGAGCTCAAGACTCTTCCCACAAACCCTATTAGTACAAGCGTGTACAAATAATACTCTTATACCCAAGAATCATAATCCAATTCAACCTTCTTTTACCCAAATTCAAAATTGAAAACTAGGGTATGGAACCTTACCTCTTAGATGAAGATCTTGTGGGTTTTCCTTGTTAATCTTCCAAGATCTGAGCAAGACTCGATGAATAATTAGCCTAGGGTTTCCTCTCTGATGTTGGGCATATTTCGATATGTGTTGATGTTACTTTACCCATGTTTTAACCGCTTTTTGATGCTATTTGATCCTTAAAATGACCAACATGGTTTAATTATTAGTTTTATGACTAATTGAGTTGTGTGTGATGAATTAGGGTGTTTGGACTGCAAAAATATGAAGAAAATGTGCTCTAGGTAGAGGAAGAGGGATTGGATGCGTCGCATCCAATCTAGAGAAAAAAATTAAATTTCGTGCACCCTTAGCAGTGAAGTCGGCCCATAGCATCCGCCATAGCATCCGCACCTGGGCAAAGATGAGAAGGAGGAACAAAGGGTGGATGCGACGCATCCACCCTAGCATGCGAAGCTGAGAAGTGGAGGACGAGGTGGATGCGACGCATCCACCCCAGCATCAATCCCTGTACCCAAGTCGGATTAGGAATAGGAGAACTTTGGCTCACGACTTTTGTACGCAATATATAAGCCAAAAACGCCTCTTTTAGGGCATCTAACATATTGGGAAGAGGAGAAAAGCCACGACAAAGCTGGGGAACCACGGAATTCATCTTGAGTTCTTATTTTTCCTTCTTTTATTGATTATTATGCACTCTTGTGAGTTATTTGATGATTGCATGAACATGAGTTGCTAAGAACCCTATTGTTCTAGGGTCATGGGTATACATGAATGTTGATGTTTGAAGTTTAATTTGACGAAGTTGATTTTATCATATTGGATTGTTTATTTAATTCTGTTTTTAATTATTTTTCTTAGTAGCTAACAGTGAAATACTATCTACGAATCTAGAGTTGAACTCGAAAGTGGGAACTCTAGATTGTATATAGAATTAAATAGAGCAAGTTCTTAAATCCGGGCATCGGGGAATGGATTCGCAATTGGGATAGACATATACCTAATTGCCTTTCTCGGTTGCAATACAGGAATTGTAAATGCGTGCTTGTTAATCTTAATTCCATAGACATATAGGTATTATGTTAGCTTGAATAGGCGAGTAAGGGTTCGACAGATTCTTATGTGCATTATCAACCTTGTCAACCAACAATCCAGATAAATCAATTAGTTATTTTAAGCTAAGAATGCAACATGATTGTTAGATAACCCGTGATCCTGGAATATTATCTCCCATTGATTGTCATTTAAAACTATTTAAGTGTTGTGTTGAATTCTAGTAAGTCTTTACTTGATAGTCTTTAGGTAGTAAATTAGACAATTATCTATTTTATAAGAAATCACTTGAATCGATAAGCTATTTGAGTTTGAATTAGTCAAAAGTTAATCATAAGTCTTCGTGGGAACGATACTTTATTCACTACTCTATTACTTGATGACCGCGTATACTTGCGTGAGTGTGTTTGGTCGCAACACTCTCTCTCTCTAAAACACTCTCCCTTCTCTCTAAAACATCAGATTTTTTCTCAAAAATGACCCAAATCATGTATTTAACGAAGTAGGGTCGGGTTTTAAAAACCCAAAAATGGAGCTTCGGAACAGGTTCTGCGGTCGCATATGCGACCGCATAATGGTTATGTGGACCGTATATCGGTCGCATAATTGGTGTCCAAAATGATCAAAAAATTTGTCTGAGTCTGCGAGCACTATGCAATCCGCAAAACTGTTATGTGGTCGCATAATGCACCGCAGAACAGTTATGTGGTCACATAGTCGACCGCATAATTGCTCCTAGATTAACCCTCTCCTGACTCAATTCTGCGGCCATTATGCGGCCCGCAGAGTAATTATGCGGTCCATGACCGCATAAATGCGCTTTTCCTCTAAAAATGTTTCTTTACTTTCCGGTCCATTGTTCAACCCAAAACGTCCGAGCCGCGGCGAGCTTTTTAAAATCCTCAAACACGTATACATACTCCGGCACCACGAAACCTTGAATTCATTTGCGAAATTTTACGGGGCTGTACACTTAAATACTTCGAAATTTTCTAGGGTGTTACAATTTAAAAGGGATACAACTTTCATGTTATTCATTTTCCCAAATTCCCAACATAAAATCACACACGTGCATGGCTGCGCACTCGGCGCGCATTGGGCGTGCATATGAGACAGAACTGGGTGAAAAGTGCGCGGCCAAGTGCACAAGCACACTTCCAGGTGCGCATAAGTGCACGTCCTATCCGGGAAAAGTGTCCTATTTTGCGTAGGAGAAGGTGTATTTGTTTGGGCCCGACACTACTTGGTATATATACATGGAAAAATGGATTTTTGAGGACTTTTGACATAATTTAGACCTAAGGAAGCTAAGGATAAGAGGGAGAATCAAGATCACAAGGATTTCACCATTCATCCTCACTGAAGACAAGGGTTTAGATGTTTTATGTTTTCCTTTGACTTAAACTTAGTTGTGATGAATTTCTCCATATCCATGGAGTAATTCTTCCTTAGGGATTGATGGATTTGGTGTTTTGAGAATTATTTGTGAATATTAACTCTAGTTTTATATATTGAATCGTTTTGGGTATTTTATTGTTGCATATATATTCACTTGTTTATGTAATCGAAAGAGGCATAATTTGTGATGTTTTGCATTATCTTGTTGATTGAATTCATTGATTCTTCTTAGTAATTGAAAGAGGCTAGTTGAATTATTGTTTAGACCTAGTTAGGAGGATAATCGAAAGAGGTTCTCCTAAGGATCAATCCACTACGAATTCTTGCATATCTTCACCAAGCTTAACTTAGTTCATAACGTGAGGTTGAGACTTAATTGAGAGAGGAGTTTCTACTAAACGTTTAAACTAATAAAAGAGTGAATTCGAGAGACTCACTTGAACCTTAGAAGTGAATCAACTAGAGTTAATTCCCAAACAAGTATCTTACACCTTTCCAATCAACCCCTATTTTCTCCCTTTGATATCTCCTTGCTTATTCTTGTTGCGATTGTCATTAGCCAATAGTTTAGACTGTTAGTAAATTTTAGTTTTAAATCACATAATTCTAAATTGCTGATCATCTTGGATAGCAATTAAAACTAGAAGCTATGAAAACACTGTTTAAATCCAATTCCTGTGGATACGATATTTTTTATACTATATTCGACTAGCGAGCATAATTTTGTGTTGTGTTTTTTAGCTCGTCAAATTTTGCTCAAAAGTTGTCTCGCTCACATATCGCCACACGGCCTAAAATGGACACAACATGCGCGTGAATGAACAAGTCATCTCAAAACCCATCATCGCATAAGGGGGTAGCACATGAAATAGACCAGGGCATTAATAACATCTATTATGCCCGATGACACACCCATAGAAAATTCCACGCTGAATAAGCAAATCCAATCTAGTGTAGAATACACATTCTTATTAGGCCTACGAATAGGCCTCCAAACCGATTTGGATCATTCCAAAATAGATAAATAAACTTCCAAAAGTCCTTAATGAATCTATCCATGACACGTACAATCAGGTGTCAATTCCTAAACACTTCCACAATATGCAACAAGAGGAATAGTCTACCTCTAAGAAATAGAATCTCCAAAATGCGAGAGTACCATAATCTCAATACCTGATCTCTAACCTTCTCACTTAAATTACTAATACGTCACACATACACAATCATATCCTAAGAAATACTCCCATACCTTCGGCACCAAGTAGCAAAACTTGAACATCAATGGCTACCAGCCGTGCAATTTCTGTATTACTAGTCAAACATCCACAAAACAATAAACAATGCATCTTCCACACAATAATTCATTCTCAAGTGATACAAGATAGTTCTAGTATACTCTTATACATCTGAAATCTATTATGTTGTCTATAACTCCTGACATTCCTTTCAGATTTGAACCGCAACCTTGTCCATTCAGTCCCAATTCCATGCAGCTCACCGCATCTATCATACTAATATGTGGAAATACGAGAATCTCATTATCAACTCTGAATCACGAATAGGGTACAAAGTCCATCAGCCAGAAACCTTCCACATAGCTCAAATAGGAGAAAATCACAACACGCAATAAAATATCCATGCATGTAGAAGACACCAACCGCAAGTAGTTGTCACAATCATTGAAAATTCTTTGAAACCAATATGCACATAACCAAACTAGCCTAACTAAATTCCTCTAGATCACTTAAGTCACACAGACTGCCAAACTCAACAGTATTACCACAAAAAACATTTGTATATCCCTATAATTCCAAAGGGTTTGATCATCTCTATTACCATTCTGACCTAAGACACTACTAAACAGACCTAACTCTTTTAGATTACTCATGACATGCCTTCACAGAGCTATTCTTTCCCAGTACACTACGGACCTCAATAAAAACTCATCCCAAGTGATCCCAACATGAAAGCTCATCGTTTAAGACTCGTAAGCCACGTTATTCCCTCTTATACCTCTAATAATACCTCAAAGCGAAATACATGTTCTGAATAGGCTTTCTATGAATCTGAAGTTGTTTCTTCCATTTCTTAACACTGCCTTGCAAAACCAATAATGATAGAGAAATACTCCAAGTCTCTAACACAAACCCACGTAAACCTCCAATCCTTAGTCACATATTGAATCTTTAACCCATTAGAACCTTTTCAAGAGTCACCTATTCTGACATAGACCTAATCTATTTTGAGACATAACATAATTGAACCATTATTAGGAAGATATTCATGATCTCTGTTCATTTGAGCATTTTATCAAACACTAGGTGTGCAAATTTAACTACAAGGTTTCTACAAGATTTCCTTCACTCCACAACCCAATATTTACTTATTTGAGCTCAAGACTCTTCCCACAAACCCTATTAGTACAAGCGTGTACAAATAATACTCTTATACCCAAGAATCATACTCCAATTCAACCTTCTTTTACCCAAATTCGAAATTGAAAACTAGGGTATGGAACCTTACCTCTTAGATGAAGATCTTGTGGGTTTTCCTTGTTAATCTACCAAGATTTGAGCAAGACGCGATAAATAATTAACCTAGGGTTTCCTCTCTGATGTTGGGCATATTTCGATATGTGTTGATGTTACTTTACCCATGTTTTAACCGCTTTTTGATGCTATTTGATCCTTAAAATGCCCAAAAAGGTTTAATTATTAGTTTTATGACTAATTGAGTTGTGTGTGATGAATTAGGGTGTTTGGAGTGCAAAAATATGAAGAAAAGGTGCTCTAGGTAGAGGAAGAGGGATTGGATGCGTCGCATCCAATCTAGAGAAAAAAATAGATTTCGTGCACCCTTAGCAGTGAAGTCGGCCCATAGCATCCGCCATAGCATCCGCACCTGGGCAAAGCTGAGAAGGAGGAACAAAGGGTGGATGCGACGCATCCACCCTAGCATGCGAAGCTGAGAAGTGGAGGACGAGGTAGATGCGACGCATCCACCCCAGCATCAATCCCTGTAGCCAAGTCAGATTAGGAATAGGAGAACTTTGGCCCACGACTTTTGTACGCAATATATAAGCCAAAAACGCCTCTTTTAGGGCATCTAACATATTGGGAAGAGGAGAAAAGCCACGACAAAGCTGGGGAACCACGGAATTCATCTTGAGTTCTTATTTTTCCTTCTTTTATTGATTATTATGCACTCTTGTGAGTTATTTGATGATTGTATGAACATGAGTTGCTAAGAACCCTATTGTTCTAGGGTCATGGGTATACATGAATGTTGATGTTTGAAGTTTAATTTGACGAAGTTGATTTTATCATATTGGGTTGTTTATTTAATTCTGTTTTTAATTATTTTGCTTAGTAGCTAACAGTGAAATACTATCTACAAATCTAGAGTTGAACTCAAAAGTGGGAACTCTAGATTGCATATAGAATTAAATAGAGCAAGTTCTTAAACCCGGGTATCGGGGAACAGATTCGCAATTGGGATAGACATATACCTAATTGCCTTGCTCGGTTGCAATACAGGAATTGTAAATGCGTGCTTGTTAATCTTAATTCCATAGACATATAGGTATTATGTTAGCTTGAATAGGCGAGTAAGGATTCGACAGATTCTTATGTGTATTATCAACCCTGTCAACCAACAATCCAGATAAATCAATTAGTTATTTTAAGCTAAGAATGCAACATGATTGTTAGATAACCCGTGATCCTGGAATATTATCTCCCATTGATTGTCATTTAAAACTATTTAAGTGTTGTGTTGAATTCTAGTAAGTCTTTACTTGATAGTCTTTAGGTAGTAAATTAGACAATTATCTATTTTATAAGAAATCGCTTGAATCGATAAGCTATTTGAGTTTGAATTAGTCAAAAGTTAATCATAAGTCTTCGTGGGAACGATACTTTATTCACTACTCTATTACTTGATGACCGCGTATACTTGCGTGAGTGTGTTTGGTCGCAACACTCTCTCTCTCTAAAACACTCTCCCTTCTCTCTAAAACATCAGATTTTTTCTCAAAAATGACCCAAATCATGTATTTAACGAAGTAGGGTCGGGTTTTAAAAACCCAAAAATGGAGCTTCGGAACAGGTTCTGCGGTCGCATATGCGACCGCATAATGGTTATGTGGACCGCATATCGGTCGCATAATTGGTGTCCAAAATGACCAAAAAATTTGTCTGAGTCTGCGAGCACTATGCAATCCGCAAAACTGTTATGTGGTCGCATAATGCACCGCAGAACAGTTATGTGGTCACATAGTCGACCTCATAATTGCTCCTAGATTAACCCTCTCCTGACTCAATTCTGCGGCCATTATGTGGCCCGCAGAGTAATTATGCGGTCGCATAATGGATCGCATAAATGCGCTTTTCCTCTAAAAATGTTTCTTTACTTTCTGGTCCATTGTTCTACCCAAAACGTCCGAGCCGCGGCGAGCTTTTTAAAATCCGCAAACACGTATACATACTCCGGCACCACGAAACCTTGAATTCATTTGCGAAATTTTACGGGGCTGTACACTTAAATACTTCGAAATTTTCTAGGGTGTTACAATTTAAAAGGGATACAACTTTCATGTTATTCATTTTCCCAAATTCCCAACATAAAATCACACACGTGCATGGCTGCGCACTCGGCGCGCATTGGGCGTGCATATGAGACAGAACTGGGTGAAAAGTGCGCGGCCAAGTGCACAAGCACACTTCCAGGTGCGCATAAGTGCACGTCCTATCCGGGAAAAGTGTCCTATTTTGCGTAGGAGAAGGTGTATTTGTTTGGGCCCGACACTACTTGGTATATATACATGGAAAAATGGATTTTTGAGGACTTTTGACATAATTTAGACCTAAGGAAGCTAAGGATAAGAGGGAGAATCAAGATCACAAGGATTTCACCATTCATCCTCACTGAAGACAAGGGTTAAATGTTTTATGTTTTCCTTTGACTTAAACTTAGTTGTGATGAATTTCTCCATATCCATGGAGTAATTCTTCCTTAGGGATTGATGGATTTGGTGTTTTGAGAATTATTTGTGAATATTAACTCTAGTTTTATATATTGAATCGTTTTGGGTATTTTATTGTTGCATATATATTCACTTGTTTATGTAATCGAAAGAGGCATAATTTGTGATGTTTTGCATTATCTTGTTGATTGAATTCATTGATTCTTCTTAGTAATTGAAAGAGGCTAGTTGAATTATTGTTTAGACCTAGTTAGGAGGATAATCGAAAGAGGTTCTCCTAAGGATCAATCCACTACGAATTCTTGCATATCTTCACCAAGCTTAACTTAGTTCATAACGTGAGGTTGAGACTTAATTGAGAGAGGAGTTTCTACTGAACGTTTAAACTAATAAATGAGTGAATTCGAGAGACTCACTTGAACCTTAGAAGTGAATCAACTAGAGTTAATTCCCAAACAAGTATCTTACACCTTTCCAATCAACCCCTATTTTCTCCCTTTGATATCTCCTTGCTTATTCTTGTTGCGATTGTCATTAGCCAATAGTTTAGACTTTTAGTAAATTTTAGTTTTAAATCACACAATTCTAAATTGCTGATCATCTTGGATAGCAATTAAAACTAGAAGCTATGAAAACACTGTTTAAATCCAATTCCTGTGGATACGATATTTTTTATACTATATTCGACTAGCGAGCATAATTTTGTGTTGTGTTTTTTAGCTCGTCAAATTTTGCTCAAAAGTTGTCTCGCTCACATATCGCCACACGGCCTAAAATGGACACAACATGCGCGTGAATGAACAAGTCATCTCAAAAACCATCATCGCATAAGGGGGTAGCACATGAAATAGACCAGGGCATTAATAACATCCATTATGCCCGATGACACACCCATAGAAAATTCCGCGCTGAATAAGCAAATCCAATCTAGTGTAGAATACACATTCTTATTAGGCCTACGAATAGGCCTCCAAACCGATTTGGATCATTCCAAAATAGATAAATAGACTTCCAAAAGTCCTTAATGAATCTATCCATGACACGTACAATCAGGTGTCAATTCCTAAACACTTCCATAATATGCAGCAAGAGGAATAGTCTGCCTCTAAGAAATATAATCTCCTAAATGCGAGAGTACCATAATCTCAATACCTGATCTCTAACCTTCTCACTGAAATGACTAACACGTCACACATACACAATCATATCCTAAGAAATACTCCCATACCTTCGGCACCAAGTAGCAAAACTTGAACATCAATGGCTACCAACCATGCGATTTCTGTATTACTAGTCAAACATTCACAAAACAATAAACAATGCATCTTCCACACAACAATTCATTCTCAAGTGATACAAGATAGTTCTAGTATACTCTTATACATCTGAAATCTATTATGTTGTCTAGAACTCCTGACATTCCTTTCAGATTTGAACCGCAACCTTGTCCATTCAGTCCCAATTCCATACAGCTCACCGCATCTATCATAC
Source organism: Nicotiana tabacum (assembly GCF_000715075.1). NCBI lineage: Eukaryota > Viridiplantae > Streptophyta > Magnoliopsida > Solanales > Solanaceae > Nicotiana > Nicotiana tabacum. The sequence continues at coordinate 108,665,068 of NC_134083.1, read as the reverse complement.
TAATATGTGAAAATACGAGAATCTCATTATCAACTCTGAATCACGAATAGGGTATAAAGTCCATCAGCCAGAAACCTTCCACATAGCTCAAATAGGACAAAATCACAACACGCAATAAAATATCCATGCATGTAGAAGACACCAACCGCAAGTAGTGGTCACAATCATTGAAAATTCTTTGAAACCAATATGCACATAACCAAACTAGCCTAACTAAATTCCTCTAGATCACTTAAGTCACACAGACTGCCAAACTCAACAGTATTACCACAAAAAACATTTGTATATCCCTATAATTCCAAAGGGTTTGATCATCTCTATTACCATTCTGACCTAAGACACTACTAAACAGACCCAACTCTTTTAGATTACTCATGACATGCCTTCACAGAGCTATTCTTTCCCAGTACACTACGGACCTCAATAAAAACTCATCCCAAGTGATCCCAACATGAAAGCTCATCGTTTAAGACTCGTAAGCCACGTTATTCCCTCTTATACCTCTAATAATACCTCAAAGCGAAATACATGTTCTGAATAGGCCTTCTATGAATCTGAAGTTGTTTCTTCCATTTCTCAACACTGCCTTGCAGAACCAATAATGATAGAGAAATACTCCAAGTCTCTAACACAAACCCACGTAAACCTCCAATTCTTAGTCACATATTGAATCTTTAACCCATTAGAACCTTTTCAAGAGTCACCTATTCTGACATAGACCTAACTGCATAGACAAACATGCCGAGCAATTAGTGATCCATTAGCACTTGAATACTCCGAAAAGAAACAGCCGAGAAAATCCTTTCTCTTGCACACTACCTCTACAGAAGAATATAGAACCTGAGTCCTTCCATAGCCTCCATATACCACTAAGGTAAAGTACAACACGAACCGAGCAATTCTTTGCTCGAATCATCCTTGACATTATCCTCCTTAAGTTATACCTGATCCACAAGTGTCTTTTAGTTCAGAATCTATAGAAACAGACAACTAGATAACTCAATCACTGACAGTCGACAGCCCTTACTTGGGTTTAAGACACCATCACATAATCCAAGAACCTATAATGACCGCTCCTCTTTAACTGCCATGATCCTACAATGTTACTCAGCTAAATTCCTCATAAGATCACATTTCACCACACATATCGCACCCTAAATCATCAGCCCAAATGCACATTCGACCCTATGACAGTCGTACCATCTTACTCAAGCAATTCAAACCATATCGTAGCACATGCATTCCACTAGGTATAGGGTAAAACTCTTCATAGGAACCTTATAAGAAATCATGAAACCCCCAACCTTCTCATAGGAGATAGCCCACCTATGTGACCTTATATCAATATCTTTCTATGACCTTGCCAGTAATCAATCAATCTACCGAGTTCACACTTGTCCATAGGCTGTAAGAATCTTTTTCATTTCATCAATGAACAACCAAAAGATACATTAACACATCCAAAACTCAAGACTGTATAGTACACCACGATGATAATCAAGTATTCACATTCCCTTCGTATCTCAAGAAAACCCTCCTTGCCAAATTCAAACAATCCAAAATGTAAGAACTCATCACCATAATGAAATACCCTTAATAATTCATAATGACCTAGATAATATCAAACTTGCTCGAAAACCATGGCAGCTCTACCACAAAACCACAATGATATGCTCCCACTTCCACACCGGTATAACCATCTTCTGTAGTAAAACACTCGATCTCGGATGCTCGTTCCCAAATTGCTGATAATTAAACACCGTGAGACATGCCTAATAGTATCTTTCTTCATCCTCCGCCACCCACAATGCTTCCTCAAACCATGATAAATCTCCGTATCATCTGTATATACAAAATACCATGAACTATGAACCTACGCAAGGACCATCTACGTTTAACACTGGAAACACAAATCCGACCCTGAAGTGGCAACACACCATCCACACTAAGGACCACCTCCTTAGCACTACCTTGAAATACCGTATCCCTGAGGATAAGTAAATGGAAACCATCATATTGACGATCCTTAATATGCTCAAACAAGATTAGTGAGATGCCCAATCTCACTAATCCATAAACCTAGGCCAGAAATTTCATAGCCCCAACATATCTCCTCCACTAGAACAAATGCCAAACTCCAAATCATGAACCAGATTATTCTCCTCACGAGACTTCAGCGGTCGCAACACGTAGGCAACCACCCTACCATTTTGTACCAACACTGCGTCAAGACCCATGCGTGACTCATCATAATGCACTGAATAAGGCCCTAAACTTGTGGGCAACACCACCACCGGGGCTGCTATAAATGAAGAACCCCTTCACAAGGATACGATAGTAGTATGCCCCCATAACACGGGGAAAATCATCCCATACCACCTCCGTAACATCACCACCACTCGCTGGCATGCAACTGATATCGAGTACTCCACCTGTCATACGAGTGAATAGGAAGGAATTGAAGATATAGGCTTCAAGCGGAATAAAGTTGCATGATAAGGGACCAAGAATGGAAGTTTTCTAAAGCCCTATAGCCTCTCGAAGATAAGTACAAACATCTTTGTACCGATCCGCAAGACTCTATTAGTCCATGAGACCAATATGAACCTAGTACTCTGGTACTAACTTGTCACGACCCAAAATCCCACCAAAGGTTGTGATGGCACCTAACTTGCTTGCTTGGCAAGCCAACACTCAATCAACATCACAAAATCCAATTATTAAGCCATTAATTGCTTTCATAATATAAATAACAAAGAGAAATGAATTCTAAATCAATAACATGAGAACATAATCCATGACATTATCTAACACGACCCAACTGTTTAAGCAGCTGCTCAAAACCCGATGTCACTATGTCACGAGCATCTAATAAGAACTAGAGTTAATTGACTAAATACATCTATCCGGAAAGAATATATGAATAGAAAATAGATAAGTAGGGAAGGGGACTCCATGTGCCGCGAATAGGATCAAGAATAGCAGCTCGCCACAAAGTCTCCAATATAGTGCTCCTGCTCAAGTCAATGGTACCGCTAATACCAGTCTTATAACTTGCACAACAATATTCAAAAGTGTAGTATGAGTACAAAATAACGATACCTAGTAAGTATCAAGTCTATCCTTGAAGAATTAGTGGCGAGGGGTCGACATCGATACTAACTATCCATACAATAATCAGGTAAAGCATAAATAAAAATACAGAAATGAGCATGCTATCATCGATTGAATACGACAGCTCAAAGAAACACATATCATATAGAATTTAGGCATGCTTAACAGGTAAGGAGAGCAATTAAGAAATCAACACCTCAATCCTCATACCAAGACACGGTTCATGTCAACAGACATTTATGTCAAATCAATGCATAAATCAAAATATATGTAAATATGCCCGAATAAGGTGTCACGCCCCGACCTCGGGGAGCGGTACTGATGCTCAACCGAGGTATCCCTATCAAGCAAGCCTTCTTGGTGCCCACTATCTACCCTTTATTCCATGAACGATTTTATGAAGAAATAATATGTAGAGGTTAGTCAATAATATTTATAGGGGGGAACATTCAACTTTAATCTTCCATTACTTAAGCAATTTCATTAATAGCTAGCAAAACATTACAAGTTATTTTAAAATACTTTAAGTGGAAGCAAAATGACATACAACATATCGAATCCCCATATGATACATGACCCACACTGTGTCTATGGAGCCTCTTAACGGATGTGAGAAAAATATGGAAATACCGGTGACAAGTCACCGGTTATACCTCAAAATAATGTGTAAGGATCCATATAATACAAAAGCCCCGATACAAAGTAGGGATCACCAAAGATCGCTGAAGGAAGGTCCGCTCCTATCAAAAGCCTATGTCGCCTGCTGGAGTAGCACCTGCATCCATTAAATATGCAACTTCCCCAACAAAAGGGACTTTAGTACATGTGGTAGTACTAGTATGTAAAGACGACAAAACAATGTACAAAAATACGGTAGGTCAAAGTGAGATAAATGACGTACATCAAGAAGATATGAAACAACCTATCGAATTATATGTCAAGTCATATTGTACTAAAGTTATCTGATATGATTCTTTGAGTTAACAAATAACCAACCGACCAGGATCAAGATCTTGAAATAAAAATGTGGTTTTGTTGGTCGATTTCAAGAAATTGCATATCTCAAGTTTTAGAATTTGGAATTTGATGATTCAAAAATAAGGTGAAAGATGATGATCTGAACTATAAGAAAGACTATTTATTCATTCAAACAAAGTAAATATTGATGACACACAAGTTCAATGAATGTTATGATTCTATGATATCAAAAGAACGAATTTCGGTCAAAAAACGTGTTCTTGAATGATCAGGAACTAAAAAGTTCCTAAAGTCACAACTTGGAATCCATTAACGTGATAAAGAAACACCACATGCAACTGAAAACAAGATAAAGACTATTACCACCTTGCTTGGAACCAAAAATAAGGAAAAAGAAGACAAAATAGAGAAAAACACTCTATTACTCATCAGGGCCAACCTCCAAAAACGTGAATTTCTATTCTACAAGGCATGAGAACCCTTTATATAGGCCTAGGATCTCTTCTTTGATGACTACAATTCCTATTCTAATAAGAAAATAAAATAGCTAAAGTAAAAAAAAAGTAAAATCCTTATTCTACAAGAAAAGAAACTAGAATCCTACTAAAAGAAAAATCCTTATTCTAAAATGAATATAGTATAGAAAGTCTAAACCTATAAACAAAAGGAAATAAGAAATCCTTTCTTGTAAAGAAATAATAAATCTTATTTTAAGAAGGAAAGAATCTTGGCTTCTTGAATTCAATTTTGAGCTTCTTGGACTTCTTGCGCTTCTTGAACATAAGTCCATATGTTTGTACTTGAGCTCTAAAACATGATATTGGCGAAAATTAATTGATGTAAATGAAGAATCTATGTTTAATTTTATCAATTTTGGCCAAGATCATGTTTTAGAGCTCAAGTCCATACATATGGACTTATGTTCAAGAAGCGCAAGAAGTACAAGAAGGTCAAGAATGATTTCAAGAAGCCAAGATTCTCCCCTTCTTAAAATAGCATTTATTATTTCCTTTTGTTGGTAGGTTTAGACTTTCTTTATTATCTTCCTTTTAGAATAAATAATTTTTCTTTTAGTAGGATTCTAGTTTCATTTCCTTGTAGAATAAGGATTTTACTTTTTTTTTGTCTTATAGATATTTTATTTTCTTATTAGAATAGGAATTGTAGTCATGAAAGAAGTGACCCTAGGCCTATATAAAGGGTTTTCATGCCTTGTAGAATGAGAATTCACGTTTTTGTAGGTTGGCCCTAATTTACAATAGAGTGTTTTTCTCTATTTTTATCTTCTTTATCCTTGTTTTTGGTTCCTAGCAAGGTATTAATAGTCCTTTATCTTGTTTTCAGTTGTGTGTGGTGTTTCTTTATCAAGTTAATTAATTCCAAGTGGTGACTTTAGACTTTTTAGTTCTTGATCATTCAAAAACACTTTTCTTGATCTAAATTCGTTCTTTTGATATCATAGAATCATAACTTTCATTGAACTGGTGTAGCATCAATATTTACTTTTTTTGAACGAATAAATAGTCTTTCTTATAGTTCAGACCGTCATCTTTCACCTCATTTTTGAATTATCAGATTTTGAATTCTAAAACTGGAGATATGCTATTTCTTGAAATCGGCCCACAAAACGACATTTTCGTTTCAAGATCTTGATCCTGGCCGGTTGGTTCTTAGTTAACTCAAAGAATCATATCAATTTGGTATCAGAGCTATAATCTACAGGTCCCAGGTTGACAAATTTATTATGGCCAAGATTCAACCTAGAGGAAGATTCTTGGTTCAAGAAGATGAAGAAACATAAATATAGTTTCTGAAAACGTTTGTTCGTTGATCATTGATCGTGGGAGTCACATAAATATCGTTTCTGAAGAGATGATTATTAAACTTGGTTTGTCAACCAAACTTCATATCCTTACAACATCGAAGTTGAAGATGATAATGGTTTAGAGGTAACTCGTTAATGTCCAGTTTCATTTTCTATTGGTAAGATCTATAAAGAACAGATTTGATGTGACGTAGTAAAGATGGGTGATTGTATCTTATTACTTGGAAGTCCGTGGGCGTATGATATATGTGCTAAATATGATAAAGACCTTAATAGCTATTCTTTTACAAAGGATGGACGTAAGATTATTCTAGTACCATTGAATCCAGAAGAAATTGCTAAACGTTTGAAGCCCAAGGATGATTCTTTTCTGACCAAATAACAAACAATTGGTCCAATAAATAGAGAAGAGTCTTTTAATGTTGGTATTAATATGGAATAACACAAGGAAGAGGAGCATGCACTATATCCATAAGTACAGGATTTACCAACAAAGTTTGATGATGATCCGTTGGAGAATCCCATATGTGAGCTTCACTTTCCAACTAATAGAGATGCTCAATATATATCGATTTGGTTGTTGATTCTATACTTCCAAACGAGGCATCATATTGCATTAATCCAAAAGTCCGTGAAATTTTGCAAACACAAGAGGAAGGGTTGCTTAAAAAGGAGTCCATAATATAGGATTTGATTTCACATTTTGTTCCATCTTTTTTAGTGCCTCCAATGGATGAATATTTTCAAGCATATGTAGGAAAAGGAGATCTCAACATAAATTTCATCACTGGATATGATATAATTAAATATGAGAGTGGGATTGTTGTTATAAGGCCCGGTAAAATTTTGTAAAAGAAAATAATGTTTCGTGGTGCTCGAACTTTTTGGACTGAACAATGCACCGGAAAATTAAGGAAAATATTTGGCGGAAAAGTTCATTTCTGCGGTCTATTATGAGACCGCAGAATCGCTCTGCAGACCGCATAATGGACGCAGAGTGAGGCAGTCAATTGGGTCAGTTGGAAGCAATTATGCGGTTGACCATGTGACCACATAACTGTTATGCGGTGTACTATGCAACCGCAGAACAGTTATGCGGACTGCATAGTGACTGCAGACTTAGGCAGATTTTTGGTCATTTTGAACACCAATTATGCGACCGATATGCGGTCCGCATAACCATTATGTGGTCGCATATGCGACCGCAAAACTTGTTCCGGAGCTTTATTTTTGGGTTTTTAAAACCCGACCCTACTTCGTTAAATACATATTTTGGGCCATTTTTAAGATATAATCTGACATTTTAGAGTGAGAGAGAATGACCTAGAGTGAGAAGGTGTTCTTCAATAATTGTTCTTCAATTCTTGCTAAAGTTTTGGAAGATTAAGAAGGCAATCTCACTAGGTCTTCATCCTAGAGGTAGCAAGATTCGACACCCTAAACCCTAATTTCGAAATCATCTGAAAATGGGTAATTAGCAAGATAATTTTTGGGCATGAGAGTTGATTATTTTACATGCATGTGATATGAAAGGGTGTAAGAAGATTGTTGAACTAAGAATGGTAAATGTTGGGTTGTGGGATGATGGAATCCTCCATAAAAGGACCTTGAAACCTTGTGCACACCTAGTGTTTGATAAAATACTCAAATGAGCTAGAACCATTATCATCCTCCTAATTTTGATTCAATTTGTTATATTTCTAAAATAGATTGAAGTTGCTAAGAATTCCGGAACATTTTAGAGTTTAAGGAAGCTCAATTGAGGTATGTTGGCTAAACTCTTCTCTTAAAATTGAATCGCATGATATTCATGTAAATTATGTAAGTCCCAAGTGATTCATTATGAAATTGGCTATTCTGAGTAAGATTGGGTTGAAAGATATATGTTCAACATGCATCCCAAATGCTCTATTCATGTTATGTTACCAATTAAGGATGTGTTAAAATATGGGTTGTGCATTAATAATGTTTCGACTTTAAGTCAAGTTCAAATGAAGGTTATTATGCCAAATTTTGTGAAATATCTCTATGTGCATTAGACTCTCAATTGCTCACATGTGTACTACACACTTTGATCTGAATTGTGTTTGTTGTTGATGATGAGGATGAAATTTGAAATTGATAAGGTGAGCATGAAATGCTGAATATGGCCAACGTGCCAAGAATAATTTTATAATTATGGCCACTAGTGCCAATGAAATGAAAAGATGTAAAAGAAGTATGAAATGCGATGAATGATATAAAAAGGTTGATGTCTCGAATAAGATAGCCTAGCCGATCGGGTCGTGATCGGACTGCGTACTAAATTTATGGTGGTATTGGTATTGATGGTAATTGTGGTGGATTCTCTAATGAGATAGCCTAGCCGATTGGGTCGTGATTGGACTCCGTGCTAAAAGTACGGTGGCATTGGTATTATGAACACTGGTATTGCAGACAATGGTATATCGATACTAAAAATCTCCCAATGTGAGATATGGAAATTAATTTGAACACTCTCTTGATCTTAAAATTGAGGTTTGATATTGATTAAGGCTTTTATTGATATTATGATAATCTTGTTTGTATTAATTGTCATTCTATTGAGAGGGTGTTTAGTTATACATACTAGTACTATTCGACGGTACTAACGTCCCTTTTGCATCTTTCAATGGATGCAGGTGGTTCCACATCAGGAGATATTGATCAGTGATAGCAGTGCACCTTCTTCCCAACTGACTTGGTGAGCCCCACTTCATTTCGGGGTCATGAATCTTTTGTACTTGTGTATTCTATTTGAGGTATAGCCGGGGCCTTGTTGCCGGCATTATCATTGTACTCTTCTTTATCTATAGAGGCTCCGTAGACATAGAGTGGGTTGTGTATTGCTGCTGGAGAAAGACAAACTATGTTATGTTGTGGTTGTATTACTTGTCCATTTGAGACTTTAAAAATGATGAAACTATTGGAAATGAATTGGTATTGTAGACATGAACACATTTTTGTCTAATTAATGAAAATATGTATTATCTCTATTCGTGGATGAGTTTGGGTAGAATGAAATCTAACAGGCTTGCTCGGTCGGGTTCACTCGGTTGAGCGCCGGTCACGCTCCTCGGTTTTGGGGCGTGAGAAACTTGGTATCAGAGCCTAAGGTTTTAAAGTGTCCTAGGATGTCTCGGAGCCGTGTCTAGTAGAGTCCTTATTATCGGTGTGTTGTCGACCACATCTATAATTAGGATGCTACTTGGACATTTAGGAATAATACCCTTCTTTGATATTCTGAATCGTGCGATGAAACTGATTGTGAAATTGCTCTTCCTCCAACTCGTGCGTTGAGGTTCAAGGTAAGTTTAAATGCTCTTTTGGTTTATTCCAAGTAATGTTGTCATGTGACATGACAAAAAGGTAAAGGCTTGAATATTAAATAGATGGAACATGTATCATGTTGAATGAATAGTATGGCCATATGAGACAATTTATATAGTACCATGAGCATACTTTATATGAGAAGAGTGCTAGAAGTGATTGCCCATCTCCAAAGAGGCATTGACGTGATAAATGAGACCTAAGCTTAACTTGTACATGTGGATAGTGTGGGAAACAGGTATATGATTCTAAGATGTGTGAAAGGCATGGCCTGGAGAGTAATGATAAATGTGTAGGTCTCGCACGGTAGACAAGAAGTTATGAAAGGAGAGTCAATTGAACCCACAATGAGAAGACCCTAGCACTATGAATATTATAAGAATCCCAGGAATGTGCGAAGTTTTGTTACACTCCAAAAAGGATATTGACATGAGGGATTTGGATCCCAGGCCTTTGTGGCTGAATAAGAGTAGAGAACTTATGAGGTTAATACCATGGGGACTTAAATCTCCCTAATAGTCAATCATATACAAGAGTACTAGAGATGTGAAACATGTATCCCTTAAATTGTTATATTCAAGACTTGTGTCGAAATGTGAAAAATTCACCTCACCACAAGTGGTGAGGGAAGGACCATGGTGAGGCTACTTAAGTGCAATAAAACAAGAGTAGGGCCATGTAGCTATGATGTTTGGATATTTTTTAAAGACATGTGTAGTCTAGAAAAGTGGTAAGGGATAACGTGATTCTCTGAAAGGAAATGCAAAAGATAAACTACTAGTACAAAAAAATAATATGGAAGGTTAAGAAATATAAATTTTTTGTACATGGAAATATACATGACAAGGTCATCGATACTAGAAACTAAGAGTAAGTTTTGAAAAAGGGTTTTACACTTGTTAGAAAATCAGGGACAATGGAACCCAAGGAAGTACTACAGATCAGATGTGAAAGGCTTGTGAGTTCTTAGAATGAGTTAATCACGAATTTACGATTTAGCTAAAGTTCCAAGGCTTTAAGAAATACAGAACGAGTGGGAGAGATAAATGTGATGTTATGATAACCCAAGAGTGCATCTGGACTTGATGGAAAGTCTTTTAAGAATCTTACAAGCAAGGAAGTGTTAAGTGATACACAGATGAACACACTTTCCCACGGATATCCCTACAAGTGTCGAGAGGCGAGCAGGATGAAATCCCAACTAAGGGAAATGACCACGTAATGTATGGAAGAGCGCATAGCTATTCACTAACTTGGAGGAATGAGGCGAGAATAAATGTGGAATCACAAAATAGTTCGTATCAGAATGGTGGACTCGCCTAGAGAACATGTGTTAATAGAAGATATAAAGGATCAATTGTAATGTAGCTGACTTGAGTGACACTGAATATCAACTAAAAGATTTAGAGGTAGTTCATGTATACATGCTACAATAAAAAGTGAGACTACTGGTGGTGAAATGGTGGTGTGATAAACTCAATAAACCAAGCACAATAATACTACGAGTTCATAGGAGCCAGACAAGTGTGTGGCACAATAAGGCTATGAACTATGCATTGAGGGAAAAATGGGATGGGAATGAATGCTCAAGTCATAAAGGAAAGATAGTACCAGCATATTGTCTAGACCAAAGTGTGATCAATCTACCCAAAGGACAAAAGGGAAATGTTCGAAATAGAATGAGAGAGGATGAACACTTGTTACGACCAAAACATGTTTAACATGATAGCTCTTAAGCTACAATACCAGGAAACACTATTGGTAGCTATAATACTGGGAATAAGGTGAGTTACTCATCGAGGATGAAATCAGGTGGACTAAGTCCTACACTTATAAGGAAAACAAGAACTCGTCGATGATGTATTTAGGAGGATCTCAAGTTTCAGAAAAGGCCCTGTTCAGGCCAATGACTATTGTTGAATTGAATATATATTAAGGGTGGTGATAAGTGTTTTGGGAAGTGCTTAGCAGTAAAGAGGGACCGTGAGAATGTTCACAAGGGAAGTAGAGTGGTTTCTTAAAATCATATAAGACTTATAAGGAGGAAAGAGGGTGGCTAAAAAAGGTCTCACCACAATGTTACTATACATTTGATGCAATGTCATTCAAGTTGATATTATCAAGGTGTGTGCGCAAGTTAGCAGATACTATTCAATTGAAACATAAGGTCCCATGAGAAAACTGATCAAGTAATGTTTTTTGTTGAGAATTTAGAAGAGCAAGTTGCAAGTGTTAACATAAGAAATTAACTATATGAAGGAAATTATTGTAGAACTCAATTCCTATGAGGTCATATGTAAGGGAAATGTGATAAAGATGTTCCACTAATGATGCAACATGGTAAGATGATCGTTTATGCCTCTAGGTAACTCAAGAATCATGAAAAGAACTATCCAACACATGATTTAGAACTTACAGCAGTGGTATTTGCATTGAAAATTTGGCTTCATTATTTGTATGGGGTCCATGTGAATATATTTACAGACCATAAGAGCCTTCAATATATTTTCAAACAGAAGGAATTGATATTTTATACCATCCGGGGAAAGCTAATGTTGTGGCAGATGCTCTTAGCCGAAAACCTATGGGTAGTTTAGCACACTTGGAGGAATACCAAAGGCCATTGGCCAAGGAAGTTCACCGATTGGCTAGTTTGGGAGTTTGTCTTGCGGACTCTAGTGGAGGAGGGGTAATTGTGCAAAATAGGGCTGAATCATCACTTGTAGTGGAAGTCAAAGAAAAACAATACAATGACGCATTGTTGGTACAGTTGAAAGAGGGAATTCATAAACATAAGACCATGGCCTTTTCTCTTGGCATGGATGATGGTACACTAAGGTACCAAGGGCGACTATGTGTTCCAAATGTGGATGGTCTCTGTGAAAGAATTTTGACTGAAGCTCACACTTCTAGGTCTTCCGTTCACCCAGGTTCTACAAAAATGTATCATGGTCTTAAGGAAATCTATTGGTGGAATGATATAAAGAGAAATGTGGCGGACTTTGTGGCAAGATGTCCGAATTGTCAGCAAGTGAAGGCCAAACACCAAAGGCCTAGTGGGTTGGAACAAAACATAGAAATTCCAATGTGGACGTGGGAAATGATTAGTATGGACTTTGTGGTAGGATTACCGCGCACTTCGTGCACGTTTGACTCAATTTGGGTGATTGTGGATCGAATCACGAAGTCATCACACTTTTTGCCGGTTAAGTCTACCGACACAGCGGAGCAGTATGCTCAGCGGTATATCAAAGAAATAGTCAGGTTGCATGGCACCCCAGTTTCCATCATTTCTGATCGGGGAGCACAATTCGCTCCCAATTTTTTGAAGGAATTTCAGCAAGGTTTGGGTACTCAGGTGAATCTTAGTACAGCCCTTCACCCGCAGATTGACGGACAGGTAGAGCGGACTATTCAGACGCTTGAGGATATGTTGGGTGCTTGCGTTCTAGACTTCAAAGGTTGTTGGGATGATTATTTACCACTCATAGAATTTTCCTACAACAATAGCTATCACGCTAGCATTCAAATGACACCATTCAAGGCTTTATATGGTAGGAGATGTAGATCTCCCTCTCTCTTCTCTTCTCACAAGAAATACTTACAGATAAAATACTTAAAGATAAAATACAGGAAAGCTATGGAAGATAAGCAAGCTACACCTGAGATGTCATTAGTACACCCGGTGTTTTATGTGTCTATGTTGAAAAAAGTAGTTGGAGATCCGACACTCATTGTTTCGGTTGAGACTATTGAGGTAAATGAAAAAATTGACTTACGAAGGGATTCTGGTTTCTATTATTGATCGGAAAGTCCGAAAATTGAGAAATAAAGAAATTGCCTCTGTGAAAGTGTTTTGGCGAAACCAACAGGTTGAAGAGGCTACTTGGGAGACCGAGAAAAAAATAAAGAAAAAGTATCCTTATTTGTTTGAATAACTATGTATTTATAAAGTTATGATGTAGGAAAATTATAAGACTTACTTTCTATGAATTTTGTATCAACTGTACAATTTGCGTTAAGGGTGTTCCTTTCTGGAAATACATTGCTTGTGAGACCACAATTGGTGTTGTTTGTATTATGTTGCGTTGTTGGATTACCTATATGTTGTTAGGATGTGTTTCTGGGGCTCTCTGGCAGGTGGATAGGCCTAGTTACAAAGGAAACTCTGGCAAAAGTTTTGGAAATTTAGGGAGTTAGTCAAATATGGGGTTGCTGGTGTGTGGTATGAAAAACTGAGTTGCATAAGATGCTAATAATAGATTTTCACCCTCATTCGAGGACGAATGATCCTAAGTGGGGGATAATGTAAGGCCCCGTAATATTTTGCAAAAGAAAAAATGTTTCATGGTGCTCGGACATTTTGGGTTGAACAATGCACAGGAAAGTAAAGGAAAATGTTTGGCGGAAAAGTGCATTTCTGTGGTCTATTATGCGATCGCAGAATCACTCTGCCGACCGCATAATAGCCGCAGAGTGAGGCAGTTAATTGGGTCAGTTGGACGCAATTATGCGGTCGACTATGTGACTGGTCGTGATCGGACTCCGTGCTAAACTTATGGTGGTATTGGTAAGGATAGTAATTATGCTTGATGTCTCTAATGAGATGGCCAAGCCGGTCGGGTCGTGATCGGACTACGTACTAAATTTACGGTGGTATTGATATTGACAGTAATTGTGGTTGATTCTCTAATGAGATAGCCTAGCCGATCGGGTCGTGATCAGACTCCGTACTAAATTTACGGTGGTATTGGTATTGATGGTAATTGGGGTTGATTCTGTAATGAGATAGCCTAGCCGATTGGGTCGTGATCGGACTCTGTGCTAAAAGTACGGTGGCATTGGTATTGTTAACACTGGTATTGCAGATAATGGTATATCGATACTAAACATCTCCCAATGTGAGATATGGAAATTAATTTGAACACTGTCTTGATCCTAAATTGAGGTTTGATGTTGACTAAGGCTTTCATTGATATTATGATAATCTTGTTTGTATTAATTGTCATTCTATTGAGAGGGTGTTTAGTTATACATACTAGTACTATTTGACAGTACTAACATCCTTTTTGTCGGGGGCGCTGCATCTTTCAATGGATGCAGGTTGTTCCATAGCAGGAGATATTGATCAGTGATAGCAGTGCACCTTCTTCCCAACTGACTTGGTGAGCCCCACTTCATTCCGGGGTCATGAATCTTTTGTACTTGTGTATTCTGTTTGAGGTATAGCCGGGGCCTTGTTGCCGGCATTATTATTGTACTCTTCTTTATATATAGAGGCTCCGTAGACATAATGTGGGTCGTGTATTGGTGTTGGGGAAAGAAAAACTATGTTATGTTGTTGTTGTATTACTTGTCCATTTGAGACTTTAAAAATGATGAAACTATTGGAAATGAATTGGTATTGTAGACATGAACACATTTTCGTCTAATTAATGAAAATATGTATTATCTCTATTAGTGGATGAGTTTGGGTAGAATGAAATCTAACAGGCTTGCTCGGTTGGGTTCACTCGGTTGAGCGCCGGTCACGCTCCTCGATTTTGGGGCATGACAAACTTGGTATCAGAGCCTAAGGTTTTAAAGTGTCCTAGGATGTCTCGAAGCCATGTCTAGTAGAGTCCTTATTATCGGTGTGTTGCCGACCACATCTATAATTAGGATGCTACCTGGACATTTAGGAATAATACCCTTCTTTTATATTCTGAATCGTGCGATGAAACTGATTGTGAAATTGTTCTTCCTCCAACTCGTGCGTTGAGGTTCAAGGTAATTTTAAATGCTCTTTTGGTTTATTCCAAGTAATGTTGTCATTTGACATGACGAAAGGGTAAAGGCTTGAATATTAAACAGATGGAACATGTATCATGTTGAATGAATGGTATGGCCATATGAGACAATTTATATAGTACCATGAACATACTTTATATGAGAAGAGTGCTAGAAGTGATTGCCAACCTCCAAAGAGGCATTGACGTGATAAATGAGACCTAAGCTTAACTTGTACATGTGGATAGTGTGGGAACCAGGTATATGATTCTAAGATGTGTGAAAGGCATGGCCTGGAGAGTAATGATAAATGTGTAGGTCTCGCGCGGGAGACAAGAAGTTATGAAAGGAGAGTCAATTGAACCCACAATGAGAAGACCCTAGCACTAGAGTTTAAGGAACCATGATCATCTTCCTAATTTTGATTCAATTTGTTATATTTCTAAAATAGATTGAAGTTGCTAAGAATTCGGGAACATTTTAGAGTTTAAGGAATCTCAATTGAGGTATGTTGGCTAAACTCTTCTCTTAGAATTGAATCCCATGATATTCATGTAAATTATGTAAGTCCCGAGTGATTCATTATGAAATTGGCTATTCCGAGTAAGATTGGGTTGAAAGATATATGTTCAACAAGCATCCCAAATGCTCTATTAAATTTATGTTACCAATTGAGGATGTGTTAAAATATGGGTTGTGCATTAATAATAATTCGACTTTAAGTCAAGTTCAAATGAAGGCTATTATGCCAAATTTTGTGAAATATCTCTATGTGCATTAGACTCTCAATTTCTCACATGTGTACTACAACACTTTGATCTGAATTGTGTTTGTTGTTGATGATGAGGATGATATTTGAAATTGATAAGGTGAGCATGAAATACTGAATATGGCCAACATGCCAAGAATGATATTATAATTATGGCCACTAGTGCCAATGAAATGAAAAGATGTAAAAGAAGTATGAAATGCGATGATTGATATAAAAAGGTTGATGTCTTGAATAAGACAGCCTAGCCGATCGGGTCGTGATCGGACTCTGTGCTAAACATACGGTGGTATTGGTAATGATAGTAATTGTGGTTGATGTCTCTAATGAGATTGCCTAGCCGGTCGGGTCGTGATCGGTCTCCGTACTAAATTTACGGAGGTATTGATATTGACAGTAATTGTGGTTGATTTTCTAATGACATAGCCTAGTCGATCGGGTCGTGATCGGACTCCGTACTAAATTTACGGTGGTATTGGTATTTATGGTAATTGTGGTTGATTCTCTAATGATATAGCCTAGCCGATCAGGTCGTGATCGGACTCCGTGCTAAAAGTACGGTGGCATTGGTATTGTGAACACTGGTATTGCAGACAATGGTATATCGATAGTAAAAATCTCCCAATGTGAGATATGGAAATTAATTTGAACACTGTCTTGATCCTAAATTGAGGTTTGATGTTTATTAAGGCTTTCATTGATAATATGATAATCTTGTTTGTATTAATTGTCATTCTATTGAGAGGGTGTTTAGTTATACATACTAGTACTATTCGACGGTTCTAACATCCCTTTTGCGGGGGTGCTGCATCTTTCAATGGATGTAGGTGGTTCCACAGCAAGTGATATTGATCAGTGATAGTAGTGCACCTTCTTCCCAACTGACTTGGTGAGCCCCACTTCATTTCGGGGTCATGAATATTTTGTACTTATGTATTCTGTTTGAGGTATAGCCGGGGCCTTGTTTCCGGCATTATCATTGTACTCTTCTTTATCTATAGAGGCTCCGTAGACATATGTGGGTTGTGTATTGGTGCTGGAGAAAGACAAACGATGTTATGTTGTGGTTGTATTACTTGTCCATTTGAGACTTTAAAAATGATGAAACTATTGGAAATGAATTGGTATTGTAGACATGAACACATTTTCGTCTAATTAATGAAAATATGTATTATCTCTATTCGTGGATGAGTTTGGGTAGAATGAAATCTAACAGGCTTGCTCGGTCGGGTTCACTCGGTTGAGCGCCGGTCGCGCTCCTCGGTTTTGGGGCGTGACAGTTGTTGCTGATGAATTATCAAAAAATATACTTTGATCTCCAAGCTTGATTATTAGGTACTTGAATTTGATTCTTTTAAAGGTATTTGTAGTACTAACTCAACTTTTTTGTGCGTATCCCATTGTCACGACCCAAAATCCAAACCGTCGTGATGGCACCTTACCCAACCCACTAGATAAGACAATTAACAAAATAACATAATATAATAACGCTGATGTGAATCAAAGATGAGATAACTGAATTTTATACAATTTCTCTAGGACTGGTAGTACAAATCATGAGCTTCTAAGATTTAGAATTTACAAAGCTGGTATGAATTTAAGTACATGATCTGTTTGAACTGTACAAGAACAGATTAAAACTCTAAAGCTACCAAGATCAAGGGGCAGCTATGATCAAAACGCAGGTGCATCTTCAGATCCAGCTCCCACCGTGCACAACAACATCAGTCAATATCTGCACACAAGGTGAAGAAGTGTAGTATAAGTACAACCAACCCCATGTACTCAATAAGTAACAAACCTAACCTTAGGTTGAAAGTAGTGACGAGCTGGGACAAGGGTCAAAGTCCAACTCCAATAACCAGCAACAGTCATAGCAATAATAATAAAATGGTAAATGAAAATAACTCAGAGGTAAAATGCTCAGCTCGTTCACAGTTACGGAAAGAGGCATGCTTTTCAAGTATAATAGTAAATCCCAAATCTTCCACCGAAAGAACCAAAAGCATATGAATAAGTTTGAAAACCGTGATTTTTCCCAAAACCCTTTCAACAATAAATAAGATTTTTTATTTTCAGATAGCATGATAAAAATACATCTCTATGCCTACATGTCAATATACAGGTGAAATCATGAATGTCACTAAAGCCGGGTAGCCGAAGGGAATGCATCTCTATGCATGTATCTCAAGTACGCAGTTCAAATGCAATGCATCTCAATGATGACCTCATGTACTCACCCTCTCAGAGTACTCCATCTCACTGCCTCGTATTCTCACTCATCATGCTCAATACTCAGCACACTCAATCACTCAATATTATGCAGTGCAGATCCAGCCCACATGCAAATAAACCAAGGTAGATCCAGCCCAAAGATGCAAATAAACCAGGGCAGATCCAGCCCAATGCAAATGAACCAAAATACAAATAAATTAGGGAAGATCCAGCCCAATGCAAATGAACCAGGGCAGATCCAGCCAAATGCAAATGATTGCTACCAATTGCGCCCAAGCGCTATAATAAGCCCAAGCGCTATAATAAGCCAAATCCTGGCATGACTCAATAAAGCTTGCTGCAGCATGTAGCCCGATCCCATAAATATCACTCATAACATGCCCTCGGCCTCAGTCAGTCATCAATCTCTCCAGTTTCTCGAGCTCACAACAATCATGCTAAGCAGCCAAATCAATGATATGAGATGTGACAATATACAATAACAGAGACTGAGATATGATATGTAATGATGAATACGACTGAGTACATCACTACAATTAAGAAAATAACTTTCAACAAAGAACGACCACTGTGGGTCCTACTAGTACGAGCATATAGCCTAAACATGATTTCTAGCATGAATTACAACTCAAGTGCTCTAACATAGAGTATAGTAAAAATGTGCAGATAAAATAGCTACACAGTTCCATGGAATCAGCTAAATCACAACTTACATGGTGCATGCCCACACTCCTGTCACCTGGCATGCGCGTCACCTCAACATCAATCACATAACACTTAATTCAGGGTTTCATACCCTCAGCACCAAGTTTAGAAATGTTACTTACCTCGAACAAGCCAAATCCAATACGGAGCAAACCAAGCGATGCTCCAAAATGCCATCCCGCATGTATCGACCTCTGAACGGCTCAAAGCTAGCCAAAAGCAACTCAAATACATTTATTAACACCAAAGGGAACAAACCCAATCAATAAAGATCGAATCTTTAATCAAAAGCCTAAAATCAACCCAAAAGTCCAACCCGGGTCTGCGCCTCGGAACTCGACGAAACTTATAAAATCCGATAACCCATTAAATTACGAGTCCAACCATACTAGTTTCATTCAAATCCAACTCCAAATCGATGTTCAAAACTCAAAAACTCATTCTATGAAACGTTTAGGCTAAAACCCCAATTTTCTCTTTACAATACATAATCCAAATGCCAAAAACAAAGATAGAATCATGAAATATAATCAAAACCGAGTATAAAACACTTACCCCAATCCTTGTGATAAAAATCACCTCAAAGATCGCTTTAATCCAAGCTCCAAATCTCAAAATATGATAAATGAACCAAAAACCTCGTATTTTATAGCTTCTGCCCAGAACTTCCGCTTATGCGATCACACTGTCGCATCTGCGACCCCCGCTTCTGCGAAAATAGCTAGACCCAGCTTACCTCGCACCTGCGGTAGAAAAATTCCGCTTATGCGAAAGCCTTCGCACTTACGCTCCAAATTGTCGCTTCTGCGCACACGCATGTGCGCCTCTTCCTCCATATCTGCGATAATCTCCTGCCAAACTGACCAATTGTTTGCATCTACGAACTCGCATCTGCATCCATTCTTCCGCAGATGCGGAAGCACCATAACCAGCATACCTTCAACTATGCAACATAAAACAAAAATGGTCTGATTCTCATCTGAAACTCACCCGGGCCACTCGGGACCCCGTCCAAATATACCAACAATACCCATAACATAACATGGACCTACTCGAGGCCTAAAGTCGCACATAACAACATCGAAATGACAAATCGCTCCTCAAATCAAACTTAAATGAACTTTCAACTTCAAAAACTCTCCGAAACATATCAAATCAACTCGGAATGAACTCAAATTTTGCACACAAGTCTCAAATAACATAAATCAGCTATTCCAATTCCCGGAACCACAATCCGAACCCAATTTCATCAAAGTCAACTCTCGGTCAAACTTATGAACTTTCCAAACCTTCAAATATCCAACTTTCGCCAATTAGCGCTGAGTCCTTCTAGAAATATCCAAATGCAAATTCGGGCATACGCCTAAGTCTAGAATCACCATACGGACCTAACGAAGCCCTCATAACTTCATTCTGGGGTCAAATTCACAAAACTCAAACTTGGTCAACTCTTCCAACTTAAAGCTTCAACAATGAAATTTATTCTTCCAAATCAAACGACGGATCACCTGAAAACCAAAATCGACGATACACATCAGTCATAATATATCATATGAAGCTACTCATGCCCCCAAACTACCAAGCGAAGTACAAATTCTCAAAACGACCGATCAGGTCGTTACTCCCATAAGCATCACATGAACATTGAGAGGTTAAAGATTCTTGAAGATCAAAATAAAAAAAACTTATGATTATGGATTAGTGTTTGGAAATATATTTAGGGGGATTTATTGCCAAAATATTGATACAAAGTTACTATTGAGAAAGTGGGATTTAGTTCAGCCGCATGCTAAGCTTTATTACAACACGATGAAGCTCTTTCAAAAGTTAGAAAAATACAACTTAGAGCCTGATGAATATGATTTCAACCAAATCATGGAAGTTGCCAATCTTGTGCCATTTGTGGAGCCTTTAGACTAGAGGGCGAGTATTTATCAACCAGGGGAGAATGATGAAAATGAAGAATCTATGTTTAATTTTATTAATTCTGGCTAAGATTGTAAGGCCCCGTAAAATTTTACCTAGAACCCGGGGTTTCGTGGTGCCGAGGTAGGCTAATGTGTTTGAGGATAGTAGAAATTCTTCACTGCGGTATGGACTTTTTGGGTTGTGTAGTGCGTCGGTGAGTTGAAAGAATAATCTTTGCAGAACATGGCATTTCTACGGTCAACTATGCAACCGCAGAACCTCTTCGCGGACCGCAGATCGGCCGTAGAATGCAACAGGACCTAAGCCAAATTTTGAAGGACATTTTGCGGTTAATTATGCGGCCGCATAATTATTTCGTGGGCCGCACATCCGTCACATATCTAACATGAAGAATTTTGGAGGGAGATTTCGCGGTGCGTTATGCGACCACATAACTGTTCTGCGGGCCGCATAACGGCCGCAGACTTAACCAGGTCAGGCCAGTTTTTGGGACCATTTCTACGGACCATTTTGTAGGTTGCAGACCTGATCTGCGGTGCACGTTGCGACCGTAGAATTAAGTTCAGAGGGTCCATTTTGTATTTTATAACTCAATCCCATTTTGATTAAAAGCCATTGGGGCTCGTTTAGAAGGCAATCATATGGTATTTCAGAGAGAGGGGAAGGGAGCTAGAGAGAGAAGGAAGGGCACTAACCTCTCCACACTTCAAATCCTTGCTCAAGATTTGGGAAATCAAAGGAGGGACTCATAAGGTCTTCATCTAAGAGGTAAGGTTCCATACCATAGTCTTGAATTTTGAGTTTGGGCAGAGGTTGGGTAGGGGGTGTGATTCTTGGGTATGGGAGTTGTTATTTATGCATGCATGTACCAATAAGGATGGTGGGAAGGTCATCAAACTAATATGGGTCAACTCTTGGTGTTGGATTGGTTGTGGGGTGAAGGAGATCTTGTAAAAGAACCTTGTATTTATATTTACACATATAGTGTTTGATGAAATGCTTAAATGAGTTGAACCCCTGAACCTCTTCCTAATTATGATTTGATTTTGTCGTATCTCTAATAGATTGAAGTCGCTAGGGTTTCCGAAATATTGTAGTAATTTATGGAAAGCTCAAAGCGAGGTATGTTGGCGAAACTTCTCTTATAGAATCGAATTCCATGATGTCCTCATAAGATGTAATTATGATTGGCTCAACTTCTTTTTTCTCATGTTTCGAGTCCTTCCTAGTAAATTTGATTATTCTAAATAGGTGTTGTGTTGAAAGATGTATGTACTCAAAATGTGTTCCAAATGTTCCTATCATATCACGATCTCCTCCGAGAATGTAACTGAGTATGACCAATGTATCAAAGGTGTGATAATTTAAAATCATGTTGCAATTGCAAATTATTATGCCTAATTGTGGAAGAAAAACTAAATGTGCTTAAGACTCTTATTGGTCATATATATACTTAAAGTATTGATTAAAAATGCCCTTATTCTTTATAATCGATGATGATTCTTGAAAGTAATAGTAGTGAGTATGGAGTATGAATTTTGGCTGACACGCTAAGAACGAAATTACACTTGTGGCCACTAGTGTCAATGAATGAAAAGACGTGTGGAAGATTATGCGATGAGCTGTAAATCTTTTGTATAATAAATATTTTGGGAGTATAATTTAGTCACTGAGGAAGGGTAGGTTGAAATAGCCTAACCCTAAAACTACACGTGCCGGTGTAGGAGTGGTTGAGGGGTACAATCCCCACATTGATGTGATGAGAGCATTCCCCTTAAATAGGATGAGATTATTCCCCTTAATTGGGATGAGATGATTCATAGCGGAAAGTTATATCGACCCACACGACATTGTGGTGAGATGGATTAGCCGATCAGGCTGAGATTGGATGTCGTGATGCACACATGGTGGTGTTCTGATTGGATGTCTTTGGGTGAGACGCTTAGCCGATTGGGCCGTGATCGGACTCCGTGCTAAAAACAAGGTGGTGAAATCGGTACTAAAGTTCTCCCAACCTAAAACATTGATATTTACTTGAAAATTTATCCTTCTTTTAACTTGACGCTTATATATTGTTTGAGGTTCTCATTAATACTATGTTGTTTTCACCTTGTGTTGTTACTCGCTTCTTCGAGAGGGTGTTTAGTCTTACATACTAGAACTATTCCATATGTACTAACGTCCATTTTGCCAGGGGCGCTGCATCTTCAATGGATGCAGGTGGTTCCACAGCAGGCGGCATCGATTAGTGATAACGGTACACCATCTTCTCCGCTGACTTGGTGAGCCCCACTTCAGTTCGGGGTCTTGTATCTTTTGTTCTCATGTATAATGTTTTGAGTTATAGCCGGGGCCTTGTTGCCGGCACTATCATAGTACTCTTTTATATCCTTTAGAGGCTTTATAGACATAGTGTGAGTTGTATTTTGAATTGGGTAAGTCAAACTCGAAATGTTGTACTTATAACATATGCTTCCACTTCTAAACTATGAATATTTAAAATATGTTGGTAAATCGTGAAAGAAGTTGCTATGGTAATGAATTTGGTGTTGTTCATGTAATCTTCTCATTGTCTAGATAATGGAATACATATTCACTTTATTCATGGGTAAGGTCGAGTAGAAGGAATCGAGCAGGCTTGCTTGACGGGGATATCTCGGTTGAGTACCAGTCGTGCTCCCCAAGGTCGGGGTGTGACAAAGATCATGTTTTAGAGCTCAAGTCCAAACATATGGACTTATGTTCAAGAAGCGCAAGAAGTACAAGAAGCTCAAGATTGATTTCAAGAAGCCAAGATTCTTTCCTTCTTAATAGGATTTATTATTTCTTTACAAGAAAGGATTTCTTATTTCCTTTTGTTGGTAGGTTTAGACTTTCTTTATTATCTTCGTTTTCGAATAAGGATTTTTATTTTAGTAGGATTATAGTTTCTTTTTCTTGTAGAATAAGGATTTTACGTTTTTTATATTTAGCTATTTTATTTTCTTATTAGACTAGAAATTGTAGTCATTAAAGAATAGACTCTAGGCCTATAAAGGGTTCTCATGCCTTGTAGAATAGGAATTCATGTTTTTGGAGGTTGGCCCTAATTTGTAATAGAGTGTTTTTCTCAATTTTGTCTTCTTTATCCATGTTTTTGGTTCCAAGAAAGGTGTTAATAGTCTTTATCTTGTTTTCAGTTACGTGTGGTGTTTCTTTATCACGTTAATTGACTCCAAGTGGTGACTTTAGGAATATTTTAGTTCTTGATCGTTCAAGAACACGTTTCTTAATCTAAATTCTTTCTTTCGATATCATAGAATTATAACTTTCATTGAACTGCTACATCATCAACATTTATTTTTTTGAACGAATAAATAGTCTTTCTTATAGTTCAAATCATCATATTTTACCTCATTTTTTGAATCATCAGATTCCGAATTCTTATATTTGAGATACGCTATTTCTTAAAATCGGCCCACAAAACCACATTTTCGTTTCATGATCTTGATCCTTGTTGGTTGGTTCTTTGTTAACTCGAAGAATCACATCATTATCCTATACATACACTTCTTTTGGATCGATGGGCCATATGCGCTATTTATGAGGCATAGAAATATAATGCAAATGTAACACTATGTTCCGGCAAAAGACAACGAAAATGGCACCTATGTGTTTCATCATGTCGTCCATAGTGTTCACCTATTTCTTGTGTTGACTATGCATTCCACCAGTCAGTCCATAGCCAACTTTTACTATGCACCTATGCGTGTCACCAGACTGTCCATAGGGCTCATCTATACTATGCACCTATGCGCTTCACCAGCTCATCCATAGGGCTCACCTATTGCATGTGCTGACTATGCATTCCACCAGTCCACACATAGCCAACCATTACTATGCACCTATGCGTGTCACCTTACCGTCTATAGGGCATATAACACATTATTATGCTCATGACCATATACAAGCTCAAAGAAACACGAATAACATTACATTGAGGATCGTAAGTTTCCAGTTCATTAGAATACTTCAAGTTCATGTTCATCATAGATTATTGCATTAACACATGTGTGGAGAATCAATGAGTAGATTGCAATGGCGAATGGGCCCAATTCATTATGTTTTAGGTTCATCTTCATTTAGCATAGGACCTCTCTCTTTCATCTCATTATGTACTTGTTTGTCAACTTAAGGTCATTAGGTATGTTTGTCATTCTTGGGGACTTAACATTAAAGTTGTTTGCATTTATTATTTTAGAAGCATATGTTTGGAACCATTGGAATGCCTTAATTTAAACGTCAAGCTTATTTGTATACTTGAACCTCTATAACGTTGCCATGGGTCATCATAAAACCTTAAAGGTATTTAAAATCTTAGGAATCATTCCTACAACCACATGAGTAATAAGAGCTTATGACACTTGGAGTATATCAAGGAGGGAAAAGGAGCATAGAGATCA
Organism: Nicotiana tabacum; assembly: GCF_000715075.1. Classification (NCBI taxonomy): domain Eukaryota; kingdom Viridiplantae; phylum Streptophyta; class Magnoliopsida; order Solanales; family Solanaceae; genus Nicotiana; species Nicotiana tabacum. The sequence goes on along the minus strand of NC_134083.1, from coordinate 108,639,954 downwards.
CAATTAAAGCATGAATTGAACTCATAAGCAGTTGAGTAAATCAATCGTTAGAAGCAATTCAGAACAACAGAGGTAGGAACTTGAACAAACCATGCTTCGAGTTTACAAGCAACTCGTGGAATCCGATTCTACAGAAGAAGTTTAGCCAACTTACCTCGATTTACGTTTTCCTTAGAGTTCCAATAAAATTCCGCTACCCGAAACACTTCAATCTATAGCAACATAATCAAATTGAGCCATTATAGAAGAACTCTCGTTACAAAGGTCTATTAGGCATTTCATCAATCACCAAATATACAAAATTAACTACAATGTTCTATAATAGAAATTCCTGTACCCCGCAAAAAAAAAAAAAAATAAGCCACCAATCCTTCTATAATATCCCTACAACACCCAACAACCTTTATTTGCACATGCACATGCATGCCCCGCTATATACCTCCAACCCACAAGAATCGCATAATCCACTCTTCACATACACCCAAATTTAAAATTGAGGGCTTAAGGATTCCGATCACCATCCCGTAAGCCCCAAAGCAATAGAATATTTACTCAATCCCATTACAAACTTTTCATGAAAGCTTAGGGCCGAAAAGCTTACCTAGTTGGTTGAAGAACTTGTGAGTTTCCCTCTTGAATCCCAAGACTTGAGTGTTGATGATTGAGCTTGGGCCATGGAGCCGATGTGGTATTGATTTTGAGATGACGCGTACGCCAAGCTCATATTGGGCTATGTGAAATTGATTAGTGCTTGGGGCAGGATCCACCTGTCACTCCCCAACCTTGGGGAGCGCGACGCGCACGCGCACGCGCGCGCGCGCGCGCACACACACACACACACACACACACACACACATATATATATATATATATATATATATATATATATGTAAGTAAGTAATATACACATAATCATACCAAAACCTCTAGACTCGGCTAACTCCGAGAGACATGGAGCTTATCGATCGACTGCTAAACAGGAGCAATTGCCTTCTAGGGAGGCCTGTCAGACTCTCTACCTGGACCTACAACATGAAATGGTGCGCTTTGGCAAAAAGACAAATGGGGGCATCACTACGAAAAGAATGTATTGTGTATGTGAGGCACAGATATCATATGAATGAATCAGTAACTACAGAAGAATGCAAGGTTTAACTTGGATGTATATATGCCTCATAGGGCAGCCCCGACTGAGTATAGCAGTGTGTGTGTGTGTGTTTATATATATATATATATATATATATATATATATATATATATATATATATATATATATATATATATATATATATATATATATATATATATATATATGTACCTACTCAGCGCCAAAAAATACATTTAGTGCAAATATAATGTATTATTGTATGTATTCTCTATTTTAAGTGTAAATACAATGTATTTATATTTTGTTAGATCTTCTTATTATATTTCTCAAATCTGGCCGGCTCAGATCTGGCATGATTTGTGTGTATTATCTATTTATATATATATATATATATATATATATATATGGGATATTCGTTAGCTTGCTAAACAACATTATGGAGGTTACTTTCAATACATTTATCTTCGGAATGAATCGAGACTCAATATATATACTATGGATAATCAACCAATAGAACAATGTCAAAAGGTAAAAATATGAATCTCGATGATATAATGAGTGGAGTATTTACGACGAGACGTTTCATTAAAATTTTCTCTAGAAAAATTTTCGTTAAGGAGAATTCATGTCGAAAGGGTTCAAAAGGGATAGCACATACTTATTGCCCTTATAACCCTTAACTCAAGACCTTCGGAATCTGAACACACATATGATCTGTTGAAACCGTAAACTTGTGGACACACTTGCCTTAACATATAAAGTATAAGCTTATTAAGAAAGAGAGTCCAATGTCATCGACAAACACAATGAACTCTATATTGCAATATGCAAACTTGATACTTATAAAGAGACTAGAGTGTCTAAACATAATGCATAAGGAACGTCAATGACGATAAGATTAGAGAAACCCTTGTAAGAACAGACAATCTATGACAACACTTAACAATATTGCTTGAATGATCTTATTCTCTGAGAAACCTTGGAACATCTATTCCGATACGTTTCATCTTAAGTAAAGTACTATATCCCAATGATGATAATTCTTGAGGCCATTTAAGGCCCCGCAAAATTTTCTAATAATTTAAGATTTTAAAGTGCACCAACAGTGTTTGGGAATAATATTTATGAGTAATAAAGGAGATCTATGGGATAGAACCACTTCAATTTTGAAATAAAAATATATTTTACGGTGTTTTGGAGCATATTAAGAAGGTTTATAAGTGGGAAGAAGTTGTTTGGATCGAGTTGGAAATATTTAGTGGAAAAGATGTCCTAATTTGTACATCACCTGACTTTGAATGGGTACAACTCTCATAATATAAAGCTATTTTGCATGATGTTTTTCTTTAAGTCATAATTCTTTGAATCTAGTTTCCAACGCATTAAACCGTTTGTAATTTGAATATTTCTCCAAAACGCTATGGTCCTTTTACCGGAAGGTAACTGAGTAGCCACACAGTTGCATAGCTACGCAGGAGAACTATGCAGTATGCGTAGGTAAAAACAGAATGTGGAACAAATAAGGGCTTCGGGGATTTGATCCTTGTGTAGTTACACAGGAGGCGTGCGTAGGTACGCACATACATCATTTGTTTTAATAAAAAAGGTCATTTCGGGAGCTCACTTCTCCCATTTAACATAGCCGATTTTTGGAGCTCCTCTCCTCTCTCTCAAGATCCCAACTCCTCAAATCTTCAAGGTGAGTAATTCCTACTAGTTTGGTGTTTTATTCCATCAATTCTACACTAGAACTAACTCAATCTACCATGAAGTCATTAGATTTTCAAGAAATTTCTTCAAGAACTCAAAGGATGGTTTTGCAAGATTTCTTCCAAAAGGTAATCCTACACCCTTAGACTTATATTCATGGATTTATTATGAGTATATAAGTATGAATTAAGTATTTGAACTTAAGGATCGTGATGGCACCTAGTTCCTAGAACTAGGTAAGCCTAACACATGTTGAGATTAACATATTAAAAACCATTTAACTATTAAGTAAAATCTGATAAATGACATAACATAGCTAAAAATGAACAATAGTCAAACATTCCCCAAAATCGGTAGTACGGAGTCATAAGCTCTACTGAGAGTACACTAGAAATCAATAAATGCAACTTTGTTTGGAAATAAAGTAAACCGTAACAAAGAACAATGGAAGGTGACTCCGAGGCCTGCGAGAGGACATGCAGGTGTACCTTGAAGCCTCCATAGCAACTATGATAATCAGTTCGCTAATGCCCAGCTCTCTCCGAGGTACCTGGATCTGCACAAAAATATGCAGAAGCGTAGTATAAGTACACCACAATCGGTACCTAGTGACTATAAAGACTAACTTCGGTGGAGTAGTGACGAGGTTCAAGATAAGCAATAACCGATCAGAACAAATAAAGGTCTCATTCCGACAATAAATCATCAAATAGAATCACACACACCCGACACCTCATGTCCACTTTATCCATCACCCTCGCACGACAAAGACCTCGTGCCACAATATAGGTCACACTCGCACGGCAAAGACCTCGTGCCACAGTATAAGTGTCACTCACACGGCAAAGACCTCGTGCCACAGTATAAGACACACTCACACGGAAAAGACCTCGTGCCACAACATATACCACAACCGCACGGCAAAAACCTCGTGCCCCCACGTATATCGTACCCGTATCAGTTACCAATAACACATTCAAGAGAAATTTATCAATAATAAAATAAAGTAATGATGATAATAACTTCCTTTTATTTCATTCCGTTATGTTACCATCTCCACATAAATAAATTTACCTTGTCAACCAAATCATCAAGCAAAGTAAGAGACATTGATTAGCACATTGGAAACAATGCAATAAAACACGTAGAAATGCATGAAACACACAAAGAAATCAAACCACCAAGCCATCACATATCATACTCGCATAGCCCCCTTGTCTCGCTGCATGCGTAACAATAAAGTAAATGCACGCCTTGTCTCGCCACACACACATCTACAATTATCCATCCTTGTCTCACCACATGTGCAGACCCAATAAATATATATAGCCCACCTTGTCTCGCCGCATGTGCAATATCAGCAATAACAACAGCAAGACAGAAACCTCGGGAAAACACCTCAACAATCTACTCCACTAGTCCATGTCAACACAACATACTAACAATTGTCATCAAGACATCAAGTCACAAATCTGTCAGCGCAGTGCACAAGGACAATCAAAAAGGGAAAGCGAATGGGTGTTTCATATATAACATGAATTCAGCTAACCCAAATAGCAACAATTTCATAAACGCCTAATTTGGCCAATTAAGGCAATAAAATCCTAAAACACGATCTCTAACATGGAATATGAACTAAAGTAATCATCCACAATAGGAAACATGTGGTGTAGAGAACTCACAATCAAAACAAGGCAATAAGAGCAACCATGGGTCAAATCTGATCATAAGGCTCACATACGTTAATCAAATCCGGGTAAAGAACACTTATCCTAATCCAAAGTGTGAAAATCGCCTCCAAAATCTCCCAAATCTGAGCTCTCTAATCCAAAAAGTGATAAAATATCAAAAACCTTCGAAATAGAGTACTTTATATTCTGCCCAGACATTTGTAAATCACGATCGCGGAAATAGACAAGCGATCGTGAAGAAAAAACAACACCACCCCCACAAAAGCACTACATGAATGCAAAACAAGGGACGCAAACGCGATTCATGAAGAAATGGCCCGTAGCCCATCCAAAACACACCTGAGGCCTCGGGACCCCGTCCGAACATACCAACAAGTCCCAAAATATACTACAGACCAACTCGAGGCCTGAAATCACATCCAATAACGTCAAAACAACGAATCGCACCTCAAATCGAACTTAATAAACTTATGAACTTTCAACTTCTACAACTCGCGCTGAATCATATCAAATCAACCCGGAATGACGTCAAATTTTGCATGCAAGTTCCAAATGGCACAAAAGAGCTATACAACCTCCCGAAATCGAAATCCAAACTCGATATCGACAAAGTCAACTCCCGGTCAAACCTCTCAACCTTCCAAACTTTCAACTTTCTAATTTTTGCCGAAATGCATCAAATCAAACTACGGACCTCCAAATACAAATCTGGACATATGCCCAAGTCCAAAATCACCATACAAAGATATTGGAATCAGCAAAACACCATTTCAGAGTCGTCCATACAAAAGTCAAACTCTGGTCAACTCTTACCACTTAAGCTCCTAAAATAAGAATCATTCTTCCAAATCAATTCTGAATCATCCGAAAACTAAACCCAGCCACACACAAGTCATAATAAATAATACGAAGCTTCTCGATACCTTAAGCCACTGAACGGGATGCTAATTCTCATAACGACCGGTCGGGTCATTACATTCTCCCCCTCTTAAACAAATATTCATCCTCGAACGTGCCAAGAACCATTTCGAAGTCATCAAATCATTGAATGAACTCATCATACATTTACTCGCGGGTGATCCCACATCATCCCAATCCACATAAGCTGACAACACCTTCTCAACTGAAGATTTTTCCTTCCACCCACACCGATAAGCCTTAGAACAAAACTTTTCACCATCTGATCATTTTCCAAAGACCTGATTCCCACATAAACACATTGTGGCAACCTCAACCAGTTGCCACAACTCATGCATACACCCACAAGGTATGACCACCCAACATAATACATCACCCACATGCCCATACCAACATATATGCCAAGAATAGCTGCCTATAATAAAATCCAGCACCGGTAAATAACCTCATAACTTGTCCCAAATGTTCAAAACGCCAATAACGATGCAAGAAACATGAATATCTCATAACCACTCATCAAAATCAACAAGTCACGTCCAACGCCACTTGAGCACATACCTCACAAGCAAAAGCCCAATAAGCACAATGCGAATATGACTGAATATTGAAAGAGAACTCATGAGAGAGCTATCAAACAAGTCCGACAGGAACAACTCCCTATCAGTACCATACTACTAATTCATTCCACAAGGTATAATCAAAACATATGAACTAATCAAAAGGATCTCATCCTAATATAACTCCATCGCGGCACATAACCCGGTTCAAACATATCAAACCACACAAAAATGTGAGGATCCCATCCTCAAATCCGAATCACAAGTAGAATACACATCATACCAACTGAAAAATTCCACTAACTCAATTATGCAAAATAAAATCACAACATGTAACGAACTTCCCATACCGGTAGAGCATCTAAATCACAAATCGTAACCAAACCATCAAGAAATCACATCAAAACCTACTATAATGAATAACAAAAAGTCCCTTCTAGTCTCATAGCTCTCAATAGTGAACAAAACAAAATGGTAGACACAGGCTACCGCTATATAATCTCCCATAAATGGTAAAAATATAAGCAGAGTACAAGAATCAAGAAATTCACCCATATATGAAGAAAGATAGGAGGACTCACTCTGATAAGCAGAACCGAATTAGAATAAGAATGATGCTCCTCTATAACAAATTGAAACCATACCTGTAATGACACCATCTAATTCAGCGGCCTCAGCCACACCATAGAAAAATATATCAATGGGATGGGCCTCTCCCTCTAGGGCGCCTTCTACCCGCCTGTCCTCCACCCTAACTGGCTGTGTAGGTAGAGCAATAATTAGAATGGAGCCCACAACCTAAGTGCTCTGATAAAACCCACCTCTCCCGAGTTTGGGACAATCTCTCATGATATGACTGGTATCGGCACAACAACCTCTCTACGGGCATGGCTTCTTGTACTGAGTCTGTGTCGGATAACTAGAATAACCACTATAGGAACCACGTGCCAGTGGTGCACTAAAAGATGACTGCCCCATATGAGTACCTTGAGGTCCCTGACTAAATGGAGAACCACGAGTAGTCTGAAGTGCGGACTTGACTGGCCGACTGCCCGGGCCTCAGCCCAGATGGGTCATAGCTCAAGAGTAGAATCCACTGAATCCTCCGAAACTTCGAGACCTCTTGGTATCCTTATCCTTTATAGCCTCACCCCGAATATGCTCTAATCTCCTAGCAATCTCCACAACCTGCTGAAATGGAGTTTCAATCTCCAACTCCCAATCCATGCTGAATCTAAGGCCGTAACTGAGTCCCTCGATAAATCTTTGGACTCGCTCTGTAACTGTAGGAACCAAAGTAGGTGCATGACAGGAAAACACACTGAACCTGATGGCATACTCTGACATCGTCATGGTGCCCTGACGCAGCTTCTTGAACTGTGTGCGCCACGCATCTCGGATGGTCTGGGGAACAAACTCCCTCAAAAACATCTCTAAAAACTATGCCCAAGTGGGTGCTGCTACATCGCCTAGACTACCCTCTTCATAAACCTGCCACCACTGATACACTTCTCCCGACAGTCAAAATGTAGTAAAAGCAACTCCGCTCACCTTCACAATATCCATGGTGTGGAGAATACGGTGACACTTCTTAAGAAAACCTTATGTATCCTCGTTAGTTGTGCCACTGAAAGTAGGAGGACCTTACCTCTTGAACCTCTCAAGCCTCTCCTTCTCCTCCTCTGATGCCCCTGGCCTGACCTCAAGCTATATCGGAATAACAAGTTGTACCAACACCACACTCAGAGTATGACAAACATGAGCCTGCTGCTTTGGAGTACCGGCAGTGGAAGTCTGAGCTCCTCCCCCAATCTGTGAAGTAGTTGGTGCAATGGAGATCAATTCCACCTGAGCCAATGTACCAAACATGCTCAGAAATTGCGCTAATGTCTCTTGAAGTTCGGGGTAACAATAGGTGCCTCCAGTGCCTGTCCCCCAATCGGAGGTACTGGCGGCTCCTCAACTGCTACTCTGGTAGGTTCTCGGGCTGCGGTATGTGCCCCTCCTCGGACCCGGCCTCTCGCAGCTCTAGCAGGGGGCACAGTGTCTTCTCAGCTGATGAGGTAGCGCGTGTCCTCACCATCTCAGAGAGAATAGATATATAAGGGCTCAAACTTTGAAATCAACAAATCCGCACGACAGGAATGAAAGAAGTTGAATTTTTATAATAGTTTCGTAGCCTCTCAAAGATAAGTACAGACGTCTCCGCACCGATCCGCAAGACTCTACTAAACTTGCTCGTGACTCGTAGAACCTATGAACCTAGAGCTCTGATACCGACTTGTTGTCACGCCCCGACCTTGGGGAGCATGATCGGCACTCAACCAAGACAACTCGGTCAAGCAAGCCTGTACAATGCCTTCTACCTAAACTCACTCGTGAATAAAGAGAGGATATATTTCGTTACTTAGTTAATGAGAAGGTTACATAAACAATCCAAATTTCATTACCATTAGAACTTCATTCAAGATTTCCCAAAATATTACATTACACATTCATAGTTTAGAAATGGAAACATATGATATAATTACAACATTACTAGTTTGACTTTCCCGACACCAACATACAACCCACACTATGTCTATGGAGCCTCTAATATATACAAAAGAGTACTATGATAGTGTTGGAAATAAGGTCTCTACTATACCTCAAAATACAATACACAAGGAACAAAAGATATATGACCCCGAGATGAAGTGGGGCTCACCAAGTCAGTTGGGAAGAGGGTACACTGCTATCACTGATCAAAGCCGCCTGTTGTGGAACCACCTGCATCCATTAAAGATGCAGCTCCCCCGGCAAAAGGGATGTTAGTACATGACGAATAGTACTAGTATGAAAACCAAACACCCCCTTCAAGGATTGGAAGTACAACATGAATGTCACGAATAATAGAAGCAATAAAAGAGTTTAAATAGCCATTAAAACCACAGAAAATGCATTTAAAGATTTCAATAACATTTATAAATTTCATGTTGGGGATCCTCTATAACAACCTCTACCACAATACCACAATCTCTACACAAAGCGACCCCGCCAACTTACCCCAATGTGTGCGGGTGGAAGTGTAATCATAATGCCACAATATCTACACAAAGAGGCCCCCCCGCCTTACCCCAATGTGTGCGAGTGGAGGTGAAATCACAATGCCACAATCTCTACACAAAGTGGTTGTCATGAACCAAACCTATGGGCCGCAACGAGCACCCGGTACCTTACTAACCGAGTACCAACATAACATATCTTTCTTATAGTACTTTCACTGGCAAATGGGCCAAACGGGACGTCATGGGCTAACCAAAATAAATATACGGAAATACTCAATATAGGACGACCCAACCTGATATAAAAACTTATACATGTGATATATGGGCCTATAAGGCCATCATGATCATTTGTAAACTCAAAACCTCGGCCGGCAAGGCCATACGAGCATCTATATACATGACATCTGTCTACAAGCCTTTAAGAGTATATATACTTAACATAAAGGTTAGGACAGGGCCCCGCCATACCAAACAATATGCGTCTAAATTATACCGACCAAACAAGCAACTCCGGAGCAAATGGAGCACACCAACATCTTCCGCTGAGCTGATAGCCTACTTGGAGGACTCTCGACCTGTCTATCGGGACCTACGGGCATGAAATGCAGCGTCCCCAGAAAAAAGGGACGTCAGTACGAATAATGTACCGAGTATGTAAGGCACATAAATAAGTACATAAAAGACATGGATGAAATATAGAGTAAATGACTCAACCTGTAGGTCTGGATAACTCTGTAAATCATGAAATACTTATAGTGTCATGCATATGCATATGAATGTCATGCCGTGCATAAGTACATATGTTCATAACATCATCAAGTCTTTGAGGGCATCCCATCATATCATCTTGGCCACTATGGGCAAAATCATCAACGTATACCAGCTGATCAGGTAGTGGTGCGTATATAACGCCGTAACCTTTTTTCATATCCCATATACATATAATATACATATCCCATATCCCATATACATATAATATACGTGTATATAATGCCATCTAGTCATGGGTTAATGTACATGTATAAATGAATGAAATGCATGAAAACATGTTAATAATCTCAATATTCCTTTCGGATAAACTTTATCAACTGCGTATTATTCTGAGACCCATGAGAAGAAGATATAATAATATGTCACATGGGGAATCAAGAACTCAGAGACACCTAGTATTTCTATGAATATAGTCGCTTATGAAAACTGTGCGTTTGCTCGTTTCTTCTGTATAATTTGGATCATGCCAAAAAGAAAGAAGGGATAGCCTTAACATACCTGGAGTAGGAAATAATCCGTATGATATTCTTGGAGAAGGTTGCACCGTACTCCCTTAGAATCGAAAAATCTCACGTTGCTAACGTGCTAAGAAATCTCGTTGGATTTTGGTTGAAGAAATCACATTATAATATTTTTGTGGGAATTTGTAGGAAATTGCTAAGGAATCACGTGGCTAAGTAATAAGATTTTTTGTTGGATTCCTTTTGGTTGCAAGAATTCACATTGCTTAATGTAAGGGTTAGAATCTGATTTGGAGTGTTTGAAAATGAGAATTTGAAAATTTGTAGGAATTGATAAAAATGGCTAACGTTCTGATCTATTTACAACTTATAAAAATTGCTAATGAAATGTGTCTCTTCTTTATTTAATGAGTATGACTCATGCTCTTTAAGTCTTTCCACATAATCATAGTGACTTATGAGTGACAATCCTTAGATGGGTTTGCGGCCACGTTATGGATTTTGTCCAATAATTAACCACTAATTATCTTAATCAACTTGTTAATCTCCCATTAACCAATTACCCACATAATTAAGAATTATCTCAAATTACCTAAAATACTACTCATTTTTAATATACTTTATACATCATACTATATGGTACTATACCTTGTATGGCACTAGTCCATCAATACTGAGTATTTTAGTTCGAGCCATATTTTATCCCACATGTCAAACTTGGACAAAAATTCATTTTCTTTGACTTGCTTCCCCTCTCACCTTTACGAATTTACTCATCACTTGTTTGAAATGGCATAATGCTTATGATCTCAAAATAATCTCATTCCTGAACTTTCATTAATTTATTTATGGCGTACTTCCATGTATGAAAACATGGGGTGTAACATCATTCCCCCTTTTGGAACATTCGTCCTCGAATGTTGACTGATGCACTTATCATTCTCATAACCCATAGCTCTTGCAAATACTTTAATACGCTTCTTGACATCTAGGCAACTATTATGTGAATAAATCCAAAGGTCAGGGCGTTCCCCCTTCCCCTCCCCCCCCTCTTTAGGCCTTTTTCTCACATCATGACTTATGGTCGAAATCCTTCCAGTCTCGTAACTGTTGCTACCTTCTATCATGCGGCTTGTACGACTATGACCTTGTAAGTGCACTTATGCGTCTCTTCTCTCCTTTTTCCTCCAGCTTTTAGTCCATCTCTAGGCCTCACTTTGTAAACATATACAGAGCTTGACAAGATGTACCTCTAGGCATCTATAGGCATATTGAAGTTCTTCGCTCAGTACTTTGTTGAACTTACGAATATTGCTATATCTTGTTTCATAGACCCGGTTATCCATCCGTATGACTTTACTGCATCTAAGTAGGTCATAATATACCATAACTCTTACCTTGATTTATCGTTACTGAGGTCTGCTACCAAACTCCAGGTTACGTTCGTTGCTTATCCCATATATATATAAATCTATGTCTTTTGATGCTTCCTCATTACTGTTCATCTCAGGAATGATGGCCTAATCTCATCTCATACTTTATAAACTTCATCCATCCATTTTTGATTCACCCCAATATTGATCTATAATCTACCCCTGATATTTTAATCCTGTCCAATTCATGAGATCCTTTTCTTTTCTTCGTCAGATCATTACTCAATCGAAGGCCCAAACGTCATCCTTTATCTATCACAATTACACCCTCATTCTATTACCAGGGCAGCATTCCATCTCTTCTAAATACTATTAGTCTTAGAATCCTTTGAGTTCATTCAGGCTATAGTGAGCTTTGTATAACTTAGAGAAACCATCACTCTTCTTGTTTTCACGGGCTTAATCCTGAGGACTTATCTATTTTTGTAACCTTCTCACTTGCTTTTTCTTATCCTTCCTCCTGTCTTCCTAAAACCTTGTAGCTCTACCATACTTTAGCTTGCAACTGATTTCTTTATGCTTTTCTGGAACATCAAGTGAGACATCACATCGTATCAAACTCTTCTTTACTCTTTAACTAGACCTCTCGATACCTATAAACCATAGGCTGGAAGATATGCCACTGTCGATGCCGCTATTGATACTGAATCCCAACACTTCTAGCCTTGTATCCGAAGTATGGACTATTACCAACCTTCTGCATCTGAGTATCTCGTACGTTGTTCACTTTTGCCTTACTTACCTTAAAATCTCGCATCACATTTTTTATCTTTTTCATGACTTCCCTTCCACATAGGTATAATTCATATTCACAACTTGAAGCTCTATTATAATACTTGCACCTCTGGTGTATACACACTCCGGTGAGAGGTTCATACTAACTTCTTATAAGGTTGGCACTCCTTCTAACTGGCTTCCTTGTAGAGCCATTGTAGAATATGGTTGTATTATCTTTCTTGCACCTCTGATATTAAGAGTGATTCTGCAGTGTTCTCAATCATGATGTCTATAACTTTCTGGGTCCAATAAGCAGACTCTTAATTTACTTAGTTTATGTGACCCTTTAGTTTCCTCTTCCTTTTGATCAGCCTTTATGTAGGCTTAAGCTATCTTCCGATCTGTGGCTCCTGGCATTTAGTTATTATGTTTAGCCTTTCATGGGCGCTATGGAATATCCATGATATAATCCTTTAACCATTCGATCTATGACCTGGGCTCAATTCTTTCTTTAACTTATACTGGAGTCTTCTACGGCTGTATGATCGTCAACATATATGCTGCATGGATAGTATTTTGAAATCTTAAGTGAGCTCATAACGTAACTAACTCTGGATCATTGATCGAATTATTCCTTCTGTTCCTTCTCAGCTTTCTTTAAATGTAATCAATTACTTTCCCTGGTTGTTCCGCCCCTTATTGCATGAATACTTGGCTTATTTTAGTGCCTACACATATTGAAATTCCATACAACCCATATGATCTTGAATATCACCCTTTTGATTTGTTTTTCCGTTTATTAACCACGATAGGTGCCACTTCCTTATGGAGTGCATACAATGTTGTTGTGAGACTGTTTTTATAAGACCATTTCCTCTTTAGGTCGTTGTGCTTAGGTTGAAGCCTTCTTTCTTATTTCCTCAGCTAGTCTTTTATTGTAGTACTTAGGGAGGACCCTCTGACTCTTATAAAGCTGCGAGCTTATTACATCCTATTCCCGATATAATTTTTGATGTCCTTCCTCGCCTACAATTATCCATAGTTACTTACCTCCACGCCCTTGTGCTTGTAGGGTTGCTTCTGAACTGATATTTTGACTGTCTTCCTAGTGGCACACTCCTTTATTCCCGTAATACTCATACGGTACCTTTAACAACCCCAACTCCTATCTGAACATTTCTTAAGTATTACAATAACATTACTGCGAGGCTGAATTCACTATATTAGGTTTACTATATTTATCTTGCAGATCTGCTGCTTCGTCTGTATCCTCTTATCTAGCCATAACTAGGCTCTTCCTGAATCAACTACTAACTACTCGTTGGCCCATTCTCATATCAATATTCCACGTTATCTTTCTTGGGATTATTTCCTTTGTCTTAACTTACGTCTCACACTGGCTCCTTATTTATCAATAACATCTCGGGCAGGAACCTTACTTCCTTTACTTGACGTCGCGCTTGCATAAGTTCTGGAGTCGTAGCATATATGTAGGCTTTGGATAATTGCAATCTCATCCCTTTATCATTTTTTTCGCATTCTTCCTTTACCATTCCATAATTACTAGAACCACTTAATTCTGGCTTAATGCCATATCATTCCATATCCTCCCCCCCTGGAGAGTACTAATAGTTGGAGCTACGATAACCTACCTACAAATATTTTACCTCTTCATCTTTGGCATCCTTTCACATCATCGATAACCCTTACTCGTCTTGTGGTAATTCTTTTGTACCAAGGATAACAAAATTCCTTACTCACGAGGGTGACACTTAGTGTAATTGGCACACACAGTACCTTAAGTTTAACTTTTACTAATATTGCTTGCTTTAGGGAAGCGCCTTCCTGAATAACCATTTTCTGAAAAACAAATTCATGAATCTTTTTTTGTTGTCCATTCTATCATCGCCGAAACGAAATCTGAAACTCTCATAATGCCGACTATTATCCAATCATTCAGTCCCTTAATTTACGTTTAGTTTATCTTGTTCACCAGCCCATACTGATTTCTATCATTCTGGGGTCTAACCTTTCCTTCCAGTAGTTGCGTTGGAGTCACGAACGTATTTCTCGAAATGAGGATATGACTTTATGGCCTATACTCTTTTGTTGTCCCAAGGCCTGGCTCATCTCGCCTTTTCTTCACTTGACTATATATTCTGTAATACTATCATCTTTTTGACCTACCGTTGTAATCCATGTATCACATCTTACTCTTAATGCTTCATTAGCTCTCTTCATATTTCCTGCTAACATTTCTGTCTATCACTTTATTCTGAAAATTTCGACAAGACATTCTTTTGCTTTTAGCTCCCCTTTGCTCCATCCACTGGCTCTTCGGTTTGCCTAGCATTATCTCTCTACTAGGGATGGGAGCCACACTAAGATAATATTTATCCTTCCAGAATTCCAGTACCTGTCTTTGAATATTCTAGTATTCCTATCTAGTTGTACTATTCTAGAGTGCACCATCTGGGTGTCTCACAAGGAGATATCTTAGCACATTTGCAATATCCTTCGGAAATATCAACTAACACAAACAATCCATCCAACATTTTGGGTTACTTTAACCCTAACTGGATCCTGATATCCCGTCCTTCTCTTGACTATATCTGTTGGCTCCTATGGAGCATAACTGAGACGGGTGTGGCCAATTGTACATACCTCTGTTATAATTGAAGGAAACTCAAAATGCTTATATTTCTCTGCTTGCATCGCAAATACTGACAATCTTCATTAACTGGGTGCCTCGTACCCTTCTTCATCTTGCTTCTTTACTTGTTGAAACTTGTATCTATCTTCTGAATCTCTCATTTCCTTCCACCATAGATATTCTTGCCTTAAGGCTCCTTATAAATAGGCTTTTACATCTT
Source organism: Nicotiana tabacum (assembly GCF_000715075.1). Taxonomy (NCBI): domain Eukaryota; kingdom Viridiplantae; phylum Streptophyta; class Magnoliopsida; order Solanales; family Solanaceae; genus Nicotiana; species Nicotiana tabacum. The sequence continues at coordinate 108,624,668 of NC_134083.1, read as the reverse complement.
AGTATACACATGATTTGTTCAATACCTCATATTTATCCATCATAAGCATGATGCAAAAATTGAGTTCCTCTGACTCAACTCTTCCACAGCTATATCTCTTACCAACCGTATTTCTAGATGTAGGTATCGTTGTACTATAAGTAAGATAGAGTTTAGGAAATTGAGTTTTTACAACTGAGCTCTACCACACGATCTAGAGTAGGAATAAATAGTGACAATCCTAAATGCCACGTAGCCTCATGCTTATAAGTGTGGTGCACGACACACCCATAAACAAGACTCTACTAGACACGGCTTATACACTCCTTAGGACAGAACTACTCTGATACCACTTTTGTCACGAACCAAACTTATGGGCCGCAACGAGCACCCGGTACCTTACTTAACCGAGTACCAACATAACATATCTTTCTTATAGTACTTTCATTGGCAAATGGGCCAAACGGGACGTCATGGGCTAACCAGAATAAATATAGGGGAATACTCAATATAGGATGACCCAACCTGATATAAAAATTTATACATGTGATATACGGGCCTATAAGGCCATCATGATCATTTGTAAACTCAAAGCCTCGGCCGGAAAGCCCATACGAGCATCTGTATATATGACATCTGTCTACAAGCCTCTAAGAGTATATATACTTAACATAAAGGTCAGGACAGGGCCCCGCCATACCAAACAATATGCGTCTAAATCATACCGACCAAACAAGCAACTCCGAAGCAAATGGAGCACACCAACATCTTTCGCTGAGCTGATAGCCTACTTGGAGGACTCTCGACTTGTCTATCGGGACCTGCGGACATGAAACGTAGCGTCCCTAGGAAAAAGGGACGTCAGTACGCATAATGTACCGAGTATGTAAGGCACATAAATAAGTACATAAAAGACATGGATGAAATATAGAGTAAATGACTCAACCTGTAGGTCTTGATAACTCTATAAATCATGAAATACTTATAGTGTCATGCATATGCGTATGAATGTCATGTCGTGCATAAGTACATGTGTTCATAACATCATCAAGTCTCTGAGGGCATCCCATCATATCATCTTGGCCACTGTGGGCAAATCATCAACGTATACCAGCTGATCAGGTAGTGGTGTGTATATAACGCCGTAACCTTTTTCAATATCCCATATACATATAATATATATATATATATATATAGGCGTATATAACGCCATCTGGTTATGGGTCAATGTACATGTATAAATGAATGAAATGCATGAAAACATGTTAATAATATCAATATTCCTTTCGGATAAACTTTATCAACTGCGTATTATTCTGGGACCCATGAGCAGAAGATATAATAATATGTCACATGGGGAATCAAGAACACAGATACCCCTAGTATTTCTATGAATAGAGTTGTTAATGAAAACTGTGTGTTTGCTCGTTTCTTCTGTATAATTTGGATTATGCCAAAAAGAAAGAAGGGATAGCCTTAACATACCTGGTGTAGGGGAAAATCCGTATGATATTCTTGGAAAAGGTTGCACCGTACTCCCTTAGAATCACAAAATCACACGTTGCTAACGTGCAAAGAAATCTCGTTGGATTTTGGTCTAAGAAATCACGTTATAATGTTTTTGTGGGAATTTGTAGGAAATTGCTAAGGAATCACGTTGCTAAGTATTAAGAATTTTCGTTGGATTCCTTTTGGTTTCAATAATTCACGTTGCTTAATGTAAGGGTTAGAATCTAATTTGGAGTGTTTGAAAATGAGAATTTGAAAATTTGTAGGAATTGACAAAAATGGCTAACGTTCTGATCTATTCACAACTTATAAAAATTGCTAATGAAATGTGTCTCTTCTTTATTTAATGAGTATGACTCATGCTCTTTAAGTCTTTCCACATAATCATAGTGACTTATGAGTCACAATCCTTAGATGGGTTTGCTACCACATTATGGATTTTGTCCAATAATTAACCACCAATTATCTTAATCAACTTGTTAATCTCCCATTAACAAATTACTCACATAATTAAGAATTATCTCAAATTACTTAAAATACTACTCATGTTAACACACCTTATACATCATACCATCGTGGTCATGTGATACCTTGTATGGCACCAGTCCATAAATATTGAATATTTTAGCTCGGGCCATATTTTATCCCACATGTCAAACTTGGAAGAAAATTCATTTTTTTTTACTTGCTTCCCCTCTCACCTTTACGAATTTACTCATCACTTGTTTGAAATGGCATAATGCTTATAATCTCAAAATAATCTCTTTCCCGAACTTCCATTAACTTATTTATGGCATACTTCCATGTATGAAAACATGGGGTGTAACAGTGGCCACGCCGCCTCACCCCAATGTGTGCGGGTGGAGGTGTAATCACAATGCCACAATCTCTACACAAAGTAGCCCCACCGCCTCACCCCAATGTGTGCGGGTGGAGGTGTAATCACAATGCCACAATCTCTACACAAAGCGGCCACGCTGCCTTACCCCAATGTGTGCGGGTGGAGGTGTAATCACAGTTCCACAAATTGGATACCCAAAACAATAATAGTTGTACAAAAGATCTCCTTTCAAATCAAACCTTTTGGCACCTTTGGCCTTTACAAATATACGTTCATAAGATTTCATTACATGAAATATAAGAAATTGAATCACATTGATTTCGTACAAAACGTTCCTCCCAAAAGAGGTATAACATAAAAAATAGAGAATCATTTACACATGAAGGTTCTGACACGCAATTTAGGAATCAATTTACTAGCTTGAATATCCCACCTCAATAGTGTTTCAAGTTTGAACTACACACGATGGAGTTTTATAAGAAAATGGGAATTTCGATACTAGAAGAAGAGTTTAGCCTTCATACCTCGAAAGAGCTTTCCGTGGTGTAACAATAATGTCTCGACACTCCTAATGATGTCAATCTATAGAAGAGGGGAGAATTACAAGCATGATTAAAGGAATTTGTATGGCAAGAGCTACTATAATGACAACCGAACCTTTCTTAAACCAATTCAACAATAAAACCACCCAAGATTGTCCAATAACTTGCCCACAATCCCTATTAGCTCATCCATGTGATAACTCTACTCTCATCACCCATAACCAACCCAAATCCGAAATTGGAGAATTGGGGGAAGAAATGTTTACCTTTTAGAAACCTTAGCAAGTTCCTCTTGATGAAATTCCAAGGCTTGATCAGAGTTGAGTAGTGAAATCCTTGAATCCTCCCCTTTCTCTCTCTAGAATAGCTCTCTTGTCTCTCTAAAATATCAGATAATCCCTCAAAAATGACCCCTATGGCTATATAAAATAAAATGGGGTCGAGTTATAAAAATAGGAAAATGGACCCTCCGAACTCAACTCTGCGATTGCAGAGTGCATCGCAGATCAGGTCTGCGGCCCACAAAATGTACCGTATAAACAGTCCCAAAAATTGGGCTGGTCTGGTCCAGTCTACGGCCAGGTCTGCGACCCGCATATCAATTGTGTGGCCGTAGAATGGACAGCAGAACCTCCCTCCAGAAATCTTCATGTTGATTCTACGACGGATGTGCGGCCCGTGAAATGATTATATGGTCTCATAGTTGACTGCAAAACAACATCCAAAATTGGCCCATTTCTCTGCTTCACTCTACGATGGATCTGTGGTCTGCAGATCAGTTTTGCAGTCGCATAAAGGATCGCAAAAATGCCATGTTCCGCAATAATTTTTCTTCAACTCCCCGACGCTCTGTTCAACCCGAAAAGTCTATACCGCGGCTCATAAGCTCGCCGCAAAGATTTTCTACAACCCTCAATTACATTACCTTACCTCGGCACCACAAACCCCCGGGTTTTAGGTGACATTTTACGGGGCCTTACACTTGTCACGACCCAAAATCCCACTACATGCGTCGTGATGGGACCTAGTCTCTAAGACTATATAAGTCGATTACTTATAACAATTAAGCCAGTTTAACAATGATAATTTAGATCAGAATTCAATATGAATACCGAAACAAAAGTGAACTGAGCCTATGCAGCAATAATCATAACAACCTCCCAGGATTAGGTAATACAGACTCACTAACTCTAGTTGAATACATGGAAAGATATCAAAGATCAAAATACAATACTTTTCAAATAACAAGTTGACAGTACAATGAAAGGAAAGGACTCCAAGGGAATGCGATGACTAAGTAGCTTTACCTTGAATCCTCGCGATCGATAAGCTAACTTCGCCTGAGTCTGGTATCTCCAATACCTGACTCTGCACAAAAATATGCAAAAAGGTACTATGAGTACACCACAATCTATACCCAGTAAGTATCAAGACTAACTTCGGTGGAGTAGTGACGAGGTACAAGTCAAGAAACCTACTAGTCAAAATAACCTGTGCAATACAAAACTATAAAGCTAATAATGAAAGCAGGAATCAGTAAATGGCAAAAAGAATCAACATATGACTTAAACATTTAAAGTAACAAGAACATCGTAAGTTACTAGCAAGAACATATAAGGGAAACAAATGTCAACCAACAAACAAGTTGTTCCAACATAGATCTCACAATGAAATACTCCGAGATACTTCTGTAACACCCCGAAAATTTTTCAAGTACTTAAATGTAAAGCTCGGTAAAATTTACAAAGAAAATAATGTTTCATGGTGCCAGACTAGGCATACGTGTTGAGGATTATAGAAATTCTTCGAGGCAAGCTTGCGAGCTGCGTCTCGGACTTTTTGGGTTGAACAATGCACGAGAAAGTAAAGGAAATTTTTTGGCGGAAAAGTACATTTATGCGGTCCATTATGCGACCGCATAATCACTCTGCGGGCCGCATAATGGCTGCAGAAGTGAGCAGGAGAGGGCCATTCTGGAAGCAGCTATGCGGTCGACTATGCGACCGCATAATTGTTATGCGGTGCATTATGCGACCGCATAGCATTATGCGACCGCATAGTGACCGCATACACAGACATATTTTTTATCATTTTTGTCAGCAATTATGTGACCGATATGCGGTCCGCATATCCATTATGCGGTCGCATATGCGACCGCAGAACCGTTCCGGAGCTCCATTTTTGGGGTTTTCAAACCCGACCCTATTTCATTAAATACACTCTTTGGGCCATTTTTGAGCAATAATCTGACACTTTAGAGTGAGAGAGAGAGTGAGAAGGTGTTCTTTAATATTTGTTTTTCAATTCTTGCTCAAGTTTTGGAAAATTAAGGAGGGAAACTCACTAGGTCTTCATCCTAGAGATTGAAGTTGCTAAGAATTCCGGAACATTTAAAGTGTAAGGAAGCTCAAGTGAGGTGGTTCCACAGCAGGAGACATTGATCAGTGATAGCAGTGCACCTTCTTCCCAGCTGACATGGTGAGCCCCACTTTATTCCGGGGTCATGAATCTTATGTACTTTGTGTATTCTGTTTGAGGTATAGCCGGGGCCTTATTGCCGGCATTATCATTTTACTCTTATTTATCTATAGAGGCTCCATAGACATAGTGTAGGTTGTGTATTGGTGCTGGGAAAGTCAAAATATATATTATGTTGTGGTTGTATTACTTGTCAATTTGAGACTTTAAAAATGATGAAACTATTGGAAATGAATTGGTATTGTAGACGTGAACACCTTCTGTCTAATTAATAAAAATATGTATTATCTCCATTCGTGGATGAGTTTGGGTAGAAGGAAATCTAACTGGCTTGCTCGGTCGAGTTCACTCGGTTGAGCGCCGGTCGCCCTCCTTGGTTTTGGGGCGTGACTAACTTGGTATCAGAGCCTAAGGTTTTAAAGTGTCCTAGGATGTCTCGGAGCCGTGTCTAGTAGAGTACTTATTATAGGTATGTTATCGACCACATCTATAATTAGGATGCTACATGGGAATTTAAGAATAATACCCTTCTTTCATGTTCTTGGTCGTGCGATAAAGCCGGTTGTAAGATTGTTCCTCCTTTAACTCCTGAGTTGCTCTAATTTTCAGTACATGGCACCTAAGAAGAAGGCAAGAACTGGACAAAGAGCCAATATCACCCCAAGAGAGACAGTTGATCGTATAATTGATGATGCGGGTGAGCACCCAAGGAGTGAGGATATTCCTCCAGTTACTACACTGCCTTACTCTACTACAACTGATCAGACAGCACCAGTCCCTACACCTACTAAAGGTGCAACAGTTCCTCCAACTGATATACCAGTTCCACTTCCAGTTCCAGCTTCCAATTCTGGTGTTTCTGATATTGATCTTAGGGGAGCCATACAGATGTTGGCTCAAATAGTGGCTTCCCAGACACAAAGGTCAAATGTTGCACCCACTTCTTCTAGTCAGCCAGGGGATTCTACTGGTTCCAGGGTGAACAGGTTTCTCTAGTTGGATCCTCTAGTGTTCACGGGTACTAACCCAGAGGAAGATCCCCAGGAATTCATTGATTAGATGCACAAGACTCTCAGAGCTATGTGTGCTACTGAAACAGAGGCAGTGGAATTGGCCTCCTACCACCTAAAAGAGGTGGCATATTCTTGGTTTGAACTATGGAGGAGTCCCGTGAAAGAAGGGAGCCCTCCGGCGAGGTGGGGTGAGTTTGCCGATGCCTTTATTGATCATTTCTTGCCTGCCGAGACTAAGGCAGCCCGTGATGCTGAGTTTGAGAACTTGAGTCAAGGTAGCCTGAGTGTGTGGGATTACCATATGAGATTCGATTACTTGTCTAAGTATGCTATTTACATGCTGCCCACTATGGAGGCTAGAGTGTGCCGATTTGTACAAGGCCTTAGTCCCTTGGTAATTAATGAGGCTGCTACAACTGCCTTTAATTCTGATATGAACTATGGAAAGATGGTGGCATTCGCTCAAGCCACAAAGACCCGTAAATTAAGGAGCAGAATGGAGCGAGAGGGTAGTAATAAGGCCCGATCTATGGGCAACTTTGGTGGTTCTTCGGGTGGTGGAAAGTCAACATTCAGAGGAGGGTCGTCAGGGTCGTCTTGCCATCACAGTCCTTTGCTCAGTCTTCGGATAGTGCACTTCCATCATGGCCTAGTCAGCAGCAGCAATGGAGCCGTGTAAGGCCCAGTCAGGGCAACAAGAGCTCATATCAGCAGGGTCGTCATGGTGGTAGGTTCCAGCAGCAGAGGAGGCCCCTATGTCCTTGTTGTGGAAAGATGAACCTAGGAATATGCTACATGGACTTACCCATATGCTATGGATGCGGATTGAGGGGTCACATTCAGAGGGATTGTCATTCGTCCCGCCAGGGTGCGTGCAGGGGCATGGCACAGCCAGCCAATTTTGCAGCTACTACATTCGCAGCACCTCCTCCAGCTCGAGGCACTCCAACACCCACAGGGCATGGTGCAGCTAGGGGTGGAGCACAGAGGGGTCGCCAGAATTCAGAGGCTTCTCCAGATGTTGTCACATGTATATTGACTGTCCAATATTATGAAGTATATGCTCTTATTGATCCCGGTTCCACTTTGTCATATGTCACACCTTAGGTTGCTATGGAATTTGGGATAGAACCAGAACAACTTTATGAGTCGTGCTCTGTATCTACTCCGATTGGTGAGTCTATTTTGGCCGCGCGGGTTTATAGGGATTGTGTTGTCACGTTGCGTGGTCAGAACACCATGGCCGATCTTATTGAATTGAGAATGGTCGATTTTGATGTGATAATGGGGATGGATTGGCTTTATTAATGTTTTACCAAGCTTGATTGCCGAACCAGGACTGTTAGGTTCAAATTTCCAAATGATCCAGTTATTGAGTGGAAGGGTGATGATGCAGTGCCGAAGGGTAGGTTTATTTCTTACCTTAAGGCCACAAAGATGATCAACAAGAGATGTATTTACCATTTGGTTCGGGTTACGGACACCGATGCCGAGGAACCTACACTTGAGTTCATGCTTGTTGTGAATGAATTTCAGGGAGTCTTTCTGGATAAACTCCCTAGGATCCCACCAGAAAGGGAGATTGATTTTGGGATTGATATGATGCCAGACACATATCCTATATCTATTCCACCCTACAGAATGGCACCGTTAGAATTGAAGGAGCTAAAGGAACAATTAAGAGATTTGTTAGAAAAGGGTTTCATCCGGCCGAGTGTGTTGCCTTGAGGCGCACCGGTCCTTTTTGTAAGAAATAAAGATGGGTCACTGAGAATGTGTATTGACTATCGGCAGCTTAATAAGGTAACAGTCAAAAATAAGTACCCACTGCCAATTATAGATGACTTGTTTGACCAATTGCAAGGTGCTAGGTACTTCTCCAAAATTGATTTATGATCTGGGTATCACCAATTGAAGATGAGGGAGCGGGATATTCCGAAAACAGCTTTTAGGATCCGGTATAGGCTTTTTGAATTTCTGGTGATGTCTTTTGGGCTAACCAATGCCCCAGCTGCCTTCATGGATCTTATGAATTGCGTTTTTAAGCCATTCGTCGACTCCTTTGTGATAGTGTTCATTGATGATATTCTTGTATATTCACGAAGTCAGGAGGACCATGCTGACCATCTCAGGGTAGTTCTGCAAACCTTGCATCAGCATAAATTATATGCAAAGTTTTCAAAATGTGAATTTTGGCTCGAGTCAGTCATATTCTTGGGTCATGTTGCTTCTAATGAAGGAATTAAGGTTGATCCTCAGAAAATTGCAGCTGTGAAGAATTGGCCATACCTACAACTCCAACAGAGATTCGCTGTTTCTTAGGCTTAGCTGGTTATTACAGAAAGTTTGTGGAGGATTTTTCTACTCTTGCCTCCCCATTGACTAAATTGACGCATAAGGCAATTAAGTTCCAATGGTCAGATACTTGTGAAAAGAGTTTCCAGGAATTGAAAGAAAGATTGACTACGGCACCGGTGTTGACTCTACCAGAGGGTATAGATGGATTTGTGGTATATTGTGATGCTTCAAGAATCGGGCTTGGGTGTGTATTAATGCAACATGGGAAGGTGATAGCTTATGCTTCTAGGCAACTCAAGAATCATGAAAAGAACTATCCAACACATGATTTACAACTTGTAGCAGTGGTATTTGCATTGAAAATTTGGCGTCATTATTTATATGGGGTCCGTGTGGATATATTCACGGACCATATGAGCATTCAATATATTTTCAAACAGAAGAAATTGAATCTGAGGTAGAGAAGATGGCTTGAATTACTCAAGGATTATGACATTGATATTTTATACCATCCGCGAAAAGCTAATGTTGTGGCAGATGCTCTTAGCTGAAATTCTATGGGTAGTTTAGCACACTTGGAGGCATACCAAAGGCCATTGGCCAAGGAAGTTCATCGACTGGCTAGTTTGGGAGTTCGTCTTACGGACTCTAGTGAGGGAGGGGTAATTGTGCATAATAGGGTTGAATCATCGCTTGTTGTGGAAGTCAAAGAGAAGCAATACAATGATCCATTATTGGTGCAATTGAAAGAGGGAATTCATAAACATAAGACCATGGCCTTTTCTCTTGGCATGGATGATGGTACACTAAGGTACCAAGGGCGACTATGTGTTCCAAATTTGGATGGTCTCCGTGAAAGAATATTGACTGAAGCTCACACTTCTAGTGTCACGACCCAAATCAGAGGGCCACGACTGGCACCCAGTGCCTACTCAACCGAGCGCCACGTACCTTATCTTTTTTTTTCTATAAGACTCGTCACGGGGCATGATAGGCCACATATATATATGTAATTAACAATATTAGAACTTAACTCACATAACTAATTCAAAAAGATTTATATAGATACATAGGGGCCGACAAGGCCATTGACATGTCATACCTAAAGCTATACACAGGACATTGTCTGCAAAACCTCTAAGAAAACATGACCATAACATATCAGTCGGGACAGGGTCCCTAACATCCTCATAAAACAAAGCAGCATATATAGATGTAGGAAGATGTGGAGCTCACCAACCAAAAGCTGATATCTAGAGGTAGCCTATAGTAGATGGTCCTCACCTCGCCTATCTACACCTGTGTGGCATGAAACACAGCGCCCCAGAAAAAGGGGCGTCAGTACGAAGAATGTACCGAGTATGTAAGGCAATAATGAAACGTAATAATAATAAGATACTATCTCGGGGAGAGATAAGAGTCAACTCATTACTTCTGACTTTGCCGCTGAGGGCCGTAACATATAGAATAAAACCCATCTCGTATATATAAATAAAACTACAATATAATAGTTCTAGTTATCTCATTTTTGTGACGTTAACTTTCCAACTGATCAGTGGTAACTACCCGGCCGATCGTAGTGCAGTGGTAAATGCATGACTGCCCGACCGGCCGTAGCTCGGTGGTAAATGCATAACTACCCAATCGGTGGTAAATAATAATACATAACAGCCCAACCGGTGGTAAATAATAATACATAACAGCCCAACCGGTGGTAACTACCCGACCGGCCGTAGCTCGGTGGTAGATGTATAACTGCCCAACCGACCGTAGCTCGGTGGTAAATGCATAATACATATTATACCATTATAATATTAACATTTTTATTAAACACATCAATTGGGAACTAGGTACATATATAGACATGCTTGAATATCATTTTACATGAATGAATACATAGACATCCTTAACTGCTAAGAGTAGAACCACTTATGGAATAGCATTACATTTACGTATCGTTACTTGGATCAGGCCAAAAGAAAGAAGGATTAGTTTTAACATACCTGGAGTAGGGAAAAATCCTTATGATATTCTTGGAAAAGGTTACATCATACTCCTTTGGAACCGCAAAATTTTACGTTGCTAAGGTGCTAATAATTCTCGCTGTAATTAATTTGGTCGCAAGAATTATTTGTTAGAAGCTTGTTAAACTGAGTTTTAGCGACTGTTTTGTTTTTTGAAATGCTTTGAATTTAGGAAGAAAGATATATGATTTCTCAATTTATCATTCTATGTCCAAATGAAAACCAAACTTGTATAAAATGAAACCAAACTTGTATGACTTCCACGCTAATGTCTTATTACTTTAGATAGCCACCTAAGCCAATATGACTAAAAGTCATATGTCTTAGTTGTGGCTTGCTTCCACGTCGGGTTGGGGGGTTTTAACTTTATCTTATAACCAATTAATTAATTAGGTAATATTCCGCTACCCGATAATTAATCAATTACCCACATAATTAAGAATTATCTCAAATTACTTAAACTTTTACTTATCTTAATACACTTTATACATCATATTATCACGGTCATAGGGTGCCCTATATGGTACTAGTCCATAAATAACGGGTATTATAGCTCGGACCATATTTTATCCCAAAATAAGAAACTTCGGCGATACTCAATTTCTTTGATTCGTTAACCCTCTGTCCTTTATAAAACTTACTTATCACTTGTTACAAATAGCATAAATGCTTATGATCTCAAAATAATCTCATTCCCGAGTCTACGTCGATTAACTTATGACGAAACTTTAACGTACGAAATGCGGGATGTAACATCTAGGTATTCTGTGCACCCAGGTTCTACAAAAAGGTATCAAGATCTTAAGGAATTCTATTGGTGGAATGATATGAAGAGGAATGTGGATACAAAAAGGAAGTCTGAGGTATGTCGGACCGTACAAAATCATTCAGAGGATCGGTGAGGTGGCGTACAAGCTTGAGCTACCACCTGAGAAGTCATTAGTACACCCGGTATTTCATGTGTCTATGATGAAGAAAGTAGTTGGAGATCTGACACTCATTGTTCCGATTGAGACTATTGAGGTAAATGAGAAATTGACTTACGAAGAGATTCCGGTTTCTATTATTGATCCCCAAGTCCGGAAATTGAGAAATAAAGAAATTAGCTCTGTGAAAGTGTTGTGGCAAAACCAACAGGTTGAAGAGGATACTTGGGAGGCCGAGGAAGAAATAAAGAAAAAGTATCCTTATTTGTTTCAATGACAATGTATTTATAAAGTTGTGATCTAGGAAAATTATAAGACTTACTTTTTATGAAATTTTGTATCATTTGAATAATTGGCGTTAAGGGTGTTCCTTTCTGAAAATATATTGCTTATGAGGCCACAGTTGGTGTTGTTTTGTATTATGTTACATCGTTGGATTATGTATATGCTGTTAGGATGTGTTTCTAGGGCTCTCTTACAGGTGGATAGGCCTAATTACAAAGGAAACTCTGGCGCAATATTTGGAAATTTAGGGAGTTAGTCAAATTTGGGGCTGCTAGTTTGTGGTATAAAACAAACTAAGTTGCATAAGATGCTAATGATGGATTTTTACCCTCATTCAAGGACGAATGATCCTAAGCGGGGGAGAATGTAACACCCCGAAAAATTTCGAAGTACTTAAGTGAAAAGCCCGATAAAATTTGCAAATAAAATAATATTTCATGATGCCGGACTAGTCTTACGTGTTGAGGATTATAGAAATTCTTCGCGGCAAGCTTGCGAGCTGCGGCTCGGACTCTTTGGGTTGAACAATGCACGGGAAAGTAAAGGAAAATTTTTGGCGGAAAAGTACGTTTATGCGGTCCATTATGCGACCGCATAATCACTCTGCGGGGCGCATAATGGCCGCAGAAGTGAGCAGGAGAGGGCCATTCTGAAAGCAGCTATGCGGTCGACTATGCGACCGCATAACTGTTATGGGATGCATTATGCGACCGCATAACAGTTATGCGGACCGCATAATGACCGCATACACAGACATATTTTTGATCATTTTTGTCAGTAATTATGCGACCGATATGCGGTCTGCATATCCATTATGCGGTTGCATATGCGACCGCAGAACCGTTCCGGAGCTCCATTTTTGGGTTTTTTAAAATCCGACCCTATTTCATTAAATACACTCTTTAGGCCATTTTTGAGCAATAATCTGACACTTTAGAGTGAGAGAGAGTGCTCTAGAGTGAGAAGGTGTTCTTCAATAATTGTTCTTCAATTCTTGCTCAAGTTTCGGAAGATTAAGGAGGGAAACTCACTAGGTCTTCATCCTAGAGATTGAAGTTGCTAAGAATTCCGGAACACTTAGACTGTAAGGAAGCTCAAGTGAGGTGGTTCCACAGTAGGAGATATTGATCAGTGATAGCAGTGCACCTTCTTCCCAGCTGACTTGGTGAGCCCCACTTCATTCTGGGGTCAAGAATCTTTTGTACTTTGTGTATTCTGTTTGAGATATAGCCGGGGCCTTGTTGCCGGCATTATCATTGTACTCTTCTTTATCTATAGAGGCTCCGTAGACATAGTGTGGGTTGTGTATTGGTGCTGGAAAAGTCAAAATATATATTATGTTGTGGTTGTATTACTTGTCTATTTGAGACTTTAAAAATGATGAAATTATTGGAAATAAATTGGTATTGTAGACGTGAACACCTTTTGTCTAATTAATGAAAATATGTATTATCTCCATTCGTGAATGAGTTTGGGTATAAGAAAATCTAACATGCTTGCTCGGTCGAGTTCACTCGGTTGAGCGTCGGTCGAGCTCCTTGATTTTGGGGCATGACAACTTCATCTCATAATCACAAGTCACGAGTCTGAACCACAAATCATATGATCACGGCACCTTGTGACCACATTTCCAATCACAACCGCATGGACAACTCACGTGTCAATATCTCATCCACCCGGCAAGATCACAGGCTCAGAATCACATTCCGCCTGGCCTGGTCACATGCTCACTATCTCAATTTGCCCAGCATGGTCACAGGCTCCATATCACAATCCACCAGGCATGGTCACAGGCTCAATACTACAATGAAAGCAGATAATACAAGAATACATGGGCACAATCAATAAATGTTAAGTTTCATATTCCTGAACTAGTATAAGTGGCATGCTAGTGTATTCTTGTGCAAGTGTACTATTACAACCCGAGTCAACAAGTAATATCAAAGATATCGAGTAGCTTATTAAAAGAAATACACAAGTCACATAAGGTGTATGACAAACACAAGGAAAATCACATCATCACACGAATATCATCCACATAATGCCCCCAGGCCATCACACATCATCCCTGACATTTGCCACCCTTATCTCTCTGATAGCCACCCATATCACTCTGATAGCCACCCGTATCACTCCGCATAATAGTCACCCTTATCGCTCTGCCCGGACAATAACACAATAGCCACCCGTATCACTCCGTACAATCAACAACAGTGAGATTCCACCCTTATGCCCCGCATAACAACAGTTAGATGCCACCCTTATGCTCCGCATAACAACAACCAATCAACACAAAAATTCACATGTACTAACATCACAACAACACGACATATCAACTCATACCACAAGTGCCCATAAGCCACAACCTTTCCAAAAGAACCAACAATATCAATTTTTTCACAACAAATAGCCCATGGCTCAAACACAATGTATATAGACTCTCAATAACAACAATCTAAATGGGAAAGTAACTCAACAATGACAACACCCCCTTTAAACACAATTTCAATTAAAATAAGTTAATGACTTTCAACAACTTCATCTCCAATCAATTGCTCAAAGATAAACTCGATAATGAAGGTATTTCCATGAAATGGCAAACTTCGGATTCTAGTGTGTGAAATAGGCTAACAAGGAAAGAGATGGCACGAACTAGAAACTACGTCTAAATGCATGAGAATAACCCAGCAACAAAAGGATATCATGTAACAACAATTTAATTAAGAGTAACACGATAATAAAGGAAGTCACGTAATGATAAAAGAGGTAACGACATCAAATAAAGCATATAAGAGTAAACTTGACAAGTAAAAGACGTGACATGTAACAACAACTTCAAATAAAGCATGTGATAGTAAACATGACGAACTAAAGATATAACAAGTGCTAACAATTTCGAAAAAATGCATGAAAGAAGCCTAAGAGTCTAAACCGGTCAATTTTCACATATAAGCCCGAGTATGTACTCGTCACCTCGCATACACAGCTTTCACATGACACAAATAGCACAAACAGCTCAAATCCTAAGGGGTAGTTCTCCCGCACAAAGTTAGGCAAGATACTTATGTCAAAGAAGGAAAATCAATACTCTAAAATGACCTTCTCGTGTTAAACAATCTCCGGGCGGCTCAAGTCTAGCCAAAATAACTTAATATCATAAATAAAAACCATATGAAACAATTTCGGATAATAAAGCTTTGATCTTTAACGAAAACTAAAAAGTGAACCTCGGGTCCGCACCTCTGAACCCGACAAAATTTACAAAATCCGAACATTAATTCCGATACGAGTCCAACTATATCAAAATTATGTAATTCTGACATTAAATCGGCCTTCAAAACCCCATTTTACATTTTTGAAAGTTTATACAAAAATTCTCATTTTCTCCAATTCAAATCACTAATTTAATGATAAAAACAAAGATGGAATTATGAAATATCATCAAATCCGGATAAAGAACACTTACCGCAATCCATAATATGAAAATTCCCTCCAAAATTTCCCAAATGTGAGCTCTCTAAACAAGTGATCGCAGAAATAGACAAGTGATCGCGAAGAAGAAACAACATTGCCCCCACAAAAGCACTATGCAAAGGTGAAACAAGGGGCATTAATGCGATTCATCATTGCCTCAGCTAACACGATCGCAGACAGCTCTATGCGAACGCGAAGAACAAAGTACTGGCCTCCCTAGCATAGTCGCCCACTACACGATTGCGTAACACCAACCGCGAACATGATGAAGCAACACTCACAAGCACGCGAAACATACTGTTCACTGTGAATGTAAAGAAGGCAAAAGGTCAGTCACCAAGCATCCTATGAGATCGTGGTTGGACCATCGCGATTGCGAATAAAACATCATACACCAGCAAATCAGTAGTCCAAAACATGGAGAAATGGTCTGTAACCCATCTTAAACACAACCGAGGCCTCGGGACCCTGTCTGAACATACCAACAAGTCCCAAAATATATTGCGGACCTACTCATGGCCTCAAATCACATCAACAATGTCAAAACTACGAATCGCACCTCAAATCGAACTTAATGAACCTATGAACTTTCAACTTCTACAACTCGCGCCGAATCATATCAAATCAACTCGGAATAAGATCAAATTTTGTATACAAGTCCCAAACGACCCAAAGGCGTTATACCAACTCCCAAAATTGAAATCCGAACTCGATATCGACAAAGTCAACTCCCGGTCAAACCTCTCAACCTTCCAAACCTTCAACTTTCAAACTTTTGGCAAATGCATCAAATCAACTTACGAACCTCCAAATCCAAATCCGGACATATACCTAAGTCCAAAATCACCATACAAAGCTATTGGAATCATCAAAATGCCATTCTGAAGTCATCTACACAAAAGTCAAAGTCCGGTCAACTCTTGCCACTTAAGCTCCTAAAACAAGATCATTCTTCCAAATCAATCCCAAATCATACAAAAACCAAACTCAGCCACACACACAAGTCATAATACAGAATACGAAGTTGCTCGAGACCTTAAGCCACCAAATGGAATGCTAATTCTCAAAACGACCAGTCGGATCGTTACACGACGGATTCGCGGTCAGCGGAACAGATCCACGGTAGCACAATGGTCCACAAAATGTTCCTCAAAAATTGATTTGCTTCTGAATCATTCCATTATGATTCCGTAGTCAGCGGTGCAGATTTGCAATAGCATAATGGGCCACGAAATCGCTATTCTCCATAAAAGTTTTTACCAACTCCACGATGCATTGCACAGTCCAAAATCCATACCGTGGAACAATAGCTTATCTTGGAACCATAAAAACATACATCCTTGGTGAACTTTTATGGGTTCGTACATCCTCCCTAGCTTAGGATCATTCATCCTCGAATGAGGGTTACAGTCCATCATAGACACCCAATATGACTCAGCTTTTTATCATCATACTAAGAGTTCCAAATTTGGCTAACTCCCCCAAATTTCTAAAATATTTTGGTAGAGTTCCCCCTGTATTTGGGTCTATCCACCTGTCGGAGGGCCCCAAGAACAAATCCTAACAACATATTCATAATACAACAATGCATCATAGTGTAAGACCCCGTAAAATTTCACCAAAAACCCGGGGTTTTGTGGTGCCAAGATAGGATTATGTGTTGACGATACACACTTGTTGGGTTGAACAGTGCGTTGGGGAGTTAAAGAAAAATTTTGGCAAAGTATGGCATTTGTGTGGTCCACTATGCGATCGCAGAATCACTCTACGGGCCGCAGAACCTTCGCAGAGTGAAGCAGAGAAATGGCCCATTTTTGGAGCATGTTTTGCGGTCTATTATGCAGCCGCATAACCATTTCACGGGCCGCAAAATCCATCGCAGATCCAGCATGAAGATGTTCGGAGGGGAGTTCTTCGGTGCATTATGTGACCGCACACCTGCCGCAGATCCAACTCGAATAGCCCAATTTTGAGACCCTTTTCTGTGATCCCATTTGTGGCCCGCATACCTGTTTTTGCAGTCCGGTCTGCGACCGCAGGCCCGGTTTCATAGAGTTTAAGTTTGGAAATTTTCACCCGACCCCATTTTCATAGAAACAACTAGTGGGTTATTTTGGCTGGTCCTAAATGATATTTAGAGAGAGGGGAGTGGTCTAGAGTGAGAGAGGAAGTTTCTAAGGTTATTGTTCATCAACTCTTGCTCAAATTTGAAGAATTCACAAGAAAAACTCACTAGGTCTTCATCCTAGAGGTAAGATTCTACTCCCCAGCCCTCAATTCTGGGATTTAATTGGAAATAGGTAATGAGAAAAGAAATTCTGGGGTGTGGGAGTTGTTCATTATTCATGCATGTACCATCAAAGGTAATGGAAAGATTGTTGAGCTCATTTGGGTAAACTTTGGGTAGTGGGATGAAGGGATCCATCATATGAGGACCTTGAAACCTTAATGCAAACCTAGTGTTTGATAAAATGCTCAAACGAGCTGGAACCATAAACTCCTTCCTAATTTGTGTTCAATTTTGCTATATTTCTAAATAGATCTAAGTGACTATGAATTCTGGAACATTGTAATAGTTTAAAAAGATCTAGGCGAGGTATGTTGGGTAAACTTATGTCTTAGAATTGAACCCCACAATATCCTTGTAAGTCCCGAGTTGTTCATTATAAATTGATTATTCCGAATAAGCCTTGTATCAAGAAATATATGTTCAATATGTATTCCAAATGTTCTTGTTATGTTATGTTCTATTTGAAAATGTGCTCGAAGCATGGGTTGCATATCTAAATGTAATAACTTCAAGTCGTGATTCAAATGAAAGCTATTATGCTAAATTATGTAAGAAATCTCAATGTGCTTAACATTCTTATTTGCTCACATGTGGACTTAAAGTCTTGAATAGATATGCTTTGTTGTCGATGATCAGTGATGATGTTTGAAAGTAAAAGGGATGAACATAAAATATGAAATACGACCAACGTGCCAAGAGTGACATTGTGTTATGATCGTTGGTGCCAATGAAATGAATGATATATAAAAGATAATGAAATGAGTTATCAATTCTTTAAATAAATAAACACCCTGGGAGTATCGTTAGTCACCGAGGAAGGGTAGGTTGAAATAACCTAACCCCGAAACTACACTTGTCGGTATAGGAGTGAATTGTGATTGTACCCCTTTATTGGGATGAGATTGATGTAATGAGAATATTCCTTTTTATTGAGATAATGTAATTTCTAGAAAAGGGTGATGTTGATCCACACGATATTGTGGTGAGACGGCCTAACCGGTCGGGTCGTGATCGGATGCCATGCCGCACACATTGTTGTGATTGTGCTTGAGATTATGATTGAAATAATAACTGAGACTGAGATAATGATTGTAATTGTGGTTGATGTCTTTGGGTGAGACGACCTAGCCGATCGGGCCGTGATCGGACTCCGGGCTAAAATCACGATGGTATATCGGTGAAAAGATCTCCCAACCTAAAATATGAAAATTTACTTGAAAACTTGTCTTGCTCTTAACTTGATGTTTTGGTATTGTTTGAGGCTCCCATTAATTTTTGATTGTCCTTCCTTGTGTTAACGTTCGTTCTATTGAGAGGGTGTTTAGTCATTCATACTAGTACTATTCTATATGTACTAACGTCCCTTTTGTCAGGGACGCTGCATCTTTAATGGATGCAGATGGTTCCACAGCATGTGACTTTGATCATTAATAGCGGTACACCATCTTCCCAGTTGACTTGGTGAGCCCCACTTCATATTGGGGTCGTATATCTTTTTTTCCTTGTGTATTGTGTTTTGAGGTATAGCCGGGCCTTGTTGCCGGTACTATCATCGTACTCTTTTGTATCTATTAGAGGCTCCGTAGATATAGTGTGGGCGGTATGTTGGTATTGGGGAAGTCAATCTAGTAATGTTATATTTGTATCACATGTTCCACTTCAAACTATGAAAGTGTATGTATTTTGAACTTTATAAATGATGTAACTAATGATAAGGAATCGGCGTTGTTCACATGATCCTCCCCATTGTCTAATTAATGAAATGGATTTTTCCTTTATTCATGAGTGAGTTCGGGTATAAGGTATTGTACAGGCCTGCTCGGCCGGGTTATCTCGGTTGAGCGCCTGTGGCGCTCCCCGAGGTCGGGGCGTGACACATAGCATAAAAACAACACAAACCATAACCTTATAGAACCTTATAGGCATTGTATTGCCCCAAGGGGCATCTTAGCATAAATTGCACAAGTTTGAACATAACTCATAAAAAGTAAACTTCTAACATTCTTGTAAGCTCAACAATTGCATGATGACCTTGACTTTGTCTATGGCTTAGTGAATGCGTTCAGGCCCTATCAACTTTGCTACACCAACATTGGACCATCCAATGGGGGATTCACATCTCCTGCCATACGAGGTACCACACAGTGTGAGAACAACTTAATACACGATAAGATTTTCAACCACGACCTTCATTGGCCCTATATTCCCCAAAACACATTACTATATCCACTCCTTGACCCAATTATGATTCGACATACTAAGGCACATCATTATGAGCACTATATAGCTTCCCTTGCCCTTCCTAAACATCTACTTTAAAGAGACAATAAAAAATATGATCTTCAAATTTTTAGTATCCCCCTCAATCCTCAGGTAACATTCGTGGAGAATCTTGATCACGTCTCCCCAGGCTTGGAAGATGAAAAAGATACTTTGAACATAACTAAAAGCAACTTGAGTTTCCTTTCATGTGAAAACTTATGTACATACACCTATAGAGTAACTGAGGTCATATACCTTAACATGCACCTTTTCTTATAATATATATATATATATACCTTTCTCTTATATATATATAACCCCGCAGACGTCCTACCTAGTTTCCTTAAATCGAGTTACCACCTTGGGTTAACACTTGTAACTTGCCCCTCCCTATCCAATGCCACCTCACCTCGTCATTCCCATAAGAGTTAGAATTACTGGGGTTGGAGGTTCAAACATGTAAAATTTATCATCCCATGGTCAAACATACAGGGCATGAAACTCTATGTTCATACTCATTCAAACACATCATAGAATATGGTGGAAAAGGTTGAGGAACTTACTTGAAGTTCTTTGGTTGTTGGGAAACTGACTTAGCTGATGACCCTTGACTCTGCACCCGAAACATTCTTCAGTACCACGAAGGCATACCCCTAAATGACGCCTCCTACATGTAGGACATAGGGGCCTTTGCAGGTGAAAGTTCCCACTCGACTAAATCTGCTGATTAGGTCCCTCGTTGCCCTGGTTTGGCATGTTACGGTCCCACTGCTGCTGACTGGGCCCTAATGGCGGTGCTCTAGCTGAAGACTGAGTAAATGACTGTGAGGGTCCGAATGACACTCTTCTAGGAAATGTCTTTCCAACGCCACCTACACTGTAGGAGCCACTAAATTTTCTCGCGGACCGGGCCTTCTTGTTGTTATCTTGCTCATTTGTTCTTTTTAACCTTCGATCCTTCATGGCTTGAGAAAACTACACCATCTTCCCATAATTCATATAAGAGTTCAAGGTGGTTGTAGCAGCCTCATTGATGACCAAAGGACTAAGGCCTCGCACAAATCAGCGTACCCTACCCTCCATAGTGGGTAACATGTAGAGAGCATACTTGGAAAGATATGCAAATTTCAAATGGTATTCCCACACACTCATACTACATTTCTTCAAGTTCTCAAACTCGTCAGCACAGGCTGCCCTAGTCTTGGCATGTAAGAAATGATCCATGAAAGCATCCGCAAACTCGTTCTACTTTGCCGGAGGTCTACCCGCCTCACGGGACTCCTCCCACAACTCAAACCATGAACACACCACATCTTTAAGGTGATAAGAGACCAATTCCATTGCTTATGTCTCAGTGGCATGCATTACATGAAGAGTATTGTGCATCTCATCAATAAATTCCTGCGGGTCTTCCTCGAGCTTAGTACCCGTGAATTCTGGAGGACCCAACTGAAGGAATTGGTTCACCCTGGAACTAGCTGAATCTCCTTGGTGTCTAGAACAAGTATGTGAAGCATTCTTTCTTTGGACCTAGGAAGCCACTATGTGAGTCAACAATTGGATGGCTCCCCTAAGGTCCCCATCAGAAGCACTAGGACCGGAGGTTGAGGCTGGAGATGGAACTGGGATATCAGTTTGAGGAGGAATCTGTACATTCTCAGTAGGTGTAGTAGAAACAAGGGGTGTTGTAGGTTGGGGATACATTTAGGGTCGTAAGATACCGGATCATTAGAATACTTCAAGTTCATGTTCATCATCTGGAAGCATAGCTTATAAAATTAACACATGTGTGGAGAATCAATGAGTAGATTGCAATGGCGCATGGGCCCAATTCATCATCTTTTAGGTTCATCTTCATTTAGCATAGGACATCTCTCTTTCATCTTGTTATGTACTTGTTTGTCATCTTAAGGTCATTAGCTATGTTTGTCATTCTTGGGGACTTAACATCAAAATCGTTTGCATTTATTATTTTAGAGGCATACATATTATGTCTGGAACCATTGGAATGCCTTAATTTCAACATCATGCTTATTTGTAAACTTGAGCCTCTATAACATTTCCATGGGTCATCATAAAACCTCAAATGTATTTAAAATATTAGGAATCATTGCTACAACCACATGAGTAATAAGAGCTTAAGACACTTGGAGTATATCAAGAAGAGTAAAGGAGCATAAAGATGAGAATTAAAGCATGAATTGAACTCATAAGTAGTTGAGTACATCAATCGTTAGAATAAATTCAGAACAATAGAGGTAGGAACTTGAACGAACCATGGTTGGAGTTTACAAGGAATTCATGGAATCCGATTATACCGAAGGAGTTTAGCCAACATACCTCGATTTAAGCTCTCCTTAGAGTTCCTATGAAATGTCGTTACCCGAAACACTTCAATCTATAGCAACATAATCAAATTGAGCCATTATTAGAAGAACTCTCGCTATAAAGGTCTTTTAGGAATTTCATCAAACACCAAATATGAAAAATCGACTACAATATTCCATAATAGAAATTCCTCTACCCCACAACAAATTTGTTTTAAGCCACCAATCCATCTACAATATCCCTACAACACCCAACAACCTTCCTTTGTACATGCATGCCCAACCATATACCTCCAACCCACAAGAATCACATACTCCACTCTTCACAAACACCCAAATTAAAAATTGAGGGCTTAAGGCTTCCGATCACCATCCAGTAAGCCCAAAAACAATTAAATATTTACTCAAACCCATTACAAACGTTGCATGAAAGCTTAGGGACAAAAAACTTACCCGGTTGGCTGATGAACTTGTGAGTTTCCCTCTTGAATCCCCAAATTTGAGGTAGAATTGAAGAGTAGGATTGATAGAGCTCCTCCCTCTCTCTCTAAATTGCTCTCCTCTCTCTAGAATATCGGATTATACATTCTAAAATAACCCCCAAGGCCTTATATCAAAATAGAGTCTGATTAGAAAATTTCCAAAAATAACTCCCTGTTGTCAAATCCGCGATGGATTCCTCAGCGGAAGGAATCCACGGAATAGCGCACAAAATGGTCTTAAAAGTCTAGGTTGGCTATGGTCAGATCTGCGACAGATATGCGTCCAGTGAAACAGATCCGTGGACAGCGGAATAGATCCACGATAGAATAATGTACCACAAAATATTCCTCAAAAAATGGAGTTGCTTCTGACTCATTCCGCGATGATTTCGCGATCAGCAGAACTGATCCGCGATAGCATAACAGGCCATAGAATCGCCACTCTCTGCAAATTTTTCTACCAACTCCACGATACATTGCACAATCTACAATCCATACTGTTGAACATTAGCTTACTTTGGAACCATAAAACATACATCCTTGGTGAACTTTTATGGGGCCTTACATCAGGATTCAATATCAATGTGTATATTAGCCAATGCATGAGTCAAAAGCTTCCAATGCATGCCCCTGATCCAATATCAACAACTCACAACACAAATCTATGTTCCTGACATAGGCCACGTGTCCAACAAACACCAAAAGAATAACGGGTATCTACGCACACAGGGCCCAAGGTAACATGGGTAATCATGTCAAGACCAAAAATCACCATCCTGTCTTGATGGAGTCTAACTCACTTACTAGGCAAGTCAAGCATAACAATAGAAGAACATGATAACAAAATTTAGGAAACTAATACAAGTCTAAAGCCAAAGATCATAAATGAACTGTGTCAATACATAAAACTGGTAACTGGCAATACAGAGTGATGAGCTCTACAGTGGAAATACAAGTTTGAAAAAATGAAATGGAAATACAATTTGAATAATGACAATAGTAACAAAAATGGAAAGAGACATCAAGGACTGTGGTTGGAATACAGCTCTACCTCGTCTGTCAGCACCTCAACAACAATCGCAATAGCTCTCAGCTAGGATCAGCACTTAGATCTACATGATTAAGTGCAGAGTGTAATATGAGTATAACTGACCCCATGTACTTAGCAAGTATCATCACTAACCTCGGCGATGTAATAATAGTAGGAATTACCAATGATACTCGCTAACAACCTGCTCAGTTCATAAATTGTACAAATACACAGCAATGGTACCAAATTAAGAGTAAACCATAGATATAACTAAATCAGTGTACATAGAGAAGATGTACAAGTCTTGTATCCATTAACAACACAACATATGGAGAAGATATGCATTAGGAATCAAATCAATGTTCATAGGTTAACATATAGAGAAGATATGTACAGTGCCTTCACGTTCCAGTCAAATAGCATATAGAGAAGATATGTGATAAAACATGTATACACCCAAGGTAGTTGCAAATAGCGAAAAGATGCAAAAACCCAAACACTAATTAGTTTTCCTTATACCGCGTGTATGTCATCATGAGAGAAACATGAGAGGATGACCCTAGGGTAATGGATCTTTATCAATCACACGGACCAGTCACGTGCTTATCATAGCCCAAACCCGCACGGACCACTCACGTGTTACGAACTAGTCCATATTTCACAGAAAGCATATACAAGAATACATCTATACCAACAATTAATACCAAATCATGTGCTCATGGACTGGTAAAAATGATACGCTAAGTTGTATTCATGTGCAAGGTGTACTATCATAGCTCAGATTAGGCGAATATGCCACATAAATAACAATTAATACTTTTGAACGAGAGATTAACCTACTAGAATCTCTAACATATTTGAGTAGCTCACAAAGGGGTACAAACATAAGAAGCATGATATAAAGAAGCTTAGCATCATGGCATAAATTAGTCTAAGCATTATCTCGAGAATGAATAAAACCCCGGTGCACACACACACAGTCATCCCTCATATGTGCGTCACCCTTGGTGTGTAGCCATCATCAATTATTCAAGCAACTAGTTCCTCAAACCAAAGCTAGGCAAGATACTTACTTCAAACAAGCCAAAGAAATACTCTAAAAATGCTTTCCCGCACAAATCGACCTCTGAAAGGCTCGACTCTAGCAAAATGTAACTCAATAACACTAAATAATGCCATATCAACAACCCCAAATAATAAAAGCTTCAATATTTATACAAATCTGCAAAGTCAACCAAAACGTTGACCCGAGCTTGCACCTCGGAACCCGACCAAACGCAGAAATCCCGGTTACCCATTCCAATAAGTGTCCAAATATACAAATTTCATCCAAATTCGACATCAAATTGGCCGCCAAATCTCAGAAACCATAGCCAAAACCCCTAAATTAATCTTTCGAATCGCATAATCTATGTGTAAAAATTCATGGGGAAACAAGATATAACATAAACATCGAACAAAAATCACTTACTATCTTACCTTGTGTGAAAACCCCTTCAAATATTGCCCCAATCCAAGTGTAGGTTTCAAAATATAAAATAATGGGTCTAAGTCTCAAAATTACATCACTTATACTTCTGCCCAATGGTACCCTTCGGAAATGCGGCAGGGGTCTCACAAATGCGAAGGCCAAAGAACCCTCTTCTTCACGAAAGCGCTCAACCCCCTTGCGAATGTGAAGGTCTCTTGCCCAGCTCAGCTTCCTTCTTCGCAAATGCGGTTGCCACTCCGCAAATGCAAAGAAAAAAACTCCCAGCTCCCAAATCCTTCATCGTGAATGCAACGCACCCCCGCGAAGATGAAGAACACCCGACACCAGCGAAAAAGTTTGACGTCCAAAACTAATGGAGAAGATCTGAAACCACCCGGAAACACACCCGAGCCCCATGGGGCCCCGTCCAATCACACCAACAAGTCCTAATACCTTCTCCAAACCTATCTGAAGGCTCAAAATACTAAAATTAACATCAAAATTACAAATCATCGATCAAGATCAGTCTCTTAAGTTAATGAACTTCCAACTTTAAATCAAACGTGTGATTCAAGCCTAACCAATTCTAAATGAACCCAAACATTGCATACAAGTTTCAAATAACAAATTGGACCTTTACCAATTCTCGAAACAACAATCTGAACCCGATATCCTCAAAATCAACCCTCGGTCAAACTTATGAATTTTTCAAACCTTCAAATTGCCAACTTTCGACAATTAGAGTCAAATTAACCTAGGAACCTTCAAATCCAACTCCGGACATACCCTCAAGTCCATAATCACCATAAAACCCCATTGGAACAATCGAAATACAAATCTAAGGTCGTTTACAACAAAGTCAAACCTTGGTCAACTCTTACAAGTTAGCTTCCAAAATGAGACTAAGTGTCTCAATTCACTCCAAAATCATCCCGAAACCAATCCCAACTATCCTCGAACGTAACCAAACATAAAATACACGTATAAGGAACATCAAATAGGGTAACGGGGTTAAAATACACAAAATAACTGGCCGCGTTGTTCCCTCTCTTAAACAAATATTCATCCTCGAACGAATTTGGAGTCATACTTGAAATGCCAAAAAGGTGAGGATATATGCTCCACATATCATGCTCGGTCTCCCAAATTTCCTCTTCGATTGGTTGACCCCTCCACTGTACCTTCACCGATGCAATATCTTTTGATCTTAGCTTCCGAACCTACCTATCCAAAATGGCCACCGGCTCCTCATCATAAGTCCAATACTTTTCCAACTGCACCGAGCTAAAATCTAACACATGTGACGGATCCTTATAGTACTTCTGAAGCATGGAAACATGGAACACCGGATGAAGTCCCCACAAGCTGGGTGGAAAAGCAAGCATGTAGGCAACTCACCAACTCTCTCCAAGACATCAAATGGACAAATAAACTAAGGACTCTACTTGGACTTCTTCCCGAACCTCATCATGCCCTTCATAAGCAAAACTCTAAGTAGAACCTTCTTGCCCACCATGAATGCTACATCACAAGCCTTTCTATTAGCATAACTCTTGTGCCTGAACTGTACCGTACGAAACCTTTCCTGAGTTGACTTAAATTTATCCAAAGCATCTCGAACTAGATATGTGCCCAATTATCTAGCCTCCCCAGGCTCAAACCAACCAACCGGAGAACGACATCGCATCCAATATAAGGCCTTGTACAGATCCATCTCGATAATATACTAGTAGTCGTTGTTATATGCAAACACTGCTAATAGTAGAAATTGATCCCACTGGCCTCTAAAATCAATAGTGCAGGCCCTCAACATATTCTCCAAGATATGAATGGTCCGCCCGGAATGCCCATCCATCTAAGGATGAAATGCTATACTCAGCTCAACCTGCGTGCCCAACTCATATTATGCAACCCTCCATAAATGCGAGGTAATCAGAGTGTAGCTATCTGAAATGATAGAAATAGGTACACCATGCAAGCGAACAGTCTCCCACATGTAGATCCTAGACAACTGCTCTGAAGTGTAGGAAGTCATAACTAGAATGAAATGCGTCAATTTGGTCAACCAATCCACAATGACCCAAATGGCATCAAACTTTCTCAAGGTCTATGGAAACACTACCACGAAGTCTATAGTGATACACTCCCACTTCCACTTTGGTATATCAATATTACTGAAGGAAACCGCCTGGTCTTCGATGCTCAGACTTGACCTACTGACAATTCAGACACCATGCAACATGCCCAACAATGTCTTTTTTCATCCTTCTCCACAAGTAATGCTGCCTCAAATAACGGTACATCTTCGTAGCACTTGGGTTAATGGAATACCATGAACTATGAGCCCAATCAATAATCAAATCTCTCAAGCCATCCATATTAGGAACACAAATCCGACCCTGAAGCCTCAATACCCCATCATAACCAATAGTCACCTCCTTAGCATCAATGTGCTGCACCGTATCCATAAGGACAAGAAAGTGGGGGTTTCATCATACTGACACGCCTTAATGTACTTAAACAAGGACGACTAAGATACAACACAAGCAAGAACCTGGTAGGCTCCGAAATATCCAATCTCACAAATTTGTTGGCCAACACCTAAACATTTATGGCTAAAGGCCTCTCCACGACTGGAATAAATACTAAGCTCCCCATACTCTCTTCCTTCCTACTCAAGCCATATGCAACCACATTAGCCTTCCCCGGATAATATAGAATAGTGATATCATAATCCTTTAATAGCTCCAACAACCTCCGCAGCCTCAAATTAAAATCGTTCTGTTTAAATAGATATTGAAGACTCCAATGATCCGTATACACCTCACAAGACATGCCATAAAGATAATGCCTCCAAATCTTGAGTGCGTGTAAAATAAGTGCTAACTTCAAATCATACACCAGATAGTTCTTCTCATGGGGCTTCAACTGGTGTGATGCGTAGGCAATCACCTAACCATCCTGCATCAATACACACCCAAGACCAATCTATGAAGCATCACAATAAACTATATATGATCCCGATCCCAAAGGAAAAACCAAAACCGGAGTTATAGTCAAGGTAATCTTGAGCTTCTGAAAGCTTTCTTCACCCTCAAAACACCACCTAAATAGAGAACCCTTCTAGGTCATTTTAGTTAATGGGGTTTCTATAGATGAAACCCCCTCCACAAACTGACAGTAATATCCAGCCAGACTTAGAAAACGCTTGATTTTGGTAGCATTAGAAGGCCTGGGCCAACTCTGAACTACCTCAATCTTCTTCGGATCCACCTTGATCCCATCATTATACACCATGTGGCCTAAGAATGCCACTAAATCCAACGAGAATTTACACTTAGAGAACTTGGCATATAATGTATTCTCCCTCAAAATCTGTAACACAACCCTCAAATGCTGCTCGTGCTCCTCCATACTACGGGAATACACTAATATGTCATCAATGAACACAATAATAAAGGAATCAAATTAAGGATGAAATACACTGATCATCAAATGCATGAAAGTTGTTGGGGCATTTGTCAACAAAAAAATGACATCACCAAAAATACATAAAGGCCATAACAGGTCCTGAAAGTCATCTTAGGAATATACGAAGCCCTGATCTTCAACTAGGTGTGAGGGCTATAACAGGCACTGTACATTTCAAGTTAATCTTTGAGAACACCTTAGCACCCTGAAACTAATCAAATAAGTCATCCATAAGCGGCACTGGATACTTGTTCTTGATGGTAACCTTGTTCAAATGCCTATAATCAATGCACATCCTCATGGAACCATTTTTCTTCTTCACAAATAGTACTGGCGCACCCCAAGCTGAAAATCTCGGCCTGATGAAACCCTTATCAAGCAATTTCTGTAATTGTTCCTTTAATTCCTTCAACTCTGTTGGTGCCATGTGATATGGTGGAATATAGATGGGCTAAGTGCAAGGTACCAGATCAATACCAAAACCAATATCCCTGTTGGGTGGCATACCTAATAGGTCTGCAGGAAACACATTTAGGAACTCCCTCACTACTTGAACTAACTCAACAGTAGGAGTATCAATACTAACATCCCTCACAAAGGCAAGATATTCCAAACACCTATTTTCAACTATCCGTTGCGCCTTTAGAAAAGAAATCACTCTACTAGGAGTATGACTAAGTGAATCTCTCCATTCCTGACTTGGCAACCCCGGCATAGCTAATGTCAAGGTCATAGCATGAGAATCAAGAATAGAATGATGCATAGATAACCAATCCATGCCCAAGATCACCTCAAAATAAACCATATTGAGCAATAAAAGATCAACCCTAGTCTCATAACCCCTAATGGTAACCACACAAGACCGATAAACATGATCTACCATAATAGAATTACCAACAGGCATAGACACATGCACAATACTATCAATAGAACCACGAGGCATATCCAAATAATGAGCAAAGTATGATGACACATAAGAATAAGTGGAACTGGGGTCAATTAATACTGAAGCATCCCTCTGGAACACTGTGAAACAATACCTGTGATCACAGCATCAGAAGCAACTGCCTCTAGCCTGGTTGGGAATGCATAGCAACGGGCTTGTCCACCACCTGACTCACCCCCCCCCAGGGAGACCTAACTGACTGAGCCCCATCATAAGCTGGTTGTGTGAGTGGTGTAGCTATTGGTGCTGGAATAATAGACTATGTGCCCTGGTGTGGTACACTACTTAGAAGTATGGGGAAATCCCTCTTGAGATGACTTAAGTCCCCACATCAAAACAACCTCTCCTCT
The DNA here is from genome assembly GCF_000715075.1 of Nicotiana tabacum. NCBI lineage: Eukaryota > Viridiplantae > Streptophyta > Magnoliopsida > Solanales > Solanaceae > Nicotiana > Nicotiana tabacum. The sequence goes on along the minus strand of NC_134083.1, from coordinate 108,594,670 downwards.
GACGAGGCTGCTAACCCTGCGAACCCGAATATCTGCCCGTAGAACCATGAGCAAATGGAGTCGGTAAGAACTCTGTGTCGGTAGTGCACTAAAAGATGATTGACCTGGGCGAGCACTATATGAATCGTGGATAACTGATGAACCACGAGGAATATGACGAGTTGCTTGAGCGAACCTAAAAGGACGGCATCTGATGTGATGTGACTAGCCTCCAGATGAGGCACCACCAAAACACCCAAACCACGGGGCCTCTTGGCCTTCCTCTCCTCTCGCTCAAGCCTATGAACATGCTCCAAGTGTCTGGAAATCTCAACCACCCAGAGAAAACTAGCATCAGTCCCGTCCTTTCGGGCCATGCCATATAGAATACCATAGTTGAGGCCATCAATGAACCTCGTGACTCTCTCCCACTAACTAGGGACGAACAATACTACATGACGTTCCAACTCTATGAACCTTATCTCATACTGGGTCATAGTCAAGCTCTCCTGCCATAGATGCTCAAACTCTTTATGTAACTCCTCTCTACGAGTTTATGGAATAAACTTCTCTAGGAAGAGAACTGAGAACTGATACCATGTAAGTGGTGCTACGCTAGCTGGCCTGCCTAACTCATAGGTCTACCACCACTTGTAGGCTGGCCCTGTCAGCTGGAAAGTAGTAAAGTCAACTCCATTGGAGTCCAATAGACCCACAGTGTGTAGAATTCACTGTCACTAATCAAGAAAACCCTATGAATCCTTAGTAGGCTCATCACCAAAATGAGGAGGATGAAGTCTTTGAAATCTCTCCATCTTCTTCTGCCCCTCGATAGTCAAGGATGGTCTAATCCAGGACTTAGCCTCAATAATAGGCTGCACCGACAGAACCCCCGGTGTTTGATAACCTCGAGCTAGTTACTCCGGTGTATGGACGGCTGGAGTCTGGGCTCCTTCCCAGGCCTGTGAGGTAGTTGGTGCAACTGGTATCATACCTACCTGAGCCAAACTCGTGTGCAATGTCAAAATCTTGGCCAAAGTCTCATGAAGACCAGGCGTATCCATGCTAACCACCGGAGCTTGAGTTGGTCCTACCAACTCAATGAAATGACCTGGTCAGTCATTTTGAGTATTTTAGCCATGTTCCCTTACTTATTACCTCTTCTATGTTATATTATGGTTATGTGACTTGACAGGGTAGTTGGTTGGGTTTCGGGTGAGGTTCGGAGTGAAATGGGATACTTAGTCCCAAAGTTGGAAGCTTAAGTTGAAAGAATTGACCGAAGTTTGACTTTTATGTAGATGACTTCAAAATGGAGTTTTGACGATTCTGGTAGCTTTGGATGATGATTTTGGACTTAGGTACGTGTTCGGATATTCATTAGAAAGTTGAAAGTTTGGAAGATTGAGAAGTTTTACCGAGAGTTGACTTTATTGATATCGGGGTCGAATTCTAATTCCGGGAGTTGGAATAGGTTCGTTGTTCCATTTATGACTTGTGTGCAAAAGTTGAGGTCAATCAGAGTTGGTTTGGTATGAATCGGCATTAGTTTTGGAAGTTGGATGTTCATGGTTTCAATAGGTTTGAATTGGGTTGCGATTCATAGAATCGATATTGTTTGATGTGATTTTAGGCCTAGAGTAGGTTTGTTATGTGATTTGGAACTTGATGGTATGTTCATACAGGGTCCCGAGGGCCCCGGGTGTGAATCGGATTGAAATCGAGATCATTTTTGGACTTAGTTGATTGCTGAAGGTTGCTAAAGTTCTGGTATCATCGCACCTGCGGTGGGCTTGGCTGCAGGTGCGGACACGCAGGTGTGAGTGGGCTGTCGCAGAAGTGGATTTGAGTTGGGATGGGGAGGACCGTAGGTACGGTCAATCTTCCGCAGAAATGGGCTCGCAGAAGCAAGCCATTGCCCGCAGAAGCAAAAAGGTTCCAGCTTAATGATGGATTTTCTGCAGGTGCGGAGCCGCAGATGCGGAATCACTAGTCTAAAAGGGGGAAGATCAAGGGTTTGTTCCCATTCTTCATCTTTTGAGTTAGAGACCTTGATTTTGGGTGATTTTGAGAGAGATTTTCAAGGAGTTGATTGGAGTAAGTGATTTTAACTCTGATTTGACTATTATACATGAATCCATCATTATTTTTATTATTTAATTAGTGTTTTGAGTTGGAAAATTTGGGGAAATTTGTGAAAACTTCATAAGCTATATTTTGAGGATTTGAAGATCGATTTGAGGTCGGAATTGAATAATTTTAGTATGGTTGGACTCGTTATTGAATAGGTATTTGGATTTTGTAAGTTTGGTTGGGTTCCGAGATGTGGGCCCAGGGCTGACTTTTTGAGTTGACTTTTTGATTTTCTTTAAAGATTGCAACTTTATTATCCGGAATAGTTTCCTAAGGTTTGTAATTATGGTATGAAGTTATTTTGGCTAGATTCGAGTCGTTCAAAGTTGGATATTCGCGAAAAAGGTTTACTAGTGGATTGAGTTAGCGTGTTTGAGGTAAGCATCTTGCCTAACTTTGTATGGGGGAATTAGCTCTTAGGATTTGAGTTGTTTTGTGTCATTTGTGGTATGTGAAAGCCGTATACATGAGGTGACGAGTGGGTACACGGGCTATATGTGGTAATTGACCGGTTTAAGCTATGTAGATTCTTTTCATGCCTTTAATCGAATTGTCATAACATGCCATATCTATCATCGTTAATCCATCTTTACATGCTTTATTTGAAATTGTTAATACTTGTCCCATTTCTTACTTGTTATTTACCCTTACATGCTTAGTTGAAGTTACGGTTTCCTTATTGCCTTGTTAATTATTTGATTGTTGAGTTATTTCTGGAAAGTCGCGATCACATTGAGGTACAGTTGTAAATTATTGAAATAACATTCTTGTTGAACTATTTGCTTTTAGTTGCTATTGTTGAGACTCTTATACACGTTGTGGTTGAACCATGGGTTATTTGTTGTGGAAACATTGTTATTGTTGATTCTTTTGGCAAGTTGTGGTATTTGAGCACTTAAGGTGCGAGTTGTGATATGTTGTGATATTGATAAGCATGCGGTGGTATAAGGATAGGGGTTGATACGCATTTGGTGGGATAAGGTGGGCTTGATACACGTGTTGCTAGTAGGGGAACTACTTGAAGCCACGTGGTATGATAAGGTGGGCTAAAACGCGGGTAGCTATTTGTGGAAAAATGATTTTCAAAACTAAATGTAAGGCTCCCATGGTGATATAAGAAAAGATTGTGATTGTAATTGTGAAATCAGAATATGAGGCGGTACCTCAGTTGTGATTCTTGTGGTTATCTCTCATTTCCCTCAGTTGTATTTTGCCCGCATTGTTTCCTTGATGTTCTTATTATGTGATCCTTTCTTGTTGCATTTATTGCTTTACATTAACTTGTAGTCTATCTTGTTGTATTTCTTTATGCCTAATTTTCCTTGTGTCATTCTTAGATTGTATTATACTTGTTCAATTTCTTATTTTTATCCTAGTAGGTGTCTTGACCTGACCTCATCACTACTCTATCGAGGTTAGGCTTGATACTTACTGGGCACCATTATGGTGTACTCATACTACGCTTCTACATATTTTTTTGTGCAGATCCAGGTACTCATAGCTTTAAGTCATTAGTAATGAGTGACTTCAACACATGGAATTACTTTCAAAGAGATTAGCATAATGATTGGCAATTGAAATACAAATTAGATTCTCAAGTGATTAATACACCAATTATTCATGGAATACTATCCCTAAAGGGCAATATACAGTTTCAACTCATGAGTATGTAAGAACTCATGGTAATTAAGGACATGTATGATAAGGCTAAGACTCAGGTTAGGAAAGTAGGAGGTGACTTTGAGCATTTTTCGGTTGTAATGGGGTTACACCAAGGTTCTGCGCTCAGTCCGTTCTTATTCGCCCTAGTGATGGACGCGTTAACACACCATATTCAAGGGGATGTGCCATGGTGCATGCTATTCGCCGATGACATAGTTTTTATTGATGAGTCGCGAGCCGGTGTTAACGAGAGATTGGAGGTTTGGAGACAGGCTCTTGAGTCTAAGGGTTTCAAGCTGAGCAGGACGAAGACGGAATACCTAGAGTGTGAGTTCAGCGCTGAGCCAGGGGAAGTGGGCATGGATGTGAGGCTTGATTCGCAGGTCATCCCGAGTAGAGGCAGCTTCAAGTACCTTGGTTCGGTTATCCAGGGGGAGGGGAGATCGACGAGGATGTCACACACCATATTGGGGTAGGATGGATGAAGTGGAGGTTAGCATTCTAGAGTCCTGTGTGACAAGAGAGTGCCACCGATACTCAAAGGTAAGTTCTATAAAGCGGTGGTTAGACCATCCATGATGTATGGGGCTGAGTGTTGGCCCGTTAAGAACTCACATATCCAGAAGATGAAAGTAGCAAAAATGAGGATGTTGCGCTGGATGTGCGGTCACACTAGGATAGATAAGATTAGGAATGATAATATTCGGGAGAAGGGGCATGTGGCTCCCATTGATGACAAGATGCGTGAAGCGAGGCTTAGATGGTTCGGACATGTTCATAGGAGAAGCCCAGATGCTCTGGTACGGAGGTGTGAGCGGCTGGTTGTAGAGGGAACGAGAAGAGGTAGAGGGCGGCCTAAGAAGTATTGGGGAGAGGTGATCAGGCAGGATATGGCGAGGCTCCAGATTTCCAAGGACATGACACTTGATAGGAAGATGTGGAGGTCGAGTATTAAGGTTGTAGGTTAGGAGGTATTTGAGTCGTGCCTTACTTCGTACCATTATGGGACTAGCCATGTAGGGCTTTTGTCTAAGATAGCTAGTGGCAATGTTGTCTCTTACTATTTCACTTTTCAGTGCATGTCCTATTTACTAGCTATCACTTTTGCTTTGCATCTTTCTTCTAGATTTCATGGTGTTCCTATTTTTCTTATGATTGTTGTGGTGATACTAATATTTACTAGTATTGTCTCCCTTTGCTTTGCATCTTTCTTCTGGATTTCATGGTATTCCTATTTTTCTTATGATTGTTGTTGTGATACTAATATTGTCTCATTTTTGTCCTTGTGTCTTTTTGTTTTTTTGAGCGGAGGGTCTTTCGGAAACAACCTCTCTACTCCTTCGGGGTAGGGGTAAGGTATGCGTACACACTACCCTCCCCAAACCCCATTAGTGAAATTTTACTAGGTTGTTGTTGTTGTCTATATTTTTAGCAAATGAACTAGTTTTCCTTTATTTGAAGAAATTGCTTAGTAGGGACAAGAGTGGGTTGCTATAGTGGTGAGCACCCTCCACTTCCAACCAAGAGGATGTGAGTTCGAGTCACCCCAAGAGAAAGGTGGGGAGTTCTTGGAGGGAGGGAGCCGAGGGTCTATTGGAAATAGCCTCTCTACCCAACTCTAGGGTAGGGGTAAGGTATGTGTACACACTACCCTCCCCAGACCCCACTAGTGGGATTATACTGGTTTGTTGTTGTTGTAGTATGTAAGAACTCAAAATACCTTAGAAATACATACAAAGGAGAGCATGGTGATTTACAACTGAAACATGGGTTCAAATCGTATGCATTAGTTACAACGACCATATTTGAACATTTTCCCACAAAGGGGGAGCATAATATGATAGGGGAAATTAGAACGTGACTCGAGTACATAAGCATTTACGCAATTCCATTTTTGGAAGCAATTTGGAATAGTCGAAATGAGAGTTTGAACAAACCACATTTAGAACTCACGAGGAACTCATGGATTCCGATTCTAGAAAAGGAGTTTAGCCAACATACCATGCTTGAGCTTTCCTGAGATTACTACAACATCCCAATACTTCTATCAATTTCAATCTATAGGAAGATAGTGAAAATTGAATAATAATTAGAAGGATTCTCATGATATAAGTCTCTTGGGAAATTCGTCAAACATCTACTGTGCAAAATCGAATGCAAGGCTCTACAATGGTAATCCCTTCCTTCCTCAACCGAGTTTAACAAGAATCTACCCAAAATAGTTCAACAACCCCACATAATACATCATATTGGCAAATGCATGTCCTGTCTCCAACTCCACAACTTACTTAGACACATAACAACTTGCAAAAAAGCTTAGGAGAAGGACTTACCCGTATAGTTGATGGCCTAGTGAGTGGCTTCCTTGATTCTTTAAGATTGGGGCAAGAATGATGAGTAGACTCTCTCTCTCTCTCTCTCTCTCTCTCTCTCTCTCTCTCTCTCTCTCTCTCTCTCTCTCTCTCTCTCTCTCTAAATTGATATACTCACTCTAAAACATTAGGTTATAACTTATAAAATGACCCCTTAAGGCCTTATATCAAAATAGAGTCGGATTAGAAAATTTCAAAAAATACCCCCCTCCCCCCGATGTCAATTATGTGGTGCAATTCTGTGGTAGTAGAACAGCTCTGTGTCCAGAAAAATGGCCACAAAATGGTATGTCAATTTTGCAGTAGTAGAATGGATATACGACCAGCACAATGGCCACAAAATGGTCTTCAAATTCTGGGTTGGGTCTGGTCAGATCTGCGATGCAATTTCGCGGTAGCATAATGGATATGCGGCCAGCAGAATGGCCACAAAATGGTCTTCAAATTTAAGTGGCTTCTGATTCATTATGTGGTCAGCGGAATAGATACGCTATAGCATAATGGACCACAGAATCATCTTTTTCTGCAATTTCTGCTAGCAACTTCACAATGCATTGCACAATCCAAAAATTTATGTTGTGGCACATTAGCTTACCTTGGCACCATAAAAAATTAAATTCTTGGCGAACTTTTAAGGGGCCTTATAATTTTCATGCTTAGAAAATACGGATATAATGAGGAGTGATAGTGACACAAGTCCCATAATAGTCTAAAAGCCGCCTCTAATCATGAACACTTTGGTGCATGCACACACACCCCTCACCTAGCGTGTACGTCACTCCAATACCTCTCATATAATATAGTTCCCAGGGTTAAATACCCTCAAATCCAAGTTTAGATATGATACTTAACTCAAAATGCACAAATCAATACTCCAAAAATCCCTTGCCACACAAATCGGCCTCCGAGCGACTAGAATCTAGCCAAAGCAACTTAATATCATCACTAAAATCCATCGGAAACAATTCCAAATGATAAAGCTAAAGTCTTGAATCAAATATGCAAAGTGAACCAAAAAGACAATCCTGAGCTCGCACCACGGAACTTGACAAAATTAACAAATTCCGAACACCCATTCAAATACAAATCCAACCATACTAATTTCATCCCATTCCAACCACAAATCGACTCTCAAATCATCAAATCTCACTCTCTAATAACATAGCCTAAAGTCCCCAAATTTCACCTCAAATTCACATAAACTAGGTGTAATAATCAATGGGTAATCAATATCTATCATCAAAAGTGATTAAACTTTATGTACCTCTTCATTAGGATGAAAAGCACTCCAAAAATCGCCTTACACCGAGCTTCACAATTTCCAAAATGAGAAAATGACCAAAACCTCATTTTAAAATATCTGCCCAGCGATTCCCGCATATGTGGTCCAAATCACCGCACCTGCAGTGCCGCATTTGCGGTCAAAATAATGCACCTGCGAAAACCACTTAAATCCTGACCATGCGCACATGTGGAACCTTATACGCACCTGCGGGACGGCTTCTGCTATCCAACCTCCGCATCTACAGACTCCCAGGCCTCCGTCCAGTTTCGCTTCTATTCTCATTTGTCCGCATGTGCAGACTCGCAGATGCGGTAATTCCCTCACACCTACGCTCTTCCCCAGATCCAGCCTAACCCACTTCTGCGATCACCATGTCGCTTCTGTGGCCTCGCATGTGCGGTTGCACTAGAACTCCAAAACTTCGGCAATCTTTCAAAGTCCAAAAATGATCCGCCAACAATCCTCGAGGCCCTCGGGTCCAAACATATCAACAAGTCCTAAAACACAATACGAACTTACTCGCAGCCTCAAATCACATCAAACAACATCAAAACCACGAATCACACCCCAATTCAAGCCTAATTAAACTAATGAACTTCCAACTTCTAAAACTCATGTTGAATCACACCAAACTAACCCAGAATGACCTCAAATTTTGCACACAAGTCCCAAATTACAGAACGGTCCTATTCCAACTCCCAGAACCAAAATCCAAACCTGATATCAACAAAATCAACTCTTGGTCAAACCTAACAACCTTCCAAACCTTCAACTTACCAACTTTCGCCAAAAAAACATCAAATCAACCTACGGGCCTCCAAATCCAAATTCGGTCACACGCCTGTGTCCAAAATCACCATCTGAAGCTATTAGAATCATCAAAACATCATTCCGGAGTCTTTTACACAAAATTCAAACTCCGATTAACTCTTACAAACTAGACTTCCAACCTTGAGACTAAGTGTCCCAATTCACTCCAAAACCTCCCCAAAACGGATCCAACCACCCTGAAAAGTCACATAACAACAATTACACATAAGTAAGGCATCAAATAGGGGAAACAAGGCTAAAATACTAGAAATGACCGATCGGAACGTTACATTCTCCCTCTCTTAAACAAACGTTCGTCCTCGAACGGGTCTAGAATCATACCTGGAGTCTCAAATAAGTGTGGATATCTGCTCCGCGTCTCCTGCTCGGTCTCCCATGTAGCCTCCTTGATCGGATGACCCCTCCAATGCACCTTCACCGAAGCTATGTTCTTCGACCTTATCTTTTGAACCTGTAGTTCCAAAATGGCCACCGGCTCCACATCATAGGTCAATTCCCCATCTAGCTATACCGTGATGAAGTCCAAAACATGTGACGGATCACCATAATACTTTCGGAGCATAGACGCATGAAACACTAGGTGAACACCCGATAAATTAGGTAGCAAGGAAAGTCTGTAGGCCACCTCTCCAACTCTCTCTAGCACCTCGAAAGGGACAATATACCTAGGACTCAACTTCCCCTTCTTCTCGAATCTCATCACACCCATCATGGGAGAAACTCTCAGCATAACCTTCTCACCCACCATATATGCAACATCACGAACATTCCTGTCAGTATAACTTTTCTTCCTGGATTGTGATGTACGAAGCCGCTCCTGAATCACCTTCACCTTCTCCAAGGCACCAAGTCAGTGCCCAACAACCTAGCCTCCCTAGGCTCAAACCAGCCAACCAGAGAACTACATCTCCTCCCATATAAGGCCTCATAAGGAGCCATCTAGATACTCGACTGAAAGTTGTTGTTGTAGGCAAACTCTGCTAATGGAAGAAATTGATCCTATGAACTTCCGTAATCAATAACACGGGCAAGTAGCATGTCCTCCAATATCTGAATAGTGCGCTCAGACTGCCTGTCTGAGTGGGGATGAAATGATGTACTCAACTCTACCCCTGTGCCTAACTCTCATTGCACTACTCTCCAAAACTGTGACATGAACTGAGTACCTCATTCCGAAATGATAGACACGGGCACACCATGAAGGCAAACAATCTCACGAATGTAAATCTAAGCCAGTCGCTAGGGGTGTTCGTGGTTCGGTTTAGGTCGACTTTTCCCATAAAAGAAACCAAACCAAGTAAGTTGGATTTTCAAATATTAGAATGGAACCAAACCAATTAAGTCAGTTTTTTATCGATTTGATTTTTTCGGTTTTTCGGTTTTTTCGGTTATTTATCTGTTTTTTCTTAAATATGATACATACACTACAAAACGCACATTCTGGTGACTACATTTTCCACGTAACGCTATCAAACCAATTGCTCTTTGGGAAATCTATCATTTACCAAGTATATTGATGATAATTGACTCAAATAGTGATGAATAATTTAATTACTCAATTAAAAATCAATTATTTTTAACATGAAATAAATTCTTGTACTTAGCAAAAGAAATTCACTAATCAAACTAAAAGACAAAGAATTATATTATTATAATAGCAAAGAACTAGACTAAAAATACAAATGACTAATATGTACCATAAAATTTTAGAAACTTTATATAAAAATACACATATATATAGGTGTTTAATAAATTTAAATAGCTACTTTTATAGTCGGTTTGATTCGGTTTTTTCGGTTATTAAAACCAAAACCAAATAAAATTTGATCGGTTTTTAAAATTTAAAACCAAAACCAAAACAAACCTAAAAGGTATCGGGTTTTTTGATCGGTTTGGTTCGGTTTCCGGTTTGGTTCGGTTTTTCGGGTTTTTATGAACACCCCTACCAGTCGCTCTAAAGAGTAGGAGTCACAACTGGAATGAAATGAGCAGACTTGGTCAGTCTGTCCACAATAACCCATATTGTATCAAATTTCCTCAATATCATCACAATGAAACCATCAAGGATAACCACACTTAGAACACTCACGGTGCCTGGCACAAGGCCCTCACCATCACTCACATCAACACATAGAACTGTACGGGTGCCTTGCATAATTTCCTCTCACCAAAGCACGTATATATAACACTATACTTGCGCCCACTGTTGGCATGTCACACTCTGGAGGGGGGAATCTTGCCCAAGCGCTAATCATAATGACATAGCCCAATAGTGGGGCCTGGTGTATTGCCCCAAAACAGTAACACTTAGCCCAATATGAGCCTGGCGTATGCGTCACCTCAACATCAATACCAAATTAGCTCTATGGCCCAAGCTCAGTCATTAACCGCTCAAGTCTTAGTTAATCACATCTCACAGTACTCAATTCAATAGTGTTACACATATGAGGCATCAACAACATGTGAGGAATCAAATAAGAAGTACTGGGAAAGAGATATCATACGCGGATTTAACATTTTGAATGAGAGTAGGTGTACAATTAAGCCAAATATCTCAGAAACAGCAAGAATAGCCCTATCATATCTTAAAAAAATAGCACATAGCCTAGACATGATTTCTATCACGAATCATAACTCAAGTAATCATACAGGTTTAGAAAACACGAATATAATGAGGCAAGATAGTGACACAAATCCCATAATAGTCTAAAAGCCACCTCTAATTATGAACACTTTGGTGCACGCACACACGTCCATCACCTAGCACGTACGCACCCCAATACCTCTCATATAATATACTTCCTATGGTTAAATACCCTCAAATCAAATTTTAGATATGTTACTTACCTTAAAACGTACAAATCAATACCCCCAAAAAGCACTTGCCATACGAATCGACCTTAGAGTGACTCGAATCTAGCCAAAGCAACTTAATATCATCAATAAAAGCATCAAAAACAATTCCAAATAATAAAGCTAAAGTCTTGAATCAAATATGCAAAGTCAACCCAAAAACGTCAACCCCGTGCTCGTACCCCGGAACCCGACAAAATTCATAAATTCCTAACACTCATTAAAATACGAGTCCAAAACATACCAATTTTATCCAATTCCAACCACAAATCGACCCTCAAATTATCAAATCTCACTCTCCAATAACATAGCCTAAAATCACAAATTTCACCTAAAATTCACATAAAGTAGATGTAATAATCAATGCGCACATGTGGTAAAAATCATGCACCTGTGAAAACTAATTAAATCTTGATCATGCACACATGCGGGCCCTTCTACGCACCTGAGGGACCGCTTCTGCGATCCAACCTCCGCATCTGGGAACTCTCAGGACTCCGTCAAGTTCCTCTTCTGTGCTCACTCGTTTACATTTGAGGACTCGCAGATGCGGTAATGCCCTCGCACCTGCGCTCTTCCCCAGCTCCAGCCTAGCCTTCTTTTGCGATCACCAGGATGCTTTTGTAGCCTCGCATCTGCGGCCAATCCCTCGCATGTACGATTGCACTAGAACTCCAAAACTTCAGCAATCTTTCAAAGTCCAAAAATGTTCCGCCAACAATCTAAAACACACCAGAGGCCCACGAGACCCCATCTAAACATACCAACAAGTCCTAAAATACAATACGATCTTACTCGAAGCCTCAAATCACATCAAACAACATCAAAACCACGAATCGCACCTCAATTTAAGCCTAATGAAACTAATGAACTTCCAACTTCTAAAACGCATGCCGAATCACATCAAACCAACCCAGAATGACCTCAAATTTTGCACACAAGTCCCAAATAACACAATGGTCCTATTCTAACTCCCAAAAATCAAAATTTGAACCTGATATCAACAAAGTCAACTCTCGGTCAAACCTATCAATCTTCCAGACCTTCAACTTTCCAACTTTCGCCAAAAAGTATCAAATCAACCTACGGGCCTCCAAATTCAAATTTGGACACACGCCTAAGTCCAAAATCACCATACAAAGCTATTGGAATCATCAAAACACCATTCCGGAGTCGTTTACACAAAAGTCAAACTCCAATCAACTCTTACAAACTAGGCTTCCAACCTTGGGACTAAGTATCCCAATTCACTCCAAAACCTCTCCGAACCAAACCAACCACCCGGGAAAGTCACATAACCACAATTACACATAAGTAAGGCATCAAATAGGGGAAACGGGGCTAAAATACTCGAACCAACCGGCCAGGTAGTTACAGCTTTCGTGATTGATAGACAAATAATAGATTTTAAGGGATGCCTTACACCTTTTCCTTACCTAGAATCTCACTGGTTTAGCAAACTATTAATATATTGATCCATATCTAATTTATAGTTAATCTAATATACCTTAAAATATTAGGTGGCGACTCCTCACTTTTTATGAACCTCAGAAGAACCATAAGTTGTATTTTATTTTAACTCGTATAAAATAGGGTGCAATAAAGACTAATAAGGCTAATATCCAACATTCGAGAATGAATGTTCCCAAGCGGGGAAGAACGTAAGGCCCCGTAAAATTTCCTAATAATTTAATATTTTAAAAGTGCACCAACAGTATTTGGAAATAACGTTTTCAAGTATCCAAGGAAACCTACTAAATTGGACAACAATATTTGGTCACAAAAATGCATTAGGGAAATTATTTGGAGCATGTTAATGAAGTTTAGAAGTAAAAAGGGTTTGGTTGGAACAAGTTGGAAATGTTAACCAGAACGGTGTGTCCTAAGTCATGCACCCCTTGACTTTGGACAAGTATAACTCTCTCAATATAAAAGTAATTTCTATTGGATTTTGATTCTACATTATTGTAAGGTCCTCAAATTTTCTAATAAGTTTAAGAACTTAATGCGCGCCTCGAGATCTCCACTTTTTGTTTTGAGTGCCACGGATGGCCACGGATGAGGGTGTCATCATTTAAACATGGTTTCATACTTATATGAAGGTTTGGAAGTGACTTCGTGTAAGGCCCCAAGAATTTCTACAACTAATTCGAGCAAATTTCGAGCTTAGAAATTTAATTTAATTTAAACCCGAACTACATGAGAATTACTGGAGTGGATAAAGTTATTTGGATACTTGGGGATAATTATTTTATTAATCTTTAAGTATTGGATTAATGGGGAACACTTGGATGTTAATTTCAAAGCAATAAAACTAAGGAAAAGACATGGACATATCTCTCATAGCGCAGCTATAGCACAGGAAGGAAGCAGAAATTTTAGCAAACCAGTGAGCTAAAGCTCTATAGCACAGATATAGTGCCAGTTAAAAACAAACTGCACTTAGACCTGGTCCTATAAATACATGACCGGGGAGAGAGAAAAATAAAAGGGATTTTAAGGCTATGGTGTTCTCTCCACCACCCATCGGCCAAGGCTTCCAATACACACTTAAAGTGAGGTTTTAAGTGTGTTTTTATGACGACTTCACTTCTCAATCACGAGTTACAATAAGGTTTTATCTTGGATTCTATAGGATTTCTTGAAAATCTCAAGAACACCCCAAAGTTGGTTTTCAACATTTGGGCTACAAGAGCTAATCCCTTACTCTTAAACCTACATGAATGAATTGTTAGTGAATATATTAACAAGAAATAAGTATTAGCACTTATGGGATAGTGATTGAAAGCCATAAGTGCCTAACCTAAATATTGGGTGTTATAGAGATTTTGCAATGAGTTAATTAGTAAAATTGGGTGGATGTGAGTTCATTAATGATTGTAATGGTAATAAAGGAGGTCGTTAGTAGCCCAAGAATGTTGTAGGATCTCTTGTTTGTGGGAAGGAGGGATTGTTGGATGAATAAATACCATTACTAGAGGTGGTAGAATGTTATGCACTCTAGGTGTTTGATCTAAATAACCTAAATGTCATGACTCAAACTCTCACCAGAGCCGTGACGGTTCCTAACATTGCTTTCAAGGCAAGCCAACTATTTCAGATTGACAATAAACTCAATTAATAGAAGCTTAATAAATTTCAACACCGAAATAAACATAAATATCTGAAAATAGAAATAATGATGCAACTACAACCATCCCAAAGATCTGGTAGAACAGTGATAGAACAGTGATAAAAAAGATAAACAAAAGATAACTTCAAGGTCTGCGAATGACATAGTAGTTACCTCGTACTCTCCATAAGCTAGAACCGGTGCGAACTTTAGAAATCACCATGTCTAGAAGTACCTAGATCTATACATAAAGTGCAGAGTGTAGTATGAGTACAATCGACCCCATGTACTCAATAAGTAACAAACTTAACCTCGGGATGATAGTAGGGACGAGCTCGGGAGAAAAACCAGTGTCCAGCACCAATAATCAATAACAAATCATGAGATAATGATGATAATAAAAGTAAATAACTCAAAAGATATCATGTTCAGCTCGTTCACATTTACGAAAAAATTAGACTTGCTTTCCAAGTATAACAGTCAAAACCCAATCTTTTCCTAAAATTACTAAAATATGAGTTTATAAAGGAACTGTGATTTTTTCAAACTTTCAAAAACAGATAAGACATTTCATTTACCAGCAAGCATGAGAAAAATATATCTCCTTGTCTACATGTCAATATACATGTCAAGTCAATAACCTCACAGTGAAACCATCAAGTACACTCACAGCACACTCATGGTGCCTGGAACAAGTGCCCCTCACCATCACACACATGACCACACTTAGCAATGTACGGGTGCCTAGAACAAATGCCCATCACCAAAGCACATATAATACTATATCTACACTCACTATAATATCAGATTCCAGAGGGGCAGATCCTTATCCAAGCGCTAATCAAAAATCAATATAAACGTTGCAGCGTGCAACCTGATCCAAATATCAATCCGTTGCGACGTCCAACCCGATCCAATATAAAATCACAACATGGATCTATGTCCCACATCAGTCATTAATCGCTCAAGTCTCAATGGCTCGCATCTCACAGAACTCAGCTCAAACAGTATCATATATAGAAGGCAACAACAACATGTGTTATGACATACAAAAAATGTATAGAGATTGAGATAACATGCAGATGAAGAATTATGACTGAGAATATGACTACAATAAGGCAAACATCTCAAAACAACAAAAATAGCCCTATGATGTCTCAAACAAATAAGCACATAGCCTAGATATGATTTCTAACATGAATCATAACTCTAGTAATCATACAAGGAGATAAAATATGGATATAACGAGGCATGAAAACAAACAAGTCTTATGGTAGCCTAAAATAACTCAATATCATCAATAAAAGCCATAGGAAACAACCCCAAACAATAAAGCTACGATCTTTGTTCAAGTATGCAAATTCAACCCAAAAATTCAACCCCGGGCCCGCAGCCTGAAACCCGACAAAACTCATAAATCGCGAACACCCACTCCGATATGAGCCCAAATATATGTATTTCATCCAAAACCGACCTCAAATCGACCCTTAAATCATAAATTTTTACTCTCCAAAATCATAGTCAAAAATTTCCAAATTTCACCTTTAATTCACATAAACTAGGTGTAATTGTCACACCCCAAATCGGAGGAGCACAACGGGCACTCAAGCCTACCTCACCGAGCACCAACATAACATGCATCCATAACCATGCTACCATGCATAAATGGGCTGAAAAAGCCTCTATGAGATAATCTGATTAAAACATGAAAGAAAACTTGATAAGGGATGACCCAAAATGATATACAAGCTTATATACATGTGACATACATGCCTACATGGTCGCCATGACCATCAATACACATAACATCTATATACAAGCCTCTAGAGAGTACATCAACAACATAAGGTCGGGATAGGACCCCAACATACCCAACTATGTATATACATTCAACCACCTTACCTATCAGCTCACTAAACAGCTCTGGAAGAAGGGAGCGTGACAACCTTCAGCTGAGTCGAGTCACCTACTGCGAGGTATCATCTGAATCACTATATGTATCTGTGGGCATAAAACGCATCACCCCAGCAAAGGGTCATTATTATGAAAGATGTACTGAATATGTAAGGCATGTAAAGCATATAAGATGAAATGTGAAGGAAGAGTATAGAAGTCAACCTGAAACTCATAACAAGCCTCTAAGGGCATACACTGTCACAATCATATATATATATATATATATATATATATATATATATATATATATATATATATATATATATATATATATATATATATATATATATATATATACATGTCTGTAAAAATCAGGACATCGACGGGGCCATATAATATAATATCAAGCCACTCTTTGGGGCAAATCATGTCATATCATAACGAACCTGTCCTCGAAGAGGACTTGGTCGTACCTGGCCTTTAAAAGGACTCAGTAATATCTCATAACGTACCCGGCCTCAAACAGGGCTCGATTGTACTCGGCCACAAAGGGCTCGGTAATAACCAACTGATCAGTGGTTGCACAATAGGTGACGTACCCGGCTGACTATAGAGTGGCTCAATAGAGTATAATACATACATATATATAAGTGCAATCTAAGCAATGACTCTAAATGCCCTTATGGATCTGATCGGAGTGACTCAAGGTTGTTATCCTCCGATTATCGTTATGTAATTATGTTTGTATCAATTATCCGAGAGTCAACAAGGATCATAAGGCTATCAAAGCGGTAATTGGTTGCGACAAAGAACGACAATATAGGTTTAATGAAATATATATATATATATATATATATATATATATATATATATATATGAAACAATGAGGTTCATAAGCTTTAATCCTGAGAATAGAGTTCCTTTTGAAGGGACGTTGTTATGGTTACGTTTATTCGTAGATTATGCCAAAAGAATGAAGGTGTGAGCCTTACATACCTTTTGTCGTTTACTTAACAACTCAATGTATATCTTCCCGAAGACTTCAATCTACACTAAGGCAGGTTACTTGTAGTTAATTCCATAGAATGACTTACAAACATGCTTCTAAGCTAGTAGGTTACTTGTAGAAAATCGGACAACATTTCTCCTATAACTTTCACTTTTCTCCAATTCCAAACAACACCAAAACAATAGGAACAATATCAACAATAACGTATCTAAGATACTACATAAATAACCAGCCCAAATCTAGCTCAAAAACCTTACAAAATAGTCCCATATGCACTAGCACCTCAACCTTCACTTTCAATTCATAGTTTCATATGTTTCTTTCATCAATTCACTTGATAAACATATTAGACATGCATAACAATATAAACCATATAGTAATCAAATAATTTTCCCCAATTTCCCGCCATAATAACATGTATATATAGGCTTTAAACAATCAAAGATAACAACATCTCTTTCCATTTTAAGTGCTATTTGTAATCTTGCACTCCAACACCACAACCAACATATAATTAACCTTAAACACAACTAAAAGGATGTTAAACATACCTTAGGCAGTAGATACAATTCTAACCCCAAGCTTAACTTAGCTCCCCATCATCCTTATTCACATCACAACACCATAGAGGGGTTATTCTTCACCTTTGGCTAACTTTGATATTGGATTATGGTGTATTTTTTTGGAATTTGTTTGGGACCTTGGGGGAACTGTTTGGTAGGGTTTGGAAAGTGTGAGGATGGAATATGGTCAAAAAATGATCAAATTTAATCCCAAAAATAAAATAAAAATAGGTGAAGGTCGGCCACCGATCAAGTAGGTCCCATAGGGGCTGCCTGCACAGTCTCGCAAAAACGTGAATATCTCTCTGTGCCGATGTCATATTGATGAACGGTTTAATGCGTTGGAAATTATAATTGTAGATATTCAATTTGGTAGGTGGGTAGCCCCATAAATCCAAGTATATTGATAGAAAACCTCAATGACATTAGACTCAAATTTCAGTATGATTATGAATGTATCTTGCGACTACTTTTGTCGAATTTTGTTTTACAACTTGTTTGACTTCAAAACATAACGTATGAATATTATATGTTTCAAACACCATAAAACATTACCTACTTATATTATTAATTACTTCTAGTTTTACCCCGAAAGTACGGGTTATAACATCTTTGATTCGTTTAGCCTCCAACCCTCACGATACTTCTGTAACACCTGTGTTAACTTGTCATTAACTTTGTAAAGGTCCTTAAACTCTCTGGTTTATCTCGATTCACATAATACGAATTCCAACATGAAAGTACGGGGTGTAACATCCTTCCCCCCTTAGGAACATTCGTTCTCGAATGTTAACTCTTAAAGGTTTGCAGAAATCCTGCTATAGTCTTCCTTGTGTACTGGACTAAAACCAACCTGCACGCAGCCAGAAAACATACTATGCATTCCACACAAGGCCAATGTCTACAAATAGCTATACCTTGGCCTCACACGGCCATCAATCATAAGTACTGCAAGTCAAAAATAAGAGCTCACCTTACGACCTACTGGTTTGAACTGGGTTGTGTTGTAATATCCCATCTCAAGCCATATCTTGCGTTTGAATTAGGTAGGGGTATTCATAATTCATCTCCTCTGTGGCCTTCCATGTCATTTCTTTGGCGATCTTATTTCCCTATAATACCTTCACAGAGGCTACCTTTTTGGTCCTCAACTTATAGATCTATCGATCTATAATAGCCACTGGAATCTCCTCGTAGGATAGATCTTCTGTAATCTACACATCATCTACAGGGACAGCCCAAGAAGGGTCTCTAATGCACTTCCGTAGCATGGATAATGGACTGACTCTAACTCCGGAGGCAATTCAAGCTCAAAAACTATGTTGCCTATCTGTTGAATAACTTTATAAGGCCCCATATTTCTCGGGCTAAGCTTGCCTATCTCATGACGTCTTTCGTAGGCAAATTATTTAGAAATACCCAGCCGTCTATGACTTTCCATAAGTTCGTACTTTAGAAATTTTTATTCTACGACCTTGGCCATCATATAATTTTTATTCTGATGCTCTTATAGCCAAATATAACCCTCACCTAGGCTCTCATAGTTCTCGCTTTACTTTTCTTAAGCTTATTTATCAGCTTAGTACTTGTAACATTGCTATTCAACCCTTCCATCGCACCTGGTATAGAGATAAACCTATATTTCTGCTCCGCTTGGGGAGTGAGTGATTTAGGATAGGTTTCAACTTGTAAACCTCGTATTCTAGCCTCCTGACTTATCTCGGTCTCTTACAAATTTATACTTGTCATCTTAGCTCACTCACATTCTTGATCTTTTAAATTATGGTACTTTTGTAACAGCTAGCACATTTCTATTTTTAGCATGGCTTGTCCTAACAGACACTTTTGAACTTAACAGTTGATCCGGAGAGTCGTTCATCTATGTTATACTTTATAGTATGCGATCATCTTTGAAGTAAAGATCACAAGATTATGCTCTTCTCAGATCATGTCTTCTTATTTCTGCAGTATTTTAGATTACGACTCTTTTGTTGTCTGCGTTCTTTACTCAAATGGTAAAAATGATGCCCCATTGTCCCAATAATGTCTCGGAGTCTCGCAACAATTGGGGCATATATTTAGCCTACCATATCCACTCCATCTTTTGTTATCTCTAAGGTCGGTACCCTTCTAGCTGTTTTATCGTAGATCGGTTATAGAATATGTTCGATGTACTATTTCTATTGTACTTTTGCTATTAAGAGTGATTCTATAAAGTCCTGAGTCATGATTTCTATAACCATCTTGGTCTAATACTAGGACTTTTTTTTTACTTAGCTGATGTAACTCTCGAGCTTCCTCTTCTCTCTCAGCCTTTAAGTAGGCTTAAGCTGTCTGTAAGGCCCCGTAAATTTCCGGCAAGTAATTTAAGGTTTTGTGGTGCCTATGTAGGCTAATGTATTGTATTTTTAGACTTTTTGGGTTGAACAGTTCATTGGAGAGTTGAATCATTTTGACCTCGCGTCGCCCAGCTCATAGCGCGCTAAACCGTGCTATATCCCTCGTGAAGCCTGGTTTGTAGCTCGCTATAGAGCTCACGAAGACTGGTCTGTAGCTCGCTACAGAGCTCGCGAAGCCTAGTTTGTAGCTCGGTCCAGATTTCGGAGGATCCATTCTTCTATCTTTATAACCCGACCCTATCTCGATAAATAGAAGTAAATGACCATTTTTGAATGGAATATCTGATATTTTTAGAGAGAGTAAGTGACCTAGAGTGAGAGGAGAAATCCCTAAGCTAATTATTCATTAAAATCTTTCCCAAGCCTTAAAATTCAACAAGAAATCTCACAAGGTCTTCATCTAAGAGATTGGGATTGCTAGGATTTCCGAAACATTGTAGTAATTTAAGGAAAGATCAAAACGAGATATGTTGGCTAAACTACTCTCTTAAAATTAAATTCCATGATGTTCCCGTATGTTTCAAGTATGGTTGGCTCAAGTTCCTTTTTCCCATGTTCGAAGTTGTCAGCAATAAATTCAATTGTCCCGAGTAAGCAAAGTGTCAAGAATTATGTATTCAAAATGTGTGCCAAATGTTCCTATCACCTTATGTTATCATTCGAGAATGTGTTCAAGAATAATATGTGTATTAAAATGTTATGAGTTTGGGTCGTGTGTCAAATGAAAGTTATGATGCCAATTTGTGTGAGAAAAACTTGATGTGCTTAAAACTCCTATTGCTCATATGTGTACCTAAAGTCTTGATTTGAAATGCCTTGTTGTTGATAATCTATAAGGATGCTTTAAAGTGAAAGAAGTGGGTTGGAGATGTAAAGTGTGGCCACTGTGCCAATAATGAAAGTTATACTTGTGGCCAATGGTGCCAAGGAAATGAAATTATGTGAGAAAGGTTATGAAATGAGCCTTGATTCAACTGTTCCAAATTGACTTCGAAAATAGATTTTCCTAAAAGCTTATGTACTCAAGTCATGCCCAAATGTGGTTGTTTTAACTAATGCTATGCTTTGTAAGTATTTCCAATGTGTTTTGAGCTCTTATATATTCATGAGTTGTAATTGTGTATTGCCCTTTTGGGAAAAAGTATTTCAAGAAAAAATGATGTTTTACTTGTTTATGATTTTAACTTGTGCTTCGATTGCCAATCACTTTACTCCATTTCTTGGAAAGAAATCCATTGTGTTTAAAGTCTTCATTACTAATGAACCTAAAGTTGTGATTTCCGGAATATTCTATTTGTTGATATTTTTTATGATGATCCATGAAAGGAAAGAAATGAAAGTATGAAATACGAAATATGGCCATTGTGACATGAATGAAGAATCATATGTATAGCCAAGAGAGCCAATGAAATAATGATGTTGTAAGTGGTTGAAAGTACCAATGAGGCTATAAATGGTGTGAAAGGTTATGAGATAAATACAATTGTATTTCTGTTTCCCTTATATGAAAATTAAAATTACTTTTGGGAGTATCGATAGTCACATAGGAAGGGTACATTGAAATAACCTAACCCTGAAACTACACATGCCGATGTAGGAGTGCATTGTGATTATTTCCCTTCTTTGGGATGAGATTGATGTGATGAGATAATTCCCCTTATTTGGGATGAGATGATTGCTAGCGAAATGTAATGTCCACCCGCATACATTAGGGTGAGGCTGCAAGGCCGCATTTTGTATGGATTATGATTGTGAATACACCTCCACCCGCATACATTGGGGGTGAGGCGACAGGGCCGCTTTATGTAGGGATTGTGGTATTGAAATTACACCTCCACCCACACACATTGGGGTGAGGCAGCAGGGCTGCTTTGTGTAGGGATTGTGGTATTGAAATTATAACTCCACCCGCACACATTGGGGTGAGGCGGCAAGGCCGCTTTATGTAGAGAATGTTGTATTGAAATTACACCTCCACCCACACACATAAGGGTGAGGCGGCAAGGCCGCTTTGTGTAGAGAATGTGGTTTTGAAACTACACCTCCACCTGCACACATTGGGGTAAGGCGGTGGGGCCACTTTGTGTAGAGGTTGTTACAAGGGATCTTCCAACCAAAAATAATATTATCTTTGTATTTTGAAAATTATTATGTTTTAACTTGGAATTTGGATATCATTGATTATTGATTGTTGTTTCCATGGTCTTCCCTTTCTTACATTGGCATTTTATTTTGGAAGATGACAGTTAGCTTTACATACTAGTACTATTCCATATGTACTAACGTCCCTTTTTCCGGGGGCGCTGCATCTTCAATAGATGCAGGTGGTTCATTAGCGGGCATCTTTGATCCGCATTAGCAGTCACTCTCTATTCAGCAGGTTTTGGTGAGCCCTACTCTATTCCGGGCCTGATGTCATTTGATGTCTTACATTGTGTTTTGAGGTATAGCCGGGGCCTTGTTGCCGGCCTTTCCATACTACTCTTCTGTTGTACTTAGAGGCTTCGTAGATAGGTTGTGGGTGATGTTTGATGTTGGGAATTGAATGTCATGCCCCGACCTCGGGGAGCGCGACCGGCGCTCAACAGAGTTACTCCGATCGAGCAAGCCTGCACAGTATTGTCTATCCAACTCACCCACAAATAAAGAGAAGAATTAATTTCATTAATAAGTCAGTAAGAAGTCATGTGAACAACATCGGTCCTTTTTCCATTAGTCACGTCATTAACAAGTCTCAAAAATAGTATATTGTACAATCATAGCTAAAGTGGAACAGGTTATACGATTACCACATTTTTAGTTTAACCTTCCCAAAAATAGACACAACCCATACTATGTTTATGGAGCCTCTAACAGGAATACGAGAGTGTTATTACAGTGCCAGCAACAAGGCCCCGACTATACCTCAAAACGCTATGTACAAAGGATAAAAGATACAGGACCCCGAAATGAAGTGGGGCTCACCAAATTAGCTGAGGAGAGGGTGTGTTGCTATCACTGATCAATACCACCTGCTATGGAACTACCTGCATCCATTAAAGATACAGCACCCCTGGCAAAAGGGACGTTAGTACATATGGAATAGTACTAGTATGTAAAACTAAACACCCTCTCAATAGAACGAGCAACGGTAAATGGAGACTAAAACATAAAATCAATAATTAAAGACTCAAACAGTATCAAGGTGTCAAGTTAAGTTTCAAATAGGCCTCAGTAATTTAAGTTGGGAAATCTTTAGCACCGATACACCGCAGTCTTTTGGCATGGAGTCCGATCTCAGCCGACCGGCTAAGCCGTCTCACCCCAAGACGTACACTCACAATACCACCAGGTGCGCGGCATGGTGTCCGATCTCAGCCTGATCGGCTAAGCCGTCTCACCATAATGCCATGTGGATCGACATCACATCACATCTCGCTAGCAATAATCTCATCCCATTTAAGGAGAAAACATCTCAACACACCAATCTCATCCCATATAAGGGAAAATAGTCTCATCTCATTAACACGGGGATTTACCTCTCAGTCACTCCTACACCGGAACGTGTAGTTTCGGGGTTAGGTTGTTCCGACCTACCCTTCCTTGGTGGCTAGACTATACTCCCAAGGAATTTATTATTAAGAGCATTTACCACTCAGTTCATATTCTTTTACAAGTCATTCATTTTATTGGCATCATCGGCCATAACGCAATAACATTCTTGGCACATTGGTCGTACTTCATAATTCATGCTCACAATTCCACTTTCAATCATTATCATGGATAATCAACAACAAGGCCTTTCAAATTAAGACTTTAAACACATACTTGAGCAAATTAGGGTCTTAGGCACATATGATCTCTTATACAATTTGATGTGATCACTTTTATTTGGACTTGACTTGAAGTCACAACATTTTAATACATACTCATACTTCAAATACTCTCCCGAAGAATAGCATATAGTAACACACAACCCATACTTAAACCACGTTCTCAAACATTAACTCAACGTAACAAGAATCGTTGGAATACATATTGAACGCATAATTATTTTGATACAAGGCTTATTTGACAAAAATTCAATTTATAAAGAGCTTCACGAGACTTACAAGGACATCGCAGGGTCCAATTCTAAGAGAAAAGTTTAGCCTGTACCTTTCCTCGAGCTTTTTAATTTACTACAATATTTCGAAAATCCTAGCCACTTCGATCTATTTAGAGATATAGCAAAATTGAACACAAATTAGGAAGGAGTTCATAGTTCCAGCTCACTTGAACATTTTATCAAACAATATGTGTGCATTAAAGTTTTAAGGTCCCCCTATTGTGGATTCTTTCACCCCACTACCCAAAGTTCACCCAAAAGAGCCTAATAATCCTCCCACTGCCCTAGATGGTACATGCATGTAAAATAAACAACTCCCACACCTAAGAATTGCTTTACTAATTGTCCATTTTTAGTTAAATTTTGAAATTAAGGGTTAGGGTGTAGAATCTTACCTTTTGGTTGAAGACCTTGTGAGTTACCCTAGAGAAATCTTCAAGGTTTGAACAAAGATTGATGAACAAATGACTTAGAACTCCTCTTCTCGCTCTAGACCACCTTCATCTCTCTCTAAAATATAAGTTTGAACCTTCTAAAATGACCCTTAACAGTGTTTTATAAGAATGGGGTGGGATTTATAAAACCAGAAAAATGAAGCTTTGAAACACAATATGCGGTCATAGAGTGACCGCAGAATGGATATACGATCCACAAATCGGCCGCACAATTGGCCCTCCGGAACTGGGCAAGGCTGCCCAACTCTGCGACCAGTATGCGGTCCGCAGAACTTCCCTCCGAAAATTTTCATGTTGGTTCTGCAGTCGATGTGCGGCCCGCAAAATAATTTTGCGATCGTATAGTGGACCGCACAATATCATCCAAACTTGCTCTATTTTTTGCTTCACTCTGCGGCCATTTTGCGGCCGCATAGTGGGCCGCAAAAATGTCTTTTTTTGCCAAAAATTTTCCTTTGGCACCACGAAACCCCGAGTTTTTAGGCAAAATTTTATGGGGCCTTACATCAAACTAGAAGTGTTGGTATTAGGCAAACATGTTGTTTTTCATTATATCTGTAAACTCGCAATATTTTGGAAATCGTAAATGAATTTCTTTTGAGAAATGGGAAAAGAATGGGGAACATTTCACTCTCCTCATGTATATCTCTTGATATTGACTTTATACTGTTCATGGGTAAGATTGGATAGACCTCATCAAGTAGACATGCTCGACCGGGTTATCTCGATTGAGCGCCGGTCGCGCTCCCCGAGGTAAGGGCGTGAAAACCTTGGTATTAAAGCCTAAGGTTTTAAAGTGTCCTAGGATGTCTCGGAGTCGTGTATAGTAGAGTCCTTCTTATCGGTGTGTTGTCGACCACATATATAATTAGGAGGCTACTTGAGCACTTAAGAATGTCACCCTTCTTTGGTACTCCAGATCGTGCGATAGAGCTCAAGATAGGAAGCTAATTTCCTCGTCGTGTCTCATTTTCCATATGAGTAACCCACGGGTTCGAGGCAGCGAGGAGGTATTGAAAGAACCAGTTGCTAGGGGAAGTATCCTTGTTCCTATTAATGTTACTGTGCCACCGGAATATGTGGTGAGAGCACCTAAGAAATGAAAGAGGGTTATTGGCATCACTAAGCCAGAATGTTTGATATGAAAGAAGAGCCACTCAAGTTTATGTTGGATGATTCTTGAAATATGTTATGGTTATGGAAATAGGGGGCACAAGAAGAACAAATGCCCTTAGGTTGGGTACACATATCCTGGTTTGCCCGATATACGGGCGAGAACATTTTGTGTCGTGTTCTGAGTATGCTCAGGAGCATGTTAGGGGTGGTAGATTTGGGCAATTCCAAAAGCCCATACAGCAAGCTGGTGCAGAGATTGTTAATCCCATCATGGGGTCCTAGAGAAAGGATAGGGGGAATGTTTATGATGTATGCAAAAGGGTAAATAACAGGTCGGTGGGGCGAGTCAGTTTAACGGACCTCATTCTCATTATGTGAAGTGTAGGAGATGTCATTCAGGGGTATGTCACTATGGTACCAATGTATGTTACGGTTGTGGAGTCGAGGGGCATTAGTTAAGGCACTACCCCGTCAATCTAAAGTTACCAAGTCAACCCTTAGTATATCATTCTGAACACCACATGCTTTTCCTTATTATATACCTACATCTATATCGAGAGCCTGCATAAGTATGGTCTTAACGAGAATCTAAATCACCAAAAATTGCATGTACTTACTTTCTAAACGAGACGCATTATTCATAAAGCCACTCTATCACAAATTCTCTTATAAACAACCTCTTGTGGAATTGAGCTCTATAAGTATTTCCTTGAATTGAGTTATAACCCTAGGCTAATACTTCCCACTTGCTTCCCTAAATTCTCAACAAGGGACTATACCTGATGAATTTCTTACAGAACCTTTTGATTGGAATGGATAACATCCGCTCACTTGTGCCTATGCATGCACCATCATAATATTTACCTATGTGGTACCAAATCTAATGTAAAGCAGCCTAGTGTTGAGATCCTTCTTGAGCCACTCTTTCTCTCTCCGGTGTATGTGGCTCCTATGGTTGGAACAGTCACTTTACTCCTTTGTGAATATTATCATGAATTTTTTTCACTGTCTAGTATCATGAGAGCATATCTGAGCACCTATCATATGTGTACATGTCAATTGAAAGGGGTCACTTCTCCGCATAAAGTTTCTAGAAAATTTGAGATTTTCACAAATTCATCACAGGAAGATCTTTTTGTTTGCCCATCTCAGTATGACTTTCATGTCCACCTAGATCATGCCTCAGTGAGTAACTCACTTTGTTCCTAGTATTGTAATTGCCCATGATATGGCCTGGTATTGTAGTTTGAGAGTTATTATGGCAGAAGCAGGTCAAAGAAGAAGCATCATCCCATGATCAAACATATTGGGTAGGAAATTTTATGGTCATATTCATGCTAGCATATTTTAGATTAATTGTTGAAGGTCGCCAAAGGTTTAGTTTGGTTGTTCGCATTAGAGATTTAGAGTTGAAGAAAGTGAACAGGTTATTCTCAGGATTTTCTCCATGAAGATACTATGTGAATTGCTAATAAAGGTAAAGTATGTGTAGTCACATTAGGCCTTACAAAATCTTGAAGGAAATATGCCAAACTATGAGTATGATAATTCCCCATCATTGTCCTCCATGCACCCGGTGTTTCATGTGTCTATGTCTAATACGGTAGTTAGAAATCCTTTGTTTATGGTTCCGGTGAAAGCTAGTGAAGGTGAAGTTATTGGATAATTGGCCTATGAGAGGTACTTAATTGCCATCCTTGTTAGATAAGTCCGGAAGTTAAGATTACCTCTGTCGTGTGTTATGGTGAAGTCTGTGAGTTGAAGAGGCCACCTCGAAGGCCGAAAGTGTTAAGGATAGAAAATGTTCTCACTTGATTATATAGTCAAATGATTGTGGATCGAAAGGTACTTTCTATGTGTTATGATTCAAATATGTGCAACTCATATTCAGATATCACTTTTGATAATATAATGCATGTAATGTTGAGACTAGTGCTGCTGATATATATATTGTGATGCTTTATCGAGTTGTGGATGTGTTGTTAGGAGTGGTTTTGGTGATTCTCTGGCATGTGGATAGGCCCAATTACCGAGGAGACTCTGCCAAAATTTCTAAAAAATTTAGGAGTTAATCCAATTTGGGAGCCTGAGATGTGTGAGAGAAGAGAAGTGTTATGTTAGGTGTTTGGGGCGGACTCTACTCCTCATTCGAGGACGAATGATCCGAAGTGGGGGAGGATGTAAGGCCCCATAAATTTCCTTCAAATAATTTAAGGTTCTGTGGTGCCTATCTACGATAATGTATTGTATTTTCAGACGTTTTGGGTTGAACAGTGCATTAGGGAGTTGAATCATTTCGACCTCGCAATGCCTAGCTCGTAATGCGCTAGACCGTGCTATATCCCTCGCGAAGCCTGGTCTGTAGAGTGCTAGACCATGCTATATCCCTCGCGCAGTCTGGTCTGTAGCTCTCTATAGAGCTCGCGAAGCCTCATCTATAGCCCGATCCAGATTTTGGAGGATCCATTCTTCTATCTTTATAACCTGACCCTATCTTGATAAATAGACGTAAGGGACCATTTTTTAAGGAAATATCTGATATTTTTAGAGAGAGGAAGTGACATAGAGTGAGAGGAGAAATCCCTAAGCTAATTATTCATCAAAATCTTTCCCAAGCCTTGAAATTCAACAAGAAAGCTCACAAGGTCTTCATCTAAAAGATTGGGATTGCTAGGATTTTCGGAACATTGTAATAATTTAAGGAAAGCTCAAAGCGAGGTATGTTAGCTAAACTACTCTCTTAGAATTGAATTCCATGATGTTCCCGTAAGTTTCAAGTATGGTTGGCCCAAGTTCCTTATTCCCATGTTCGGAGTTGTCCCCAATAAATTTGATTGTCCCAAGTAAGCAAAGTGTCAAGAATTATGTATTCAAAATGTGTTCTGAATGTTCCTATCACCTTATGTTATCCTTAGGGAATGTGTTCAAGAATGATATGTGTATTAAAATGTTATGGCTTTGGGTCATGTGTCAAATGAAAGTTATGATGCCAATTTGTGTGAGAAAAACTTGATGTGCTTAAAACTCCTATTGCTCATATGTGTACCTAAAGTCTTGATTTGAAATGCCTTGTTGTTGATAATCTATAAGGATGCTTTAAAGTGAAAGAAGTGGGTTGGAGATGTAAAGTGTGGCCACTGTGCCAATAATGAAAGTTATACTTGTGGCCAATGGTGCCAAGGAAATGAAATTATGTGAGAAAGGTTATGAAATGAGCCTTGATTCAACTGTTCCAAATTGACTTCGAAAATAGATTTTCCTAAAAGCTTATGTACTCAAGTCATGCCCAAATGTGGTTGTTTTAACTAATGTTATGCTTTGTAAGTATTTCCAATGTGTTTTGAGCTCTTATATATTCATGAGTTGAAATTGTGTATTACCCTTTTGGGGAAAAGTATTTCAAGAATAAATGATGTGTTACTGGTTTATGATTTTAACTTGTGCTTTGATTGCCAATCACTTTACTCCATTTCTTGGAAAGAAATCCATTGTGTTTAAAGTCTTCATTACCAATGAACCTAAAGTTGTGATTTCCGGAATATTCTATTTGTTGATATTTTTTATGATGATCCATGAAAGGAAAGAAATGAAAGTATGAAATATGAAATGCGGCCATTGTGCCATGAATGAAGAATCATATATATGGCCAAGAGAGCCAATGAAATAATGATGTTGTAAGTGGTTGAAAGTATCAATAAGGCTATAAATCGTGTGAAAGGTTATGAGGTAAATGCAATTGTATTTCTGTTTCCCTTGTATGAAAATTAAAAATGTTTTTGGGAGTATCAATAGTCAATGAGGAAGGGTAGGTTGAAATAACCTAACCTTGAAACTACATGTGCCGGTGTAGGAGTGCATTGTGATTATTCCCTTTATTTGGGATGAGATTGATGTGATAATATAATTCCCCTTATTTGGGATGAGATGATTGCTAGCGGAATGTGATGTCCACCCGCATACATTGGGGTGAGGCGGCATGGCCGCTTTGTGTATGGATTGTGATTGTGAATACACCCCCACCCGTATACATTGGGGGTGAGGCGACATGGCCGTTTTGTGTAGAGGTTGTGGTATTGAAATTACACCTCCACCCGCACACATTGGGGTGAGGCAGCAGGGCTGCTTTGTGTAGAGAATATGGTATTAAAATTACACCTCCACCCGCACACATTGGGGTGAGGCGGCAGGGCCACTTTTTGCAGAGAATGAGGTATTGAAATTACACCTCTACCCGCACACATTGGGGTGAGGCGGCGGGTCCGCTTTATGTAGAGGTTGTTACAAGGGATCTCCAAACCAAAAATAATACTATCTTTGTATTTTGGAAATTATTATGTTTTAACTTAGAATTTGGATATCATTGATTATTGATTGTTGTTTCCATGGTTTTCCGTTTCTTACATTGGCATTCTATTTTGAAAGAGGACAGTTAGCTTTACATACTAGTACTATTCGATATGTACTAACGTCTCTTTTACTGGGGGCGCTGCATCTTCAATGGATGCAGGTGGTTCATCTCTTTTGAAAATGAATTTCTTTTGAGAAATGGGAACATAATGGGGAACATTTCACTCCCCTCATGTATATCTCTTGATATTGATTTTATATTATTCATGGGTAAGATTGGATAGACGGAATCAAGTAGGCTTGCTCGACCGGATTATCTCGGTTGAGCGTCAGTCGCGCTCCCCGAGGTCGGGGCGTGACACTGTCTTCCAATCTGCAGCTCAAGGTATTAGCTATTACATTAGCCTTTTGTGGACGCTATGGAACATCCATGTTATAATCTTCTAACAATTCAAGCCTTTGTTTGTGACATGGACTCAATTCTTTCTTTTAAATTATACCGGAGTCTCCTATAATTGTAAGAATGCTAACATATATGTTGCATGGATAATACTCTGAAACATTAATTGCGTTCATAACATAACTAACTCTGGATCATAGATCGAATAATTCCTTTCATGCCTTCTCATGTGTCTTTAATGGTAAGCAATTACTTTTCCTGACCGTTCTGCCACTTGTTGCATGAATACCTGGATTATCTTGGTGCCCACGCATAATGGAATTTTGTGTAGCTCATATGATCTCAAATATTACTTTTGATTTTTTTACTTCTCGTTCATTAGTCACGATAGGTGTCACTTTCTTATGGAGTGCATACAATATTCTAATAAGACTGTTGTTACAAGATCATTTCTTCTCCAGGTTACAATGCCTAGGTCGATGCCTTCTTCCATATTTCCCCAGCTAGTCTTTCGTGATCGTATTTAGGGGAGACCCTTTGACTCTTGTAAGGCTGCGAGCTTACTACATCATATACTTAATGGAATTTTTTATGTTCTTACTCGTCTATAATTATCCTTAGTTACTTACCTCAGTGCCCTTGTGCTCATAGGGTTACTTCTGAACTAAAATTTTGGTTGTCTCCCCAAGGGCACTCTCTTTTATTTCTGTAACACATACGGTACCTTTAACTACTCCAACTCCTGTCTGATTATTTCGCCAGGATTATGATCTCGTATCTGTGAGATTGAATTCTCTATGTTGGTTTCACTACGTTTATCTTGCATGATCTGCTAATTTATCAATGACCTCTTGTCTAGCCATAATTAGGCTCTTCCTAAATCAACTACTAACTACTCGTTTGTCCATTCTCATATCCATATTCTGTGTAACCTCTCTTGGGTTATGTCTTTTCTCTTAACTTACCTCTCGCACTGGCTGTTTATGTATCAAATGTCCATTCGCACTTATTTATCAATAACATCCTGGTCGAGAACCTTTACTGCCTCTTCCAGGCATTGTGTTTGTATAACGTTCTGTAGTCGTGACATATCTATAGGATTTGAATAAATGCAATCCCATTCATTTTGACTTTTTACCGCATTCTTTCTTTACCATTCTATATTTACCTAAATTACTTAACTCCGACTTAATACCATATCACACCGTCTTCCCCCGTTTAGGGGAGTACTAACATTTAATGCTCTGAAGTTTTATTAGTAGATGTTTTACCTCTTCATCTTCGGTGTCTTTTCACATTTTCAATGACCCTTACTCGCCTTGAAGTAACCCTTGTGTACCAAGGATAACTGAATTTCTTACGCACGAGGCTGACACTTAGTGTAGCTCGCATACTTAGTCCCATAAGCTTAACTTTGCTCACAACGCTTGCTAAAGGAAAGCCTCTACCTGAATGACCTTTAAAGGTTATTTTCCTGTTGTCCATTCTATTATTTCTAGAGCGTGATCTCTGAAATTTTCACGATGTCAACTATTATCGAATCCTACGGTCCCTAATTCATGTGTTTGTTTATCTTGTTTACTAGCCCATATAGATTTCTATTACACCGGGGTCTAACTTAGCCTTCCGGTAATTACGTCAGAATCACCAACTCATTTCTCGAAATGAGGATATGATTTCATGGCTTACACTCTTTTATAGTCTCAAAGCATGTCTCCTCTTGTCTTTTCCTTTACTTGACTGTAGACTCTATCATCCTGTCATATTTTGATTTACCGTTATCACCCATTTATCACAACTCACTCATAATGCTTCATTTACTCCTTTCATATTCTCTTACTAATGTTTCTGTCTATTACCTTTTTAAAAACTAAACACAACATTATTTCGCTTTTATCTCCCCTTGCTCCATCTCACCGGATCTTCGGGTCGCCTAATATTCTCTCTTTACTAGGGATGGGAGTCATACAAAGGTAAATATTTATTGCCATGCCCCAACGTCGGGAAGCGCGACCAGCGCTCAACCGAGTGAATCCGGCCGAGTAAGCCTGCTAGATACCTTCTACCCAACTCACCCATGATCTAGAAAAGACGTGATTTCATTAATTATACAGTAGGAAGCTCATTCATGATATACTAAATTGTTTCATTATCTACTTCACCTTTCAGTCTCAAAATACACATATTCTCATAGTCCGAGTGGAACAAGTGATCAAACACAACATAACTTGTTGAGAATTCCCAACACCCATATACAACTCACACAATGTCTACGGAGCCTCTAAAGATACAAAAGAGTGTAAAGAAGGTGCCGGCAACAAGGCCCCGGCTATACCTCAGAAAGTACAACAATATAAACAAAAGATAAATTACATGACCCCGGCACCTATCTATGATCAACATTGTCTGCTATGTAACCACCTGCATCCATTTAAAGATGTAGTGCCCCCGGCAAAAAGGATGTTAGTACTGTCGAATAGTACTAGTATGTATAATTAAACACTATCTCAATAGAATGAACAATAATACATGAGGGATAGTCAAGAATGGAAAATGAGCTTCAAATAACACTAAAACATCAAGTTAAAGATCACTTAGATTTCCAAGTCAATTGCCACGTTATTTGGTTGGATGGTTTTATAATTTTTATGCCAATATACCACAGTCCACAATACCATCGTGTTCTTACACGGAGTCTGATCTCGGCCCGATCAGCTAAGCCATCTTATTTGAGACATCAACCATATTCACTATTTCATTCACAATACCACCGTGTTGTTACACGGAGTCCGATCTCGACCCGATCGGCTAAGCCATCTCATTCGATACATCAACCATTCCAATCGATCGTCTTACTTCATATTCCTTTCCCATCTTTTCAACACATTGGCACAAGTGGCTTTAATTATAAAGTCGTTCTTGGCACTTGGCCTTATTTCATAATTCAAGTTCCTTTCCACAATCCAACATTATTATTATCATCAATAACAACACAGTTTTAATTCAAGACTCTTGAGTTCACATATGAGCAATTTAGATTTCAAGGCACATAGAGGCTTTTCACACATTTTGGCATAATAGTCTTAAATCGAATTTGACGTGAAGTCTAGGCATATTAGCATATATTCTAAGTCTTGAACATTTCCTCAGATGACGATATAATATGATGAAGGCATGGGAATACATATTACACATACATTTGCAAAGAAAGCACATTTGGGATAGCAATTTCTAGAACGTTCTACGTCGAATGCATGAATACCGTAGGATTCAATTCTAAGAAGAGGGGATTTAGCCAACATACCTCAATTGTGCCTCTTAAAACTCTAAGATGTTTCCGGAATATTAGAACCTTCAATCTACTTTAGAAATATAGCAAAATTGAACCAAAAATTAGGAAACAATCATGATTCTAGCTCACTTGAGCATTCTATCAAACACTATGTGTGTATTAAGGTTTCATGGCCCTTTTTATGAAAGACTCCAATAATCCACACCCCATTCTTTTCTATCTTTAACTCAAAACCTCCCCATATACCGTAGGAACACATGCATGCAAGGTAAGCACTCCCATCCCCATGAATTACCTTACTAATGGCCCATTTTAGTTACATTTTGAAATTAAGAGTTTGGGTGATAGCATCTTACCACCTAGGAAGAAGACCTAGGTGCCTCTCTTGATAATCTTCAAGGTTTTAAGTGAGAATTGAAGAGAAATTTGATGAAGATCACTTTCTCCCTCTAGGACCCTCTCTCTCACTCTAAAAAGATCAGAAAATAAGTTCAAAATGGTCCAAGGTAAGTGTTTTAACGGAATAGGGTCGGGTTTAAAAACCCCGAAAATGAAGCTCCGGAACAAGATCTGTGGTCGCATATGCGACCACATAATGGTTATGCGGTCCGCAAAATTGGGTACCAAAACTGGAGAGGAACTGACCAGGTCTGCGGTAACTATGTGGCACGCAGACCTGTTCTGCGGTCGCATAATGCACCACAGAACGGTTCTGCAGTCGCATAGTGCACCGCAGAACCTCCCTCTGAAAAATCCCAAGAGGGGATATGCGACAAGAGTGCGGCCCGCAAAACGGTTATGCGGTCGCATGATGGCCGCGAAATTTGACACCAAAATGGCCCAGAAAACTGACCCACTCTACGACCATTCTGCGGTCCGCAGAGTGGTTCTGCGGTCGCAGAATAGGCCGCAGAAATGCCTACTTCTTCCCAACATTTTCTTCAGCTCATCAGCGCACTGTTCAATCCAAAGATTCCAAACCGCGGCTCGGAAGCACGCCACAAAGAATTTCTACTACTATTAACCTCTACGCCTACTTTGGCATCACGGAAATCCAGGTTTTTAGGAAAAAATTTACGGGGCTTTACATATATCTCTTCTAGGATTTCAGTGCCTATCTTCTGAATTTTTTGAACATTCTAGTATTCATATCTGACTGTACTATTCTAGAGTGCACCACCTCCTCCCCCACTTAATAGCATTCATCCTCGAATAAGGATCAAGGTCCATTATTAGCAACTTATGCAGCTTGGTTATCATACCACACACCAGTAACCCCAAATTTAACTA
Source organism: Nicotiana tabacum (assembly GCF_000715075.1). NCBI lineage: Eukaryota > Viridiplantae > Streptophyta > Magnoliopsida > Solanales > Solanaceae > Nicotiana > Nicotiana tabacum. The sequence goes on along the minus strand of NC_134083.1, from coordinate 108,559,589 downwards.
ACTTCCCAAATTTCCAAAAATTTCGCCTGAGTTTTGTTTGTAACTAGGCCTATCCACCTGTCAGAGAGCCCTAGAAACACATCTTACAAACATATACACAACCAGACGACGTAACAAAACTCATAACAATACCAACCGTGGCCTCAGAAGCAACATATAATCAAAAGGAACACCTTTACATTAACTGAACAAGTGATACAGAATTCATAGGCGACAATGTTCATAAAAAGAAAAGATTACACAACTATTCAAACAAGTAAGGATATTTCTTCTTCATTTCTTCCTCGGCCTCCCACGTGGCCTCTTCAACCTGCTGGTTTTGTCATAACACTTTCACGGAGGCAATTTCTTTATTTCTCAACCTTCGGACTTGTCTATCAAGATTGGCAACTAGAATTTCTTCATATGACAACTCTTCATTTACCTCAATGGTCTCAACCAGAACAATGGCTGACGGATCCCCAACTACCTTCTTCAACATAGACACATGGAATACCAGGTAGACTAATGACATTTTGGGTGGTAGCTCAAGCTTGTACACCACCTGGCCAATTCTCTGAATGATTTTGTACGGCCCGACATACCTCGGACTCAATTTCCCCGTTTTTCCCAAACTGTATAATACCCTTTATGGGGGAAACCTTCAAGAATACCCAATCATCTTCTTTGAACTCTAAGTCTCTGCGAGGGACATCCGAATAGGATTTTTGATGACTCTGGGCAGTTTTCAACCTCTCCTTTATGGTCTTAACCTTCTCCATAGCCTAATGCACGAGGTCTGGCCCTATCAACTCATCTTCCCCAATCTCGAACCACCCAATGGGATATCTACATCTCCTACCATACAATGCCTCAAAAGGTGCCATTTGAATACTCGCATGAAAGCTGTTGTTATAAGCAAACTCTATGAGTGGCAAATAATCATCCCAAATACCCTTGAAATCAAGAACACAAGCACACAACATGTCCTTGAGCGTCTGAATAGTCCGCTCTGCTTGCCCGTCGGTCTATGGATGGAAGGTTGTACTAAGATTCACCTGAGTACCCAAACCTTGCAGAAATTTCTTTCAAAACTTTGACATGAACTGAGCCCCTCGATCGGAGATGATAGAAACTGGAGTGCCATGCAGCCTGACTATTTCCTTGATATACAACTGAGCATATTGTTCCGCTGTGTCGATAGATTTAACTGGCAAGAAGTGTGCTGATTTCGTAAGTCGATCCACAATCACCCAAACTGAGTCAAACTTACGTGGAGTGCGTGGTAATCCTACCACAAAATCCATATTAATCATTTCCCATTTCCACATTGGAATTTCTATGTTTTGTGCCAACCCACCAGGCCGTTGGTGTTAAGCCTTGACGTGCTAACAATTCGGACACCTTGCCACAAAGTCCGCCACATTCCTTTTCATGTCATTCCACCAATAGATTTTCTTGAGGTCATGATATATCTTTGTAGAGCCAGGATGCACGGAATACCTGGAAGCGTGAACCTCGGTCATGATTCTTTCCCGGAGACCATTTACGTTCGGAACACATAGCCGCCCTTGGTACCTTAGTGTACCATCATCCATGCCAAGAGTAAAAGCCATAGTTTTATGTTTTTGAATCCCCTCCTTCAGTTGTACCAAAAATGGATCATTGTATTGCTTCTCTTTGACTTCCACAACAAGCGACGATTCAGCCCTATTTTGTACAATTACCCTTCCTTCACTAGAGTCCGCAAGACGAACTCCCAAACTAGATAGCTGATGAACCTCCCTGGCCAACGGCCATTGACATACCTCCAAGTGTGCCAAACTACCCATAGATTTCCGTCTAAGAGCATCCGCCACAATATTGGCTTTCCCCGGGTGATATAGAATATCGATGTCGTAATCCTTGAGTAACTCAAGCAATCTTCTCTGCCTCAGATTCAGCTCCTTTTGTTTGAAAATATATTGAAGACTCTTGTGGTCCGTGAATACATCCACATGGACCCCATACAAATAATGACGCCAAATTTTCAATGCAAAAACCACCACCGCAAGTTCTAAGTCCTGTGTTGGATAGTTCTTTTCATGACTCTTGAGTTGCCTAGAATCATAAGTTATGACCTTGCCATGTTGCATTAATACACATCCAAGACCAATTCCTGAAATATCACAATATACCAAAAATTCATCTGTACCCTCTGGCATGGTCAATACCGGCGTTGTAGTCAATCTCGATTTCAACTCCTGGAAGCTCCTTTCACAAGCATCGGACCATTGGAACTTAACTGCTTTCTGAGTCAATTTATTCAACGGAGAGGCAAGAGTAGAGAATCCCTCCAAAAACTTCCTGCAATACCCTGCTAAGCCCAAGAAACTACAAATCTCGGCTGGCATTGTAGGTCTAGGCCAATTCCTTAGTGCTGGAATCTTTTGAGGAACAACCTTAATTCCTTCTCTAGAGACAATAGACCCAGGAATGTGACAGATTCGAGCCAAAATTTGCACTTTGAAAACTTCGCATACAATTGGTGCTGATAAAAAGTCTGCAAAACTTCCCTGAGATGATCGGCATGGTCCTCTCGACCTCGTGAATACACAAGAATATCGTCAATGAATACTATCACAAATGAGTCAAGGAAAGGCTTGAAAACCCGATTCATAAGGTCCATGAAAGCTGTCGGGGCATTTGTTAGCCCAAAAGACATTACCAGAAATTCAAAGTGCCCATACCAGGTCCTGAAAGCTATTTTTGGAATATCCTGCTCCCTGATCTTCAATTGGTGGTACCCGGGCCGCAAATCAATTTTTGGAGAAGTACCTAGCACCTTGTAACTGATCAAACAAATCATCTATTCTTGGTATCGGGTACCTATTTTTAATTGTGATGTTGTTGAGCTGCCGGTAGTCAATACACATCCTCAGCGATCCATCTTTCTTCCTTATAAAGAGAACCGGTGCACCCCATGGTGACACACTCGGTCGAATGAATCCATTTTCTAACAAATCCTTCAATTGCTTATTTAGCTCCTTCAACTCTGCTGGTGCCATCCTATAGGGTGGAATAGATATAGGCTGCGTGCCTGGCATCACATCGATCCTAAAATCAATCTCCATGTCTGGCAAAATCCCAAAGAGCTCATCAGAAAAGACCTCTGAAAATTCATTCACAACTGGCACAGATTCGAGTGTAGGTGATAATTTTGTATTGAGGACTGACTCTGTATTTTGAGATTCTGTTATGCTCATGTACTATTCAACACCAGATCTTTGGGATGGTTATAGTTGCGTCATTGTTGCTACTTTCAGATATTTATGATTATTCTACTTTTGAAATTTATTAAGCTTCTGTTAATTGAGTTTATTGTTATTGTGAAATAGTTGCCTAGCAAGCAGTGTTAGGCGCCGTTACGGCTTCGATTGGAGTTTGGGTCATGACAAGTTGGTCTCAGAGCACGAGGTTGCCTAGGTATCACGAGTCATGAGCAAGTTTAGTAGAGTCTTACGGATCAGTATGTAGAAGTCCGTACTGATATTCAAGAGGCTACCAAACCATTAGGAAACATCACTTTCTTGCATTCTTGTCGTGTAGATTTGTTAAATGGTAGAAAAGTGATAACAAAGATAAACAAAAGAGAACTTCAAGGTCTGTGAATGACATAGCAGCTACCTCGTAGTCTCCACAAGCTAGAATCGATGCGAAATCTAGCAGTCACCACGTCCAAAAGTACCTGGATATGCACATAAAGTGCAGAGTATAGTATGAGTACAACCGACCCCATGTACTCAATAAGTAACAAACCTAACCTCGGGCTGAAATCAGTGACGAGCTCGGAGAAAAACTAGTATCCAAAACTAATAATCAATAACAACTCATGAAATAATGATGACAGTAAAAGTAAATAACTCATAAGATATCATGTTCAGCTCGTTCACATTTACGGAAAAATTAGACTTGCTTTCCAAGTATAACAGTCAAAGCCCAATCTTCCACCGAAATTACTAAAATATGTGTTTATCAAGGAATTGTGATATTTTCAAACTTCCAACAACAGATAAGACATTTCACTTACCATATAGAATGAGAAAAATACATCTATATGCCTACATGTCAAATATACATGTCAAGACAATAACCTCACAATGAAACCATCAAGTACTGTAACGATCTGGTCGGTTGTTTTGAGTATTATAACCTTCCCCTATTTATTACTTATTTTATGTTTGTTTTTTGTTATGTGACTTGTTAGGGTGGTTGGTTTGGTTCCGAGGATGTTTCAGAATTAATTGGGACACTTAGTCCCAAGGTTGGAAGCCTAAATTAAAAGAATTGACCGGATGTTGACTTATGTGTAAATGACTTTGGAATGGAGTTTTGATGATTCCTATAGCTCCGTATGGTGATTTTGGACTTAGGAATGTGTCCAAATATTGATTTGGAGGTTTGTAGGTCGTTTTGGCTTGAATTGACAAAAGTTGGAAAGTTGAAGAATCGAAAAGTTGGGAAGCTTGACCGAAAGTTGACTTTGTTGTTACTGGGCTCGCATTTTGGTTCTGGGAATTGGAATAGGTCCATTGTGTCATTTATGACTTGTGTGCAAAATTTGAAGTCAATCGGAGTTGATTTGGTGTGTTTCGGCATTGGTTTTAGAAGTTGGAAGTTCAATAGTTCATTAGGCTTTAATGAATTGGGGTGCAATTTGTGTTTTCTGTCACGCCTCGACCTCGGGGAGCGCGACCGGCGCTCAACCGAGATAACCCGACCGAGCAAGCCTGCTAGATTTGCTTCTACCCAACTCACCCATAAATAAAGAGAAGGTAAACTTCATTAATTAACACCAAGAGGGTTCATGAACAACATTAATTCCATCACCATTAGTTACTTCATTTATAAAGTCTCAAAATGTATACACTTTCATAGTTGAAGTGGAATATGTAATACACATATGACATTACTATCTTGAACTTCCCAATACTAATACACAACCCACACCATGTCTACGGAGCCTCTAATAGATATAAAAGAGTACAATGATAGTGCCGGAAATAAGGCTTCGGCTATACCTCAAAAGATAATACACATATAACAAAATATGCACGACCCTAAAATGAAGTGGGGCTCACCAAACCAACCGGGAAGAGAGTGTACCACTATCACTGGTCAATGCCCTCCGCTGTGGAACCACCTGCATCCATTAAAGATGCAACGCCCCCGGAAATAGAGACGTTAGTACATGTCGAATAGTACTAGTATGAAAACCAAATACCTATGCAAAGACTTGGAAATACAATATGAATATGATGAATCATGGTAACAATAAAAGGCTTAGTTAGTCGTTAAAGACATAGCAAATTTATTAGGAGCTTTCAATAATATTTATGAATTCTTAAGTCAGGGATCCTCTACAATTACCTTTACACAAAGTGGCCCTGCCGCCTCACCCTAATGTATGCGGGTGGAGGTGCAATCATAATACCAGAAACTCTACACAAAGCGGCCCTGCCGCCTCACCCCAATATATGCGGGTGGAGGTGTATTCACAATACCACAAACTCTACACAAAGCGGCCTACCGCCTCACCCCAATGTATGAGGGTGGAGGTGTATTCATATTACCAAAACTCTACACAAAAAGGCCTCCCGCCTCACCCCAATATATGCGGGTGGAGGTGTATTCACAATGCCACACTTCAGATTCCCAAAACGATAATAGTTTGTACAAAAGAGTTCCCTTTTAAATCAACCATTTGGAACCTTTGGCCTTATCAAGTCTAAGTTCATAAGGTTTCATCATATGAGAAATAAGTGTTTAATCACATTAATTTGATACAAGATCTTCTTCCCAAAAGGGTTATAACATAATTAAGTTAAAAATAGAGAACCATTAACACACGAGGGTTCTAACACGTTATGTCAATCGAAAATAAATTTTACTAGTTTGAATACCCTACATCAATAGCGTTCCGTATTCGAACTTCACATGATGGAGTTTTGTAAGAACACGGGAATTCCAATACCAAAAAAAGAGTTTAGCCTTAATACCTCGGTTTGAGCTTTTCTTAATTCACTACACAGTTCCGAAAATCCTAGCAACTTCGATCTATTTAGAGACATAGCAAAATTGAACACAAATTAGGAAGGAGTTCATAGTTCCAGCTCATTTGAGCATTTTATCAAACACTAGGTAGGTATTATGAGTTCAAGGTCCTCCTATGGTGGATTCCTCCATTTCACTACCCAAAGTCTACCCAATTGAGCTTAACAATCTTCCCACATCCCTAGATAGTACATGCATGCATAATGAACAACTCCCACACCCAAGAATTGCTTGGCTTATTACCTATTTTCAGTTAAATCTCGAAATTGAAGGCTAGGGCTAGAATCATATATTTTCGATGTTGTTTGATGTGATTTAAGGGTTCAACTAAGTTCTTATGATATTTTAGGATGTGTTGGTATGTTTGGATGGGGTCCCGGGGGCGTCGTGTGAGATTTGGATTGATTGCGGATTGAGTTTGGCCTTGTAGGGCTGCAGAATTTCTGGTGTCTGATTTCCTTGTTCGCATTCATGAGAGAGGTCTCGCGTTCGTGAAGTGTATCTGGGTGACTGGTGAAGTTTTTTCTTCATGTTCGTGAAAAAGGCCACGCGTTCGTGAAAGTATAGGGAGTTTTTGAATCGCGATCGCGAGAGGGGACTCGCGTTCGCAAAGAAAGATGAGGCAGGTGGGGGCGCCAAGCCTATAAGCCTTCGCGTTCACGTGAGAAGGGTCACGTTCGTGTAGGCATTGGTTATGTGGTCATCGTGTTCACGAGGGAGGACTAGCGTTCACGTAAGAGAATTTTTGGCAGCTGAGGATTTTGTGCTTCGCGAACTCGAGGCACTTTCCGCGTTCGCGAAGAAGGGCATCGAGGAAGCAGTATATTATTTCAAAATCGAGTGTTTTGTCCCATTTTTCATCTTTTGAGCTAGAGACCTCGATTTTGGGCTATTCTTGAAGGGATGTTCAAGGAGTTTATTGGGGTAAATGATTCTAACTCGGATTTGACTAATATATATGAATCTATCATTGTTTTTACCATTTAATTAGTGTTTTGAGGTGAAAAATTGGAAATATTTGTGGAAAACTTCATAAGCTATATTTTGAGGATTTGAAAGGCGATTTGAGGTCGGAATTGGATGATTTTGGTATGGTTGGACTCGTTGTTGAATGGGTGTTCCGATTTTGTTAAATTTGTCAGGTTCCAAGATGTGAGCCCGAGGTTGACTTTTTGGGTTGACTTTTTTACTTTGGTTAAAGAACTTAGCTTTATCGTATGGAATCAATTTCTATAGCTTGTATTGATTATATTAAATTGCTTATGGCTAGATTCGAGTCGTTCAGAGGGCGATTCGTGAGGTAGGGACTTGTTGAAGTTGTGATTTGCGTGGTTTGAGGTAAATAACACTTCTATACTTGGTAGTGAGGGTATGAATCCCTGGATTTAGTGTTATATGGTTGGTGTTGAGGTGATGCACATACTAGGTGACGGGCGTGTGGGCGGGTGGGCGTGTGGTAATTGTGACTCAGTTGATTCCGTAGTACTGTGTAGTTATCAAATTTTGTTGTTATTCATGTAATCCCTATGTGTTAGAGTAATTGAGTTGCGATTCATGTTAGAAATCATGCTTAAGCTATATGCTTATTCTGTTGAGACCCACTGAGGTCATTTCTGTTGTTGAGTTATTTTCTTAAATTTCAATTATGTACTTGGTCACAACAATCATTTTCTTATCATATCTCAGTCTCTGTTATCATTTATTGTTACATCATGTTATCATTGTTTGGGCTGATTGGTATGAGTTTTGTGAGCCCGAGAGATTAGACAGATTGATGACTAAGTTGGGGCCTGAGGGCCAGCTTGTGAGTGATATTTATGGGATCAGGATTCACACCGCAGCAAGCTTTATTGACATATTTATGGGATCGAAATGCACGTCGCAGCATATCATGTTAACTTATATTAATTCTTGGGAAGGATCCGCCCCTCCGGAGTCTGACATACCCTCCGAAGCGATTGAGTGTGCTGAGTGAGGTTGAATTCTATGAGAGTGTGAATATATGAGTTTATAATTGTGTTGCATTACAGGTGGCATGCATATTTGATATGTAGACATAGAGATGTAACATTCCTCATGCTAGCTATACTTGGTAGTTATCATATCTTATTGCTATTCATGTAATCCCTACGTGTTAGAGTAATTGAGTCGCGATCCATGTTAGAAATCATGCTTAGGTTATATGCTTATTCTGGTGAGACCCACTGAGGTCATTTCTGTTGTTGAGTTATTTGCTTAAATTGCAATTATGTACTTAGTCACAATCATCATTTGCTTATCATTTCTCAGTCTCTGTTATCATTTATTGTTACATCATGTTATCATTGTTTGGGCTGATTGGCATGCGTTTTGTGAGCCTGAGAGATTAGACATATTGATGACTAAGTTGGGGCCTGAGGGCCAGCTTGTGAGTGATATTTATGGGATCAGGCTGCACACCGTAGCAGGCTTTATTGACATATTTATGGGATCGGGATGCACGTCGCAGCATATCATGTTGACTTATATTAGTGCTTGGGCAGGATCGGCCCCTCCGAAGTCTGACATACCACCAGTGAGAGAGGTACTATTGACTGTTGAGTGTGAGTGCGGAGTGTGAGTGCGAGTGCGGAGTGTGAGTGCTGAGCGATTGAGAGTGCTAAGTGATTGAGTGTGCTGAGTGAGGTTGAATTCTCCGAGAGTGTGAGTATATGAGTTTATAACTGTGTTGCGTTACAGGTGACATGCATATTTGACATGTAGACATAGAGATGTAACATTCCCTGTGCTAGCTATACTTGGCATATTTTATCAGTATTGAGCCAAAACTGTTAAACTTGAAAGCATGTCTATATTTCTGTACTGTGTACAAACTAATTATGAGATTTCTCTAAGTTATTACTATCATTTCCTTGTTATATTTGTACGGTCATTATCTGGATTTAGATTGTACCTTTGTGAGCTCGTCACTATTTTGAGCACAAGGTTAGTCATGTTACTTATTGAGTACATTGGGTTGGTTGTACTTATATTACACTCTGCACTTTGTGTGCAGATCCAGGTACATCTGGACCCGGTGGTTGCTAGAATTGGAGCATTACCTGCTTGGAGACTATTGAGATAGCTGCTATGGCATCCGCAAACCTCGACTCTCCTTTTTTTTAGTTTATTTAGCTTTGTTCTATCTTTCCAGACAGTTGTATTAGAAGTTTTAACTGTGTTGTATTTGAGTCGAAGTTATTCTTATCAGTTATTTATGAGATTCTTCACTGTTAAAACTTATTACATCATGTTTTAGTTTAAAATGCATATTTATTTTCTGATTGTCGACTTTCCTAGTACTGTGATAGGCACCATCACGACATGTTGAGATTTGGGTCGTGACAAGTTGGTATCAGAGCCTAGGTTACATAGGTCTCACGAGTCATGACCAGGTTTAGTAGAGTCTTGCGGATCAGTACGAAGACGTCTGTACTTATCTTTGAGAGGCTATAGGGTGTTTCGGAAACTTCACTTTCTTGTATTCTTGTCATGTTGATTTGTTGATTCCGGAAACTAAACTTCTAATATTCTATTCTCTCACAGATGGTGAGGACACGTGTGATCGGATCGGGCAAGACGGCCACCAGTACTACCAGCTAGGGCTGCGAGAGGCCGAGGCCACAGTAGAGGCCGAGTTGTAGCTCGTACAGTAGCTAGAGCAGCACTTGTGAATCCACCGATTGCTCCAGCTTAGGAGCAGATACCATATATGGTTGAGCCGGTGGGACCAGCTCATGCACCAGATGTGCCCATTGTGACTCCAGGCCTTTAGGAGGTTTTAGCCCAGATATTGATTGTATGCACTAGCCTTGCTCATGCAGTTTCAGTTCAGGCCGCACCAGGCACTTCTCAGGGTAGGAGAGGTGCTCAGACTCCCACCGCCAGTACTCCAGAGTAGGTGGTTCAGCGACTTCAGACACTAGGGTACTACCAGCCTAGTTGGTTGCAATTTCTCAGGCCCAGCTAGGTCCCCCTACGAGTGACAAGGAGCAAAAGAGGCTAGAGTGAGTCAGAGGATGCTCAGGACTTCTTAGATAGGTGCCAGCGAATCTTTCGCATGGAAGGTATTCTAGAGACTAGTGGAGTCTCATTTATAACTTTTCAGCTATTGAGGGCAGCCTTCAGATGGTGGGAGGCCTATGAGTTGAGCAGGCCAGCCGCCACTGCACTACTTGCATGGAATGAATTCTAAATTCTCTTCTAAGAGAAGTTTGTTCCACAGACCTATAGGGAGGAGTTGCGTAGGCAGTTTGAGCAGCTACACCATGAGGGTATGTCAGTGACCAAGTATGAGATGAGATTTTCAAAGTTGGCTCGTCACACGATCTGGTTGGTTCCCACAAAGAGAGAGAGGGGGGATTAGGAGGTTCATTTATGGCCTCAACTATGGACTGCGCTTCTTCATGACTCGGGAGATTGCATCAGGTGCTTGGTTCGACGAGGTGGTTAATATTGCTAGGCGTCTAGAGCAGGTTTGCAGCCAGGAGCACGAGGAGTGGGAGGCCAAGAGGCCTCGCAGTTCGGGTAGTTTCAGCGGTGTTTCTTCTGGAGGACACTCCCACCACAGCAGGTATCGCCCTTATAGGCTCGCTCAAATGGCTCGCCCGGTTCATTGTGGTGCATCAGCTAGCCATAGTTCATACAGTACTCATCTGTGTCAGTCATCTCTCAGTGCCTTCCCAGCTCAAAGTACATCTCGTGCTCTATCAGTTCAGGGTTCATCGGTACCAAGTCCTTCTAGCAATTATTCTGGTTCTCGAGGTTTGATTCAGTATGCACCACCATTGGTGGATCGGAGTTGCTTCGAGTGCGGGGAGTTTGGACATGTGTGGAGGCAATGTATTCGTCGTTTTGGAGGTCCAGTTCAGCAGAGGGGCTAGGTTATGACTTCTACACCAGTTACTTCACCACCCGCTCAGCCAGCTAGGGGTGGGGCTCAGGCAGCCAGAGGTCGCCCTAGAGGGGGAGGCCGATCTGGTGGCGGTCAGGCTTGATACTATGCTTTTCCTGCCACGCTAGAGGTTGTTGCTTCAAACGCAGTGATCACAGGCATTGTCTCAGTATGCCATAGGGATGCTTCCATATTATTTTACTACGATTCCACTTATTCACATGTATCATCATAGTTTTCTCGATATTTGGATATGCCCTGTGAGTCCTTAGTTTTGCTTGTTCATGTATCTATGCCGGTGGGCAATTCTATTATTGTGGACTGTGTGTATCGGTCGTGTGTGGTGACCATTGGAGGATTGGATATGAGAGTTGATCTCTTATTGCTTAGTATGGTTGATTTTGACATGATTCTGGTATGGATTGGTTGTCTCCATGTCATGCTATTATGGATTGTCACACTAAGACTATGACGTTGGCGATGCCGGGGTTACTTAGGATAGAATGGAGGGGTTCTCTAGACTATGTCCCTAGTAGGGTAATTTCATATCTGAAGGCCCAACGGATGGTTATGAAGGGGTGTTTGTTGTATTTGGTTATATTGGTGTTGATACTCCTACCATTGATTCTTTTCTGGCAGCGCGAGACTTTCCGAATGTGTTTCTAATAGACCTGCTGGGCATTCCGACCGACAGGGACATTGATTTTGGTATTGACTTGGTGCCAGTCACTCAACCCATTTCTATTCTTCTGTATCGTATAGCACCAACAGAGTTGAAGGAATTGAAAGAGAATCTTCAGGAGATTCTTGATAAGGGGTTCATTAGGCCAAGTGTGTCGCCTTGAGGTGCACCAGTTCTATTTGTGAAGAAGAAGGATGGTACTATATGGATGTGCATTGACTATAGGCAGTAGAATAAAGTTACAATTAAGAACAAGTATCCTTTGTCACGCATTGATGACTTATTTGACCAGCTTCAGGGAGCTAGAGTGTTCTCTAATATTGATTTGAGGTTTGGGTATCACCAGTTAAAGATTTGGGACTCTGATATTCTGAACATGGTATTCAGGACCCTCTATGGTCACTACGAGTTCCTTATGATGTCATTTGGGCTTACCAATGCCCCAGCAGCATTCATGCATCTGATGAATAGTGTATTTCAGCCATATCTTGATTCGTTTGTCATAGTATTTATTGATGATATCCTGTTGTACTCACGTAGCCAGGAGGAGCATGCACAACATCTGAGGATTGTACCGCAGATGTTGAGGGAGGAGAAGCTTTATGCTAAGTTCTCTAAGTGTGAGTTTTGGCTCAATTCGGTAGCATTCTTGGGGCATGTGGTGTACAGTGAGGGGATCAAGGTAGATCCGAAGAAGATTGAGGCGGTTCAGAGTTGTCCTAGACCATTTTCAACTAATAAGATTTGAAATTTTCTTGGCTTGGCCGGATATTATCGTCGCTTCATGGAGGGTTTCTCGCCCATTGCAGCACCTTTGACTAGGTTGACTGAGAAGGGTGCCCCATTCAGGTGGTCTAATAAGTGTGAGGAGAGCTTTCAGAAGCTTAAGACTGCCTTGACCACAGCTCCAGTTCTAGTTTTGCCTTCAGTATCGGGTTCTTATAGAGTGTATTATGATGATTCTCGGATTGTATTAGGTGTGTCTTGATGCAGGAGGGTAGAGTGATTGCTTATGCTTTACGCCAGATGAAGCTTCATGAGAAGAACTACATCATTCATGATTTAGAGTTGGAAGCCATTGTCCATGCATTGAAGATTTGGAGGCATTATCTCTACGGCATGTCTTATGAGGTATTTACAGATCATTGGAGTGTTCAGCACTTGTTCAAGTAAAAGGATCTAAATTTGAGGCAACGGAGATGGTTGGAACTGTTAAAAGACTATGATATTACCAGTTTGTTCATCCTGGAAAGGCCAATGTGATGACCGATGCCTTGAGTAGAAAGGTGGTGAGTTTGGGTAGCCTAGCATATATTCTGATTGGTGAGAGATCGCTTGCATCAGATGTTCAGGCCTTGGTCAATCAGTTCGTGAGTTTAGATGTTTCGAAGCCTAGTTGGGTTCTAGCTTGCATGGTTTCTCGGTCTTCTTTATATGATCACATCAGACCCATTTGCTTATCCTTAAGGATACGGTTTAACACGGTGATGACAAGGAGGTTTCTATTGGAGATGATGGGGTGTTGCGGATGCAGGGTTAAATTTGTGTGCCTAACATGGATGGCTTACGTGGGTTGATTCTTGAGGAGGCCCACAGTTCGCGATATTTCATTCATCCGAGTACCGTGAATATGTATCAGGACTAGAGGCAGCACTATTGGTGGAAGAGAATGAAGAAAGATATAGTGGAGTTTGTAGATCGGTGCTTGAATTATCAGCAGGTGAAGTACGAGCATCAGAGGTCGGGTGGTTTGCTTCAGAGGCTTGAGATTCCTGAGTGTAAATTGGAGCGTACACCATGGACTTCGTAGTTGGTCTCCCACGGACTTTGAAGAAATTTGATGCTATTTGGGTGATTGTGAATTATTGACTAAGTTCGCGCACTTCATTCCAGTTGAAACCGCATATTCTTTGGAGAGATTTCCTGAGATCTATATCCACAAGATTGTTCGCCTTCACGGTATGCTGGTGTCCATTATTTAAGATCAGGGCACGCAGTTCACATCGCAGTTTTGGAGAGCAGTGCGGTGAGAGTTAGGCACACGGGTTGAGTTGAGTATAGCATTCCACCCTCAGACAGACGGACAGTCCGAGCGCACCATTCGAATATTGGAAGATATGCTACGCGCTTGTGTTATAGATTTTGGGAATTCGTGGGATCAGTTTCTACCGCTTGCAGAGTTTGCCTACAATAAAAGCTACCAATAGAGTATTTAGATGGCTCCGTATGAGACCTTGTATAGCAGGCGGTGTCAGTCTCCGGTTGGTTGGTTTGAGTCGGGTGAGGCTAGACTATTGGGTACTAACTTAGTTCAGGATACTTTGGAAAAGGTTAAGTTGATTCAGGATCGGCTTCGCACGGCCTAAGTCTAGACAAAAAAGTTATGCCGACCGAAAGGTTCGTGATAATGCCTACATAGCAGGAGAGAAGTTTTTACTCAGAGTTTCACCCATGAAGGGTGTTATGAGGTTCGAAAAGAAGGGTAAGTTGAGCCCTCGGTATATTGGCCCTTTTGAGGTGCTTGAGAGGATTGGAGAGGTGGCTTACAATCATGCATTGCCACCAATTCTATCGAGGGTTCACCCAGTGTTTCATGTTTCCAAGCTACGGAAGTATTTCGGTGATCCGTCTTATGTTTTGGACTTCAACATTGTTCAGTTAGATGGGGATTTGACTTATGATGTGGAGCTAGTGGCCATTTTGGATCGGCAGGTTCGAAAGTTGAGATCAAAGAATATAGCTTCAGTGAAAGTACAGTGGAGAGGTCAGCCAGTTGAGGAGGCTACTTGGGAGACCGAGCGGGATATGCGGAGCATCTATCTACTCCTATTTGAGGCTCCAGGAATGATTATAGACCCGTTCGAGGACGAACGTTTGTTTAAGAGGGAGAGAATATAATGACCCGGCCGGTCATTTTGAGTATTGTAGCTTTGTTTCCCCATTTATTTCTTACTATGTTCGTTTGTTGTTATGTGACTTACCGGGGTGGTTGGTTTGGTTCGAGGTATGTTTCGGAATAAATTGGGAAACTTAGTCCCAAGATTGGAAGTCTAAGTTGAAAGAGTTGACCGGATGTTGGCTTATGTGTAAATGACTCCGTAATGGATTTTTTATGGTTCCAATATCTTTGTATGGTGATTTTGGACTTAGGAGTGTGTCTGGATAATGATTTGGAGGTTCGTAGGTCATTTTGGCTTGAATTTGCGAAAGTGGGAAAGTTAGGAGGTTTGACCGAGAGTTGACTTTATTGTTACCGAACACGGATTTTGGTTTCGGAAGTTGGAATAAGTCTATTGTGTCATTTATGACTTGTGTGCAAAATTTGAGGTCAATCAGAGTTGATTTGGTGTGTTTCGTCATTGGTTTTAGAGATTGGAAGCTCAATAGTTCATTAGGCTTGAACTGAGGTGCGATTTGTATTTTCGATGTTTTTTGATGTGATTTGAGGATTTGACTAAGTTCGTATGATGTTTTAGGATGTTTTGGTATGTTTGGATTGAGTCCCGAGGGCCTCGGGTGAGATTCAGATTGATTGGGGATTGAGTTTGGCCTTGTAGGGCTGCAGAATTTCTGGTGTTTGGTTTCCTTGTTCGCATTCGCGAGAGAGGTCTAGCGTTCGCGAAGTGTATCGGGGTGAATTTTGAAGTTCGTTCTTCGCATTTGCGAAGAAGGCCACGCGTTCGCGAAGATATAAGGGGTTTGTGCATCACGATCGCGATCACGAGAGGGGACTCGCGTTCGCATAGAAGGGTGAGGCGGGTGGGGCACCAGGCTTGTAAGCCTTCGCGTCCGCAGGAGATGGGTCGCGTTCGCGTAGGCATTGGTTCTGTGGTCATCGCGTTTGCGAGGGAGGTATCGCTTTCACATAAGAAGATTTTTGGAAGTTGGGGATTTTGTACTTCGCGAACGCGAGGCACTTTCCGCATTCGCGAAGAAGGGCATCTAGGCAGTAGTATATTATTTTAAAATCGAGGGTTTGTCCCATTTTTCATCTTTTGAGCTAGAGACCTCGGTTTTGGGTGATTCTTGAAGGGATTTTCAAGGAGTTTATTGGGGTAAGTGATTCTAACTCAGATTTGACTAATATACATGAATCTATAATTATTTTTACCATTTAATTAGTGTTTTGGGTTTGAAAATTGGGGAAATTTGTGGAAAACTTCATTAGCTATATTTTGAGGATTTGAAAGGCGATTTGAGGTCGGAATTGGATGATTTTGGTATAGTTGGACTCGTTGTTTAATGCGTGTTTGAATTTTGTTAGTTTTGTCGGGTTCCGAGACGTGGGCCCGAGGTTGACTTTTTAACTTTGGTTAAAGAACTTAGCTTTATCGTATGGAATAGATTTCTATAGCTTGTATTGATTGTATTAAGTTGCTTGTAGCTAGATTCAAGTCGTTCGGAGGCCGATTCGCGAGGCAAGGGCTTGTTGGAGTTGTGATTTGTGCGGTTTGAGGTAAGTAACAATTCTAAACATGGTACTGAGGGTATGAGTCCCTGGATTTCGTGTTATATGGTTGGTGTTGAGGTGACGCAGATGCTAGGTGATGGGCGTGTGGGCGTGCACCGTGGTAATTGTGACTCGGTTGATTCTGTGGTACTGTGTAGTTATCATATCTTGTTGCTATTAATGTATTCCCTACGTGTTAGAGTAATTGAGTCGCGATCCATTTTAGAAATCATACTTAGGTTATATGCTTATTCTGGTGAGACCCACTGAGGTCATTTCTGTTGTTGAGTTATTTGCTTAAATTGCAATTATGTACTTGGTCACAACAATCATTTTCTTATCATATCTCAGTCTCTGTTATCATTTATTGTTACATCATGTTATCATTGTTTGGGCTGATTGGTATGAGTTTTGTGAGCCCGAGAGATTAGACAGATTGATGACTAAGTTGGGGCCTGAGGGTCAGCTTGTGAGTGATATTTATGGGATCAGGCTACACATTGCATCAGGCTTTATTGACATATTTATGGGATCGGGATGCACACCGCAGCATATCATGTTGACTTATATTAGTGCTTGGGCAGGATACTCCCCTCCGAAGTCTGACATACCACTAGTGAGCGCAGGTACTATTGAGTGTTGAGTGCGAGTGCCGAGTGCCGAGTGTGAGTGCTGAGTGATTGAGAGTGTTGAGCGATTGAGAGTGTTGAGCGATTGAGTGTGCTGAGTGAGGTTGAATTCTCCGAGAGTGTGAGTATATGAGTTTATAATTGTGTTGCATTACAGGTGACATGCATATTTGACATGTAGACATAGAGATGTAACATTCCTCATGCTAGCTATACTTGGCATATTTTATCAGTATTGAGCCTAAACTATTGAATTTGAAAGCATGTCTACATTTTTGTACTGTGTACAAACTGATTATGAGATTTTTCTAAGTTATTACTGTCATTTCCCTGTTATATTTGTACGGTCATTATGTGGATTTAGACTGTACCTTTGTGAGCTCGTCACTACTTTCAGCCCAAGGTTAGTCATGTTACTTATTGAGTACATTGGGTTGGTTGTACCCATACTACACTGCGCACTTCATGTGCAGATCCAGATACATCTGGACCCGGTGGTTTCTAGACTTGGAGCATTACCTGCTTGGAGACTATTGAGGTAGTTGTTATGGCATCCGCAGACCTCAACTCTCATTCTTTTTAGTTTATTTAGCACTGTTCTATCTTTCCAGACAGTTGCATTAGAAGTTTTGACTGTGTTGACATTTAGTAGCTCATGTACTCGGTGACACCCGGATTTTGGAGATTTTGTATTTGAGTCGCAGTTATTCCTATCAGTTATTTATGAGATTCTTCACTGTTAAACTTATTACATCATGTTTTCAATTTAAAATTCATAGTTTATTGGTGATTGTCGACTTGCCTAGTACTGTGATAGGCGCCATCACGACATGTTGATATTTGGGTCGTGATAAGTACACTCATACTCAGCACACTCACAGTGCTTGGCACAAGTGCCCCTCACCATCACACACACAACCACACTCAGCATTGTACGGGTGCCTGGCACAAATTTCCCTCACTAAAGCACATATATAATATCGTACCTACGCTCACTGTAATATCAGACTCCGGAGGGGCGGATCCTTTCCCAAGCGCTAATCAACAATCAATATAATTGTTGCAACGTGCAACCCGATCCAGATATTAATCTGTTGCGGCGTGCAACCCGATCCAATATAAAATCACAATACGACTCTATGACCCACATCAGTCATCAACCGCTCAAGTCTCAATGGCTCACATCTCATAGAACTCGGCTCAAATAACATCACATATAGAAGGCAATAACAACATATGTTATCACATACAAATAATGTATAGAGACTGAGATATAATATGCGGATGAAGAATTATGACTGAGAATATGAGTACAATAAGACAAACAGTTCAAAATAGCAAGAATAGCCATATCAAGTAGGGAAAACACGGATATAACGAGGCATGAAAGCAAACAAGTCTTATGGTATCCTAAAGTCTACCTGGATCATGAATACCCCAGTGTACGCACACACGCCTGTCACCTAGCACGTGCGTCATCCCCAACACATCTCAAGTATCATAGTTAACATGGATAATTACCCTCAAACCAAGTTTAGATATGTTACTTATCTCAAAACGCATGAATCAATACTCCAAAAAGTATTTCCCACGTGAATCAACCTCCAAGCTCGAATCTAGTCAAAGGAACTCAATATAATCAATAAAAGCCATAGGAAACAACCCCAAACAATAAAGCTAAGATCTTGGTCCAAATATGCAAAGCCAACCCAAAAAGCCAACCATGGGCCCGCACCCCAAAACCTGACAAAACTCACAAATCTCGAACACCCACTCCACTACGAGTCCAAATAAATGTGTTTCATCCAAAATCGACCTCAAATCGACCCTCAAATCATAAATTTTTACTCTCCAAAATCATAGAAAAAGATCCCCAAATTTTACCTTTAATTCACCTAAACTAGGTGTAATAATACATGGGTAATTAATATCTAATGATGTTTTAACTTCAATACCACACAAGAGGGGGGTGATTTGTGTGGTGTCCAATTTTTCGCGTGCACGAATTATGGAAAGACCTGGTTCTTCTATGTATTCCTTATACTACTGTTGCAGAATAATAAATGCAGAAATTAAAGAACACAAAGATTCTTATGTGGAAAATACCTGGCTCAAAAGGTGAAAAAACCACGACCTACTTCCCAGTAGGATTTTCCCAAAACTCTTCACTAAATCACTGAGCCAAAAATTGCATTTACAAAATACTTTTGTAAGCCTAGGATTAACTCTAATCCCGTTGTGGCACACAGCCTCTAACTATTGCGACAACTTCAAGTTAACTCTAACTTGAATACTCTGAGTACCTATTACAATTGCCTCTAGATAAAGCTGAAAGGTACAATATGAAAACACCTACTACAATTGAACTAGAATAAAAGACAGACACTTGGAACTGGTTCTTGTATCTGGTTCATGTAGCTTCAGGTTCGTACACTTGAATCACACACGAACTGCTTGCAAAATGCCTTGCTATTTTGCTCTCAATTCACGTTTAACTTTTGCTTTTGTGCGTCCCATGTAGAATGAGAACTTCCTACGATTTATAGAGTTAGTAGAGTAGAAAACAACTAGAGTTCTAATGCTACTCTTCCTTGGTGGAAGAGTTCTAGTTGATCTCAACCTCTAACTCCTCCCTTATCTTAGATAATTTTCTCGTTGAGTAAGGAGACCTTCTCCTTATCAATTATGCAATCTTTTCGATCAGGAGATATCTATTATTATGTTAGATTTCGTTTATCTCCTGTATGTGCATCTCATGTGCTTTGAATATGCCCGTGTCTATGCCTACCAGTGATGGACCTGGTTCATCCCTGAGTTCCTTTATCAATCTTCAAAACTATCCTTTCCTTGGGCCAACAAATTCCCCATTTTTGATGATGACAAATTTTGTGCTTCCATAAGCTTAGGCCCTGTTTCAACTTAGCTCAACATCAACACAATGTTAGAAACATTTTTTCTTTTTATCACTTATCATCAAGGACCATGTTTATTAGGTTATAAATATCACTATTCAAAGTGTAAAGCACAACCTTTTTCTCCCTTTTGGCATCATCGAAAAGTTGCATAAAAACTGTAAGATAACCAGATTTTAAAACTTACTCATGGCCACTGGAGTTACTTCAAATGCAATCATGGATTAATCATCATAGATCAAGCTAAGAATTTTAACCATCAAAGAAATATAAACAAACAGTTAGAGAAAAAATAGTGAATTTCATTGATGATTAATAAGATTCTACCACAAAGCATAAGAAGAAATAAAAATACTGAAAACATGAGCAAACAAAAAACATCCCAAACTGGGTCACTGGTTGATCTACACTAGGCTAGGAGGCTTAAGGCTTGGAAGAACTAGGTGCTTGGTTTTTTTTTTGGCTTGGAGAAGTTTCAGGATATCTTGAAGAATTCCATCATTTTTCTCCTTTTCCCTTGCTAGTTCAGTTCTGAGAGCATCTCTCTTAGACTCTACCTCAGCCAACCTTTTCTTCAGCCTCTCAATCTCAGCATCCTTAGCCCCACTTTCTTGCACCAAGGCTCGCACCTTGCTATTCACTAGTACCTTCTTAGATGAACCAGGTTCTTTAGGAGTGACATGGACTTCATAGTCACAAGCAGGTAGCGTATTTGCCCCAAAATGATCCTTGCTTGTACCAACCTCCCTTTCTTCTTTGGATTATAACTCTCAGTCACTCTCTTCAGTAGGTCTGCGAGGGTTTCCTGTTCAGATGAAACAGGTTCATCTATATTTTTCCCAAGTTGAACCAGCCCTTCTCGGCTTCGCCAGACCCACTTCCCCCTGTTTTCTTTACACTCTCCTCTACTCCAGCATATTTTTCTTCCCAAACAACCATTGCACTTGTGTCTTTGGTTAAACTCACAGGAGTGGGTGAAGAATCAACCACTCTTTTACCCTTTCTCCTCACAGCACTTCGAACACCCTTGCTCTCTTTTTCTTTTTCTTTTTCATTTTTACCATTAATTCCTCCAGACTCTGTAGTTTCAACACCTGCTATAGACCCTACTAGTATAAACCTATTCTCCAAATTTGTTCTCTCCCTGCAACAGCCTTGCGAGCAAGCATCTTTACTCTTTTCTTAGAGGTTGGGGTGGTGGAAGGGATGATAGTGAGTGTGGAAGTCTAATCAAACTGAATTTCAGTTTTGAAAAAATTTTGGAGTGTATCCCTAGAATCTAGGTACTTCAATTCGGTTGAGACTCTTTTGAACAGAATTGGTTCACTTGTAACAGATAAGTCCAAAAGGAGTTTGTGAAGATGTCAGCTATTTACTTGTCAGTAACACAAAATTCCACAGTGATCAATCATTTTTCATAGTTATCCCTCAAAAAGTGATGCCTAACATCTATGTGCTTAGTTGTCTTATGATGAACCAGGTTCTTGGTCATACTAATTGCACTAGTGTTATCACAAAAAATAGGGATACAACCAACATCAATTCCAGAGTCCATTAATTGTTGTTTGATCCACAACAATTGAGCACAACATGAAGCAGCAACAACATACTCAGCTTCAACAGTAGATAAGGCCACTGAATTTTACTTTTTGGTAGCCCAAGACACAAGACATGAGCCAAGAAAGTGTGCCATACCTGAGGTGCTCTTTCTATCCACTAGAAAACCTGCATAATCAGCATCAGCATATCCCACTAGATTGAAATTACTACCTTTTGTATACCATAGACAGAGATCAGTGGTGTCTTTTAGATGTCTCAAAATTCTCTTGACAACAGTCAAGTGAGACTCCTTTGAATTTGCCTGAAATCTTGCACAAAGGCCTACACTGAAAACAATGTTAGGTCTACTAGCAGTGAGATACAACAATAAGCCAATCATTCCCCTATACAACTTCTGATCGACAGATGAACCAGGTTCATCCATATCCAACTTTGCAGCTGTTGCAATATGAGTGTCAATTTTTTGGAATCTTCCATTTTAAACCTTTTAAGCAACTCTTTTACATATTTCTGCTGATGGATCATAGTTCCATTTGAATTTTTTTAAATTTGTAAGCCTAAAAAGAAATTAAGCTCTCCCATCATGCTTATTTCAAATTCACTCCTCGTTAGTTTAGCAAATTCTTTATTTAACTTATCAGTAGTTGCTCCAAATATTATATCATCAACATATATCTGAACTATTAAAAAATCTTTATCTTTTGCTTTCAAGAACAAAGTATTGTCAATTTTGCCTCTCTTGTAGTCATGCTCAAGCAAAGATTTTGATAATCTTTCATACCATGCTCTTGGTGCCTGCTTGAGCCCATAAAGTGCTTTGTCAAGTTTGTACACATGATCAGGATTTTCCTTGTTCTCAAACCCTGGAGGTTGTTTGACAAACACTTTTTCCTTCAAATAGCCATTTAGGAAGGCACTCTTGACATCCATCTAGTGAATGGTGAATTCCATGTAGGCAGTAAAGGCTATGAGGAGCCTTATAGCTTCCAACCTTGCCACTGGGGCAAAAGTCTCATCATAGTCTATGCCTTCCTCCTGACTATATCCTTGAACCATCAATCTTACTTTGTTTCTTGTAACGGTTTCATCTTCATCAAGTTTATTTTTGAAGACCCACTTAATGTCAATTACTGATCTATCCAAGGGTCTTGGTACCATATGCTAAACTTGACTCCTTTCAAATTGGTTGAGTTTATTTTGCATTGCATTTACCCAATCTGCAATTACTAGTGCTCGAAGGGTCTAAAATACCCGATTAACACAAAAACGAAAAAGGAAGACGCTAACCCACAAAACTTGAGCATGAATATGGTCCTTTTTTTTTGTTGGTAAATATGAATATGGTGTTTTAACATCACGTGATCCGTTTTTGTATAAAATCGTACACCATTTCCTTTATTCTCAAAACTGGAATAGATCCCTCCGAACGGCTCCTTGAATAGTCACTGCTGCATTTTTTCCCAACTCCAAACCAAGCTTCATATTTTTCGCGAAATACCAGAAGACAAGACATCGTATGTGTTAGCTTTATATTAAATTGGTAGTATCCTCTCTATTGAAATGCAAAATGGACTCCTCATGCTTAGATTGTTTGATTGAAATTAATAACAGAACGCTGGTTTTCCTTTTGCCTTCTCTTAGGGTTTAGGGTTTGTTTGATTAAGAAGTGGGATATTCTTTAATAATCTCGAGCTATTAATTTGATAAACAACTTTTTTGGGTCGATTTTATTTACAATTTTAATTGCACCAATAATGAGTTTCCCTATTAAATTTCTAGTACTTTATAGACCCAATTTTGAAGTCTTGGACTCTTTAAAGTTTAATTTTTGAACTGTGACTTGTTTGTATATCTGCATGCATGTGTGTCAATGTAGTAAAAAAGGAGCTTTTTTTTCTTTCTCTATGTAGGTCTTCTTCCACTTTGTTTAATGTGCTTTATTTTATATTTATTTATGTTTTTTAATCTTTTTTGTTCCTGGAACTTCATTACTTGCAGAACTTCATTTCCTTCCAGACTGAATATACTGGTTTTATTAAGCAAGAGGTAACCATTGTTTGTTTGGAGCATATAATGAAATCCTTTTGAAATGCACCAGTATGGGGTTTGTCATGGAGGGCATCTAATGCTATATTTTTCATATTTGATTTAATGCCGCTATATTTTGTCTTGAGATTCTTTTGGTAAAATATGGCATGACATGCTATGTACTTCTGCACTGTGTTTTCTACCATGTTATCCATTGTTTAGTTCGATGGTTGTATAACATGAAATTTTATCTTTTGGCATGTTTTTACATATGTTTCTTAGTCCTTATGTTTCAACATATTGCATAAATATTCTGATGTGAAACCACTGATGTTTTCCAGGGTTGCTTCTGATTTGGCCATCCTGCCATGGCTAATAATTCTCACTTCACTGGCATGCAGGTATCCCTTCCAGAAGAATCTTTTTCCCTTTTCCTAAAGTTAGAAAATTTCGGTTTAATATAAAATTCTTATGCATTCTCTGGTATTTATACATCAAATACTTTGGTATCTCTGGTACATCGAATACGTTGGTGTCAAAATCTGTGTATGTAGAGAATAAGGTTCTACCACTTTTTGTATACCACTTGTATACCGGAATTTTCCTCCACTACATCAATGAACGTTACTTTATCAGAAAAGGCTTCTCGGAAGGCACAGTAGTTGCTGAATGGAGGTGTGCCAAGGTATAATGAATATGCAATCTGTATCATTCATACACACACATGTGTGTGTGTGTGTGTGTGTGAGAGAGAGAGAGAGAGAGAGAGAGAGAGAGAGAGAGAGAGAGAGAGAGAGAGAGAGAGAGAGAGAGAGGGAGATTTTGTCTTAATAACAAAAATGTAGTCTTTCAATAGTTTTGTTTGAAATCTGTTATGAGAACAACTATCCTAGGCCTAATCCTCTTTACTAATTTTGTTAGAATCTTACGCCTTCTCTATCAGTAGTCTTCTGCCTTGACTTACATATGTCTAGACAATATACAATTTTTTCCTGATAAGGAAAGGAAGGTACACCGTTGCCGGGGATTGAACCCCGGTCACCCACGTGAGGCAATATACATAAATGGAAGTACGTTCTTCTAAAATCTTCCTGAGTACTGCTCCTGGAGAATTTGTTTGTGTCTTATATGTGTTTACTATTAACTTGAATGTTGTTGCTATGAAACTAACCCTTATTAACAAAGAGGTGACGTGGTTTGTCAGTCTGCTCTGTTTACTTTGGTGGTGGATATTTAGAGTAAGAAAGATCTGAAAACTGATGTGCAGTAGGTAAAAGAATTGGTTGAGATTCTATTATCACGTTTGCTTTCGGTTTTCGTCTTTTACTGACAACATTCTTTTCCTGGATAATATTGATAGCAGAGCTCTGTCCCTATCATTCTTCAGTCATATTTTGAATTTATTACAGTTAATAGTTGAGACATCTGTGCTGCTGTTAGTGTCTCTACGAGCATAGAGAAGTTGAGGATAGCTTCCATTAAGGACTAGTAGGTTGATCTGTTTTGTTTCTGCTTTCTTCTTGACGGGGCTGCCTTTAGAGGACACCTCTGATTTGATACATTTAGGGACCAAGTTCTGGAATGGAACTCCTAGAGGCTTTCTGATTGGAAATTACTTCATTATTTCCCTGTTGTTTGCTTTGGTTTGTTGCTTTACTCTTCCTGAGTTTGATAATCAAAATATTTCTTAATATTTATCCTTATAAGAGTATGGGTGATGCATGTTCTTTCTAAAATGGATTGACAAAAGGTTACGTGGTTGGAAACTTGTTGACCACTCTAAGAAGGAGAGGAGGAGGAGGAGGAGGAGGAGGAGGAGTAGTAGTAGTAGTAGTAGTAGTAGTAGGTTATCTAAAAGCGTTTCCTTGGAGAGGTTAGTTTTGGCACTCATCTTTGGAGTCTAACAACTTCTGTAAAACTTATGACAATAGAGACAACTAGAGCTCAAGGTCTACTGACAGAGGTTCCTATTCCAATCCTTGGATGTTTCTCCTTAAGTTACTAGTTTTCCCTGTTAAAAATAGATATTTGTTGGGCAAATAGCATTTTTAGTCCCTATGTTTTAATTAGATTATCTGCCATTACAAAGAAACCTTTCCTCTCCTTTTCTTGTAGAATTCTTCAACTGAAGACTAAGAACTTTCCTGAAATTCAATGGTAGTGTTTGTCTCCCATGTACTTAACAATTGCATACGGGACTTGAACTTCCTTTTCCATTCAGAGCCAACAGAGACTCCTTGATTATCTGCAATATTTCCATCTCAATCTTAAGAACACTGAAATTCTAAGCTACAAAATCTAAATTCACCAAAATTGGCAAATGAAAATGATGAGCTGAGCAAAACTGAGAGTAACACCATATGAAATACTAGTGAATGTGAAAGTAGCGATAAAAAAATGGAGGTTTTCTCGAGGGTAAGGAGAATGAATAATACCCTCGGCAAATTTCTGGGTTTCTTCCCATTGATATAACAGGTTTTTTCGTCGCCAGATGCTGCTCGTTATCCTTGGAAGCCTCTGCCTGCGGCTGCTGCTTGACGGTGGGGTTCTCCACTTCTCCTGTTGCTCCCATGAATTTTTGTTCTGAAACTATGTAGGATTTGATTAAATGTAAGCTCAGATGAGCTTTGCATGCTTAAACGAGATAGAAACAGAACATGACGATAACAAATGCAAAGTGTAGTCTTGAGTGTTCAATGTTGCTTTTTAACTTATTGCCACGTCTGATGACTAACCCACCAGAATACAATACAAGAAATAATTTATGGAGTACAAAACAAGGGAAAATTAGATGCCTGAATTTGTTGTCCTTAATGTTTAACAGCCCATAATTTTGTTTGATGTTCGTTTGTATAAGGACTAGACACACACATTGCTTAATTGAAGGTCAAATGTGCTTCTTCACATATCCAAGGACTAAAAAGTAATAATGCAATAACACATGGACTAAAAATGCTATTGGCCCTATTTTTTAGTAAGGTAATTAATTTTAATTAATGTAAGGGAAATCCCCGTATACAAGTAGTATACCAAAAAGTAGAGCAACTTAGACCGAACTATGTTTCTCTACAAAAGTCACCTAATCATCTATACAAACAAGGACCTTATGGGTGTACCAAAAAGGAACTAGAGACAGGAGGTTGCTCCTTACATGTACAAAATCATCCTCGACCCCTTCAAACGCTCTCCTATTCCTTTCCCTCCAAACTACCCACATAAATAGCTACTGGAACTACATCCCATGCCTTGGGTCTTCTCCTCCTCCTGAAAGCTCAGCTGTACATTGCCTCCTTTACTGTTCTTGGCGTGACCCATTGTACTCTTAAGCAGTTTAGGACCTCCCACCATAGGCGCGTAGCTACTTGACAATGTAGTAGTAAGTGGTCCACATCTTCTCCTGAACAATTACACATATAGCACCAGCTAACATGTCTGATTCTCCTTCTCAAATTCTTGGCAGTCAATATTGCTCCCTTAGCAGCCAACCACACAAAGAAGCGCCGTTTTTTGGGCGCCCTTGGTATCCTAATCGAAAAATGGGGTGAAGTCTACTTCATTCCTTACTAGGAGTTTGTGATAGAATAATTTGACTGAGAACTGTCTATCCCTCCCCTTCTCCCATCTCCAACTGTCAAGTACAAGGTGCAATGCATACTGTTTGTAAAGTAGTTCTACTTTTTGCGTCACTTGGCCATCAGTTTGTTTTCATTTTTCTTCTGCCTGACGGTGCTTTCCGTTCATCCCGTTTTAGTGTAGATTCCTTTTCTTCTAAGTTTAGATGAGAGTGAGGTGGACGATTTCATGTATTCTTAGAAAGTTACTTCATTTTCTGGCCAATTCTCAGTGTTAATTTTCTTGGAAGGTTTGTCATAAGTTAAAAGATTCAGTACTCTGCAATTACCTGGGAAAGACAGGCAGAGCCCTTAACAGCTGATTTGGACATTGTGGCTCAAAAGTAGAAAGAACTAGTTGGCTCGGATAGGTGTATCAATGGATAGTGAGTGGGGTGGAATGAGACTATGTCAGATGGTTATTAAAAAGTAACCACACCCTTGTAGAATAACAACTCCAACTCAATAAACTACCAGTGAGTTGCATCTTAACTAGCTTAGCTGAAGTCTCACTAATATATTCTAGTTCTTTCCTAGTTTGACACAATTTTTGCATTAAAAGATGTGTTTCTTGTAACCCGAAAAGAAAAGACACTTTGTCCATCAGAAGCAGTTGAACCCAAGCCTTTAGGTAAAGATGCTTATAATTTTGTCCATTCTGGTCAAGCGCTATGATAGGCCATATGTTTGCTATCTGTCGTTATTCTCATTTCAAGCTTTGTATTGATTAGATGATGACAGTGGTTGAGCCACACCAGTTATTTTGTACACAGTTTTACACCATCTTGTTATTATGAAAGATTATCTGATTTATCAAAACAAGAAAAAGGTTTTCATGTTACTATCCGTTTTGTCTCCCAGATTCAGGTCTTGTCCTTCGAATTAATTTAGGCAGTTGTGCATGGATACTCTCAACATTGTTGCAATGATTGGAAAATCAACTAAATGTGATTGAAAAGTAGTTATATTGCTGATTTCATCTGTTCTCCCTTGCATGAATGTTGGTTGAGAAAGCCTCCTATACCGCCTTTGGCTGGTCCTCCAGGTCCTCATCAAGGTGCTATTCCATCCATGTCGCTGCAGGTAAAGTTTTTTACGTATTTTGGGGGCTGGGGTGGAGGGATAAATGGTGTTTGACTGTAGAATTGCTATGATAATTATGTTTCCCACGTTTTAGCAGTTCCAGCCTATGCTTCCACCCCAGCAGGCACAACCATATGTTTCCGGGCCATCTCAACAGTTTCAGCCACTTGGACATACAAATGTTGCAATGCCTCCTCAACCTTCACAAATCCAATTTCCTCAACCAATGCAACAGGTTGCTGGTAGACCTGTAGTAGGAGGACATATCATGCCTCAAGGACCACCTACTCCCCATGATTTTCAGCGAAATAGGCCTGTCACTCCTGTTCAAGCACCACTTCAGCCAAATCTTCCAATGTCAAATAACCACATGCCTGGTGCAGGTGGCCCAAGTTTGCCATTATCTTCTTCATATAATGTAAGACCTTGAGAAGAGCTCTTGTGGTTATTGTTTTATTAGTTTTCAATGTTCGTAGAAAGGAGAGATGGTTGGCATCTCCCCTGACAGCCTTCGGGCTTTACCTGTTACAACACATCCGGTTAAGGCTTCCCGCTTCGGTGGATCTTACCCCAATTTTTTCCATCTCCAAAAAAAAAAATGTTTTCTTTCATCATATTGTTGAAATTCATCATTTCTGTTGCCATCTTCATCTTGTGGGAAACAGCAGGTAAATGCAGATTCTTCCAGCTCCCATTATCAGATGCAGATACATGATCATAGTTTTCCGTCAGGGGGACAACCCTGGATGTCAACAAGTAATCATAATGTGAACTCTGTGACAAATATGCAGAAGACTGGGGAACTAGCAGCCCACTTGGCTGTTCCAGTGAGAATTCAATGTGTTTAATTGTGTATGTTTCTATCTGTTTCAATGTTTTTAATATATTTTGGGTTTCAGGAAGCTGTTTACGGGGTTGACTCTGTTGAGACTGCTCTGTCAGATTGGATTGAGCATGCTTCTCGAAAGGGGAAGAAGTATGTGATTACCTTCTTTTCTTGTCTTTAATTCTTGGTAACATGTTAAGGTTAATGGGTGTGTGTAACGGCTAAAAGAGTCAAATTTCAATTCTATGATACTGCAATTTCTGTTGAGGCTACTCCGTCAGATTGGATTGAACATACTTCTGGAAATGGAAAGAAGTATGTGATTTCCCTTTTTGACTTGGCTTTAATACTTGGTAACATGTTAAGGTTAATGGGTGTGTGTAGTGACTAAGAGAGTCAAATTTTCAATTCTATGATACTCCAATTTTTGGTAAGCAAACGTTTAAGATTCCAGTGAATGTACTGATATAAAATATTGGTATACAAGAAAAGGTGTGGAAAAGTATTAGCTTTTCATCCAGATCCAATCATTTATAGTTTGAGTGCTCTAGACACTAAAAGAAGAGCATGCCGAATTTGACTTATCGGAATCCTTGCTTTTGGATTATATTCACCTAGGTTACTCATAAGAATATGACGCTCAATTCCCTAGAACACGTGTATTTGAGAGTTGTGAGAAGGCACGGGAGAAAATATGTTATTGATATTGGATGATAAATACAATACAAGAGGTCCCTATTTATAGCTATACACTACAAGGAGATATTACTCCTCTTCCAATGTGAGACAAGACTACACTATACATATCTATAAACTAACACTCCTCTCAAGCCGGTGCATACACATCATATGTACCGAGCTTGTTACACATGTAACTAATACGAGAACCAGCAAGAGACTTAGTGAAAATATCTGCTAGTTGATCATTCGACTTTACAAACTTTGTAACAATATCTCCTGAAAGTATTACAAAGTGACAATCGATCTCAATGTGTTTAGTCGTCTCATGAAACACCGGATTTGACGCAATATGAAGAGCAGCTTGGTTATCACACACTAGTTCCATTTTGCTGATTTCTCCGAACTTTAACTCCTTGAGCAACTGCTTGACCCAAACTAACTCACACGTCGCCATAGCCATGGCCCGATATTCGGCTTCGGGCCTAGATCGAGCAACTACATTCTATTTCTTGCTCTTCCACGAGATCAAATTACCTCTTACTAGAACACAATATCCAGACGTAGAACGTCTATCAAAAGGTGATCCTGCCCAATCAGCATCTGTGTACCCAACAATCTGCTCGTGGCCTCGATCCTCGAATAGTAATCCTTTGCCTGGAGCTGACTTTATATACCGAAGAATGCGAACAACTGCATCCCAGTGACTATCACAGGGAGAATCCATAAACTGACTTACAACACTCACCGGAAAAGAAATGTCAGGTCTAGTCACTGTGAGGTAATTCAATTTGCCAACCAACCTCCTATATCTCGTAGGGTCTCTAAGAGGCTCCCCATGTCCAGGCATAAGCTTAGCATTCGGATCCATAGGAGAGTCAATAGGTCTGCAACCCATCATTCCAGTCTCCTCAAGAATGTCTAAGGCATACTTACGCTGTGAAATAACAATACCTGAGCTAGACTGAGCGACCTCAATACCTAGAAAATACTTCAATCAGCCCAGATCCTTAGTCTGGAAGTGCTGAAAGAGATGTTCCTTCAGATAAGTAATACCATCCTGATCATTACTAGTAATAACAATATCATCAACATAAACCACTAGATAAATACACAGATTAGGAGCAGAATGCCGATAAAACACAGAGTGATCAGCCTCACTACGAGTCATGCCGAACTCCTGAATAATTGTGCTGAACTTACCAAACCAAGCTCGAGGGGACTGTTTCAAACCATATAGTGACTTGCGCAATCTGCACACACAACCATTAAACTCCCCCTGAGCAACAAAACCAGGTGGTTGCTCCATATAAACTCCTTCCTCAAGATCACCGTGGAGAAAAGCATTCTTATTGTCTAACTGATAAAGAGGCCAATGACGTACAACAACCATGGACAAAAAGAGACAAACAGATGCTACTTTAGCCACGGGAGAGAAAGTATCACTATAATCAAGCCCAAAAATCTGAGTATATCCTTTTGCAACAAGACGAGCCTTAAGCCAATCAACCTGGCCATTCGGGCCGACTTTGACTGCATAAACCCAACGACAACCAACAGTAGACTTACCTGCAGGAAGAGGAACAAGCTCCCAAGTGTCACTCGCATGTAAAGCAGACATCTCGTCAATCATAGTATGTCGCCATCCTGGATGAGATAGTGCCTCACCTGTAGACTTAGGGATAGAAACAGTGGACAAAGAAGATATAAAAGCATAATGTGGTGACGACAGACGATGATAACTTAAACCGACATAGTGGGGATTAAGATTAAGTGTGGATCGTACACCTTTGCGGAGTGCAATTGGTTGACTAAGAGGAGAGAAGTCCGCAGTAGGTGCAGAATCTGCTGCGGGGCGTGAATCACCTGGGCCTGATGCTGGATGTGGACGACGATGATAATTCAAGAGTGGTGGAGCTGCAGAAGGTTGAACTGGATTATGTGGAGGAACTGGAGCTATAGGTGGTGGAGCTACAACCGGAGCTATAGGTGGTGGAACTGGAGCTATAGGTGGTAGAGCTACAACTGGAGCTATAGGTGGTGGAGCTACAACTGGAGCTGTAGGTGGTGGAGCTGGAGTGACTGAATCTCCAAAAGATGAAACTGGTAGTACCTCAGAAATATCTAAGTGATGACCTGAACCTGTGAAGTATGATTGGGTTTCAAAGAAGGTAACATCAGCAGACATAAGGTACCGCTGGAGGTCAGGAGAGTAGCATCGATACCCCTTTTGTGTTCTCGAGAAACCCATAAATACGCACTTAAGAGCACGAGGAGCTAACTTATCTGTTCCTGGAGTAAGGTTATGGACAAAACAAGTGCTTCCAAAGATACGGGGTGGAAGAGAGAACAAAGGTAAGTGGGGAAACATGACAGAGAATGGAACTTGGTTCTGGATAGCTGAAGATGGCATAAGATTAATAAGATAGCAAGATGTAAGAACGGCATCCCCCAAAAACGCAACGGAGCATGAGATTGTATGAGTAGGGTACGAGCAGTTTCAATAAGATGTCTATTCTTTCTTTCAGCTACCCCATTTTGTTGAGATATGTACGGACAAGATGTTTGATGAATAATCCCATGAGATTTCATAAACTGCTGAAATGGGGAAGACAAATACTCTCGGGCATTATCAGTACGAAATGTGCGAATAGAAACCCCAAATTGATTTTGAATTTCAGCGTGGAAGGTCTGGAAAATAGAAAACAGCTCAGATCGATTTTTTATCAAAAATATCCAAGTGCACCTGGAATAATCATCAATGAAACTGACAAAGTAGCGGAATCCTAAGGTGGAACTGACCCGACTAGGACCCCAAACATCTGAATGGACTAAAGTAAAAGGTGACTCTGCTCGATTATCAAGACGCCGAGGGAAATGGGAGCGGGTATGCTTACCGAGCTGACATGACTCACACTCTAGAGCTGACAAGTGAGATAAACCAGATACCATTTTCTGAAGTTTTGACAAACTGGGATGTCCTAACCGTTTATGTAATAAATCTGGTGAATCAGTAACATGATAAGTTGTAGAAGGAAGACAAGATGTGAGTTCATGTGATTTAGCAAGAATAAGGTAATAAAGTCCGTTTGATTCACGCCCGGTACTAATGATCCACCCCGTACTGCGTTCCTGTATAAAAACATGGTCATCAAGAAATAAAACAACGCATTTAAGTGATTTGGCTAAGCGACTAACAACTATGAGATTAGAAGGACTATTGGGAACATAAAGGACTGAATCTAAAGGTAAGGAAGGAAGTGGGCTTGCTTGACCTATTGCAGTTGCCATGGTTTGAGACCCATTGGCCATTGTGACTTTTGGAAGAGATTGAGAATACGAAATAGTAGTGAAAAGAGATTTGTTACCAGAAATATGATCTGATGCACCTGAATCAATGACCCAAGACTTAGAGGATGAAGATTGGGAGAAACAAGTCACGCTATTACCTGTTTGAACAACAGAAGCTATCTCAGAAGATGTCTGCTTACATGCTTTATACTGAAGGAACTCAATATACTCTGCTAAAGAAACCATCCGACTATTCAAAGCATCGGTTCCCATGTCGCTACAATTTGTAGCAGTAGGGTTAACTTGAAATAGTGGAAATAAATAACTCCTGTGAGAAAACTGAAGAAATAGCTTGAAAAAACACTGTTTACAGCAGGAAAACAGAACACTGTTCTGTGCCGGAAACACTATTTCACGCCGGAAACACTGTAGCTCGCCGGAAAATTTCAAAGTTGTCGGAATTTGTTGTAACCAGGATGGATAGACTCGGAATTCCTTTGCGAGCAAGCTGTCCTGAAGAAATATTTTCAAAAAATGGCCAGAAAGGTCACTGTTCACGCCGGAAAAATATAAAAGTGGCCGGAATTTGATTTGAATTAGATGGGTAGGTTCGGAATTTTGAGGAGAGCACACTGTCCTGAAGAAGCTTCACGAAAAAATTGCCGGAAAGTGGCCGGAACCCTCGTCGGAAAAGTTGTTGCCGCCGCGTGGAGGAGCGTGGCGGCTTTTCTGCCGGATAAAATTTCAGGGGTTGGTAGTCGGAGGGTGATCTACCTCGTGGTGGTGTTGGTTTTAGCACAACACCGACAGAAAGTGACTTTTACTTAGACAAGCCTTAGGTCACCGGAAAAATTACACGATGACTAAGTTCTTTCTTCCCGGTTAACGCTGGAATGACGCACAACGATCTTTTCTCACTAATGCTCTGATACCATGTGAGAAGGCACGGGAGAAAATATGTTATTGATATTGGATGATAAATACAATACAAGAGGTCCCTATTTATAGCTATACACTACAAGGAGATATTACTCCTCTTCCAATGTGGGACAAGACTACACTATACATATCTATAAACTAACAAGAGTTATTAGACCTTTGGCTAATAGTTCAGTTGTTCCTAGAGGAATTCACTCTGGGCAACCAAAAAAAGGGAGGGCTGTATCAGTGCCTGGGAGAATTATCCATCCCTCTAATAGAAGCTGATGATGTGAACTTAGAGCTCTTATCCCTCTTTCTAGATCGTCTTGCTACGCGCCATCTGTCAAAATGTTAAATGTGTTGCTTATCTCAGATATCTGCTCGCCAGGCAAGTTGACAGTTAGCACTTCCTTTCCTCTTTAAGACTCTTCAATTTCTCGCCAAATTGTCCACATCATTGTTGGAAATGTCACTTCCCAAGCAATGTCTCTATTTCTTCTTGTAATTCTGTCGCGACTCTGGAAAATGGTTCTTCATGTTTCCTTGCATACTCAACTGATATCTCTCATGTTTAGCATCTTATTCCATGCCCTTGCTACAGTGTAACTTTGAGAAATAAGTAGAAGAGTTTGGTGGAATGCATCAAAACAATATCTTACGCCTGAATGCTTCTATATGCACTCTTTACTATGCTTTTTTAAAGGTAAAATAACTTTATTATGATTGTAATTAGTTTGGAAAACAAGCTGTATAACCATAAAGTAGAAAATCCGCAAAAAAGATGATTCTCTATAAAAGATACCCAATCTCCTTACAAACTGGATTCTAATTGGTGCACCAAAAAGAAATTAGAGGTAATATTCATCAATGTACACAATCACTTTCTATCCCTTCAACAGCTCTCATATTTCTATCCCTTTAAAGGAAGGACATAAGAGCTAGTGGAGCAATATCCCACACCTTTGTCTTCTCTCCCTTCTTCTGAAAGCACAACTTAATATTGCCTCCTTCACTGTGCCTGACATCCTCCATTGTAAGCCGAACCATTTCAAAATCTCCCACCATAACTGATATGCTACATATAATGCAAAAGGAGATGATCTATATCTTTACACGAAGTGTTATACATAAAAAACCAACTGACATATGTAATCCTCCTCGTTCTAGTTTCGCTGTTGAGATCACTCCTCTTACTGTCAACCAAGCCAAAAAACATACCTTTCTGGTGTCCCAGCCAAATTGATTGATACAGGGATGCTAGTTCTTCTCTAACCAAAAGCTTATGGTAATACGACTTAACTGAGAGCCTCCTGTTGATCCCAACCCCATCTCCATTAGTCCTGTTTGACAAGCAATGCGTTTACCTTGTAGAACATTTCAAATAGGCTTTCAAGTTCATCTATCTCCCAATCTTGAAGACACTCCTCCTATACTTCAAGTCCCATTGAATTCCTCCTCATGCATCCTTCTTACCCGCTGTTCTGTCATTTCTTTCCGTAGATGTTTGGAAATGTGTGAATCAACCACACCACATGTGCTTCCAAAAATTGCCCCTAGTTCCATCCCCAACCCTAAATATGACTTATCCGCTGAACTCGTCCCATCCCTTCATAATATTACTCCACAGGCTGCTCCCAAAAGGAAAATGTGTTTTAAGTCCTCGGCCCCATCCACCTTTCATGTTTTTCTGCTATTACCCCCTCCATAGAGCTTGTTCCTCGATCTCAAATCTCTATGTAGAGCCTTGCTGAAAACATGAAGATCTATCCGTGAGGCCTCCCCATCTCTTTGGTGTCGTTACTCTCTCCCATCTGACTAAGTGAAGCTTCGGAGCCCCCTTTCCTTACTCCCATAAGCAGTTCCTTTGGAGTCTCTCTAATTTATATGAATACTAACCAATGCTTGTAGCGGTGACATGAAGCATGTCGGAATAGTCGACAAAACACTCTGTACTCCCTTCCTCCCTTTTGACAAATAGTTCCTGTGCCATCCTGCTAATCTCTTTTCAACTCTTTCAATCATCACTTTTCACTGTGTTTGGTCCTTGTTAGACGCACACAAGGCACACCAAGATGTATAGTGGGTAGAGCTCCAAATCGATATGGTCCACTGCGCCGCCCACTCACATGATCTCATACTTTGTGAGGTTTATCTTCAGATCTTGATACTATCTCATACCATATTGGGTTAATGTCTGCATCACAAACACTAATGTGTTGTCTGCGAACAAATAGTGGGTAAATTGGCTCCCATTACTGTCAAGAAGTCCCTCAAGTATCCACCTACAACTGCTTTGTCCATCATTTTTGTTCCAGTAGTATCAAAGTCAATGTGCCCTGCAGTCTGAGTCCCCTCGGACTGCCAAAGACACCGCATGGACTGCCATTCACCGCAACCAAGTTCTATCTGACTATTGATAAGCAGAACTTGATCCACCTCAATCAATGAAGTTATTTTGACCCCAATTTACCATCATACATCTTTTACATGTGGATTCATGCTAGTAGGTATTGCTAATTGAGCATCTTTTAATGATCACTTGCAAATCATGATTGCTATTGTTATTATATTTCCTATGGGTTTATCACTTCAACCAATTACTAACTTTCTTACAATTCTGCAATTAAATTTTTAGATATTATTATAATCGAAGGACAAGAATCTCTAGCTGGGAGAAACCTCTAGAGCTGATGACAGATATGGAGGTGAGGTCACTTGTCAGCCAGCTTTTAGTCTTTTGCTTTATGCAGACAAGAGTGGGTTGCTCTAGTGGTAAGCACCCTCCACTTCCAACTAAGAGGTTGTGAGTTCGAGTCACCCCAAGAGCAAGTTGGGGAGTTCTTGGAGGGAGGGAGCCGAGGGTTTATCGTAATCAGCCTCTCTACCCTAGGGTAGGGGTAAGGTCTGCGTACACACTACCCTCCCCAGACCCCACTAGTGGGATTATACTGGGTTGTTGTTGTTGTTGTTGCTTTATGCAGATAGTGACAGTTTAGTTTTATCCAATTTCTTGTACTTAAAAAAAAAGTTTTATCCTATTCTTGAAGTATGAAGCTTAACACTCTTTCTTTCCTGAACATCTGTGATTTCTGCATAATGTTCGGAGAGAGAGAGCAGATCTCTCTGATCTTGCTATACTATGTAGTCTTCAATTGGGATATTCATTTGCCTTTTGTTTCCAGTATAGCTATAAAAGATTTTGTATTTTCCACTATTGTTCTAAAAGATGTGTGTTAAGCATATGCAATACATGATTATTTTGGGCCATTTTTTTACCAGCAATTTTTTTGTCTTGATTAATGTAATGTCATTGTTACTCTATAGCTAGATGGGGAGTGGAAACTTGATGTAAGACTGAGGTTCACTCTTCACATTCTGGTTTACAGAAGAGTAGTTTGGCTGGTGGGGAGATTTTTGGACTTTGATTGTTTAAGGTGAGGGACAAATATTAAGGGACTAAGAGCTGGAGGTATAAGGAAGTCTGAACACTTGCAAGTTACAAAGCAGTAATGTTACTATTCAAAGCGTAAAATTTTATCCTATTGAAATAAATATGCACAAAACATGGAAGAAGTAAAAAAGTGGAAGAATGATAATTTAGGATTTTGCCAAGACCCCAAAAATTAATCTGTTGAGGATGGTCCCAAATCACAAATAAACTTTATAAACTTTTGGAAATTAATTCAAGTGTTCTAGGACTGAGTTGAATCATAAATGGATATAAGCAACAAGCTTCTTTGACTAGTACTTTAAGATGAGGCTACACAATGCACGTTTTCTTTGGATCTATTTGCCTAAATATGTGTCATACAATGAGAAACCATAGGTGTCTTGACTTTCTTCTCTTTGGAGGGAACATATGATATATCCTCGGAGTTACCTTCATTCTTTGTTCCTAAAACTTGAGCAATTAGCTGTTGTTGTGATGTGCAGCTTATAAACTAGAAGATCAAACAATAAATATAGAAGTTACAGATGTATGAAACACAACCTGCCAAGTTTCATTAGCTGGCTTGCATTCTGACACTTGCTTTTAGTCCTTTGTATCTTAATATCAATATTAAAATGTGTGCTTGGATTAGGTATTCTTTTAAGAGCTTGAGTTCCTTCCTCTAGTCACTCTGATGGGATTGTTAAAATGTGAGGAAATCTCGTTATTTCCTTCTATTGTCAAAGAGAAACTGTAGAAAAGTGTCAAAATTTGTTGGAGTTGTAAGGACAAAGCGCAGTTAAAGTATGAGCTTTAGCAAAGAAAGGCGCCAATCAAGAATATATACAAATAGTTAATTATTTGCAGAATATATCTGGACCCCCTTGAACTTAGCACATTTTGTTCAGTGCACACCTGAACTAATTTTGGTTCTAGTTACTCCCTGAACTTCGCATTTGATAGCCTCGACCCTCCGGGATGCTGATGTGGCAAAAACCATAAATACACTCTCTTTTAGGCGATGGATGGGAAAAAAAGAAATTAGCTTTCAAGTGGGGTATTTTCCAACTATTATTGCCACATAATAAAATACAATGATTTATTTGTTCCTATTGTATTTCTCCTTGTTTCTTCTTAATATACATGGCGTATTTTATCCCAATTGTGTTTGTTTCCTCTTTAGATACAATGGTTATTTGTTCCAACTGTGTAAATCCTCTTTTTTCTTTTCGGGCCAAATCAAACTTCATTAGTTGAGCTAAATAAAAAGAAGGTTTAGCCAAAGCAATGGAGTTCAAAGAGTGTACTTTCTAGAGAAAGAAAAAGATTGTGTATTTTTTCCTCATGCAATAGCTATTTGTTTTAACTATTTATTATTTTTTTGGGTCAAATTTGTAAAACATTTGGTTGGAATTTCATTATTTTTTTGCTAATGCAATGGAGTTCAAACCGTGCATTTTCTAGAGAAAGAATAATTTCTTTTTTTCATGCAATAGTTATTTGTTTTAACTATATATTTATTTTTTGGGGTCAAATTTGTAAAACATTTGGTTAGAATTTTATTATTTTTAGCCAAAATAATGGAGTTCGTTTGCGTATTTCTTTTTATTTCTTCTTTAGATGCAATTTTTTTTTTGGTCAAGTATGTAAAAATAACTTAGATTAGAATATCATTATCTTTAGCCAAACAAAACAATTGTAGCCAAAACAATGTTGTTCTAAGTTTTTTTACATATATGGCCCGAAAAAGATGATCCATGTAATTGGTGGGTTTAAAAGGATAAAAAAATATACTTTCAAAGATTGTCTTTGCCTTCTCAGAAAAAGAAGAAGAAAAATTCATTATAATTCTAAACGTTTTTGCTAATTTTTATACTTAGGGTGTGTTTGGTATAAATGTTTTTCAACTTTCCCATGTTTGGTTAGCTTAAATGTTATGAAAAAATATTTTTCTTGTGAAATCATTTTTCTCCTTACCCCACTTGTGGGATTCCACTGGGTTGTCGTTGAAATCATTTTTCTCCAAATGGAGGAAAATGACTTCCCTACCAAGAGGAGGGAAAACATTTTCCAAGGCTCTCTTTCAACTTTCCCCATCCCACCCTTACCCCCCCAATCCACACCCTTGCCACCCCCTATCCCCGGAGCCTTGACCTACCACACTGTACCTCGACCTCGCCCGGACCTACCCCCACCATGGCACCCTCCGCCCACCCTCTAACTCCCCGCCCTGACCAACCTCCCCCTTCCTGGCCCACCGCCCACTTCCCCTACCCAATTTGGTCAAGGGCAACTTTCAAGTGGAGGGCAAACGTAAACTGTCTGGACCTATATTAGCCCAAACATTAAACTTGGGATAAATATTAACAATTTTCTAAAGTATAGGTGTAAATATGATCATTTTCTTTTCTAATGATTCTGTTAGCTGAATTGAAAACAAGGGCAAATGTGTGCCAGTTGTGTAACGACGAGGGTATGATTGACTAGGGCTGCTTATCAGGCGGATTGGGCGGTTATTTACTCTTAACGGTTTGGCTTATCGGTTATCGGCTTTTAAATATATTAATCCGCTAGCCACCCGATAAGATATCAGGCGGATTGGTATCGGTTTAGCTCTTATCGGGCGGTTATCGGGCGGTTTATCGGATTATTTGCTGACCGCTGTGACTCAAAATAAAATTCATATGCTCAGCAGACTACATTCCAGTCTATAGAATATGACACCTAAGAAGAGAGCTAAATAGAAGAAATATAGAGCTACATTCCAGCGTATTTCCCAGTAGAATCATCTCTGGGGATGAGCCTATTAACAACTTATAACTATCAGAAGAAATAGAAGAGAACACTGGGTATAACACATGACATCAAAATTATCTAATAGTAACTAACTGGAATAGTAAATTATAACTAAATGTCTAATAGTAAATTAGTAATAGATAGAGTACTGGAAGTGGAAGAAGGGTTTTTGATTATTTAATATATATATGGATAAAAATAAATTTTATATACATATATATTTTTGATATTTAATATATATATATTCTTAACGGGTTAACGGATTATCCGTTAAGAAAATTGAATAATCCGCCCCCAAACCGATAAGCCGTTAATAAAAAAATTTCAATCCGTTCCCCGTCCGTTAAACCGATACCAATAAGCCATTAAGCTTCGGTTTTGGTTCGGTTTTCGGTTTCGGTTCGATTTTGAACACCCCTATGATTGACCCCAACTTTAAAGGAGGGTAAAAGTAGACCATTTCACAAACCACAAGGGCAATTTGAACCTTTTCCTTTTTCTCTTTTGAAGTTTGGCAGGGGATATCAATAACCTCCGACTGGTGTTAATGTCATTGTTTTCTTATTCAACATTTGAATTTGCATGTTTTCTTTGGTTTTTGATTATAGCTTGTTTGAGGGCTGTCTTTCTTGATGCATATGTTATTTTGAACCACTGCACGCATGCTTCCATGTTCCATCCTGGACTGTACAGCTGGAAGTTACTGATATCTATTCCTGAGATACTGTATGTTCAGCTTTTTGACTTGATCTGCGTTCATTCTGTTTTCATTGGGGACAGAGGGCGGATGCATCAACTGACTGGAGAGAATTTACAAGTCCTCAGGGAAAAAAGTGTGTAACTTATATAGGTTCTTCTTGTCCTTGTTCTGGTTGTTCTTTTACAGTGTGGATACTTTTGTGTGTTATTTATGCATAATGCTGATTGCTTTGATTATTCTCTACAGGTATTACTACAACAAGGTTACTAGAAAGTCAAAATGGAAAATGCCTGATGAAGTCAAGGTGATGTTAAATTTTAAATCCAATATGGATTTTTCATTGCTTTAAATTCCATGATAAAAAAAGAGGAAACTATTCTGTTTTGTTGTATCTGTTTCTCAAAAATCTATTATTTATGCATCCACAGTTGGCTCGTCAGGGTATGAAAGTGGATTTAGTCAAGGGATTGGGAAAAGAAAGGGACAGTATTTCACACGCTTCTGATTTTGGATCCATTTCTGGTGTGAAAACATCATCCCCCAGTGCAAATGGTTCACTAGTCTCAGCACAAGGAGCTATGTCAAGCCCAATTGCTGTGGCACCAGTTTCTAACTTACCAACTATTGTGGCTTCAGAATCATCAAGTTTATCTGGTAATATTTCTTCCCTGACGATTGGTGCAGTCGAAATGCAGAATTCTTTGGAACCTGCCTCGCCAGCTGTTGCTACTTCAGAGAAAAATGGAACAGCAGTAACCTTGGAAAATTCTGTTGCAACACCAGTGTATGCTAGAAAGATTCATATGTTTCAGATTAAATTTGCCTCTGGCTTGTGTTGCTATCATATTTGGACTTCAATTTTTGCAGGACTAGTTCTGAGTTTCCTTCAGCTCAGGACTCAATAGTGTATGAAGATGGAGTTTCTCTGGAAAATACGGAGGTACTTTGCCTTTTTGAAATAATTATGCGATTAGGTAAGTACTAGTGGTTAAAACCCTAAGAAAGCTTTTATTAGCTGGATGTTGATCCAACAATGTACTGCAGTTGTTAGTCAATTGCTAACAGGTAAAGATTATGCTCCAATGAGTTTTTCTCTT
Organism: Nicotiana tabacum; assembly: GCF_000715075.1. Classification (NCBI taxonomy): domain Eukaryota; kingdom Viridiplantae; phylum Streptophyta; class Magnoliopsida; order Solanales; family Solanaceae; genus Nicotiana; species Nicotiana tabacum. The sequence continues at coordinate 108,517,911 of NC_134083.1, read as the reverse complement.
CTGTACTTTGTGCTTGATGTTGTGCCTTAAATGCAGGAAGTTAAGAAAGATGCTACGATATCTGAAACAGGCAGTGTTACTCCATCAGAAGAGAAAACAGTTGAGCCGGGACCATTAGTTTATGAGAGCAAAGCGGTAAATTTAATTGTTTTTCCGTTTTTCTCCCTTTGTTGTATGTTCTGAAAATTTCTCTTACTCCTATTCTCCTGTTTAAGTATCTGAGCTTTATTACCTCGAGTTATTGCTTACATTGCTTGTTATGATATCCTTTTGCATATTGTCTTCAACTCTTGGCTGCTAAATTCAGGAGGCAAAGAGTGCATTCAAAATTCTTCTAGAGTCTGCAAATATTGGGTCTGACTGGACGTGGGATCAGGTTTATTACTTGCTTTGTTTTGTGCATGCGGAATAATTGAGGAAGATCATTTGATATGAATTGTATTTGTCAGGCAATGAGAGCAATAATCAATGACCGGAGATATGGTGCTCTAAAATCTCTTGGTGAGCGGAAGCAAGCTTTTAATGAGGTATCTCTCCTAGTAGGCATTTGATGATGATGCAGTTGATGGAAAATTTTCCCTTTCCAGTTGATGTTTTGGTTACATAACAAATATCTGGAATGGGTCAATTGCTGCTTCAATGTTTCAGCATACTGTACTTAAAAAAAGATAAGATCTATAGCTTAATATGTAAGTTCTGTGTTCTGTTCCAGTATCTGAGCCATAAGAAAAAACTGGAAGCTGAAGAGAGACGTGTTAAACAGAAGAAAGCTCGGGAAGATTTCAGGATAATGTTAGAAGTAAGCGAAATGTTCTTTTTATGATTTTCTTTTGTGAGTTTCTTCCATTTGATATATCTTAATGTGTAAGACACTTGGTATATTTCACTTATTTAAAAAAAAAAAGATTTGATTTTCACAACAATTGCTGTTATTTTTCAATCTTCCACAGGAGTGCAAGGAGCTGGCACCATCTACAAGATGGAGGTTTGTCTTTCATTTGTAATGCTAAGTTGTATGCTGCTGGTTTTCTGTTCTTGATCATTGTTTGTATTTTTTGTGTACCTTGAATTTGCTCCATCATTTGTGCAAGTTCAGTTTGATCCACTAACTATCTGCTATTGATTATTCAGTAAGGCAATCTCCATATTCGAACATGATGAACGTTTTAAAGCTGTTGAACGAGCAAAAGATCGTGAGGACCTTTTTGAAGATTATATGGAGAAACTTGAGAAAAAGGTGAATCTTCTTCCACAGAGTTAGTAAAGGAAGGCACTTACAAGAAGTTGTGGATTTCCCTTGTGTCAATCAATTCTTGTCTGCTTGTATTTGTTAGAATCCAGCATTGGTTAAGTTGCAGGCTGTTATTTCCTTGTATGATCTTGGACAAGCCTCACTAATTGAGTTAGCCTTTCATGTTGAGTTAGGCAAGCCACAAGGTCCATTATCTTAAACATGGTATTAGAGGCAGATTTATTCTGATGCTAGACTATTCATTGTTAGCCCACCAAGGTTACTCAACGCCCCAAATGTCCAGTCTTGGGTGTGCAATTAATGTGTTAGAATCCCACATCGGTTGGGCTTATGGGTTGTAGTTTCCTTTATATGGTCTTGGACAATCTTAAACATGGTTTAAGAGGCAGACCTATCCTGATGCTAGACTATTCAATATTAGCCACGTAGGTTACTCGATGCTCTGTCCAGTCTTGGGCATGCGATTAATGTGTTAGAATCCCTCATCAGTTAGGTGTATGGGCTGTAGTTTCCTTATATGGTCTTGGACAATTCTCCCCACCTTAGCTTTCAGAATTGAGTTAGGTTCTCGGTTCATTACCTCAACAATATTCATTCCATTCCCTCTGCAAAACGTCTTTTAATTTGTTACCCTTTTTTTTTTGGTTTAAAGAGGGAAAAAATAAGTGTTCTAAAGTTTCAACTTAAAATCTAGTGTTCATTGAATAAATTTTAAATGGGTTCTCAAGGGGCGACAGCATTTTAAATTTGTTCACCAATGAATTCCAATCTAAACAGACTTTTAATTGGTATTTCTGCACACACTTTCTTATCTTCACTCTTCCGTCTTTCCTGTACTGAATGGAATTTTGCTTGAATCGAAACCATGACACGCTTCTTTCTCCCTCCCTCTGCTGATCCCTTTCGCCCCAAAAAATAGAAGAAGCTTTTCAATACTTTCATGCAAGTGTAGATGATGTCCCTTTTTAGAAGTGGTCTGCTTTAAAGAGAAATTTTATCTTATTACTTTGTACTGAATCTTTTTTAGGAGCGTGCAAGGGCATTGGAGGAGCAGAAGCGCAACAGAGTGGAGTATTTAGAATTTTTAAAATCCTGTGACTTTATTAAGGTATTTGTCCCAGTGGAATTAGCACCAGTTCCTATATTATGTTTTTCCATTTCCAGGAGGTAGAACTTTCTTTTGTTGCTGACTTCTTTTGTTCAGGCCAGCAGCCAGTGGCGGAAAGTTCAGGACCGCTTAGAAGATGATGAAAGATGCTCTTGCCTTGAGAAAATTGACCGTTTGGAGATTTTCCAGGTAGTTCTTATTTTTCTTACTCAAACAATTTTTTTAACATCTCATTTTGTAAGCACCAGCATTGAAGTTATGTTGCAACCTTTTTTTTTTTTTTTGCTTTTCTGTACATTAGGAATATATACGTGATTTAGAGAGGGAAGAGGAGGAGCACAGGAAACTGCGGATGGTATATTGTTAATTGGACTCTGGGGTTTGCCATTAAATTTACCTTTTGAGACTTTGTTTTATCTCTTTCTGACTGAACATATACCACGGATTCAAATAGGATGAATTGAGGAAAGCAGAACGTAAAAATCGTGATGAGTTCCGAAAACTGATGGAAGAGCATCTTGCTGCGGGAATACTTAATGCAAAAACTAACTGGCGTGATTATTGCATCAAGGTTATTAATTCTTTCTTACTTTCCCTGAGAGTGATTATATTCATTAATTTCCTTTTTGTTTTGTGTTCTTTTTGAATTTCATAACCAAGAATTTCCTTCTTTATTTTTTGTGCTTTCAGGTCAAAGATTTACCTGCATATCAGGCTGTCTCATCAAATACCTCAGGGCCAACAGCAAAAGACTTATTTCAAGATGTTTTTGATGAGCTGGAGAAACAGGTGAACATAGGTTGCTAGTATCTCTCTAAGTAGTACATTGGCTCACAAATGTACTGGTGAAGTTTCTTGTGGCGTGGGAGATATGTTTCATGTGAATTTCTGTGGATGATAGCATTTTGCTTTTTATTGTTGATTAGTATTACCAAATCATGCTTAATTCGGCCTGATATCAAAGAGGAAAAGGAGGTACTGATGGAAATAATATTGTAGGATATGGAATTTAGAGGTTAGAGAAAAAGGACTATACTTTTGTGGCACAATTGCTATGTGAAAAGGTGTGTGCACAGATTTTCTTTTTATAAGGTTTTCATATCCTTTCCACTAGACAAACACAGATTGAATTTACAAACTGAGTGTTCTGCAGAGATCATGGTGCCAAACAACCAAATTGATTTATTAAAGCAAGCAAGGACTAAATTGGTGATATATCTGTCAACTACAGTTTGTAAGGGGATTTAACAAATCAGCCGTCATAAATTTTTTGATCTGAAGCATTTTAGTCAATTACCAGTTGAAGCCTGACATGCCTCCACGATCTTCTCTGTTTGCTCATCAATCAGAGACAGAATCTCCGACAGATTTTACTAGTGCAAGCTTCATGATATAAACTTTGCTCTTTTCTTGAGAAGCATAAACTAGAGGGAAGGCTTTCTTAAAGAAAACATAAACTACAGCGTTACATGTATTTTGGGTGATGCATTAATATTTAGTAGAAGGTTACTAGTACTTAGAGTGATCCATTGATATTTAGTTGTCATTTCTGATGATATGATCACCTGAATGCATACCTTAGCACATCTTTGGATGGCACTCTAGCTTAGCATTACAAGTAGTTGCATTCTGGAAGAACTGCAAGTTCTTGTGCAATGTTTCAATAACTCTCTCCTCCACCCTATTATATGGAAACGTTATCTTGTTACGTAAGCGCACCTGTAGGTGCATAGTGTCTGTTGGGAGAAATTTTGCTTTTGAAATATCATTGTAAATGGGCCTTACTTACTGAAAATATGTTTGACTAGCATGCGTGTCAAAAAGAAATGTCATTGTGAATGGGTTAGAATAATTGCTTTAACAAAAGGGATCTTACAAAGAAACAGTATCAGCTTGATACTGTTTTTTCTAATAAAATCTTACCTCATCAAAAAAGAAAATTCCTTTAACAAAAGGGGGCCTTACTTAAAGAAGATATGTTCGGCTAGCATGCTTGTCAAAGTCTGTCATTTGTTCTTTGGGAGGATAATTGCTGTATTTTGGATCATCTGAAGAACCTTGAAAAGTTGATTTCAATAGCTGTTTTTGAAGTCCTCGAGTCCCTGAAATTTTGGGAAGTTCTGTTTATGCACTTTCCAACACAGAAGATCTTTGCAAGAAAAAGGATTTAGGATCTTACATACTTCCCAAAATGTTTATTGGATACAAGTTTCAAAAAAAAAAATTGATATATCAAAAGACAACGACTGGGTGTGGATAAGAAAGGAGTATACATGTGAGAAGACTTGCTTTCTATAAGGCGATGTTAACTGTCAAACACCAATTGTAATCCAAAGGTTATGGAATTAATTAAGCTATCATATGGCCAGGTTGTATAACATTTACACTTTTAAAGCATTATGAATTCATGAGAGGCAGTTACCAATGTTAAACTCCTTATCAAAAGAAAAAGAAAATCATTGGTAAAGAAATGGAAGGAGAATTTGGACTAGAGTTATTCTCTCGGAAATGATTAGATGTTTCATTTCCTATTCTATAAGACGCAATAGGGGGAAAAAAAGTTAACCTGCTAGATGAATTTTATGTCTCACATGGTTATTGCTTTTACTTTGCATTCACTCATTTGTATGGAGGCCATATGTCCTTGGGATTTGGAGGAAACCAATAACTACTTCCCACTAGAAAAATTTTACTTAGAAACCAAGTTCCTAAACTCAAGCCTCTTTTGGCCTTTGGCTAGACACTTACACTAACTAAAAGATATTTTCTTTCATTTTCTGCCCCTTCCTAAAAGAATTCAAGTTAATGATCAATGTTATCAGTATTTATCTCTTTGCTTGATGAAAGAGGTCCATGCTGGTATCCTCAACATAGTAATGATCTTGTTCCCGCTCTCCTTCAATGATTGGATTTGGTCATATTTTCTTAGATGCGCTTTCGAAATATAGTCAGATGCTGACATCCTTTTTTTCTTCTGAGATAAAGATGCCGACTTCTATGCTTAAAGTTTGTATTACTGTTAACGTGCAGAACTGATTCTTGTTAACAGAGATACCGTCCAATAATTTTTGCTTTTATCCAAACTGTGGTGCTTGATTTTTCCTTCAAATTCAACCTGATCAATGCAATCAAGTCAACTGCGTTGTGGTATTTTAGATGTCCTACTTTGAACAAATGGAGAAATGATGTATTCATGACAAATATTTCATGCCATCACCCTGCTTGTAATTTATAGACTTAATGGTAACTCAAATGCATGGACAAGGCTCCATATAATATCCTATTTTGGTTATCTTGCTGCAGTATCTTGATGACAAGTCACGCATTAGAGATGCAGTTAGGATGGCTGAGGTAACCATTACTCTTCATATTTAATCATTGCAGTGCTTTGGCCAGTACCTAATATTTTTGCTGAGCCGTCTCTGCTTTCAGATAGGACTGACATCAACCTGGACGCTTGAAGATTTTAAGGTTGCAATTGCAAAGGATATTAGCTCTCCACCGATATCAGATACCAACTTAAAGGTCTAATTATGGCTAAGGCACTGTATACTCTGTTCCACTTCGAGCTTTTGTTAGAATTGAGTTTTAAGTGAAACTAAAGAACGCTCTTTCACTATATAAATCTGTATATATTTGTCTCCTTTTTGTGTTTGGTGAGGTTCTGAGTAAGTTGATTGGACTGAGTGGTAAGGCGTAAGTGGTACTTCCATGTTATGTTTCATTGGAAGCTGGTCACTTTATGAAAGCTAAATTGGCGACTCCTAGGTAGTCAGTCAGCTGGGGTTAGTGTCATTTTTCCTTAGTATCAGCCACAAGCCCACAACCTATACCGTATAAAATTTTGCATCTTCAGGTAATGGAGTTAAAAGAAGACTTGTGCGTCGGTTAACAAGTAAACCTGAAACCTTCTAGCAAAAAGGCGAGGACCACATTGATCCAACATTTGGTGTTAGTTTCTGCTTTTACTGAAGGCTATTTCCTGAAAAGAGCTGCAGAAGAGTGGGTCATTGGACTTGTTATTTTAATGTCATCCGCTAGTGCTGGAAGGTTTTTGCTTCTATTGTCGTGCGACCATTCCCATAGTTACTTTATTTCTTTCCTGGACAGCGGTGCTTAATATTACACCTACAGTACATATCTCAAGTTGCTTAATGCCAAAGCAGTTTGCCTTGTTTCTGTTTTTTATGGTTAGATGTACATTAAGTAATAGCTATAGAGGGTTAGAGTTTTACTCTACAAATTTGGTGAAACAACATAACTGGATGATATCAAAATTATTTTATATTTTTGTAATGGGGATATTCTCATTCTTCAAATATCATTTGGGTTTTGGAAGTTCTTTATGTTCATGGTTTAAACCTATAATCTATGTACTCGGGAATTGCAAGGTATCTTATCGAGGACTTATGCTTAGACAGTTGGTTGGCTTCTTGTATGCTTACAGTAAACTTTTAACATTCAAAATCTTTGTAAGGTACTTTATTAAAAAATAGCCATATTATATGAGGGATTACTCCAAAAAGATGATAATAGTACTTTTAAAGAACTTATCCCCCTTGCCCTTCCAAATGGAGGAATAAGAAGTCATACACGGACTATGTTGAATCTTCTGCCATGCTTCCTTTCTAAACTTTCTGCTCTATTCTTTTGGACATGCCGAGTCATTGAGTATTGAATTTGCTTGTTTCATCCGAACAGTTTGTCTTTGAAGAGTTACTGGAAAGGGCCAGGGAGAGAGAAGAAAAAGAAGCTAAAAGACGTAAACGTCTAGCAGATGAATTCTATGAACTTCTGCATACATCAAAGGTATAGTAAACAGTTTATAATCTCTCACATTGCAACGATCCCATGACGTTTTCCTTAAAACAGTATATCTATTTTGCTCTGATTGCAGGAAATTACTGCATCATCAAAATGGGAGGACTGCAAATCCATCTTCGGAGATAGGCACGGAGCTACTTTGGCTTTTATTGATCTAGAATTAGTAGTCATTACTGCAAGGATCATATCTTTGGAAACTCTGATAATTGATATTATTTTCAAAAACTAACTCCTTGAATATTCTAATCCCATTAATTCACATACTTCTAAAAAATAACTTAGAATAGTCAATATGATGAATAATATGGTGCTTATGTTCCTCAACGTTTAAGTTGGCTATGTCTTTTATAGTATAGCGTGAATTACCATTTCACGAAATCACTTTTAATTACTTGTCGCTCAAAGGAAATGGGTTGATATCAATTATTAGTTGTTTCAACACCGAGAGTTTAATACCTAGCAGTTACTAGTTTATTCATTTCTGATATTTGTGGATTGTTTCTAGATTCCAATGAAGTAATTATTATGATCTCTACTATTAACTTGTCTATCCTCTTTTGCTGTAACGAAATGCTTTTGATATTTAATAGTCTTCTTTACTCATACTCTCACATTCTCATTATGTCGTAACATTGAATGGATTATTTTTGCTGTTATTATTTTAAAGAATAATGGGCGAAGAGAGCTTTCTTCTGGAAATATTTGACAAATTCAGTAGTGAACTAAAAGAAAAGGCAAAAGAGAAGGAGCGGAAGCGGCAAGAGGATAAGGTACTTGACTTACTACAAACCCTTATTCTCCTCTCGCTTTCGTATTTTGGGTTGTAGATGTGGTATGGGTGTGATTTCGGTTGATATGGATTGTCTTCTATTTTCTTTCTGAAAAGTTTATATGGGTGTGATTTCGGTTGATATGGATTGTCTTCTATTTTCTTTCTGAAAAGTTTAGATTCACCCTTACTGAACCATAAGATTCTAAGGAGCTCTCTTTAAACCTGTGTCTCGGACTCGGGTGCGGGTATCCGGTACGGGTGGGGATCTAGAGGTTAGATTCTTCATTACATAAATATTTGGATTTGGGGGTATTCCGAGTGCGGATACGGGTGCCGAGATACAACCAATAAATGTATATTGCGACATATAAAGGATATATTCAGTTAATTAAAGTTGTTGAACTGAAACAAATAAAAAATTACTTCTTTATAAACGCCTAATATTTTATTTGTAAGATATTGCATGTAATAGCAAAGGATTCTCATACTCTATGTAACTATATAATATGACATAAACCCAAAAATAAAACCTAATAACCAATCAATATATACATCTTGGTCATAGATGTAGTCAAAGCATCCAAGGTAAGCTGACTAGCCTTGAATTATGGCTCTGCAGGCAAGAAAAGAGAAGGAAAGGAAAGATAGAGAAAAGAAGAAGGAAAAGCATAGAAGGGATAAAGACAGAGGGGATAAAAGCAGGAAAGAGAGGGAAAGAACCAAGAAAGATGGCACAGACAGCGACAAGGCTGATACATACAGTTTCGAGGAGATCAAAAGATTAGGAAGTGACAGAGATAAGAAACACCGCAAGCGGCATATGAGTTCCTTTGATGACAATGAAAATGAGAAAGATCATTCAAGAAATTCTTACAGACATGATAATGATCATAAGAAGTCAAAACAGGTCTGATATCATCTTTGAAAATATCTGAAGATTAGGGAGATTGTTCCTTTTGGTAACTCTGAAACTTTCTAATGCATAGAGCTTTGATGTAATAGGTGGACCAGCACGTGTGGAGTTCTGAAGTTAATTCCGAGGGCCAGCATAAGAAACAAAAGCGAGATCATAGGAGTGGTTCTCATAGGGATGGTGACAGTGAGGATCATAAAGATGGGGAATTTGGTGAGGATGGAGAAGTTCGGTAGCTTTTTTTCTCTCGAAATGATCTCTTATATGTTCATTTTCTTGTGTAAATATAAAGTAGCAATGATATATTGCCCCCCCCCCCCCCCCCCCCCCCCGCCCCACCCCCACCCCCAAAGAAAAAGGAAAAAGGACTTGATGATAATGTTATTTGGCAATTGATTGTAGTTGCAGCAAAGTCAATTCTTGTTCTGGTTTAGATATTTTATAAGCAGATGTTCTGGTGGCATTATTTAGCTCAGGAGTATAATTTGGAAGGTGCTGATTCATACATCAACTTCTTTTATCATTTGACCAGTCCAAAAACTTATATGCAGTGAAGCAACGTTAGTTATATGCCATGGACATTGACAAACAAATGAATTTTTAGAAAGCTCAGACCTCGTTAACTTAAATTTTAATGCCCTATGATTTTCTATTTTGCTTTTCTTAGTTGAAAGTTACGGTGTGGCATATACAATGGCTGAGCAAGACGAGTGCATCTGACTTGGGGGGTGCATTTCTGGTATAGTAGGTGCACTTGCAGTTTCTTCCATTCTAGCTTAGACGTAGGTGATTTCCATATTGAAGGCATAGGAGTTGTTCTTCAGGTCCTACCTTCGGCTCGTATTGGCACTTCAGAGATGTCTTATCCTATATATACTATAACTAGTGAGGGTGTGCCCGGGCTCAGTTCGGGCCCAATTGTCATAGCTAAACTGGTAAAGTTTTCTTTCTGTCCGAGTTGCTTAGTAGTTAATTAAATAAAGTTGGTTTTTGAGGGATAAAGCATCTATAAAAGATCATAGGGAACCGTGGGATAGTTGATAAAAAGATAATTAGAAGTCACTTGGTGATGTAGAACGTTTGACTTTGTAATCAAAATGCCACTATTTGCATGATCAAAATAGATACTCTCTCTTCACCCCTTTTTTTGTACAAAAAAAATTACTATATCCTAAACAATTCTGCTGAAGTCAATTTGAGTTATAACATATTAATGCTTGACACAACCAAGTTTATTCAAAACTAATTTAAACTTGATTAACCAATTTTGGCAAATGTAATATTTTAGTATATCAAGAAAAATATAAAGATTTTAAGTTACAATACTTTTATTATCAAATTCCCTATTTAATAATATCTTAGTGAAAAAACTTAAATCGTCCTCATAAAAATGTGGTCAGATATATCTATATGGTGATAATTAAAAGGTTTAATTTAATTACTAATCTAACTTAACAAAGATAAAATTACATTAAAAAACTAATTTTTTTACCTAAATTGATCATACTAAAAAGTTTTGTAAAGTTGTTTTCTCTTAAAGTTTCCTTTTTCTTTCAATCAGAGTATTTGTTTCTTATTTTTATTGAAATTATTTTCTCAAAGTCCTTTTGTGAAGTTCAAATGCACATTTAGTCCGCACAAAGTCATGTTACTCAAGCAATGTGACAAATGTGGGTTTCAAAATCAAAGCTAATTCAAGATTTTAAAAAACGTTTCCTTTAGTAAATAGATTATTTTTTTCCTTTAGTTTAAACTTTTGAAAAATTGTTCAATTTTTATAATATAATCCAACACAAAGGCATGAAATTTTGTTTCCAAAACTTTCTCCATAATACATATTATATTAAAATGTGAATGTTTGTTTTTTTATGGATCTTCTAGCATGTTACTTTGAAATTGATGATGGTTCAACTCCTTCTGTGTCATATTGTTCTTATTTTTGTTGGGATGGTCGACGAGAACATATATTTTTTTTCTGAAACATATCCTTTCATAATGAAAAAATTAACTGAGTATTGGTTGATATTTTGCAAGTATGATGGGCATGAGTCTGTATATTTTGCATCTTCAGTTATATGCGTTTCGCTCCCTCAACTCTTGTGGTTTCTTTATGGTACTTCATAGTCGGTTAAACTTTCTCATATGAATCTAATTTAAATTAATTTTATTTTTTATTTTTCATGAATACTCCTAGTCATAAGATCCTTCCCAACTTGTCACATTGCATTTTGAAAAAGTTGTATGCTGAAGCAAAAATTAAAATGATTTCTTTCTTTCCTTTTTCGGACAACGCCTAATTTCTTAATATTTTTTCTAATATCAACTTCAAATATTATCTGAGTTCTCTTCAAATATTTTTTTATTATTTCAAATCATGTCGTTTAAACGATACTTTCATTAATTGATCGTTCTCTAATCTCTCTCTATATATTTTTTATACGAACGAAAGCTTGCAACAATATAGTCTAACCTTGAGATGGTTATCATAAATTCATAAATTTTGATAATATTCTATTGTTCTTCTAATTATTTTATTCAATTTATATTTGATAATTTTAAAAGTAAGTTTCTATTTTTTTATATCATTTTACTACTACTATTTTACTGTTCAATCTTTGCTGTAGTGCTCTTATTGTAGGTTTACAAGTAAAATAAATTATGGATAAGCTAACTATTGAATTTATTATTATTTTAATTATCGGTTCAGACATATTATTTATTACAATTTTATTAAATTTTTACACATTAATTTAGGTTTCATAAACGAAAGTACTGGATTCTGATAAATCGACTGCTCAAATGCTACATTCGCGGTCCACCTCTGTCAAACACTATATTGAACATTGTTTGCTTGCAAAAGATTTCCCCGAGTGTTCTTTTAAGGATTGATGTATTATCTTTTGTCTATTAAAAAAAGGATTGCAAATAATACCTGTCAATTTTTTTTAAATCGAAAGCAAATACTTATTATTTATTAATTAAATAAACCGTAGCATTTTAGAAGTTTCTTTGAAGAATTCACTTGTTTTTTCTTTTTTGTGTTTAGAGAAAATTATGAATTTTTTGATAAATGAATTGAAGCGGCTGAATATAAAACATTTTTGAATAATCATGTGTAGCCAGTGTTGTTTGTTTTTGTTGGATTTATTTTTTGCATTTAACCAGTATAAACTCATTTTTTTCACAATTAGCTCAATCCCCTCTCATTACCGCTTGTTGCTCCAGAAAGAAATAGGAGTAGCTATTTTTATTCTTATACTTTTCTTTAAAAGCTAATTTGTTAGCCCTTCAAAATATTTTTTTACAAGCGCTCTACGTATTTAATGGTTGTGAATGTGATGAGTTCAAATGGCACCAACAATAATGAAGACACGTGAAGAGTTAAAGGGGTTGCAGTGGGGAAGTGGGCCCTTATTGGGAATGCATATCACCAAGGTTCAATTGGTCAACACATTCAAAACTTTGTAGGTGAGCTACAGTAATAAACCCTTTTAGCCTATAGTGTTGCTCTATTTCACCGTAATTACATAGATACCCTTATGACCCAAATAGTAACCGGATGCAACTCTCGTTGTAACCGGAGGCAACTCAAATTTCCGCTTATTAATAGTAGTAATAAGAGCTGCATCCGGTTAAAAAAAGAGTAACGTCCGGTTAGAAAGAGGGTTTAATTGTAACATTAGACGCGTGCTGCCCGCTTTGTTCCAGGTTTGACACGTCCTTACCAAGCAAAATTGCTCATCGACTTCCTCTGTGAAATTATTCTCATCCGCTTCTTCTGTTTTGTTTGTGTAAATCTTTGATGATTTCTCAAGCTCCTCTCTTCTTTGCTCTGTCTTTCAGTTTGCCGTTTGTACATATGTGCACCAGCTCTTCCAAGTTTTTGCTCTTTGGGTCATATACAATAAAGGTACGAGTACTACTGTTATTTAGATTTAAGATTCAGTTGGTTTTTTATCTGAACAATGTTTGCGTCTCATGTTTTGAACTTGGGTTTGCATTAGAAGTGTTTGCGAAATTGCCCGAAAGAAACTAAGATTGACGTGAATTTTTTTTAATATGTTGTTTCAACAAATCTTAACTCACACCTTCAAACGATTTAAACGTGTGGTTCGCCTTACAAAATCAGCTTCTGCGGTCAGTTCTTGTGAACAATTTCATAACCTTATCTCTTCAAAATTTGAACTTTATGCTTTTTGGGTCTTTTTTTTTTTTGGCTAGCTCTTGAAGTTCTTTAAAGCTGTCAGAAATTATTTTCGCCTTCCATCAGTTCAATGATGTATACCTACATAAAATAAGCGTACTTTCTATGATTGACACAACAGGTCACGGGCTAATGATGTTTACTTTATCCTACTGGTAGTGCATATGGAAGATATAGATAAAGTATCAGACATATTACTGAAAGTATTTTCGTCATGAATTGTGATTTCCTATTCATTGTTAATAGACATGGTTTAGCCAACTCTTTTATTATCTAGCTGCATTTTTATGTTCAGTTTAATGATATCCCCCCTCCAGTGAATTAATGGAAAAGATTCGATAACGCTTCGGAACCTTATAATTTATATTTGTAGGTTAACACTGCCATGGTAGGAAAATTGTAACTCTTGTCACCCTCAAAAAGTTTTCACCACAAGTATTTAGCTCATAGAAGTGTCTTTATTTTTATACGCAGAATGTTCCATGGATCACAAGTTATGGAGATATCATGGCATATTGACGACGCATTGTTGCGAGAACAGTCAAGTTGTAGATCCTGTTTGGATTGACAAAATTAAGGGAAAGTTTGCTCCATCCATATCAAACATCACCTAGGTGGACTCGAAGGTAAGTAATATTAGCTTGGATCAGACTGTGTGGAAATAATTTGACATATTTTAGCTAATAATCAGTTCTTCCTGGAGTATTATGTGGACATTGTTTTGCATTATCATCGTGTAATTAAGAAGTTTTACATTTCATTTGAGATTATAGGACTGGAGGTGCTCACTATAGCAATAAAATAGTTTTCTTCTGTAACTTTCTTCAAAAAGAGGCGAAACATGGGTAATACGTAATTTCATTGTTGAGCTTTGTTTACATAGTCCTTCCTTTTCATATATTTAGTTTCAAAAAATTCATTTCTTGAAAATCATATGACATACTTTAGCTAATAATCAGTTCTTCCTGGAGTGTTGGTGCGAGTGTTAATGGCATACAATATGAGAAGGATGTTTTCCATCTTCGCAATTGCTGCATCTTGCTGTGCCATGATCAAAGAATACATCATTCGACGTGCTTATATTACTTGATTGCCAAATAGTCAACATGTGACCACAAGTACTCTCTTTTTGCTCATGGCATCAACCTAGATGAAGTGTGTGGATTGCATATGTGTTTAAGTGAATATTATAGATGTACCAAGTTTTATCTATTTTACTTTTTCCTAATCAAACGATAGATATCAGGAAAAAATTATGGATAAGTTAAGCTCTAAATATATTTTAGACTCACGTTTAATAGAAGTTAGATAGCCGCATTTGAAACACACTATAAATTTGTCTGGATCATTTTTTTCTTATCAAATATTCAAAACTATAAATGCAACTCTTAATTGCATCTATACTGTGTTTTATAGCAATATAATTAATGTTGATTTAGCAGAGTACTAAAAGAATAGCCTTCTGTAACAAGCTTTGGTGATCCCCCAATTCAAATGGTACCTGATATCATCATACCAGGTTTGCTTGTCTCTTTTGAATGATCATCTATGCTTTTTTAGTATTTAGCATTTGATATGCTTTTAGAAATTAGTGTTGATAGTAGCATTTTGCTTTACTTATAGTATAACCTTTGTCCGTAACACGTACTGATTAATTTATAAATTTTTGACTTAATATTAGACTCAAATAATCAAAAAGTTTCTTAGACTTGGAGTTTGTAAATCTCTTTGTGATATCATCATCTCTCTCAAATTCTAGATTCGAGTAGGTGTTGCTTATGTAAACAATTTGAGGTTGGCTTTGTATGTGTAAAAGGAAGAGGGAGAATATGTCTTGTAAATTTGAGCATATGCCTTAGTTACTTTTATTCTTTGCAAACTCTGTTTAGCTCATATATTTTCGAACGTTTTGTCTATTACGTAGCTTTTGCTAAACTTCTGGGTTAAATGCTTTTGCTAAACTTCTTAGGTAAAAGAGTTAACTCGCTCAACTGCTGACAACAGAAATATATGTGATATAAAGGAGAAGATTGCTTATATGGCTCATGATTTGCTTATATGGCTCATGATTTTTGGTTTGAGCTTCAAACTGCCAACACTAGCTCCTCCACTGTAAAAAGATGTATTTGATAATTTATTGTACATGATACATTTTGTAAACATTTGACCAAAGTATATCTTGATTATATATATTCTGCCATTTAATAACTTTGGTGGCATTAATTTTTGGTACAATTGGTCATTGGCATCAAGAGAAAAACCATACTACCATGAGACATTTCCTTTTCTAAAACTGTGATAATCTAGTAGTAAAAGTTTTCTTCTCAAATGCAGGTAGGTAAAAACAACAAGGATATTAAATTTGAAGAAGAAACAGAGGAACCAAGATTGGAAAAAATTGTGGACTTAGGTTTGAACTTTGCAAAAGATACAAAGTCCAATACCGATGAGGTTGTTGAAACAATATTTCAAATATTTATAAAAGACGATTACGTAATGACTACTTTTTGAACCGTGACGATGTATTAGACAATTGCTTCTCAATACAGTTGGTTGAGAACAACAAGGGTACATATTTTGTTGCAGAAGAAGTGGAGCCAAAATTGGCAAAGACTGTGGAAGACATCAACTTGAGTTCTCCTAAAAATGGGGAGTCCAATGAAGTTGTCAAATCAAAACATATGAACATGGAGACAACAAACTTGACACTATTTAAAGATGTTGAGGAGCTAAAGTCTTAACATAAATTCACTGGATGCTCAAGTAATTGAGGCTAGTCTTCTTGTACTATATTTTGGTACTCTACAATTTGAGTATTTGGTTTTGCACTAACAACGCATCCTACAATATCTGTTGAACTGGTATTGACTTGTCAGTAAGCAACTCTTAGAGTAGCCTGCGAACACCCCCCCTTTCCCCTCACAGTTGGTGGAATTATTTAGTTTGCAAATATTCGTGAAGCTTTAGGTTAAATCAGTTTTATTTAAGCATTTAAGCAAAATATGGGTAATACATATTTCGCTGTTGAATTTTGGATTGAGGCACAATTTATTGATTTGATTGATCCATGATATTGTGTACCTTAACAGGCTCACCTCTTAATCTAGGCAGGAATAGATGAGTAGGAAGAATTAATGCAAATACATCGAAGTTGAGAAGTTAGTCAATCATATATTACCTCCGTTAGGACGACATTGATTGCTTTGGCACATACGTTATACTTGATGATCAAGATCAGGCCTAAAGTGGTAAAAGACAAACTTAATTCATATTACTTTTTCGGAAACCCCCTCTCCCAATGCAACCTTTTTGCATCTCCAGATTCTTTTTTCTTTTTAAGATCCTGCTTAACTGATTTATATACTTTTTGATATCCTAGATCATGTGCAATGGTCCAGGAACATGTACTCCACTATGTTTTTTAAGGTTCGTATGTTAGAGAGTGATATTTCGGTTTTCCTTTTTCGATTTGCCTTAGTATGTCTGAATTGCACGTTAAAAATGCTTGATTCAAATCCCAATAAGTTTGAGGTTGCACATGTGTAACGACCCGACCGATCGTTTTGAGCTATAACGTGTTGTTCAATGGTTTGAGGCCTTGAGTAGCTTCACATAAGGTATTATCACTTGTACGTGTGGTCGGAATTGAATTTCGGGAAGTTTGGAGTTGATTTGGAAAGAAAATTCTAATTTCGGAAGCTTTAAGTTAGAAGAATTGACTAAGGTTTGACTTTTGAGTAAATGATTTAGGAATCGGGATTTGATGGTTCCAATAGGTTCGTATGATGATTTCGGACTTGGGCGTAGGTTTGGGTTGAGTATCGGATCACCCGGGAGCATTTCAGCGCTTATTGTGAAAAATTGGTATTTGGAAGGCTTTATAATTTCCTAAGTTTGGTTTGAGGTGGACTTTGGTGTTGTCGATCTCTGTTTGGGATTCCGAGCCTTGAAATAGGTTCGTATTGTGATTTATGACTTGTGCGCAAAGTTTGGCGTCATTCCGGAATGTTTTGATATGAATCGGACGCGTTCGTCGAAATTTGAAAGTTTAAAGAAAGATTTCGATCGTCGATTCGCAACTTTGATGTTGTTTGGTGTGATTTGAGACCCCGAGTAGGTTCGTGTCGTGTTTTGGGATGTGTTGGTATGTTTGGATGGGGTCCCGGGGGCCTCAGGTTTGAAACTGATTGAAATTTGGATTTGAGGAAATGCTGGAAACTACTGAAATCTGGTGTCACCGAACCTGCGGTGGCTTGGTCGTAAGTGCGGACACGCAGGTGCGATGGGGGTTGTCGCAGAAGCGGAGAAAGCCGGCCAGGAGAAGGGCCGCAGGTGCAGAGCTTTGGCCGCATCTGCGCAAGGGCAGAAGAGAAACCCTGGGCGCAGAAGCAGGTGAAGGCGCAGGAGCGGAAGAATGTCGCACCTGCGATGCCGCAAAAGCAGGGAATGTTCTTTGAGGTGCGAGGCTTTGTGTTGGGGGATTTTCCGTAGAAGCGGAGGAGTGGTCACAAAAGTGACACCGCAGGTGCAACGTTTCATCCGCAAAAGCGGACTTGGCTAGGCTTAGTGGGAACCACACCTGAGATGGGAATTTCTGCAGAAGTGGCAAATGGACCGCAGGTGCGAAGGTCGGGCTGGGCAGTGTGTTCTTTTAAAATGGGGGTTTGGCTCAATTTCACTTCATTTCGTCCATGGAAGCCGATTTTGGAGTGCCATCTTCATCATCTATTACGGGGCAAGTGATTTCTTCACATTTTGAGTTAAATACATGGTTTATATATGGATTTAAGCATGAGAATTTGTAGAAATTTGGGATTTTGGTGAAAAACCTAGAAATTGGTATTTTTGGAGTTTGACCACTATTTTGGAAATGGAATTAGGAATAAATTATATATTTGAGTTCGTGGTGTTATGGGTAAAGTTTATCTTCGAAAATTTTCGGAATCCGAGCATGTGGGTCCGAGGGTTAATTTTATTGACTTTTAGAGCGGAGTTGGGGCTTTTTATGAATTGATTAATTATAAGCATTGGAGTATATTTGCTCCCAGGGCCTAGCTCAAGTGGCAAAGGGTGGTGGATTTGTGTCTTAGGTCACAGGTTCAAGCCCCCACACCATGCAAAGTAAAGCCTGGTATTTATGTGGAGAAGGGTAGAGGGGCGGGTCCATTATCCACCGAGTTTCGAAGGCTGCGGTTGGTCCAAAGGATCGGCCCCAGACGGATTTCTCGGTCATAAAAAAAAAAAGCATTGGAGTATATTTTGATTGAGTTGCACATTGTTTGACTAGTTACAGATCATTTGGCTTTGAGTTGAGGTGTTAGAGAGGCGTTGGAGCCGGTCATGGAACTTCAGAGCGAGGTAAGTTTCCTGTCTAACCGTGTTAGGGGAAAACTACCCCAGGTGATATTTTTTGTTATGTGCAACTAGTTGTAAGTGCTACGTCCGCACGAGGTGACGAGAGTCCGTACGTAGCTAAAGCATGTTTATGTCCGGGTAGACTTAGGACTTTATCATGTAATAATTGAGTTATTTGAACTCGTCCTGCTGGCTTAATTAATTAAAGTTATAACTAAATTTGATTTAGAAATAAATATATGTATAATAGGCCGAGCATTAACACTTTAAGTTTTGGGCGAGTTATTTGAGAAACGACAAAGATTATATTCGTTCTGTGCTCATTACTGTATTGTAAACACGTCTCGTAATTCGGTAACTTCCTTTCTTGTGGAGCGGGTCGAACACCTCGGCAGTATAATATATGCATCTATGGTTCGTGCTGCTCGATCTTCGACAGTGTACATATTATTCTGGATCGGGCCGAACGACCTCGGCAGAATCGTGTGTTATTTCGCTAGTAGTCCGAATATTCACGAGATAAACCTTCCACTGATGCCCGACATTTTTATGGTATTCCTTATTTATTTGATATTGACACTTGGAATTTCCTGAGCTATTAAGGTAGAATACAAGATCTAAAAATTTATACTTTAAAAGAAATATTTGGAAGATTAAAAATTTACAGATTTACCCCACTATCGCTGTGCACTTCATATCTGTTATGAATTATTATATTATTTTATTGGATCTCTAGTAAGTGTCGATGTCGATCCCTCGTCACTAGTTCTCCGGGGTTAGGCTAGATACTTACTGGGTACGCGTTGATTTACGTACTCATGATGCACTTCTACACTAAATGTGCAGGATCTGACAAGTTTATCTGGTGATCATCTTGGCGCGTAGGCGCATCTGTTGAAGAGACTTTATGTGAGCTGCAATTCAGGCTACGCATCACAGTCCACCGAGTCTCCATCGTATTATTTATTGTACTCCTTAGATAATGCTCATGCACTTGTGATACCGGATTTTGGGGTTATACTAGTTGATGCTTAGGGTTTCGTATATTATTATTGCCTTTCATTTCTTTTATAAATTACAAACGTTGTACGTTCCCGTGACTTGGAAGTGTAAATCTCCTTTTCTTATTAAAATTTGTGATTTCGAAAGTAATAAAATGAGCCATCAAATTGGTAAATCACCGTTGGCTTGCCTGACGGCGGCGTTAGACGCTATCACGACTTATAGTGGATTTTGGGTCGTGACAACATGGTTCATATCTATTACTATATTCCTAATTTGGGATATCAGGCTCATCAAAGACAGAGGCGATAAAATGTACATTAGTCGTTGGACCATTTCTATATTCTCTTTTGGAGCATCATGGTAGGTGTTATTGGGAACTCTATTTACCAATAGTCGAGCTTATTTTAAGTATCCTGTCATATTCCTACACGGCTACACCATTGGCCCTTCCTTCAAATTTAAAATAATAATAAAGGAAAACTAAACAAGAACAAATAGATGAAAATGAGAGAAAAATGTTAATAAACTTAGCGAGAAATGGGATTTGGTAAAGCTACTTATTCTATGTGGAGAGCATTTCAAGAATCATGATACTTTCTTTGACCGATCAATTATTTGTCCAATGGTCACTACTGAAAAAGAAATATCCTCAAGCTCACTATGTGGGTTCTCTTATGTAAATAGAGCCGTTCCCAAGGCACTACTCATAATCGATCTCCTCTGTACGTTCAGAGGAACTTAATGGTATAATATTAGACCCTACTTCTCTTAGATAGTACTGATATGCTGTCTTTATGAAGCAACGTTGATATTTTCAAAGTTATATTCACTAACTTGAGTATACTTACCGGGCACATATAATTGAAAAGATCAACATGGTTTGTTGCGCTGTGATATAGTGGTTTTCCCAATTGTCATGGGTACGCATGCTATACCTAATGTAACCTTATGTTCTCATAGCCAGAGGAACCTATATTCAATTATCATTCATTTACCTTTAAACTTTTACATTTAATATCCAATGATTTGTGGCACCCTTTCTTTAAATGAAAATTACATTTCTTCAAGAATTTTTAGAAAAACTTAAAACAGATCAAAAACTCAAAGGTGAAATGGAATGGTCCATAGGAGCGGAATATCATGTTGACTGATAAAATCAACTCAATGTTATAACTTCCTTTTTCATTTTGGCCACCAAACTGAATTACATTAGTGATGTAAAATACTGTTGATGATAACTAATGTGCATCTTTTTGTTTTGATACAGACTTTTCTATGGGTAAAGGGCACGAGTATACGACGATGAGGTGACGAAATAAGTTTCATGAACTGAAATTGAAGTTATTGGGGAGAAACGTTTATGAGCTCTTTCGACGGACCCCGACTTTGAGCAACAAAAAGTGACTATTCATAAGCTCCTTGGTTAGTAATAAGTTTGAAGATTGAATTTTTTTTAAATATTTTTGCATTACTATATGCATGCAGGGAAGAAAGGACAATAGCCCTGTTGTTGAAGTTTCTTTTGATTCAAGTACTAAAAAAATTGATTCAACTTTCAAGAGTAATGATAAAACTTATATCTTCAGTTTTTTGAGATATTTTGTGAGGGTAGATATAGAATGTGACTAGAACTTTGTATTATATGAAATCAGTTGCATTCCATTTACAAGGGACAAAATCCAAATAATCTTTTATTTCAGTTAGAATCGGAAGCGTAACACAGTGTATAATAAAATAATATACATTTGTTTATGTTGGTTGGGCCAGGCGAAGCCCGGGCTACCCCCACGAGCTGCATCCAGCAACAATTCGGATCAAAAGGGTGATTTTGTAAATACATCAATATAAAATAATTCCATTGGCTGACAAATGTGGTTTCTGCTGCTGCCTTGAAAGCTTATATCCTAATGGGCGATTTTTACCCTTTGGTCACGTCATGATTAACTTTTCCCCAAGACATCCAAATCAGGCGGGACCCGCTCTTGGCTACTATGATTGTTTTTAATAGCCCGTAATTTACTTTGCCATTTGGCTTTTCCCTTTCTAACTTTTCAAGACATGGGATTT